>NW_027362765.1:49522463-50122713 GCF_046119375.1 Phyllobates terribilis
ATGAGACCTTATCACGATCACTGAGGAGTTGGTAGAGTCCGCGCCGGTGGTGCTCTGAATACCTGATTTTAAGAACGGGAACGTCTCTGGAAATAAAGAGGCGGTGTCAATAGACTTTAGCTCAGCACGTCAGGTCCAGGAGTACGAGGGAACTTTTATCTCTTGTCTTATACGTTTTTCTTGTCTATTATACATTGTTGACAATATATGTCTCTGCGTATGTGTGTATGTCCAGTTTCCCACCTGTGGATGTTGTTGTACGTATATTGTGTATTTGTACTGTTGTCTTAGTGAAAAGTCATCCCTTGCAAACCTTTATTGGACGAAGGTGGCAGGATATAGAGATTTAAGCTGGTAAAAACCTAGGACAGTGATGGTGAACCTTTTAGAGACTGAGTGCCCAAACGGCAACCCAAGACCCACTTATTTATCACTAAGTGCCAACACGGCAATTTAACCTGGGGCAGGTGTGGACATTACAGGAGACTTGCAAAATACACACACACGCACACACACACACACACACAGCCCCTCTGCAAAATATATACACACATAGGGCCTGCTCCAGGTTTTTGAGTCTCAGTGGGCCCCTTTAACACATACCATGATTCATTATGCATAGATACGGCAGAGAAATATAGGTATACAACACAGGGCCCAGCCTGCTCCCTCATCCTTCACATATGCAGACGTGCGCACACACACACACACACACACACACACACACCTACCTATGCAAAAAAAATATATATATAATATATATATATATATATGTGTATATATATATATATATATATATATATATATATATATATATATATATATATATATATATATATATACACACACACCTGCTAATGCTTATAATGACCATTTTTTTGTTCTTTATTAAAATGAAAAGGTTGAAAACTCCGCTGTGCATAATAATTTGGAACATGCATTTTGAGTGCAGTTTGAGTTTTTTATTTTTTTAAAAATATACTGTTATCATAGGCAGTTTGTACAAAAACCTTTCAATTGTACTCTAATAGTTATTTGACTGGAAAATTACAATGACTGCAATTCATATACTGTAGGTAATTTGGGAAAATCTGAGAAAATATTATTTGCATAATAATTTGGAACACAGTGTACTTTGTCCTACCTGCTGTATTCAGTCATAGGGGTGTGATCCTGCTATTCAGTCATGGATGGGCTCAGCATTCAGTCACTGCTGGCACCGCCCATGTATTTGACTACTGCAACCAGCAAGGTTGCGTCTAGATCGGAGTTGATTTTTGGAGGCCCTCACACAAAAACACAAAGTATGGAAAGATCTCACCTAAGAAGTAAATCCTGGTCCACCATGTCAGGCTTTTCAGAGATCTGGATTCAGACAGGGAAAAATACATCAATCGCCTGACCCTATATCCCAGAACTTCTGCCCTTACAAAGACAGTCCACAGCTGACCCTATGTTGGCACCACATGATGATCCCTATGCGCCTCCCGATGCGTTTCCTCTATTCATAGATTCTTCAGGGGAATGGCCCATAGGCCTAAGTTAGTCTATAGGGGATAGAAAGTCCAAATTAATTTCCCCATAGAGCAATCCTATGTGTGTATCAATGATTTTAAAGCTAAGGAGAGACAAAAATAAAAGGAACAAGTATAACCTCTCATAAACATGACAAGGTAAAAGGAAAAGGTGCTGGGAGGGAAAGCAAAAAGACTCACTGCTAGAATATAACTGGAGTTTACCAAGCAAGGTATCTCTAAGTTGAGAGGGCTGGAACTCCTGAACGCAGATCCACCAAGAGGTATAGCCAGCAAGGAAGTGCACTGGAGGGTGAAATTAGTGATGAGAGAGCACTAAAATGCTCGGGTACTTGTTGCTCGGGTCGAGGAAATTGGAATACTCGGGTGCTCGACCCGAGCAACGAGCCCAATATAAGTCTATGGCTAAATCGAGCATTTTTCAGGCGGCTCCCCCCGGCGGTCTGTGGAGGGCCTAAAAATTGGCATAATTGATGGGAACAGCATGGGGAAGACCCCTGGAAGCATTTCTGACTCCCAGGTCACTGCTGTCAACAACGTTGTCAGAGTATTACGCCACTTTTACGGACTCACAATAAAACATACAAAAACTAAGCCAAAATTGGATTGTCCTGGGAAATATGTTAAGGAACATCCTTTCCAGGGTAATGACTTGTATATAAGGCAAAATAAATAACCAAAAACAAAAATACTCCTCCACACCTTGGGCTATGTTCACACATAGCGTTTTTTATGCGTTTTTGCACTTTTGCTTTGCTTTCAACAAAGACAAATGCATTCACTGGAAATGTAATTTTAACATTTTACAACCTTATCTGGCCATGTGGTGTGTGACACATCATCAGACACATGCATACAGTGCTGCTAAGACATAGGAACAGCATGGGGAAGACCCCTGGAAGCATCTCTGACTCCCAGGTCACTGCCTAAAAGTGTGCTCATCATAAGTGATCCTTGGCGCATGCGAAGATGCCTCCCACCATGCTCCTGTCGTTGCATACTTGCAACAATCACAGTCCACGTCCTTGTCCCAGTGCAGTGTTCAGTTGTCACTACCCCATTCCTTGGAATGCAAGCACAAGTATGCAGCCAGCCACGCACCCACAGGCTGCAATACTATACTGCCACATTTTTGACAGCTGCTTGCACTTGAAATGTGGCCTTTTAGGCTCGTGGAGGTGGAAGCTGTCCACAATCTTATGGCGGCGGCGACAGGGTATCCATACTCGGTCCCCAGCCTCCACTATTTCCCCCAGTGTCGTCTCCGCCTTCCACAAGCACGAGTCCCACAACATTACTCGTGCCCTCCCCATTGCACTTACTGAGAAGGACCGCCTAACCACAAACACATGGACAGGTGAATGTGGCCAGGGACGGTACGGAGACAGTCAACAGCTTTTTTTGCTGTGTTGTATTTCAACACAGCCATATTCTTTAGCTTGGTGAAAGGACTTGGGAAACCATATCTACCCAGCTGTCCCCCAGGAAGTCCTCTAAAGCTGCTTTCACTTGAAATGTGGCCTTTTAGGCTCGTGGAGGCAGAAGCTTTTCAAAACCTCATGCCAGCGGCGGCCGGGTGTCCATACTCGGTCCCAAGCCGCCACTATTTCTCTCGGTATCGTCTCCGCCTTCCACAAGCACGGGTCCCACAACATTACCCGTGCCCTCCCCAGTGCACTTACTGGGAAGGACTGCCTAACCACAAACACGTGGACAGGTGAATGTGGCCAGGGACGGTACGGAGCCAGTCCACAGCTTTTTTTGCTGAGTTGTATTTCACGACAGCCATATTCTTTAGCTCGGTGAAAGGACTGGCATAGAGGGAAACCGTATCTATTCTGGGTGTCATTTCTCCCAGGAAGTCCTCTAATGCAGCTTGTTGCAGAATCAATGGCAGCCCGTCCAGCATCAACTTGCACTTGTCGGTGGTGCTTTGACACACAAACATCTTTCTTTGCACATTTAATTTCATGACTACAGAGTTGGGCAATGGCCTGATCTGCCATGCGGTTTGAGAAATAACATGCATAAGAACATCCGATCCACATTAAAAAAGCAGCCATAGAGTGTCCGGGAACCTTCCCACACACTTTTCTTAGCAAGGGCAGCTTCTCGGCAGATTTGGACGGATCCACCAGAAAACCGGAGACTCCTCCAGTGGGCCCTGGCTTCTCCTTCAGGAAAGTTCATAGTGCCGAGGTGAGGCCATGATGATGATAGAGGTCACCATCTGCTTAGTTTTCTGTTACTTGGAATGCAATGCAAGTATGCAGCCAGCCACCCACCCACAGGCCGCAATACTAAACTGCCAGATTTCTGGGGAGCTGCTTGCACTTGAAATGTGGCCTTTTAGGCTCATGGAGGAGCAAGCTTTTACAACCTCATGCCCCGTGTCCATACTCGGTCCCCAGCCGTCACTATTTCTCCCGGTGTTGTCTCTGCCTTCTACAAGCGCGGGTCCCTGAACATTACTGCTGGTACTTTTCTGTGGGAATTTGCTTGCCTCCTACCAGCCTGGAATATTTCCAGTAAACTATGGTATAACGCCATAGTATTAGCACTGCCCCCAGTACCAGTAGCGAAGCCATCCCCAATGGAATTTTATTTGGTAGACTGAGTGGCTGCCCAAATACATTAGTTTCTCACAAAGGAGCTGAAGATAGAGTGGCAGTAGGTGCACGTTTCTCCAGCCTGTTAGATATTAGATGGTGAACGGCAGCACATTGGATCAGTGGTTAGCACTGAAGCCTTGCAGCGCTGGGATCCTGGGTTCAAATCCCAGCAAGGACAACATCTGCAAGGACTTTGTATGTTTTCCCCGTGTTTGCGTGGGTTTTCACCTCAGTAAAAAAGCAGCCATAGAGTGTCCGGGAACATTCCCACACACTTTTCTTAGCCAGGACTGCTTCTCGGCAGGGTTGGACTGTTCCACCAGAGAATCCTCTGGTGTGCCCTGGCTTCTTCATCAGGAGAGTTCATGATAGCGCTAACTTTGCAGCTGCTGTTTTTCAATCTGAAACAGCTTCTCAGTGGGAGTTGTATTTCACCACAGCCATATTCTTTAGCTCGGTGAAAGGGCTGGCATAGAGGGAAACCGTATCTACTCCGGCTGTCATTTCTCCGTCACCAGGTTCCGCCCATTGTCACACACGACCATGCCTTGCTGTATGTTCAGCGGTGAGAGCCACAGATCAGTCTGCTTTGTTACACCTTTCAAGAACACTGCAGCGCTGGGTGGTTTGTCACCTAAGCATTAAGTATGTTATATTCAGCACAGCCTATTGCCGCTTGGCCAAGGCAGTGCTGCAGTGCTTTCAGCTTGTGACTGATGTGGTCATTTCGGAGATGGAGGAGGAGGTGCAGGAGCTGAACAATGTGATTACATTGAGGTTACATTGGTAACTCTGTTTTTTTATACTAAAGAAAGATCCTACTGTTTTGTTTTACGTTTTTTTTTTTTTTTTTTTAAGACAAATGCATTTACCGGGAAATGTCATTTTAACATTTTACAACCTTATCTGGCAATGTGGTGTGTGACACATCATCAGACACATCCTGTTTCATTTATGATGGAGGGACTCTGAAAGTCACAAAGCTTATTTTTATAGGGCCATCAGGCGGCCCTTACTATTCTTAAAAGGCCAGCAGTCGGCCCTCGATATTGTTAGAGAGCCATCAGCCGGCTATGCTTTGTTGTTCCCATTATTAACGAGTGGGTCTCCTATACTGTTATTGCGTATGCAGTGACTGCAAGGGCTGCCAAAATTTTGGACGCAACCCAATACCCTGTTGAAGAGACATAGAGGAGGGTCTCAGTAAAAAAAAAAAATGTTCCCATTATAAAGGAGCGGGTCTCCTATAGTGGTAATGCCCATGCTGTGACTGCAAGGGCTGACAAAATTTGTGAAAAACCCCAATAACAATTTAAAGACACATAGAGCAGGGACACAGTAATGACAAATTCCCATTAGAAAGGAGAGGGTCTGCTATACAGTTATAGGGTAAGCAGTGAGTCCAACGGCTGACCAAATTTAGGAAAAACCCCACTAAGAATTTAAAGACACATAGAGCAGGGCCACAGTAACGACAAATTCCCATTAGAAAGGAGAGGGTCTCCCATAGTGTTGGCCTATGCAGTGAATGCAAGGGCTGCCAAAAATTGGGAGGCACTCCAATGCCCCTTGGAAGAGACTTAGAGGGCCTCAAAAAATGTTCCCATTAGAAAGGAGCGGGTCTCCTATACATGTAATGCCCATGCACTAAGTGTATGGGCTGACAAACATTTACCCCTAGGGGGTATACATGAACATACTGTATACATTTTTTTTTTTTACGGGCATCATAAACACCCTTTAAAAAAATTATGTGGGTGTTGCATCACGGATCACGGTCACCCTGATGATATGGTGGTGGAGGATGAGGAGAAGGAGGAGGAGAAGGAGGAGGACAAGAGCAAATAGCCAAAATCAGGAAGCGTATACCCATGTGTGGGTGTGAAGAGGTGCATGGGAATACACCTCCCAAAAAAGACACTGGATTTGAGTTTGTTACGCTGCTATCATTCGGTGGTGTTGAGAAGTCTGACCCAATCCAGCCCTTGTTCATTTTTATGAGTCAGCCTGTCAGCATTTTCAGTTGACATGCGGATGAACTTATCAGTTATAATTCCACCAGCGGCACTAAAAACCCGCTCTGATAAAACGCTAGCGGCAGCGCAGCCCAGGACCTCCAAGGGATAGAGAGCCAGTTCATTCCACGTATCCAGCTTGGATACCCAATAATTATAAGGCACAGTGGAATCACGGAGGACGTTGGTACGGTTGGCAAGGTACTCTCTCAGCATCTTCCCAAACTTTGCACTCCTTGTGAGAGTACCCCACACCTCAGGGCCTGTGCGATGGGAGGGTCTGAGAAAACTGTCCCAGAACTTTGACAGTGTTCCTCTGCCTCTGCTGGATTGCATATGTCTCTCTTGGTACTCCTTGGTTGTCCAACGAACTGTGACCTCTGCCGCCAGCGTTTTCAGATGGGAATTTTTTTAATAGTTCCGCAACAAGGGCCTTCTGGTACTGCCCCATTTTTGTAGACCTGTCCGCCTCAGGAATAAGAGATATAAAGTTCTCCTTGTAGCGTGGGTCTAGAAGTGTCACCAACCAGTAATGACTGTCACCCAAAATTTTGAGAACGCGAGGGTCATGGGAAAGGCAGCGTAACATAAACTCAGCCATTTGTGCCAGACTGCTAACAGGCAAGACTTCCGTGTCCTCACCAAGAGGATGACTGACCATGCTCTCCTCCGCCTCTCTGTCCTCTGGCCATCCACGCTGAATAGACAGTATGACAGTTGTGCAGGTAGTACCATCTATAGCGCATGAAACTAGCTCCTGTTCTTCCTCCTCATTGTCACCCAATCCACGTTGGGATGAGATGAGGCTGGGGTGTGTGTAATCACCCTGTATGGTTCCTTGCTCCTTCTCATCGTGCTCTGCCTGCAATGCATACTCTTTGATTGTGAGAAGAGAGCGTTTCAGAAGACAGAGAAGTGGGATGGTGACGCTAATTATGGCCGCTCACTATCTTGGTGGAGTCCTCAAAGTTTTGGAGGATGGTACATATGTCTGACATCCATGTCCACTCCTGAGGTCTTATGTGTGGAGTCTGAACTTAATACCGATGGCCTTGTTGATGCTGGTACTCAACAACTGCCCTTTTCTGCTCACAAATCCTTACCAACATCTGAAGTGTAGAGTTCCAACGCATGGGGACATCACATACCAGTCTGTGAGCCGGAAGCTGCAAATGCTGCTGAAACAAGGCAAGAGCGACGGAAGCTGTAGGTGACTTTCTAAAATGGGCACAAAGGCAGCGTACTTTAACAAGCAGATCTGGCAGCTCCGGTTAGGATTTGAGAAACCGCTGAACCACGAGGTTAAGCACATGGGCCAGGCATGGTACGTGTGTGAGCTCGCCTCGCCTCAGAGCCGCCACCAGGTTCCGGCCATTGTCATACACAACCATGCCTGGCTGTAGGTTCAGCGGTGTGAGACACAGATACGCCTGCTCTTTCAGAGCTGTCCACAACTCTTCAGCATTGTGCTGTTTGTCACCTAAGCCTATTAGGTTCAGCACAGCCTTTTGCCGCTTGGCCGAGGCAGTGCTGCAGTGCTTCCAGCTTGTGACTGATGTGGTCATTTCGGAGATGGAGGCTGAAGAGGAGGAGGAGGCTGCAGTGCAGGAGCTGTAGACTGTGGGGGCAACCCTGATTGACCTAGGGCCCGCAATCCTTGGCGTGGGGAGTACGTGTTCCGTCCCAAGGTCCGACTGGGTCCCGGCTTCCACTATGTCAACCCAGTGTTCTGTCAGCGAGATGTACCATCCCTGCCCACAAGCACTTGTCCACGTGTCCGTGGTTAGGTGGACTTTCCCGGCAACTGCGTTGTTGATGGCACGGCTAATGTTTTGGGACACGTGCTTGTGTAATGCGGGGACAGCACACCGGGAGAAATAGTGGTGGCTGGGGACCGAGTACTGAGGGACGGCCGCCGCCATCAGGTTGCAGAATGCTTCCGCCTCCACGAGCCTAAAAGGCAACATTTTGAGCGCAAGCAGTCGTGAAATGTGAGAATTTAGTAGTGTGGCCTGTGGGGCGTTGGCTGCGTATTTGCGCTTGCAAGGACTGGGGTATGGACAACTGAACGCTGCGCTGGGACAAGGACATGGATGTGCTTCCTGATGCTACTACTTAAGAGTGTGCAATGACCGGTGCAGGGCAGGAGGCATCTTCACATGCACCATGGACAGGGGATTGGCTTGCATGCTCAACAGCGGAAGAAGCAATGGTGCCACCCGCAGACACTGTTCCTGGACCCTGGGGTTTGGCCCACAAAGTCGGGTGCTTTGCTGCCCTGTGCCTGATCATGCTGGTTGTTTTGCCACCCCTGCTGATGCTGGCCTGGCAGGTGGTGTAAATGGCCTTTTTGGGGTTATCAGCAGTCTTTAAAAAACAACAAGACTCGGGAAGACCTAATAGTTGTACTGGCAACTTCCTTCGTGTTGGTGTTACGGGGAACGGTTGCCTGCCTTCTTTCTGCGGCCACCACACTGGCTCTTCCTGCCTGTTGGGGTGCTCTGCCTCCCTCCCCCTGTGTGCTGCTGTCCTCGCTCTGCATGTCCTCCTGCCAGGTTGGGTCAGTTACTATATCATCCACCACCTCGTCTTACACTTTTGCACTCTGGTCCCCCTCCTGACTTTCTGGCAATTGTGTGTCATCATCGTCCACCTCTTATGACACTTTTCCACCGTCGCCTTCGTGTGACCGTGGTTGCTCAAATATTTGGGCATCGCTACATGCGATCTCTTCTTGCCCCGCTTCAAGTGGACCAGGTGAGAGGCCCGAATCTATAAATGGAAAAGTGAACAGCTCTTCGGAGTGTCCAAGTGTGGGATCAGTTGTCTCTGGGCACTCGGCATGGTGGGAGGAAGGAGGTTCATTGTGAGGAATATGCGGTCCAGACTCACAGCTACTGAGACTTGACCGTGTGGAAGACAAGGTGGTGGTGGTGGTGGCTAAGTGATTGGAAGCATTATCTGCTATCCAACCAGTAACCTTTTCACACTGCTCTGTGTTCAATAGTGGTGTTCTGCGGTCCCCTATAAATTGAGACAGGAAGGTCGAGCGAGAAGATGTGGGTGTTTGTTGTGGCACAATTTCAGCTTGCCCACAGCCTCAGCATGTACCATCATCACCATCATGTCCAGTTCCCCGTCCCTTGCCACGTGCCTTGCCCATTTTAAATGGAGGACAATATCTTCTACGCTCACTACAAATGACTGAATTTGGAGCAAACTTATATGTGATCCGTGTGACGGACAAACCACAGTTTTAAATACCTGGCCTGTAGGTAACTATTTTGAACAGCAAACTGGTGTCAATTTCTTCACTGACACACTGAAACTAATTTTTAATGGAGGTCAGAAATGGCAGTATTTTCTGAAAACGTATATGTGATCCGTGTGACGGAGAAAACACGGTTTTAAATACCTGGCCTGTAGGTAACTATTTTGAACAGCAAACCAGTGTCAAAAACTTTGCTGACACACTGAAAAAAAAATTGAATGGAGGCCAGAAATGGCAGTATTTTCTGAAAACGTATATGTGATCCGTGTGATGAAGAAAGCACAGTTTTAAATACCTGGCCTGTAGGTAACTATTTTGAACAACAAACTGGTGTCAATTGCTTCACTGACACACTGAAATTTTTTATAATGGAGACCAGAACTGGCAGCATTTTCAGCGCAAATATATGTGATCCTTGTGACGGACAAACCACAGTTTTAAATAGCTGGATTTTTAGTGCTGTAATATGGAAAGGACCTGTCTGCATTCTGCAGTGCCAACAAGCAAATGGAGCAGAAAAACTGTGTTCTCTGGATTGCTTTGTAAGCAAATAATGAGGATTAAGATCCAAAAAAATGATTTCTGGCCCCTGAGACATGGGCCTATTTCTAGAAATATCTAACCGCAGCAGCAGACAGAACTGGAATGGAGCCTCTTGTGCTATATGCACTGCAGTCTGCTATATACCCTGACTGCCTATATACACTGCCTGCCTGATATCTCTGCAGATGGTTTAGTCCTCTGAAGGACTGTTTGTTGAGATGGATATGTGTCTCTAATATAGTTTGGTACAACTACACTAACTAGAAACAAGCAAATCTCTCCCTAGGTCAGCAGCACCTCTCCCTACACTGTCTGATTCCGGAGTGACTGTGACGAGCATGGCGGCAACAGGTCTGATCTAGACCTGATGATGCTGTGCAGCCAGCCAATCACTGTAAGTTCTCCTGAGACCCACCCCAACAGGCTCGGTCCCCTATCGGGCAGAAGTCTCTTCAGCGGTATTATCAGAGGGAGCCTATGAGGCTGCTCCCTCCTGAGGTGTGGCGCCCTGTGCCACATCATCCGGGTCAGGTAACTGACCTGATTCCCTGTTCTCTGAAGGACATACCACATTCTCAACACTCTCTCCACAAGGGGACCGATTGATCGCAGGGGGCAAGTAAGCAGGCGCAGAAGCAGACTCACCATCAAATTCAAGAGCATTAGGAATGCCCACCCTTCGGGACACGGCCTGTGGTTCCGTGGAAACGGGGACCACATCTTCAAACCAGCACCGTTGTAGCATGTTACGATGAAGATTATGGGTTGGTCCCCCTGTCCCCACCGGCTCGACCTCGTAAACTGGAATCGCAGGGCTCACCCGTTTTTTTAACAGATACGGAGTCGCCTCCCATCGTTCACTCAGCTTTCCGAACCGTCGTTTGATTCTCACCAACACTCTATGCCCCGGGGAGAAAGGCTCGGCTTGCACGGGACGCGCGTCCCTATGGGTCACCTGACTGAGTCGATCACCCACCACCTGATGCACCACCCTTAATCGCTGCTGGTGTTCTCGAACCCGTTCTGATGCAGTCCGAGGGGGATTGGACCTGGCATGCTCAAATCCTCAATGTCCTGCCCTGGCCTCCCAAACATCAACATGTGTGGTGAGTAGCCAGTAGTGCTGTGCACTCTATTATTGTAGGCCCACATCAATTCGGGGAGATACTCAGTCCAGCGTACCTGCTGTTTACCCTCTAACGTCCTCAACATCTGCAACAGAGTCCGATTAAAGCGCTCACAAGCTCCGTTACCTTGGGGATGGTAAGGTGTCGTTCTCGACGGTGCGAGACCATACAGCTGGTACAGCTCCTTCATCAATGCCCCCTGAAAACATGCTCCTTGATCCGAGTGTATTCTTTGTGGACACCCAAACACCTGGATGAAATGTCGACACACTGCCTCAGCCGCCGACTCCGCCATCTGATCTCTTGTCGGCACTGCTACAGCATACTTGGTGAAGTGGTCTGTCATTACCAAGCAATAGGAATACCCAGACGTTGAGTATCCTATCAAGACATAGTCAAACATGAGCAGCTCTACACTGTGTTCCAAATTATTATGCAAATAATATTTTCTCAGATTTTCCCAAATTACCTATATGAATTGCAGTCATTGTAATTTTCCAGTCAAATAACTATTATAGTACAATTGAAAGGTTTTTGTACAAACTGCCTATGATAACAGTATATTTAAAAAAAAAATAAAAAACTCAAACTGCACTCAAAATGCATGTTCCAAATTATTATGCACAGCAGAGTTTTCAACCTTTTCATTTGAATAAAGAACAAAAAAATTGTCATTTTTTAAATTAAAAGCATTAGCAGATTATTACAAACTGAAATCAAACAGTTTTCAACTCAAAACTTTATTCTAGGTGATGTTATATTTGCACATAGGACCGCTTGTTCGAAAGGAGCTTCTGAACTCTCTCGTCCATTGAATTTGTCAGGTTTTGGATGGTTTCTGCTTTAATTGTTTTGCATGAGGACAGAATACCCTCCCAGAGCTGTTGCTTAGATGTGAACTGCCTCCCGCCATCATAGACACTCCTTTTGATGATGCTCCAGAGGTTCTCAATGGGGTTGAGGTCAGGGGAGCATGGGTGCCACACCATAAGTTTGTCCCCTTTTATGCCCATAGCAGCCAGAGATGCAGATGTGTTATGTGCAGCATGAGACGGTGCATTATCATGCATGAAATGATCTCGATGGTCCAGATGGATGGAGTGGAGGATGGCTGGTTGATGGACACCCCATGCAAACACGGCTACGGCACTAACAAGGAGGAGGTGGAGTAATGTTTTGGGCTGGAATCATGGGGAGAGAGATTGTCGGCCCTTTTAGGATCCCTGAAGGGGTAAAGATGAACTCCATAATTTATGTTGAGTTTCTCAAACAGCACTTCCTTCCATGGTTCAAGAAGAAGAACCGTGCATTCCGCAGCAAGATCATTTTCATGCATGATAATGCCCCGTCTCATGCTGCACATAACACATCTGCATCTCTGGCTGCTATGGGCATAAAAGGGGACAAACTTATGGTGTGGCACCCTTGCTCCCCTGACCTCAACCCCATTGAGAACCTCTGGAGCATCATCAAAAGGAGTGTCTATGATGGCGGGAGGCAGTTCACATCTAAGCAACAGCTCTGGGAGGGTATTATGTCCTCATGCAAAACAATTGAAGCAGAAACCATCCAAAACCTGACAAATTCAATGGACGAGAGAGTTCAGAAGCTCCTTTCGAACAAGCGGTCCTATGTGCAAATGTAACATCACCTAGAATAAAGTTTTGAGTTGAAAACTGTTTGATTTCAGCTTAATAACCTGCTAATGCTTATAATTTCAAAAATGACCATTTTTTTGTTCTTTATTAAAATGAAAAGGTTGAAAACTCTGCTGTGCATAATAATTTGGAACATGCATTTTGAGTGCAGTTTGAGTTTTTTATTTTTTTTTTAAATATACTGTTATCATAGGCAGTTTGTACAAAAACCTTTCAATTGTACTCTAATAGTTATTTGACTGGAAAATTACAATGACTGCAATTCATATAGGTAATTTGGGAAAATCTGAGAAAATATTATTTGCATAATAATTTGGAACACAGTGTAAGGGAGCGGAAGTCTTAATAGATTGCGTGGGCGCCCGCTGCTCAGGGCTCTTTCCTCTGCACGCGGCCAGACCCCTTTTTGTACCCAATTGCGCACTAGTGCAATGTCAGGGCAATCGTTATGGTTTTTCGCCCAATCCGAGGGTGTTTTTCCCAGAACACACGGCATCCCTGACACCACCCCACTTGAATGTACCACATTTCGGAAGATAGGTACCTGCCCCAAAGCAGGGGTTTCAGTGTCCTCAAGCTGATCATCAACATTTTCCCCCCGAGGACCCAAGGGGCACCCTTGAGAGTGCATCTGCATTTCCGTTTTCCCGCCCAGAGCGAAACTTAATTCGATAGTTAAACTTAGCAAGGCGAGCAACCCACCACTGCTCCAACTGTAGCATCGGCGTCTCTGCCTAGTCCCTCTCACCTCCCCGCTCCCTGCGCGGCGTCCTCCAGCGCTTCTCTCCCCGCTGCTTCCGGCACACGCTCCTTCCCCGGCAGTGTGCTTAGGGCGCGCACGCGCTCCCCCTCTCTTAAAGGGACCGCGCGCGCCGTCCTAAGGAGTCCCCGGCCAATTGCCGGAGGACCTCCCATATATAAGGCACCTCCTCCAAAATGGAGTTGCCCGAGCAATGTTGTTGCAAAGCCATCACTCTGCTTCAGCCCTCAGGTCCCGTTACCAGTTACCTGCCAGTCACCTGCCAGATTCCTGCTTGTTACCTGCCAGTCACCTGCCTGATTCCTGCCTGTTACATGCCAGTCATCTGCCAGATTCCTGCTTGATACCTGCCTGATATCCGCTTACCAGCTTGCAAGCCTGAGGTCCGACGGTCTGCTCTCCGACACCTGTCAGTCTGTCTATGGACCAGCCTGCCCACTCACCTGGGAGCGCTCACCTGTTACCTGCCTGCTAGCCTACCTGGAGGCTCTGCCGTCACTTGCCGTGACCACCTGCCTGTCCAGAGACTCTTGCCCGCTCACCTGGGAGCGCTCACCTGCTACCTGCCTGCTAGCCTACCTGGAGGCTCTGCCGCCACTTGCCGTGACCACCTGCCTGTCCAGAGACTCTTGCCCGCTCACCTGGGAGCGTCCACCCGCTACCTGTCTGCTAGTCTACCTGGAGGTTCTGCCGTCACTTGCCGTGACCACCTGCCTGTCCAGAGACTCTCGCCCGCTCACCTGGGAGCGCTCACCAGCCACCAGCCCGCTGCCCTTCTACCCAGAGACTGTCCCTGTCACTTGCCGTGACTACCTGCCCTTCTACCCAGAGACTGTCCCTGTCACTTGCCGTGACTACCTGCCCCTCTACCCAGAGACTGTCCCTGTCACTTGCCGTGACTACCTGCCCGTCTTCCCTGGGAGCCACCCGCTTCCTTACAAGGACTGCCCCCTTGTATAGTTGCTCAGAGGTTCCACCTCCCAGACCCGTTACAGTTTGCTCGGGCCATGGAACCCGGTGGCCCCCAGATCTCCGATCTGCACCAGGAAGTCTTACATCAGAAAACTCAGCAGGAGGTGGTACTGTCCTATCTACGGTCCGTTAACTCTTGTCTAGGCGCATTGTGTGACTCGTCTATGTCTACCTCTGGTCCAGCCGTGCCCATTCCTGCGGTACCACAATCCAGTCCCTTCATGGTACCCGACTATGGACCTCGGCTTCTGGCACCTCCACGCTTTGCCGGCGAACCTACTTTAGCTCGGGGTTTCTTAAACCAGTGCACCCTGCACTTTGAGCTATTGGCATACCAGTTCACTCCGACCGGGCCAAGGTGGCCTTCATCATGTCCCATCTCACTGGGGAGGCACTGGCATGGCTAAATCCCCTGTGGGAGAGAGGGGATCCCTTGGTGTCCGACCTGCCGTCTTTCCTCGCTGCTTTCCGGAAAGTCTTCGATGAACCTGGACGGAAAACCTCTTCTGCCTCCTCTCTGCTACATCTCCGCCAAGGGAGTCTCACCGTGGGCCAATATGCCATACGGTTCCGCACCCTCGCTTCTGAGCTTGCCTGGGAAAATGAGGCTCTGGTGTCCGTCTTCTGGGAGGGTCTTTCCGGTCGGATTAAGGACGAGTTAGCTGGTCGGGACATTCCTACCACTCTGGATGACCTGGTGTCACTAGCTACCCGGATTGGCATCCGGTTCCAAGAACGTGCCAAAGAGACTACCTGGGAGAAAGACTTTTCTTGCTCTGCTCCTACTTCCCTGAGACCTGCCTCTCAACCAGTCACTCCGCGGGCGCTCTCGCCTGAACCTATGCAGATTGACCAGACCAAGATGGTCAGATCTCGCCAAGAATCTCGCCGAGCCGAGGGAAGCTGTTTCTATTGTGGCAGTATGGAGCACTTCATCCGTTCCTGCCCAGAAAAGCCGGGAAACGCCAGTGTCTAGGACCGCTCGGAGAGGTCGTCCTAGACAAAAGTAAGCCCTCTCCGTCTCTGACTTTACCGGTCTCTATTGCTTGGGGAGAAAACCGTCACTTTGAACTCGCCCACCTGGATTCTGGAGCTGCTGGAAACCTCATCTCCCAGTCTCTGGTAGAGAGATACCGTATTCCCACCAAGTCCCTGGCTGAACCATTATCAGTCGCCTCCGTGGATGGAAGACTTCTCTCGGAGACCATCCTGCTCGTCACTGAACCCATAACCCTGCAGGTGGGAATGCTGCACTCTGAGGAAATCTCATTCCATGTGCTGTCCGGACTGTCTCACTCCCTGTTGCTAGGTCTACCTTGGCTCCAGACGCACGAACCCGTATTGAACTGGCGCTCCGGTGAAGTACTCCGATGGGGTCCAGACTGCCATAGGACTTGCCTGGTTCCGGTCCGCCCAGCTCGCCCTCCGCCTACTCCAGCTAATTTACCAGGTCTCCCGGCTCCTTACTGGCCCTATGCGGACGTCTTCGGTAAGAAGGAAGCAGAGATGTTGCCACCCCATAGGCCATATGACTGCCCGATCGACCTGGTACCTGGCACCACTCCTCCCCGTGGGCGTATCTACCCATTGTCTGCAGCCGAGACCCGCTCCATGTCTGAGTACATTGAAGAGAATCTGGCTAGGGGATTTATCCGAAAATCTACCTCCCCGGCTGGAGCCGGATTCTTCTTTGTCAAAAAGAAAGACGGCTCGCTACGTCCCTGTATTGACTACAGAGGACTCAATCTCATCACAGTAAAAAACAAATAGCCCCTGCCGCTCATCTCCGAATTGTTTGACCGTCTCAAGGGCGCCAGGATCTTCTCCAAGCTGGATCTATGTGGAGCATATAACCTGGTCCTTATCCGTCAAGGAGACGAGTGGAAGACGGCATTCAATACCCGGGACGGTCACTATGAGTACCTTGTGATGCCCTTCGGTCTCTGTAATGCTCCCGCTGTCTTTCAAGAACTAGTCAACAACATCTTCCGCGACCTCCTGTACTCCTGCGTAGTGGTATACCTGGACGATATCTTGGTCTTCTCTCCGGATCTCCCCACACACCGAAGGGATGTTCGTCAGGTCCTGCTTAGGCTTCGGCAGAACCACCTCTATGCCAAATACGAGAAGTGCCTCTTCGACCAGACCTCCCTACCGTTCTTGGGCTATGTCATCTCCCAGACAGGTCTGCAAATGGATCCTGAGAAGCTCTCTTCCGTTCTAAAATGGCCTCGTCCTGAAGGTTTGAAGGCGATACAGCGATTCCTGGGCTTCGCTAATTACTATCGTCTTTTCATCCCACACTTCTCGTCTCGGACTGCCCCCATATCTGCACTTACCCGTAAGGGGGCTAATCCCAGGACATGGTCGCCTGAAGCCGAGGAGGCCTTCCTTTCCTTAAAGAAAGCCTTCGCCTTTGCTCCCGTCCTGCACCGTCCGGACTGTAATAAACAATTCTACCTGGAGGTTGATGCCTCCTCCTCCGGAGCGGTACTCACCCAAAAATCTTCTACCGGGAGAATGGTAACCTGCGGCTTCTTCTCCAAAATCTTCTCCTCGTCTGAGCGCAACTACTCCATAGGAGACCGTGAATGGTTAGCCATCAAATTGGCACTGGGGGAGTTGCGCTATCTGCTTGAAGGGGCTCTCTACTCTGTAATTATCTACACGGATCACAAAAACCTGGCATATCTCCAAAATGCCCAGAGACTCAATCCTCGCCAGGCCCGGTGGTCGTTGTTTTTTGCCCGCTTCGACTTCATTCTTCATTTCCGTCCGGCGGACAAGAACGTCAAAGCTGATGCCTTGTCCCGGTCCTTCCTGTCCTCCGATCAAGAGGAGGAGCCTACGCACATCATTGACTCCTCCAAGGTGATGAATGTGGCCCCCTTGGATCTGACTCGTCTCCCACCCGGTAAGACGTTTGTAGCTGTACCAGATCGGGAGAGGGTTCTTCGCTGGGGACATTCTTCTAAGCTAGCTGGCCATGCTGGCCAAAAGAAGACCTTCCAACTCATTACCCGGCATTACTGGTGGCCTACCCTGCGTAAGGACGTGGTAGACTTCGTCGCGACCTGCTCATCCTGTGCCCGTAACAAAGTTCCCCGACATCTACCAGCCGGCCATCTCCTGCCCCTTCCCGTACCTGCTGCTCCTTGGCAGCACATTGCTATGGACTTTATCACCGATCTTCCTATTTCTGCCGGTTGTACAGTCATTTGGGTTGTCGCTGACCGCTTTTCTAAGATGGCCCACTTCATTCCCCTGCCTGGTCTCCCATCTGCACCCGAGCTGGCTAAAGACTTTATCCGCCACATCTTCCGTCTCCATGGCCTGCCCCTCCACATCGTGTCGGATCGTGGGGTTCAGTTCACCTCACGCTTCTGGAGAGCCACATGTAAGCTGCTAGACATCACCCTGGACTTATCCTCCGCTTACCACCCACAGTCCAATGGTCAAGTGGAGCGGATCAATCAGATCCTGACCAGTTACCTCCGGCACTTCGTTAATGCACACCATTCGGACTGGGTGGATCTCCTACCATGGGCCGAGTTCTCTTACAATAACCACGAGAGCGAATCCTCTTCCAAATCCCCGTTCTTTATAGTCGGTGGCCAACATCCCCGGATTCCACTTCCTGTCTCCGTTTCTGTGGACAACCCTGCTGCGGAGTCTCTTGTCAGCGAATTTTCTACTATTTGGGAGAGTACCAGGTCTGCTCTTCTTCTGTCCTCTGAGCGGATGAAGAGATATGCTGATAAGAGACGTCTGGATCCGCCTCAATTCCGTCCGGGAGACAAGGTTTGGCTCTCGTCCAAACATGTGCGGCTCAAAGTACCCTCCTTCAAGTTGGGCCCTCGATTCATCGGTCCCTTCGAAGTCCTCAGGCAAATTAACCCTGTGGCCTACAAATTAAAACTCCCGGCCACCCTACGGATTCCCAACTCCTTTCACGTATCTCTCCTCAAACCCGTTGTCTTTAACTCTTTTTCCAATAATCCAAGTGCCCCTCCTG
Source organism: Phyllobates terribilis (assembly GCF_046119375.1). Taxonomy (NCBI): domain Eukaryota; kingdom Metazoa; phylum Chordata; class Amphibia; order Anura; family Dendrobatidae; genus Phyllobates; species Phyllobates terribilis. The sequence continues at coordinate 49,540,972 of NW_027362765.1, forward strand.
CTCCGGTTTCTGCTGATGACGTCTTTGAGGTAGAGAGTATTCTGGCCTCCAAAGGGTAAGAGGAAAGACCTTTTTTCTGGTAGATTGGAAGGGGTTTGGTCCTGAGGAGAGAACTTGGGAACCCAGGGAGAACATCAACGCCCCGCTTCTCCTTGAAAAATTTCTTTCTGGCCAAAAAAAGAGGGGGCCTAAAGGGGGGGGTACTGTAGCATCGGCGTCTCTGGCCCCGTACTAGGCAGAGACGCCGTCCCTCTCACCTCCCCGCTCCCGGCGCGGCGTCCTCCAGCGCTTCTCTCCCCACTGCTTCCGGCACGCGCTCCTTCCCCGGCAGTGTGCTTAGGGCGCGCGCCGTCCTAAGGAGTCCCCGGCCAATTGCCGGAGGACCTCCCATATATAAGGCACCTCCTCCAAAATGGAGGTGCCCGAGCAATGTTGTTGCAAAGCCTTCACTCTGCTTCAGCCCTCAGGTCCCGTTACCAGTTACCTGCCAGATTCCTGCTTGTTACCTGCCAGTCACCTGCCTGATTCCTGCCTGTTACCTGCCAGTCATCTGCCAGATTCCTGCTTGATACCTGCCTGATATCCGCTTACCAGCTTGCAAGCCTGAGGTCCGACGGTCTGCTCTCCGACACCTGTCAGTCTGTCTATGGACCAGCCTGCCCGCTCACCTGGGAGCGCTCACCTGCTACCTGCCTGCTAGCCTACCTGGAGGCTCTGCCGCCACTTGCCGTGACCACCTGCCTGTCGAGAGACTCTTGCCCGCTCACCTGGGAGCGTCCACCCGCTACCTGTCTGCTAGTCTACCTGGAGGTTCTGCCGTCACTTGCCGTGACCACCTGCCTGTCCAGAGACTCTCGCCCGCTCACCTGGGAGCGCTCACCAGCCACCAGCCCGCTGCCCTTCTACCCAGAGACTGTCCCTGTCACTTGCCGTGACTACCTGCCCTTCTGCCCAGAGACTGTCCCTGTCACTTGCCGTGACTACCTGCCCCTCTACCCAGAGACTGTCCCTGTCACTTGCCGTGACTACCTGCCCGTCTTCCCTGGGAGCCACCCGCTTCCTTACAAGGACTGCCCCCTTGTATAGTTGCTCAGAGGTTCCACCTCCCAGACCCGTTACACCAACGCTCCAAGTTTTGCGTTTTCTAGGTGAGCCAGAGGGTTATTATCAGTCATGACTAGCACCTCAGCTCCTGTTAAATACTTGGCAAAGCGTTCTGTCATCACTCACACCAGGGCCAGTAGCTCTAGGCGAAACGAGCTGTAGTTAGCTGGGTTGCGTTCAGTGTCTCTTAAGGACCTGCTGCCATAGGCGATTACTCGCTCCTGACCATCCTGCACTTGTGCTAGTACCGCCCCCAGTCCATGCAGACTGCCATCGATGTATAACAGGAAAGGGAGATCAAACCGGGCCTATGCCAACATCCGGTTGAATTCATAGAGCCCCATTGGTAGGACAAACGCCTTCTTGGCCCGATCTTTTTCGGCCATTGGTACCTGCCAATAGCCCCATTGGTAGGACAAACGCCTTCTTGGCCCGATCTTTTTCGGCCATTGGTACCTGCCAATAGCCACTTGCTAAATCCAACGTCGAGAAATATTTGGCCCGACCCAGTGCCGACAGAGACTCTTCTATGCGGGGTAATGGATATGCGTCCCGCACCGTGTGAGCATTCAATTTGCGATAGTCCACACAAAACCGAAGGGTTCCATCCTTTTTTCGCACCAAGACCACAGGGGCCGCCCAGGGGCTCTGGCTCTCTCGGATCACTTGGTTGTCAAGCATACTGGCCACCATGCGCTTCACCTCTTGATAGAGCGTTGGGGGATTTTCTCAATCGTCCGGGAACAACCGAAATCCTCCGAATGTCGCGAGAAGGTCTCTTGATGTTCCCACAAGACCCTCTCCAGCTGCTCCAATTGCACGGGGGTCAGTTCCTCCCGATCCAATCCCATCTGGTCCATGATCACACGACTATTCCATTCTTCGGTAGGAGGTTCGGTCCGGCCTACTTCGACCGCGTATGTCCAGGAAGACTGTTCATCTGGGCGCAGTTCAAACACTGCCTTGTCAGGCATCTTCCCTGCTGGCACGAACAGTTCAACCAGAATGGTCCCAGCAGGAATTGTAACAGCCTCATCTAGAACATTGATGCATCTGACCAGCACCCGTCCATTCTTCACAAATCGCCAGAGACCTGGCCACATGCGCCTTGGCGAACGAGGACTTCTCTGGGGCTGGCTCGAGTAGTACTTCAAGCCCATTCAGTCTCTGCGCCGCCCCCACCGGTAGCATTAAGAGTTCTTCTTGTCGGGGCGCTAGCGAGATCGTGGTCCGCGATGGCACTCGGACCAGGCCCACCCGACCCCCAGGGACCGCACTCTTCAGGAGATCGCAGCTCAGCACTAGACGGTGTAACATTCTCTGTGTGGGTCGATGGTGGGTAACACGAGCCCAGTATTGGGGTCCCTCATTGGCATACATCTGATGATTTAAATCCCGCAGAATGCTCATTCCGAAGGTCACCTCCATCCCTTTTCTAGGAGGGTGGTCCACCAGCACTATCCCTTTCTGACCCAGCTCTTGACCAAACATTTTCAGTTGCATCCACGCAATCCCCTTCACCGTCAGTTGGCTATTGTTAGCGGCGGTAAGTCGTATCACTCGGCCGTCCTCGGGAACCACTAGTTGACTGAAGTGCCTTTCGTACACCTCTAAGGGCATTATGGTACATTCGGATCCTGTGTCAACCAAGCATCTCATCTTCCGCCCTTCAAACTCTGCTTCCAGCACTGGACTGCATGCGAACAAATCTTGTTCTTCCTGTCGAGGGCTTTGTGGGGGGTTGGCCGCTGCTGCTCGCCCTCTCATAGCAGCGGCTGGGAGTTTAATGCCGGCAAAGGAGGCTCCGGGGCTGCAGACATCCGGCAGTATCGGGATATGTGTCCCCGACGCCCTTACCTCCAGCAGGTGACTGCTCCTCGGGGACGAGAACTTGAATCATTCGAGGAGGACGACCTGGCAGACTGCGGAACCACCATTCCAGAGGACGCGGCGGGTGGCCTTCCATGGGAGTAGGGACCGGCCCAGCTCTGAGTTTAGACACCTCCAGCTTTAGCTCCTTCAGTTCGGCACGCAGAGCCTGTACAACGTCTACCAGTCCTCCCCCTCCTGAAACTGGTGCCCGACCTCCCTCCAGCTGTGCACTGTCCACTGCCCCCTCGACCAGAGTAGACTCCTCCTCCCTTTCCACCGCGGCCCGATAAATCTGCCAGAAGGATAATTCCGGGGTAGCTTGGGTCATCTCCATCAGTTTGTCTCGAAGGAGTTTATTGGCTAACCCTGTTATGAATTGATCCCGGAGCAAGCGGTCTACCTCTCGGAATGCCCCCATGACCCTTGGGTCTAGTTGCTGCACCTCATTCAACGTTTCCTGTAAAGTATTCGAGTACTGCATCAAGGTCTCACATTCCCTTTGGGGCCGATTGAAAAACAAGGAACGAAGCTGGGCCACGCTTGCCCGGCCTCCCGAACTCCCCTCTAACAGCTCCAAGATTTTCTCTAACGTGCTCCTCTCTGACTCTGGACATACCATCACCATCCGCCTAGCGTCCCCCTCTAGTGCATTTAATGCCAACTCTGCTCGTAACGCGGGGGCCAAAATACACATCCGCAGAACACTCCGGACTCTCTCAGCCCAATCCTGCAACGGCATGTTATGCCCGTCGTATTTCGGCATGTGCTGGAGTAAAGCTCCTACCGGCACTTATCCTCCCAAAGTCGAAGCGGCTGCCAGGGGTTCCGCTACCAGCGGGGGGGCTGCTGGTGCGGCAGAGTCATTTCTTCCCTCGCCTCAGTCCATGACAAGCACTGGATCCTGCCGACTACGCCAAAAATGTAATGACCGGAGGTCTGAGAGAGATCCAGTGAGTCACAAACTGAGACAGAACAAATAAAGTAGCACACTGTAACACTGAGTATATAGAGATTAAATATGAATAGCATAACTGCTGTAGAAGATAGAAATAAATGAAAAAATGTTTGAAAATTTTTTTTTCCGCATGTAAATATGAAGTATGGAAAATGAATAGCATTACTGCTGTAAATAAATGAGAAATCTTAGCGCATAAATTGGCTAATTCATGTGTACCTGACAGCCGCGGTAAGGCGTTTCTCGATGTCAGGACCTACCAATGTGAATACCTCTCTAAGAGACCTCCGTCTGCTTATGTGTGGGAAAGACAGATCCTGATGCATTTAAAACCACCTGCGGCATGGGGGTGGGGGTGGAGTGCTCAGTCAACGCTGAATCTAGTAACAAAGAAAATGACGGCACTTCCACTACAAAAACTAGGTGTGAACAGGTGCTTACTAAGAGCAGCTACCTCCATATATAATGAACAAATAAAGTAGCACACTGTAACACTGAGTATATAGATATGAAATATGAATAGCAGAACTGCTGTAGAAAATAGAAATAAATGCAAAAATTTTTTGAAAATTTAAAACCACCCCCATGCCGCAGGTGGTTTTAAATGCATCAGGATCTGTCTTTCCCACACATAAGCAGACGGAGGTCTCTTAGAGAGGTATTCACATTTGTAGGGTCCTGACATCGAGAAACACCTTACCGCGGCTGTCAGGTACACATGAATTGGCCAATTTATGCGCTGAGATTTCTCATTTATTTACAGCAGTAATGCTATTCATTTTCCATACTTCATATTTACATGCGCTAAAAAAATTTTTAAATTTTTTTTTTCATTTATTTCTATTTTCTACAGCAGTTATGCTATTCATATTTCATATCTATATACTCAGTGTTACAGTGTGCTACTTTATTTGTTCATTATATATGGAGGTAGCTGCTCTTAGTAAGCACCTGTTCACACCTAGTTTTTGTAGTGGAAGTGCCGTCATTTTCTTTGTTACAAACTGAGACAGAGACAGAAATAAACAACATTTTCTTTACTAAAACAGGGATTAGACTAAAATTCAGTATTGCATGAATCAGACTCAGGTTCTACCTGGGACACTGTCTCTACTAACTACACACAATCAGCAAAAGCTGAAGTCAATGTGCCAATCTCAAGGTTCCCAGTTTATGTGAATTATTCTAGCAGGGACACAGCTTCACCAGGGCCAGGGGTTATCAACCCCCACAGGAAAGCTTGTAAAGAGAGAGTCTTATTGCAGTTCAGTCCTTGCAGTTCTCCTCAGGGGCCCTGTCCAGCTTCTCACACAGCAGACACCCTCAGAACACACAGGGTCTCCTGCTCTGCCGTGCTCTGAGCTCAGCCAGGCAAAACTCACAGGATCCTAATGCTCTCCTGCTGCTATCACAGTTCACACTGTCGCGCGCGGCTCCGCTCCGTACACCTCGTACACGCGCGGCTCTGCTCCGTACGCCTCGTACACGCGCGGCTCCGCTCCGTACACCTCGTACACGCGCGGCTCCGCTCCGTACGCCTCGTACACGCGCGGCTCCGCTCCGTACGCCTCGTACACGCGCGGCTCCGCTCCGTACGCCTCGTACACGCGCGGCTCCGCTCCGTACGCCTCGTACACGCGCGGCTCCGCTCCGTACGCCTCGTACACGCGCGGCTCCGCTCCGTACGCCTCGTACACTCGCGGCTCCGCTCCGTACGCCTCGTACACTCGCGGCTCCGCTCCGTACGCCTCGTACACTCGCGGCTCCGCTCCGTACGCCTCGTACACTCGCGGCTCCGCTCCGTACGCCTCGTACACTCGCGGCTCCGCTCCGTACGCCTCGTACACTCGCGGCTCCGCTCCGTACGCCTCGTACACTCGCGGCTCCGCTCCGTACGCCTCGTACACTCGCGGCTCCGCTCCGTACGCCTCGTACACTCGCGGCTCCGCTCCGTACGCCTCGTACACGCGCGGCTCCGCTCCGTACGCCTCGTACACGCGCGGCTCCGCTCCGTACGCCTCGTACACGCGCGGCTCCGCTCCGTACGCCTCGTACACGCGCGGCTCCGCTCCGTACGCCTCGTACACGCGCGGCTCCGCTCCGTACGCCTCGTACACGCGCGGCTCCGCTCCGTACGCCTCGTACACGCGCGGCTCCGCTCCGTACACCTCGTACACACGCGGCTCCTCTCCGTACACCTCGTACACACGCGGCTCCGCTCCGTACACCTCGTACACACGCGGCTCCGCTCCGTACACCTCGTACACACACGGCTCCTCTCTGTACACCTCGTACACACGCGGCTCCGCTCCGTACACCTCATACACACGCGGCTCTGCTACATCCACACTGTAACTCCCTCCTGACCCCACACATAACCTTCACCTCATCCAGCACCATGACAACCAGCACAGCAGAGTCCTGCATCCACTGAGGCCCCTGATCATGTGACCCCTGACTCCTCCCCTCCTGTGACCTCATCACAGGTCCTGTGCGCACAGAACAGCCATATATGTGGTGGCGGCTCTGCAGGTGGAGGTATGTGGAGACCCCCATTACTGGGCGCAGGGGGCAGTAACCCCTCCATTCCCGGAGACAGTGCCCCCTTACACCCGTGCTCGCAGTGACATTGTGCCCCCAGTTCTCCATTACTTCCTCCTCTCTCAGGAAGCTTCTGTCTTCCTTCCTGTGGGGCAGAGATGGTGGAGGTGTCTGTCGGCCTCAGCTGTAGTGAGTGGAGCCTTTTTCCTGCACTCAGCTGTATTGTGTGTATTATACCCCTGTATCCTGTATGTGTAGATACTGACATGAGGCTGGTGGGGGATAGGGGTCTTCGGACAGTTATGGGTTCACCATGTGGAGATTCCCCATTACTGGGCAGAGGCGCCATTAACCCCTTCATTACCAGAGACGCCTCCTTTTGCTTTCAGGATGAGGTTGTTCCTGAAGTACAGGTTTCATAGAGGAAATAGAGATTAGTGATGAGCGCAAGTGCTCTTTCCTCCAGTTTGCCTAGGGTGCCTAGGGTTTGCCTTGAGTCCCCGTGGCCGCATGTTTTGCGACTGTTAGCCAGAAACCATGCAGGGATTGCCGGTGTTTGTCAGGCAATCCCTGCATGTTTTGTGGCTTTCTAACAGCCGTGAAACGTGCAGCTGTTTGGACTCAAACATGTCACTCGAGCACCCCCGATACTCAGTGCTTAACCAAGCACCCATTGCAAACTTGAGTAATGAGCACTTGCGCTCATCACTACTTTTGACTGTTCAAACACCCTTGATATTAACTTTATAGTGGCGACTAATACCTCCTCTTACTAACCTGAGATATGTCAATATCATCCCTTCCCCGACTGGTGAAAATGCAGCAGCTGACCCCCTGCTTCATCAGTCAAGATCAGTTTTGGCACCGATCATGGTTATTTAACCCCTAAGATACTGCTGTCAATAGTGACAACAACACTTAGATGGTTAACAGAATGTGAGTGCTCCCTCTTTAACCCCATCCGTACCCTGAGTACTGATTGTTTGGTCCTGATGGTTGCAATGGAAATCCACTGCCAAGTGACGGCCTTAGAGTCTGCTGGCTATAGTGACCTGTTAAGATGTTACATTTTAGTGGTAAAAATACATTTTATTCATTCCTGTCATGCCACTTTGCGTTTATTCCGAAAAGAACCTAAAGGGTCAGGCAATAGTGGAGTTTCAGCTGCAGAATGCACAGCTGAGTCGCTCTGCAGAACAACACCACTTCATCATCAATGAGTGGACCTCCATGCGGGTTGTGTGTGCCATCTTGCTTCTTCAAATATTCCACCAATATGGCCAGCGCTGATAATGTCATCATCAGCGTTACTATACCACTTATATGCCTGCAGGAAAATTCAATTCAGGCCATGATGGATGAGGTGGTGGCACCGGAGGAAGAGGAGCAGGCCCAGTTCACACTGTTATCAGGCCTGTCGTCCACACATGGCTCGGAGGGTGGGTTACTGTCACAACAGCGGACAGGTACCCAACTGTACAGCCAGGGAACAATTTGGGAAGATGATGAGGAGGAGGAACAACTGTGTTCAGAGCAGGGTTGAACTCAGATCAGCTAACGGGCATCACTGGAGCATGGCTGGGGGTATGCAGAGTACCCAGACGATACACTTCCCACTGAGGTCAGCTTTCGTGGCCTCTGGGCAGGCTGGCACACATGAGCCAATACATACTGCAGTGCCAGTGCAACGACCACCGAATTGCCTGTATTGTCATCAGTGCAGATTACTGAGTGGTCACCCTGCTGGATCCCCGCTACAAGGACAACGTACCATCATTACTTCTGTCATTGGTCAGGGAGCCCCAAATGGGTGAATACAAGCAGATGTTGGTAGAGAAACTACTGATGGCTTTCCCACCTGACAGCGGGGGATCAGTGGAAGAACAAAGCGAAGGAGGAAATCGCCAACAAGGCTGGGGTACCGCCAGCACCTTGGAAGGCAGGGTTTCCATGGGCAAGCGTGGCAAAACATTATGAGCACACCACGACACACAGCACCATCATGTAATAGGGCCCGTATTAGCAGGAGCCAGCATTACAACAACATTGTGGAAGAGTACGTGTCCACATGTCTCCACTTACTAACAGATGGGTCTGCCCCATTTATCTTCTGGGTCTCCAAATTGAACACCTGGCCTGAGCTTGCCCTTTATGCCTTGGAGATGCTGACCTGCCCTGCTACAAGTGTCATGTCGGAATATTTGTTTAGCACTGCAGGGGATGTGATCACAGACAGGCACATCCGCCTGTCCACATCCAACATGGGGAAGCTAACATTCCTTAAAATGAACCAGGCGTGAATCTCACAGGACTTGTCCATACATTTTTATGACTAGACAACTATAACCGCTGCACCCAGCCTGTCTTCAACTCTATTTACCATTTGTTTCATTTGGGTGCCTCCTCCCCCGAATAAAAAAAAAAACAACAGAAACTGTTTTGGCTAGTTCCTCTTCCACCTACAGTACAGACCAAAAGTTTGGACACACCTCATTTAAAAATTTTTCTGTATTTTCATGACTTTGAAAATTGTACATTCACACTCAAGGCATCAAAACTATGAATTAACACATGTGAAATTATATACTTAAAAAAAGGGTGAAACAACTGAAAATATGTCTTATATTCTTGGTTCTTCAAAGTAGCCACCTTTTGCTTTGATGACTGCTTTGCACACTCTTGGCATTCTCTTGATGAGCTTCAAGAGGTAGTCACAGGAAATGGTTTTCACTTCACATGTGTGCCCTGTCAGGTTTAATAACTGGGATTTCTTGCCTTATAAATTGGGTTGGGACCATCAGTTGTGTTGTGCAGAAGTCTGGTGGATGCGCAGCTGATAGTCCTACTGAATAGACTGTTAGAATTTGTATTACAGAAAGAAAAAAGAAAGAGAAAAATGAGTGGCCATCATTACTTTAAGAAACGAAGGTCAGTCAGTCCGAAAAATTGGGCAAACTTTGAATGTGTCCCCAAGTGCAGTTGCCAAAACCATCAAGCGCTACAAAGAAACTGGCTCACATGAGGACCGCCCCAGGAAAGGAAGACCAAGAGTCACCTCTGCTTCTGAGGATAAGTTTATCCGAGTCAGCAGCCTCAGAAATCGCAGGTTAGCAGCAGCTCAGATTAGAGACCAGGTCAATGCCACACAGAGTTCTAGGCGCAGACACATCTCTACAACAACTGTTAAGAGGAGACTTTGTGCAGCAGGCCTTCATGGTAAAATAGCTGCTAGGAAACCACTGCTAAGGACAGGCGACAAGCAGAAGAGACTTGTTTGGGCTAAAGAACACAAGGAATGGACATTAGACCAGTGGAAATCTGTGCTTTGGTCTGATGAGTCCAAATTTGAGATCTTTGGTTCCAACCACCTTGTCTTTGTGCGATGCAGAAAAGGTGAACGGATGGACTCTACATGCCTGGTTCCCACCGTGAAGCATGGAGGAGGAGGTGTGATGGTGTGGGGGTGCTTTGCTGGTGACACTGTTGGGGATTTATTCAAAGGCATACTGAACTAGCATGGCTACCACAGCATCTTGCAGCGGCATGCTATTCCATCCGGTTTGCGTTTAGTTGGACCATCATTTATTTTTCAACAGGACAATGACCCCAAACACACCTCCAGGCTGTGTAAGGGCTATTTGACCAAGAAGGAGAGTGATGGGGTGCTACGTCAGATGACCTGGCCTCCACAGTCACCAGACCTGAACCCAATCGAGATGGTTTGGGGTGAGCTGGACCGCAGAGTGAAGGCAAAAGGGCCAACAAGTGCTAAGCATCTCTGGGAACTCCTTCAAGATTGTTGGAAGACCATTTCCGGTGACTACCTCTTGAAGCTCATCAAGAGAATGCCAAAAGTGTGCAAAGCAGTCATCAAAGCAAAAGGTGGCTACTTTGAAGAACCTATAATATAAGACATATTTTCAGTTGTTTCACACTTTTTTGTTAAGTATATAATTCCACATGTGTTAATTCATAGTTTTGATGCCTTCAGTGTGAATGTACAATTTTCATGAAAATACAGAAAAATCTTTAAATGACAAGATGTGTCCGAACTTTTGGTCTGTACGGTACACTGCCACGTCCACCTCGTTCTCTAGTTGGACCTCCGCCCCCTGGTTGTAGCTTGTTAGTTTATTTTGGGTTCATTTTAAATATACCAAAATGTGGCAAAATGTTATGAGCACGCCACAACATACAGCACCACCATGTATTAGGGTCCTTATTAGCAGGAGCCAGCGTTACAAAAGCATGGCACCTTAGTACGTTTCTCCACTTACTAACAGATGGGTCTGCCCCAGATCTGACTTTCCTCCTGCTCCCTCTTCTGCCGTGGTCTCACCCTCTTCCTCTGGCTCACGATCCACAGGGCCACCTATCTCCCCGCAAAGAGAGGATGTGACAGCATCACCACCACCAATGTCACCGAGCATCTCCACACCATCCCATGGAAGTATTCAGCTTTCCATCCCCCCAAAACCTTAAGAGAAAGAAGAGATATCTCCCTAGCCACCCTTGAGCCATGATCCTGGATGACTGCATTTCCAAATTACTGGCCTTTGAAATGCTGCAAATCCGGCTGGTGAAGACGGACAGTTTTTAAAAAAACTGATTGCGGTGGCTGTCCAGCAGTACATATTTCCCAGCCGCCACTACTTTTCCAGGCCGGCCATTCCTGCCCTGCACAAACATGTTACGGACCAAATCAGGTGTGCACTGTGCAACGGAAGGCAGAAGGATCTGTAGCCCGTGTCCTACCACCACCAAGAATTGCTGGACATTTATCTGTTCAGGTTGCCTCTTACAACGTTTCCTCCACTGCCTCTTCATCCGGTCACAGTAAGACTTGCACCGCCAGCTACAGCACAGCCAGGAGGAAACAGCAGGCTGTTTTGAAACTCATCTGTTTGGAGGCAAATCCCACAACGTGCAGGAGCTGTGAACTGGGGTCAAATAGCAGACAGATGAGTGGTTTGTGCCAGTGAACCTCAAGCCTGGCCTGGTGGTGTGCGATAACGGGTAAAATCTCGTAGAATTTCTGGGCTTAGCGGGTTTGACTCTCATCCCTTGCCTGGCGCATGTGCTAAACTTGGGGGGAGCAGAGGTTCCTGAAAAACTACCCACACATTTTGTATCTGCTTGCTGAAAGTGTGGGCAGTGTGTGCGCATTTTCTGCGTTCTCACCCTGCTGTTGCTCGACTGTCTATGCTGCAGCGTCACTTCTGCATTCCCACTCACTGGCTGTTATGTGACGTACCAAAAAGGTGGAACTCTGCTTTGCATATGCTGGAGAGACTGTGCAAGCAGCATCAGACAATAGTGGAGTTTCAGCTGCAGCATGCACAGCTGAGTCGCTCTGGCCCATTTAACTTCTGGGTCTCTAAATTAGACCCATGGCCTGAGCTTGCCCTTTATGCCTTTTGAGATGCTGGCCTGCCCTGCGGCAAGTGACATGTTGAAACGTTTGTTTAGCGTGGTAGGGGATGTGATCACAGACAGGCGCATCCACCTGTTCACATCCAACATGGGGAAACTAACATTCCTTAAAATGAACCAGGCGTGGATCCCACAGGACTTGGCCATATGTTTGGATGACTAGACAACTATAACAGCAGCACCTAGCCAGTCTTCAACTCTATTTACCATTCATTTAATTTGGGTGCCTCCTCCCACAAATAAAAAAAAACATCAAAAAACTGTTTTGGCTACCTCCTCCGACCTTTTCCACCTACACCGCCACATCCAGCTCCTCCTTCAGTTGGAACTCCGCCCCCCTGGTTGTAGCTTGTTAGTTTATTTTGAGTTCTTTCTATGTTCTTTCAGTCAGTTCCCTAATAAAATAAAGTGTTTGTTTACTCTTGCCTTGCCTTTTCCACCTATACCGCTACATCCACCTCTTCCTCCACTTGAACCTACGCCTCCTTGTTATAGGTTGCTAGTTTTAGTTTTGTTAATTCTATGTTGTTTCAAATCCATTCCATTAAAAAAAAAAAAAAACACATTGAAGGAAAAAAAGGCCAAAAACAGTGTTGGATTACTCTTCACTTGAATATTTTATTTATTTTACTTATGACTTTGGAGTGTGCGAGTAAACCGGATTACCCAGTGTGGGCACTTCTGGCCCCATCACAGCCATGCCAAGTATTGGCTGGCGCAGTATGTTAAAAAAGAAACAAAAAAAACGTGGAGTTCTCCCTATTTTTGATAACCAGCGCAGGTTAAGCAGATAGCTGGAGGCTGGAATTCACAAGCTGAAAAGGTCCATGGATATTTGACCCTGCCCAGCCTAAAATAGCGGCCGGGAGCCGCCCCAGAAACTGCGCATCCATTAGATGCGCCAATTCTGGCTCTTTGCCGGGCTCTTCACGCTTGCACTGGTGCGTTGGCAAGCGGACTAATATTTTGGGGTTGATGTCAGCTGTCTAATGTCCGCTGACATCATGCCCAGAGGTTAGTAATGGGGTGGTGTCTATCAGACACTCGCATTACCAACCCGTATATTGTACGAGTGGGTATCTATGAACTCATTTGTACACACTCCTATTGATTATCAATGTCTTGGTTTAAGCTTCAGGGTTCATTAGTTAGTCCCTGTGCTAGCTAGATACTTAAGAGGCATGATTTATATACTAAGTATCTAGCTAGCACAAGGACTAACTGTAATGAACCCTGAAGCTTAAACTAAGACATTGTCATTTCTATACACTCCTATTGATTATCAGTCTCATAGATTCATACTCGTACAATACCCTCTGTTCGGACACGCAAGTTATTAATAGGACTCTAAGCCTTTATGAGAGATCTAATTGTTTAGGATGTTCAATATCTGGTATGCTTCAGTAAAAATAAATGGCTTAGTGCAATATTCGTAATGTAATACCTCTATGGGAAAGAGTGTAATATTATCGGGTATAACCCGGAATGATATCTAATTGGGATTAATTCCCTGAGGTGGAGACATTATCTGTTATGTAAACAACCTTGTCAGGGGGAGAAGTATATAAATAGGAAGCCCAACTTGAGATTGGACTGAATAAAGTAAAATTCCTACATAGATACCTCAGAGGGCATAGGTGCAATATTTTAATATTGTATTGTAAATCATGATCTACCAATATAATATTATCTCGATGGTATAACATTAATCAGGTGAACATTATTAATAAGACAGTCTGATTAGAAGCAGGGCTGTGGAGTCGGTAAGCCAAACCTCTGACTCCAACTCAGTGTATGGAGCGAAGCGACACCCACTGGCTGGGTGTATGTATAACGCATAAATACCCTCCGGTCCCAGGTCTGAAACCAGCGAATCCCCACAGCGTCCAGTGTGTGTGCTGGGGGAGTTCATAAGTCTGCAGTCACACAGAGTGACTGCAGACTTATCACTTTTGACCTCACAACCAGGGCTGTGGATTCGGTAAGCCAAACCTCCGACTCCAACTCCTCCATTTCCATGACACCGACTCCACGACTCCTACTTCCTCATACACGGCTCATGTTTTAAGTGATAAATTTACTGTAGCACAGATTCATCTCCGCTAAAAGTCTAGACCCTTAGATCAAGAATAGGACAGACATTTATAGGACATTTCATAATTTTCCCAAATTCTTATGAAAAAAATATTCCTCACAAACTGACCTACTGTACCCAATTTATTATATATTTTAGGAGTCGGTCCATTTTATACCAACTCCGACTCCATAGCCCTGCGGACAACCCCTTTAATTAGGGTGACAAAACTGGTGTATTACTTTGAATATGAAGAAGTAATGACCTATGAACTAAAAGTCAAAAAATGATCCCTTTTTTGGGGGTGCACAAGTGGTTTGCTAACCACAAAATGATTAGGCAGTTACAAACGCTTTTTATCAAGTCTTCCAAAAATCTAGGTAGCATCATGTACCAATCTCAAGCATGTCCACGTGGCCGCTGTATTCAAGTGGCGTGTGTAGGCATCTAATATTAGACTATTGATACAATGATGTGGGCTCAAAAAATTATTTTAAGCAACGCTCCTAGTTTGGTAAACACGTGTGTTTAGGTTTCAGAATTAGGAAGATTTATCTTTAAAAAAAAGACAGCTCTCAAAACAGAGGGATTGCATCTTTCATTGACAAACAGAAACAAGCCTTGAATTCAGAATTTGGATTTAGTTGCAAAATCTGCAATAAGTGGTTTAATACTTCCCTTGGCACAATGTGAAAAATAATAATAAAAAAACTAATAAAGGTGCTGTTGCTGCTGTATATCACAGATGTCATATCTGGTGATGATGAGACGCAACAACAGCTCAATGTTGAATATAATATATTTAAAAGCCCAGCTCATCTAGTAGATAAGTAGTGAAACTTCTCCTCTACAGATAAGGGGGAAAAAAACAAACACGAACGAAGCAAAAAAAAATATGCTTTATCATCATACTGCCAAACAAAAAATGCAATAAAACGCAATCAAAAAGACGAATGCAAATAAAAGTGGCACCACTGAAAACGTCATCGTCCCGCAAAAAACAAGCTGCCATACAGCTCCATCAGCCGAAAAATTAAAAAGTTATAGCTCTCAGAATATAGAATAAAGCGATACAAGTGCCAAAACATAAAAAAACTACATAAATGTACAGTCATGGCCAAAAGTATTGAGAATGAGACAAATAGTAATTT
This sequence comes from Phyllobates terribilis, assembly GCF_046119375.1. Lineage (NCBI taxonomy): Eukaryota > Metazoa > Chordata > Amphibia > Anura > Dendrobatidae > Phyllobates > Phyllobates terribilis. The sequence goes on from NW_027362765.1 coordinate 49,556,102, forward strand.
TTCCAAAGTTTACTGCTTCATTTTTTGTAATGGCAATTGCATATACTCCTGAATGTCAAAGAGTGATCAGCTTAACAGCAATTACTGTACTTGCAAAGTCAATATTTGCCCAGAAAATGAACTTTAACCCCCAAAACACATTTCAACATTATTGCAGTCCTGCCTTAAAAGGAGCAGCTAACATCGTTTTAGTGATTGGTCCATTAACACAGGTGTGGGTGTTAATGAGGACAGGTCTGGCGATCAATCAGTCATGATTAAGTAATAATAACATCACTGGACACTTTAAAAGGAGGCTGGTTCTTGGTATCATTGTTTCTCTTCAGTTAACCATGGTTATCTCTAAAGAAACACGTGCAGCCACCATTGCACTGCACAAAAATGGCCTAACAGGGAAGAGTATCGCAGCTACAAAGATTGCACCTCAGTCAACAATCTATCGCATCATCAAGAACTTCAAGGAGAGAGCTTCCATTGTTGTCAAAAAGGCTCCAGGGCGTCCAAGAAAGACCAGCAAGCGCCAGGACCGTATCTTAAAACTGTTTCAGCTGTGGGATCGGACTACCAGCAGTGCCGAGCTTGCTCAGGAATGGCAGAAGGCTGGTGTGAGTGCTTCTGCACGCACTGTGAGGCGGAGACTCTTTGAGCAAGGGCTGGTTTCAAGGAGGGCAGCAAAGAAGCCACTTCTCTCCAGAAAAAACATCAGGGACCGACTGATATTCTGCAAAAGGTACAGGGAGTGGACTGCTGAGGACTGGGGCAAAGTCATTTTCTCTGATGAATCCTCTTTTTGATTGTTTGGGACATCTGGAAAGCAGCTTATTCGGAGAAGAAGAGGTAAGCGCTACCACCAGTCTTGTCTCATGCCAACTGTAAAGCATCCTGAAACTATTCATGTGTGGGGTTGCTTCTCAGCCAAGGGAATCGGCTCACTCACAGTCTTGCCTAAAAACACAGCCATGAATAAAGAATGGTACCAGAATGTCCTCCAAGAGCAACTTCTCCCAACCGTCCAAGAGCAGTTTGGCGCCCAACAATGCCTTTTCCAGCATGATGGAGCACCTTGCCATAAAGCAAAGGTGATAACTAAATGGCTCATGGAACAAAACATAGAGATTTTGGGTCCATGGCCTGGAAACTCCCCAGATCTTAATCCCATTGAGAACTTGTGGTCAATCATCAAGAGACGGGTGGACAAACAAAAACCAACAAATTCTGGCAAAATGCAAGCATTGATTATGCAAGAATGGACTGCTATCTGTCAGGATTTGGTCCAAAAGTTGATTGAGAGCATGCCAGGGAGAATTACAGAGGTCTTGAAGAAGAAGGAGCAACACTGCAAATATTGACTTGCTGCATTAACTCATTCTAACTGTCAATATAACCTATTGGTACTCATAATATGATTGCAATTATATTTCTGTATGTGATATAAACATCAGACAAACACTAATAAAAACCAGAGGCCAGCAGATCATGTGAAAATATAATTTTGGTGTCATTCTCAAAACTTTTGGCCATGACTGTAGTACCGCTGTAAATATACTGATCCGAAGAATAAAGCTGCCTTATCAATTTTACCACACGCGTAACGGCATAAAAAAAAAAACAATTCCGGAATTGTTTGTTTTTGTTTATTCTGCCCCCCAAAAATCGCAATAGAAAGTGAACAAAAAATGTACCAATAAAAGCGTCAATAGTCCCACAAAAAACAAGCCATCACTTGACTCTGTCGGCCGAAATATGGAAAAATTATAGCTCTCAAAATATGGCGATGCAAAAAGCGTCTCTTAGTGTATGACATCTATCAATTATAAAAAAAAACGATATGAATCTAGTATCGCAGTAATCGCACCGGCCCGAAGAATAAAGTCGTCTGTAAAAAGTAAACTCTAGGGCTATGGTTAAGGTTAGGGTTGGGCTAGGGTTAAGATTAGGGTTGGGCTAGGGTTATGGTTAGGCTTGGGGTAGGGTTATTGTTGGGTTAGGGTTGGGCTAGGGTTAGGGTTGGGCTACAGTTAGGCTTGTGCTAGGGTTGGGGTTGTATTAGGGTTGGGGTTAAGGTTTTGTTGGGGTTGGTATTTTTTCAAAAGTAAAGAAAAAAATTGATGACAATATGGCGATTAGTGTTGAGCGCAAGTGCTCGCTACTTAAATTTGCATCGGGTGCTCGGGTATGCCCCATATGTTTTGCAGCTGTTATACAGCCAAGAAAACCTTGCGTGTATTGCCTGCCAAGCACGAGCGATCCCTGTATGTTTTTTTTGGGTGTCTAATAACCGTGAAACGTGGGGTGGGGACTCGAGCATGTCACTCAAGCACCTGCGATACTTGGTGCATATTCGAGTACTCGATGCAAACTCAAGTAGCAAGCACTTGCGCTCAAGACTAATCACAACTTATTCAATATGATGACCTAATGTTATCAAATTCTGTGTCATACCTCTGGGTTCTAAATGTTCACTATACCCCTTGATAAAATTCTTGAGGGGTGTAGTTTTCAAAATGGTGTCACTTGTGGGGTGTTTCCACTGTTTACGTGCATCAGGGGCTCTTCAAACGCAACATGGCGTCCGCTAATTATTCAAGCATTATTACATTCAAAAAATCAAATGGCGCTCCTTCCCTTCCGAACCCTGCCGTGCACCCAAACAGTGGTTTTCCCCCACATATAGGGTATCTGCTTAATCAGGAGAAACTACGCAACAAATAGCTTGGTGCAATTTCTCCTGTTACCCTTATGAAAATACAAAATTGGAGGATGAAAAATATTTTTGTTGGAAAAATGTGAAAATTTAATTTTTACGGCTCAATGTTATAAACTTCTGTGAAGCACCTGGGGGTTCAAGGTGCTCAGCACACATCTAGATAAGTTCCCTGACGGGTCTAAGGGGTCTAGTTTCCAAAATGGTGTCACCTGTTGGGTGTTTCCACTGTTTAGGCACATCAGGGGCTCCCCAAACGCAACATGGTGTCCGCTAATTGTTCAAGCAAATTTTACATTCAAAAATTCAAATGGCGCTCCTTTCCTTCCGAACCCATCCGTGCGCCCAAACAGTGGTTTTTACCCATATATGGGGTACCGGCTTACTCAGGAGGAATTGCACAACAAATTTTGCGGTCAATTTTTTCCTGATACCCTTGCGAAAATAAAAAAATTGGGGTCTAAAGTAACATTTTTGTGAAAAAAGTTAAATGTTAATTTTTTTCTTCCATATTCCAAAAATTCCTGTGAAGCACCTGAAGGGTTAATAAAGTTCTTGAGCACGTTGAGGGGTGCAATTTTTAGAATGGTGTCACTCTTGGGTATTTTCTGTCATAAAGGCCCCTCAAAGTCACTTCAAATGTGATGTGGTCCCTAAAAAAAAATGGTTTTGTAAATTTTGTTGGAAAAATGAGAAATCGCTGGTCAACTTTTAACCCTTATAATTTCCTAACAAAAAAAATTTTGGTTCCAAAATTGTGCTGATGTAAAGTAGACATGTGGGAAATGTTATTTATTAACTATTTTGTGTGACATATCTCTCGGATTTAAGGGCATGAAAATTTACATTTTGAAAATTGTGAAAATTTTAAAAATTTTCACCAATTTCCGATTTTTTTCACAAATAAACGCAAATCATATCGAAGAAATTTTACCACTATCATGAAGTACAAGATGTCACGAAAAAACATTCTCAGAATCAGTGGGACCAGTTGAAGCGTTCTAGAGTTATTACCTCATAAAGTGACAATGGTCAGAATTATAAAAATTGGCCCGGTCATTAATGTGCAACTCACCCTCGGTGGTAAAGGGATTAAGGCAAATACTTCTTAAAGTATATCTAAACTTTCAATAAACTGTGCATAAATCAATAGTACAGTATATGTTGTCTCTGTTTGCTTGATGTTTTAGTTTGCTTTTCCTCTTAGCTCATAAATATATTTTATGTTCTATCTAAATGGGTTGATTATTGTATCATAATAGTGATTGAAAGCCTGATGTTACAATTTTACTACAGTAAATTTATCACTTAAATTTAAACATGAGCCATGTATGAGGGAGTCGGAGTCGTGGAGTCGATGTCATGGAATTTGAGGAGTCGGAGGTTTGTCTTACCGACTCCACAGCCCTGGTTGTCCTGTCAAAAATGATAAGTCTGCAGTCACTCTGTGTGACTGCAGACTTATGAACCCCCCCCAGCGCACGCACTGTACGCTGTGGGGACTCTCTGGTTTCAGACCTGGGACCGGAGGGTATTTATGCATTATACATACACCCAGCCAGTGGGTGCCTGCCTCGCTCCATACACTTGTATGGAGTGAGGCCACGCCCTGTCTAGTGAGGCAGACGGACAGTGCGTATGTCTGACTAGAGGGCGAAGTCTCAATAGAAGTGTATGGAGAGCGAGCCCGCACCCACTGGCCTGGGGTTTGTATAATTCATACATGCCCTCTGATCCCGGGTCTGAAACCGGCGAATCCCTGCTTTGCGCAGTGAGTGCACTGGGGGAATCATAAGTCTGCAGTCACACAGAGTGACTTCAGACTTTTCGTTTTTGACTGGACAACCTCTTTAAATGTATAGTTTTTTTTCATAAGCCATCCAAAAAATATAGCTTCTTTATTCAGCAAAGTATAAAGTGCCGTAAACATTGATTGCACCCAAGCGTGTAAAAATACAATAGCTTCTTCCATTTGCACTGCCTGTCTATAAATAACAGCAATGCATGCATCTGCCTCCCTCAAAATGGAAAATTTTTTGACAGTACAATTTAGGTAGCCTACAAAGTCTGATATTACAGTAGGTTGTTAAATCTTATGGTGGTTACTTCTGGTTTCCTCCGCTTTTCCGTAGCAAGATAGCTTGAAGTTATTTGGACATTAAAAACACTGTGTTTGCATTATAAAGCTCAAAACGTGTTTAATTAACTCAAAGGGGAACTCCCAGACTTCTATGAATGTTTTCCAGGCAATGTGATGTTTTTTATTTGTATAAATTAATTCACTGCCAATCAAAATTTTGGAGAAAATTCGGCAAAGCCAGCAAATTCAGATTTCAGACGATGGAAGCAGTTTCCATTTGGAAACCATTTTTAGTAACCACACATTGATTATTCTTAATTATTGGTAGTAAACATCTAGACGTTATATCTCCTCATATGTTTCCCCTTTATAATCACCAGTAATTCTTTGATGTTACATCATCTTCCCATTCAGGTCCCTACAATGTTAGATCCTTTAATTGGAAATCTTCTATGCAAGAAAATGTTTATGATTGACCCGTCAAGGATGGATGGGGGCAGAGACAAGATGGCGGAGAGGATATTACACCTCACCCTAGAGATCCTCTTCCGGCTTACTGGAGAGGTGAGAGATTCTGATGACGTCACATTACATCATTCTTATCTATGGGAATAACAGATGGACAGAACTGGAGAGATGAGGACTCTGGAAATGTCTGTAGTGAGATTTATTAATGTGTCTCTCCATAACCAGGATTACACAGTAGTGAAGAAGACCTCTAGTGAGCGCTGTCAGGCCCCTGTGTCTGAGGAATGGGGAAGACCCCTGAGCCCAATCACGGAACCTCCACCTCACCCGCTGATAGATGAGGACATCAATGACCAGAAGATCCTAGAACTCACCTACAAGATGATTGAGCTGCTGACTGGAGAGGTGACACTGCTGGGAATGCTGGGAAATTATACAGTAATGCTAGGAATCGGGGGATGACGGTATCCTTGTATGTGTCAGGTGCCTATATGGTATCAGGATATCACCATCTATTTCTCCATGGAGGAGTGGGAGTATTTAGAAGGACACAAAGATCTGTACAAGGACGTCTTGATGGAGGTTCTCCAGCCCTTCACATTGCCACCAGGTAATAGACAGGACTAAATACACATGACATATAATTATCTGTATGTAAAAAATGAATCCAGTCTCTGTATGTGTTTCCTCCAGTTCTATCCAGTAAGAGGACAACACCAGAGAGATGTCCCCATCCTCTTCTTCCACAGGACTGTAAACATGAAAATCCCAATGTTCCTCAGGATCATCAGAGGGATTGCGAGAAGGTGACATGAGATCTCCGCTATGATGTGTAGACGGCCGAGAAGGTCTTGTGTTCAGTCTTGTTTTATCCACCAGTATTATATGTTTTATGCTTGTGTAATGAGAACAGTGGAGATGGCAGGATTAGAGCTGATCATGGATGTGACTTCTCCATCTTTCTGTGACTTTAACAATATTTGTTTCAGGGTGAAGATCTGACCCATATTAATACTACAGAGAAATATGTGAGAAGTGATGTGCAGTGTAAAGAGGAGATTCCTACAAATAATTGCTCAGGTGAGTAGTAACCACTGAGAAGTCACAGATCATGCATCCACATAGAAGCCATTTTTTCTCAATAGGATGTCTAAAACCCAGCTACACTGAGGAACAAAAAGGGGAACAATATTTTGAACTTTTGACTTTCAGGTTCCATATCTCAGCATCTGCTACTGCTTCAAACATCAGACTACCATCTTGGTTATCTCATACATAAATTTGACTTTAGCATTTGATTAGTTATGCAGATTCTTATCATTTCACAGTTTTGCTCCTGGTTTTGGAAAAATCTTTTTCTTCCTGTATACTACAAAATACAACCTGTTTTCACATTCCCTAATAGCTCAGTGTGTTATTAGGTTGATTCCCAAATCGAAGATTTTCCAAGTAAAGAGAAGCAGCAGCATCCAGCTCATTATGTGTCATCACAGTTGGAAGAATACAAAATGAAGTTTGTCCATCTATGCAAAAGCCAAGATGTGGACGTCCAGGCAAAATATAGAAGTCAACAAGTCTGCTCATCGCGATCTATCAGTTCTGATATGACAAACATGGCTGTGGCGGTGTCTCATATGCTTCGTAATAGTGAGATCACAGATGTCCAATAGTGATGAGCGAGTATGTTCTGTTAGCCTTTCGCCAAGTATGCTCAGGCGAGCACCGAGTAGTTACAGCTGCTCGGTGTTATGTTTAAATCGCTCCCGTGTGCATGATTTGCAACTGTTTGACAGCTTTACAACATGTGAGGAATGTGTAAGAAATTGACTTTCCTCACATGTAGTAAAGCTGTCAAACAGTCGCAAATCATGCACAGGGGAGTGATTCAAACATAACACCGAGCAGCTGTAACTACTCGCCCGAGCATACTCGGCGAAAGGGTTAACAGAACATACTCTCTCATCACTAATGTCCAAGCATGTTATACAAGTCTGAAATGGTGACTCTGGAAAAAAGGTGAAGAAGGTTCGAGTTCAATATCGTCATAAGAAGCATTGGCTCCAGTTTGCAAAAAGTGGACAGTAGAAGATTGGAAATGGGTGATTTGGAGCGATGAGACGAAAGACAATAGACCAGGCTCTGATGGGTGCAAGTGGGTCTGGAAGAAATAAAGGGAAAAGGGGTTAACGGATCAAGTAATTGAAAGAACTGTCAAGTTCAGTGGAGGAAACCTAATGATATGGGGTTGTTTCACAGCCAAAGGCGTTGAATACTTGATCAGCATCATTGGTGGTTTCAATGCTGAGCTATATGTGAGTATCCTACAAGACAAGTTACTTGGTACACTCGAGTATTAATGGTACAAAAAGGACGATATAGTGTTCCAGCAGGACAACAACCCGAAGCATACGTCGAGATTGGAAAAGAAATGGATCAATGACAAAGAGATAAAGATGACCACACAGTCCCCAGGTCTCAACCTAATCGAAGACTTGTGGGTAGAGTTGAAGAAAAAACTGTCTGCATACCCAAGTGAGTCGACCAGTATGTACCAACCTTGGGAACATGTACAACCCCTGGCAAAAATTATGGAATCACCGTGCTCAGAGGATGTTCATTCAGTTGTTTAATGTTGTTGAAAAAAAGCTGATAACAGACATGGCAAAAAACTGAAGTCATTTCAAATGGCAACTTTAGGGCTTTAAGAAACACTAAAAGAAATCAAGTTAAAAAAAATTGGTACTCAGTAAGGGAAATTTTTTTCAGACCAAGCAGAGGGAAAAAATTATGGAATCACACAATTCTGAGGAAAAAATTATGGAATCATGAAAAACAAACAGCTTTAATAACAGCTTGCAGTCTCTGAGGCATGGACTTAATGAGTGACAAACAGTACTCTTCATCAATCTGGCTCCAACTTTCTCTGATTGCTGTTGCCAGGTCAGCTTTGCAGGTTGGAGCCTTGTCATGGACCATTTTCTTCAACTTCCACCAAAGATTTTCAATTGGATTGAGATCCGGACTATTTGCAGGCCATGACATTGACCTTATATGTCTTCTCTCAAAGAATGTTTTCACAGTTTTTGCTCTATGGCAGGATGCATTATCATCTTGAAAAATGATGTCATCATCCCCAAACATCTTTTCAATTGATGGGATAAGAAAACTGTCCAAAATATCAATGTAAACTTGGGCATTTATTGAAGATGTAATGACAGCCATCTTTCCAGTGCCTTTACCTGACATGCAGCCCCATATCATCAATGACTGTGGAAATTTACATGTTCTCTTCATGCAGTCATCTTAATAAATCTCATTGGAACAGCACCAAACAAAAGTTCCAGCATCATCACCTTGCCCAATGCGGATTCGCCATTCATCACTGAATATGACTTTCATCCAGTCATCCACAGTCCACGATTGCTTTTCCTTATCCCATTGTAACCTTGTTTTTTTCTGTTTAGGTGTTAATGATGGCTTATGTTTAGCTTTTCTGTATGTAAATCCCATTTCCTTTAAGCGGTTTCTTACAGTTCGGTCACAGACATTGACTCCAGTTTCCTCCCATTTGTTCCTCATTTGTTTTGTTGTGCATTTCCTGTTTTGGAGACATATTGCTTTAAGTTTCCGGTCTTGACGCTTTGATGTCTGCCTTGGTCTACCAGTATGTTTGCCTTTAATAACCTTCCCATGTTGTTTGTATTTGGTCCAGATTTTAGACACAGCTGACTGTGAACAACCAACATCTTTTGCAACATTGCGTGATGATTTACCTTCTTTTAAGAGTTTGATAATCCTCTCCTTTGTTTCAATTGACATCTCTCGTGTTGGAACCATGATTCATGTCAGTCCACTTGGTGCAACAGCTCTCCAAGGTGTGATCACTCCTTTTTAGATGCAGACTAACGAGCAGATCTAATTTGATGCAGGTGTTAGTTTTGGAACTGAAAAGTTACAGGGTGATTTCATCATTTTTTCCTCAGAATTGAGTGATTCCATAATTTTTTCCCTCTGCTTGGTCTGAAAAAAATTACCCTTACTGAGTACCACATTTTTAATCTTGATTTCTTTTAGTGTTTCTTAAAGCCCTAAAGTTGCCATTTGAAATGACTTTAGTTTTGTGCCATGTCTGTGATCTGCTTTTTTTCAACAACATTAAACAACTGAATGAACATCCTACGAGCCCGGTGATTCCATAATTTTTGCCAGGGGTTGTAGAAGGGACATGTTTGAATTTGATAGAGAGGACTGAAGGATTCAGGCTGTGTTGAAATCCAAAGGTGGATTTACAAAATAATAAAAATTTAAATTTAGATTTTTAGGAGCAAAACAGTAAAAATGCAGTGACATGACAAGAATCTGCATAACTAATCATATGCTAAAGTCAAATTTATGTATGAGATAGCCATGTTGATTGTCTATAAAATGATGGTATTCTCATGTTCGGAGCAGTAGTGGATGGTGAGATATGGAGCCTGAAAGTCAAAAGTTCAAAACATTGTAACTCTTTTGCTTGTCAGTGTACAGGGGTTGGACAAAATAATGGAAACACCTTGAAACATCAACAAAAGTTAGTTTAATATGGTGTAGGTCCACCTTTTGCGGCGATTACAGCCTCAATTCTCCGAGGTATGGATTCATACAAGGTGTGAATTGTTTCCAAAGGAATTTTAGCCCATTCTTCAGTTAATACACCCTCCAGTTGTTTGAGTGACGATGGCGGCGGAAATCGACGTCTAACTTGAATCTCTAAAATCGACCATAAATGCTCAATAATGTTGAGGTCTGGGGATTGTGGGGGCCAGATGAGATGCTCAACTTCATTAGAATGTTCCTCGTGCCATGCTTTAACGATTCTAGCTGTATGAATTGGTGCATTATCATCCTGAAAGATGGCGTTCCCCTCTGGGAACAGTGCTTGAACCATAGGATGCACTTGGCCGCCCAAAATGCCTAAATAATCTCAGCTGTTAATTCTTTCATGAAGGGATATCATTGGCCCGGCGGATCTCGACGAAATAGCACCCCAGATCCTCACAGAACCTCCGCCATGTTTTACGGTTGGGAGAAGGCAGTCTGGATGGAATGCTTCTTTCGGCTGTCTCCAAACGTACACTCGGCCGGAGGTCGGAAAAAGGGTAAACGATGATTCGTCGGAGAATATCACATGTTTCCACTGCTCGAGGGACCAATTCTGGAGGTTTCTACACCACTCTAAACGCTTGGAAACATTTGTCATTGAGAGCAGCGGTTTTCTAATTGCAGCTTTTCCGTGGAATCCAGATTTGTGCAGCTCCCGATGAACAGTTTTCGTGGAAACTTGGTTCTGTAGGTGTTCATTGAGCTCAGCAGTGATTTTCGGAGCCGTGGTCTTGCGATCCTCTCTCACAATTCGCTTTAGAGTCCGACGGTCTCTCTCAGTCAACTTCGACTTTCGGCCGGACCTGTGCTTTGCTGCAGACGTTTTTCGTTCTCTTTCAAATGCAGTCATTACTTTGGAGACAGTACCTCTTGACACGCCATGCATTTGGGCACTTTCTGTTACACTAGCGCCTGCCATATGAGCACCAACAATTTGTCCTCTTTGAAAATCCAAGAGGTCTGCCATTGGTATCAGGTTCTCATCAATGCTCTTACAATAATGCAAAACAAACAGTTAATTTACATACACATATCACATAACACAAATAATCAACTACAAAACATTACCATATGTCACGGTTTGCATGTTTATAACATGTTCGAAGATTATGATGCCAAAACGTTAGGTTTATCCATTATTTTGTCCAACCCCAGTATCTAACACTGAAATTGAGGAAGGGATTTTATCTAGGAGAGTTCTGCTAAAGCATTTCATCAGGTGAATGTACATGAATAGCCTTATAAATGAGCCTTCTGCCTTTCTACTGGTACGAATAATGAGTAGATTTTAGGAAAAAATTCAGATCTGTTGATAGCATTGATCCCAAGGAGAGTTACTGGCCGGCATCCTCAAAGAGCCATCAGATAATAACACTTTTCCACTTAGTACTGTATCAGGGTTAGAAGTAAGGACCTGTCCTCCCTAGCTGATTAATCCTTTTAAGGTTGGTAAATTTAACTGTGCAGTTTCAGATATATAAAGCTGTAGGGTTCCAGTCAACACTGTGAAATTTGGGATCTTCTCACAACTGACCTAATTTTAAAACTTCTAATTGATCACTGATTTAAAATTATTGCCTATTCAGACACTTTTTTTCACATGGTTTTCATTCTCAGTGGTCTAAATAGGAAAAAAAAGAAGCAGAAATCAGATATTGAAGACTGGCCGAAATCTGTTCTGCACGCTTTTTACCATCTGAAGGGGTTTCTTATACTCCGCTCATTTCCGCATCAGGAGGTAAATGGGTCAGTAGACATCTCATCTACTGATACCTACTGATCAGGCATGCGAACTGCCAGGTATCAGTAGGTATGATGCCAGTTGACCCCCCTCACTTGTCAATGAGGAAATGAGCCGAGCAGGACTGAGCCTTTACGTTCTGCTTTCCTATTGTTTCAATATTTCATAATAGAGATTCCAACAGAACATTTTTTCTGGAGGTCGTAGCCTCTTCAGTTGCAGTAGATGCTATTTGATACATAAAACATAGAATAGTATAAGAGTTCGTCCTCTTCGGCACAGATCACACGCACATGCAGTTTAGAATATTCTTCCCAATATAGTAACAATCCTTCTTCCACTTTTTACCTGTAAATTCAGAGGACTAAAAGCTCACATACACATTAAATGGCCTTCGGCCAAATGATCGTTCATCCGACCCCCATTTCTCCGGACATCTCCATAGATAGGAACACACAGCTCGGCCAAGTGTTCCATTGTTCTCAATGAGAGAGCTGTTTCCAGACTTCTCTGGCAGCGGTGTATTTTTTTTAAAACAAAAGGAAATTCAACAGGCTGGATTTCTTCACTTACACAACATCCTGATGTCAGGAGGTCCCTATACACATTAGACAGCCAGCAGATCCACTGATATTGGTGGGTTTGGCTGACTGTAGCCTTATGATAGGGGGACCTAAAAGGGGTCGTCCCACGAACAAACTACATTTTAATAAAAAAATAATAAGTTCCACAATTGGATGTGTGGGAAAAAAAAATGTTCCTGTGCTGAGATAATCTTTTAAATGGGCCCCTGCTGTGTACTGTGTAATGGTTGTCTGACCGTGCAGGAAGATGGTCTGAACATACCACATCTCCTGGGCAGGGAAAGGAACATAAGCAAATATACAGGTGACACAATAAGTGCTCGCGGCAAGACTGGGAGAAATACTCGCTACAATGATAAAACAGGCAGGAAAATGTGTTACCTCACATTAATAACCAGCATTTGACCTGCTGCTCCACTTTGTGACGGGGATAAAAGTGCCTCGTCATGGATAAGAATTCATCGTTGTGCTGATCAACCCGGGTATAAATGGTTTAACTTCCACCGATCAATACCTTTTCAGCTATCCTTTGGATAGGTGATCATTTCTTTTATTTGGACATCTCATTTAATACAGGTTATGTTTTTGACAGATGACTGTTCCAGGAGATTAGAACGAAATTGGATATCTTCAGATTTCAAAGCAGAAGATGACGGCATAACACAACATGCATATGAAGAGCAAAGCAAAGATCTACCGTCTGAACATTTGAAACAGGTCTGATCAAAAACTGTTAAGCAAACTAAAAATCATAAAAGGGTGATAAAGAGCAAACAACCCACCCTGTAAAGAAGCCATAGTCATGTTCAGAATGCAGGAAATGTTTTAACCAGAAATCAGTTCTTGTTACACTCACACAGGGGAGAAGCCATATTCATGCCCATAATATGAGAAACCTTTCATCAATAAGACTACTTGTTACAGTTTCAACATTGACTGTGGCCGAGGGACGCTGTGAGTGACAGCTCAGCCACCTAAGGGATCTGGAGTGTACTGGACTGTCGGTTTTGTGAGTGACAGTCCAGTCATCCATTCTGATCCTGGGGCGTGCTGCGTCATCAGCATTTTGATTGACAACCCTGCTGTTCAATCTAGTCTAGATGCGGGCGTTTCACCAGGTGCTTCCCATCCTTAATCATTTGCAAGATATTTAGGTGGCTATCTGTTAGCAGTCCATGTCAGATGTAGCTTTGCTTAAGTTAGGTGTGTTTGCTTAGCCCTGTGTTTCCCCTGACCTTGTTGCTGAACCTAGGATTTGTCATGACTATTCTTGTGGTTCATCCCTTTTGCTCTTGACACTCTCTGACTTCAGGTATGTGATCCCAGTTTTGACCTTTGACTATTTGTTTGTTTTACTCCCTTGTCTTGATGCACCTGTCTGGCTTTTTACCCCGGATGTTTACCTGACCACGCCTTTGTCTTACTCTTCTGTACTTTGAACCCTCCTGGTGTCTGACCTCGGACCGCCTGACTACCCTGTCTTATGGTTTTTCAGTGAGTAGTGACTCAGTGTCACACTGCTCTTGTTCTCTATCAGAAAATTCAGATTGCGTATAAGCCTTTTTTTTTTTAAATTGTACATTTTTATTGAAGAAAATTTAAAGTTTTCAGAATGTAAAATATAAAGAGAATATCAGTACTGGTATACAAGCATATATCATGTTTCAGTGGAGACCATTTGAACCAGTTGCATAACATTAAATCATTGAAGTTGTTATGCCCACCCGGACTGACTGGCGTGTACGTGTTTAGTGATCCCACTGGACCATGAACCGGAGAGTGCCTGGAGGGGCGTAACTAAGTATCTACCCGATCCGACCAAGGTCGCACGATGGCTAACGACGCCTGTGCACCAGGGAGGAACCGAGCAGAGGGACCAGGTGCGACTCCAGGTCAGACCCCGGACCCGGCTGTTGACCCACACCGGGGAATACAGGAACAGGCAGGTTAGAGCACAGGCTGGGTAGGGTCCAGTACAGACTAGGAGACGGGTTCAGAGCCGCAGATGCGGTAATCAAGCAGAGTAAAGCGAAACCGCAGGTGCGGTGAACAAGGCTGAGCAGAGCGAAACTGCAAGTGCGGTGGACAGGGCTGAGCAGAGCGAAACTGCAAGTGCGGTGGACAGGGCTGAGCAGAGCGAAACCGCAAGTGTGGTGGACAGGGCTGAGCAGAGCGAAACCGCAAGTGCGGTGGACAGGGCTGAGCAGAGCGAAACCGCAGATGCGGTGGGCAGGGCTGAACAGAGCGAAACCGCAGATGCGGTGTACAAGGCAGAGCAGAGCGAAACCGCAAGTGCGGTGGACAGGGTTGAGCAGAGCGAAACCGCAGATGCGGTGAACAAGGCTGAGCAGAGCGGGCAGAAACCGCCAGAGCGATAAGTAAGGCAGAGCAGAGATAAACCGCCAAAGCTGTGAGCAAAGACAGAGCAGAGGGGACAGGGCTCTGTTCACACGGAACAGACTGAAAGGGAAAGGCAGAACCAGATACACACAAGGTACTTGCAAAGAAGTAGCGAGTGGACTCCAAACTCACAAACAGAAGTACAGCGACAACGAGTAGGAGTTAGGTGCAGGTTCAGACTCTGCAGAAAAAGAGAGGAAACGGACACAGAGACAAAACTGGTAAGCGGCCAAGAGACAGTTCAGACAAGAACTGTTCTGCAACGTAATACAGGAACGAGCCTAGGTAAAGCCAAGTGCTGGTTCAGACACTGCTGCAAAAGGGAGGAAACGGACATAGAGACAAAACAAGTAACAGGTTAGGAGACAGTTCAGACAGGAACTGTTACTGCAACAGAATACAGGAACGAGCCTAGGTATAGCCAAGTGCTTGTTCAGACACTGCAGAAAAAGGGAAGAAACGGACATAGAGACAAAACAAGTAACAGGTTAGGAGACAGTTCAAACAGGAACTGTTACTGCAGCGAAATACAGGAACGAGCCTGGGTATACGGTCCCCAGAGGCAGAAACGAACAGGCAAGGAGCGTGTTCAGACTGGCCTGGAAATACAGCCTCCAGGAAGGCGGACAGACAGGCAAGAAAACACAGATAACAGATCTAGGTATGCGGCCCCTAGAAGGCGGGACGAACAGGCTAGGAGCGTGTTCAGACAGGCCTGGAAATACAGCCTCCAGGAAGGCGGACAGGCAGGGAAAAACAGAACAGGACCTGGCACATTCAGAGACAAGGAGCACACTGAATGTTAAAGTTGCTTAGGCATCAGCTTCGAAGTGAAGCTGGTTTAAATATCCAGTAACAGACAGCAATAGGCTGAGGATGCATTAGGGGTGTGCCCACAGCAGCTACAAGAATCAGGAAGTAACCGGGCCGCCGCCCTAAGCAGTCAGAACAGAGACAAACAGACAGCATGAATAGAAGCAAGGCTAGCAGACTGGACTGAAGATCACGTTTGCGATCTTGCGTAGTGAGAGATGATGCACTATGCAAGCCCGCCACCAGGTATGTCACAGAAGTATAAAACTAAAGAACTGTGAAATATAGTAGTTTAAATAGTCTGAAGAATAATTATCTAAGAGGGATGGAGACATACAAGACTTACAAAGGATATGATAGGGAAGGTAGAGAGGAGGTAGGAGAAGGATTGTTTGAGTTTGAGAAAGTGGTAGTCAAAAATTTACGGTTAACCAAAAAGTATCCCATGGAGACCAAATTAGGTTACATTTTTCAATTCTATTTTCATTCAGTTCAAAACTGTATTCATAACATCTTTGATTCTCGTATATAAATCCAATAAAGAGGTAGGAGACGTTTGCGTCCAGTGTGATTCTATTAGGTATTTTGCAGCTGTCCGTATACTTAAGATAACTTTGATAGTTCTTTTTTTAGTTTTAACCTGTGGAAATAGGTTGAGCAAGGAAATCTGAGGCTCTAGTGGTAGGGTCAGACCAAAAATTTGATTAATTATGGATTGAACTTTGGTCCACAAGGGGGACAACAAGGGGACATCCCTAGAAAACATGGAAAATAGTACCTCTATCTGAGTTACATGTCCAGCATAGTGGGGAGATAGTTGAATCCATTTTATTTAGTTGTTCTGGAGTATGATACCAGAAATGCAATATTTTATATATAATACAGGATGCAGTGGTGTTCTGGACCAAACATGTCTCCAATACACATCCTCCAAAGATCTCCCAAGGTAGTTCTCCCATTTAAACATGTAAGGGTGTCTAACCAGAAGGTCAGCATCTGGTTACTGCAGGATACTGTATAGGTCAGAGATCAAGCCCCGCTGTACTCAAGCGTTCGAAGTGGGTAGGAGTGGAGACCTGCAAGGAGAGAAACATGGATGCAGCAAAATATTTAATATTAATGTATTGGAATAGGGAAAGATTATGTACTGAGAATTTAGACTTCATCTCTTTCGTATGTGAAGAGTTTCCTTGTTAGTCGATTAGTGTTGTCTGCAAAATTAAATATACCAGTAAAATACCAAATATTTGACAGAGAAGTCAAACTATCAGGAAAGTTTGGGTGAAATAGGAAAGAGGTGAGGGTTGAATCTGTAGATGTTACATTTTTTAGAGCAAGTCTACAATATGTCTCTAGTTAGGGCGATAGGACCTAGGAGTTCATTTACAGGGAGGTTGTAGGGATTGTTCCAAACCAGAGAATTAGGGTGCGCAGGTGCTAGCCACAGCTTTTCTATCTCCATCCATTTCTTAAAGGCCGATTTAGATGACCAAGCTGGGATTCTCTGTATGTGGGTAGCCCAGTAATAGTATACAAAATGAAGAACGCCCAAACGCCCTGAACTTTTTCTCGTCAACATGATAGTTTGCTTGATTCTATGTTGCTTATTTGCCCATATGAACTTCAGGGTGGCTGCTTGGAGTGATTTCAAGTCTCTGATTGGAACAGGGGTGGGAAGTGTTTCAAATAAATCTAATAGTTTTGGGAGGATAGTCATTTTAATATCAGAGATACGGCCAAAAAGGATTAAAGGAAGGGACGTCCATCTTGCTAAGAGGGATCGGATCTCTTTATATATTGATGGAAAATTATTTTTATAGAGAGTTGAGAACGAAGATGTAAGATTAATTCCCAAGTACCTAAGGGAATCATTTTTTCAATGGTATTTGAAATTAGTATGTAGGGAATTTAGTTGGGCTTCTGGGATGTTTAATGGAAGGGCTTCTGTTTTAGTTGTATTTATTTTATATCCCGAAAGGTCACCAAATTTTCCTAGTAGATTATGTAAATTAGGGAGAGATATGTGGGGATTAATGAGGGTTATAAGAATATCGTCTGCAAAGAGGGATAATTTAAATTCTTTGTCTTTTACCCATATTCCTTGTATATCTGGGTTTAGTCTAATGGCAGCAGCAAGGGGTTCAATACATAGGACGAAAAGTAAGGAAGACAATGGTCATCCTTGTCAAGTACCATTCTTTATTATAAATGGTTTGGGAGGACTATGGGGGAGCCTGATTGTAGCAGAGGGTGTAGAATATAAACCCTCAATGGCCTTTAAGAACGGGTCCTTTATACAATACATCTCCAAAGTGTTGAACATGAATGGCCATCTTAGGTGATCAAAGAGTCAGGACTGGGAGATCCATTTAAAAAGAGAAACTAAGGTGGGGAGAAGTATTTCCAGAAAGGTCTTCTAATATAAGTACGACAAGCCTTCTGTGCCAGGAGTTTTCCTATTTGGTAGGTGTTGTATAATTTCCTAGATCTCTTCTTTCGTAATAGGTGTATTTAAGGCTGAATTTGCCTCCGTAGAGAGGACAGGTAGGTGACATGTTTTTAGGAAAGACTGAATAAGATTGTCCCTCGTAGAAGGGGTAGCCACTAAGGCATTAGGTAGTGAGCATAGCTGTGAGAAATATTCATGAAATATTTTTTCTATTTCTTTTGGGTCATATGTTATTTGATTTTTCTTATTATGTAGTGCGTAAGGAGAGGATTGTTCTGCATGATCTCTAAGTTGTTTTGCTACTAGTGTATGATGATTATTAGCTTTTTCATAGTAATGTTGCGCGTATAAAGAAGTAATTTATCCACTCGTTTAATTGCTATATTTTTAAGTTGGGCCCTAATATATAGAATTTTTTTAGGATTTGTTTGCAAGGATCAGAGGTCAGTCTTGACTCCAAGGTTTTCAATTCCAAGGAGAGCGCTTCTTGCTTAGCTTTATAATCTTTTTTTAGCCTAGCTCCCATTGCAATACAATGACCCCGAAAGACCGATTTTATGAGCTTCCCATAATATTGCTTCAGACGAAACTGAGCTCCTGTTGAGTTCAAAACAGGTTTGGAAGTGGGAACATAATTCTTCTCTGATAACGGGCTTAAGCATGAAAGTTTCTTTAAGTCTCTGGGAGTCTGTGATCGAAATCTCCTCAGGGGCATGGTCAGACCATGTCACCTGACCCAACTCTGCTCCTGTTAGTATACGTAAGAGAAGGGTATTTCCAAAGAAGTAGTCTATGCTTGTGTGGGTACTGTGAGGCGGAGAAAAAAAAGAAAAGGACCTGTCTTCAGGATGGTTAATTCTCCATAAGTCCTAGAGAGAATGTCTGCGAATAAGTTTACGGAATTCACTAGATAAGTGGGTTTAAGATGAAGAAGGTGGTTTGTTATTTAAAGAGAGCCTGTCCTTTTGTTCAGAAAACATCATATTGAAGTCTCCTCCTAAAATAATTGCAGAAGACGGGAGTAGGATCCTTTTAAAAAATTGAATTTGGGCTGTATTAGGTGTATTAATGTTGCATAGTATAGGGGAAATCCTATTAAGAGTGCTTTGTAGGATTATATATTTCCCATTAGGGTCTAAATGAGAAGAGACTAGCTGGATTGGGCATGTTTTCGCTATAAGGATTGCTACACCGGCTTTCTTTCTTTCTTGTGTAGCAGAATATACTATAGGGTAATAATTTAATGCAAAATTGAAGGAGCCAGATTTATTAAAATGGGTTTCCTGCAGAAGTACCACTTCGGCCTTGAGGGATTTCACTTCTGTAAGGACTAAGCAACACTCTGGCAATTATTCAGCTATTATAAATGCAATGGTAGGCTACATTATGCTAAATAATAGGGAGGGAAAAGAGTCATAATGACCCTGAACTTTTATAGTAAATTACTTGAGAGTAGTTAAGAGAGTAAAGTATTATCACGTTGTTAGGAGATCATGGAGGATCACTACCTACAGACTGTGGGGAAGATTGAGCAGATACTGGTCTTCTGCGTTTCTTATTGGTTGACTGCAACACTGGAGATGGAGCAGATGGTAGGGTTCCGAGTTCCCAGTCAGGGAGGTCCAGGATGGAGATGTCAAATATCTTGCAGAAATTTTGAAGGTCTTCATGTAGCTTTAAGATTGCCGATTTGCCTTCTTTTCTTGCTGTAAGTAATTTGACAGTCCTTTAAGGAAGAGAGAAGGGGGCGTAGATGGCGTCTTTTTTGTAGGGTTATCCAGGAGCGATCTGGGAAGATTTGGAATGGGATGTCTTTTTATTCTAGGTTCCGAGCATTTCGTACTTTGGACATTATATCTTCTTTTATGGAAAAATCATGAATCCATCATATGATGTCCCGTGGTGAAGAGGAGGATCCCTTTGGTTTAATAGCCAGTTGTGCTCTATCAAGTTTAATTCTATTAGACTGTGGTAGATCTAGAATATTTTGTTGAAAATGGATTCTAGAAATTTTTGGAGATCTTCCGTCCCGACTGTTTCAGGAAGGCCCCTCAATCGTATATTATTTCTACGTCCCCTGTTGTCAAGATCCTCCATATGACGATTAGTGATCCTGAGGGCATCAGCATGTGAAGTAACTGCTTGTTGAATAAGATTCATATGTTTACGTGTCTCATCATGGGTTACTTCCAGAGAGTCTGCACGTTCAGCAGTAAACTTAATATTTTGTCTCATTGCTGTTATTTCTGATCTTCAGGTAGATTTTACCTCTGAAATAAGACCTTTTGAAGTCTTCTTTTGTTGGGAGATGTTGAAGGCAGGAGTGGAGCTCTTCAGAGATAGATGGTCCTTTGGGCAGATCAACTGTGGGGTGAGAAGAATTCAGAGAGTCGCTCTAAGGGTCAAGCCCTTCTGTAAGATTTGGGCAAGATGGAGTGGCTCCTAGATTTTCAGAGGAATTATCCCATTCTCTGGAAGTGAGAGTCTCTTTAGTTATGTGCTTTTGTTGAGATCTTTGTGGTTTTGGAGACATGTATTTTGTAGGAGAGGGTGTCTTTTGTAATGTATCTCTGGTGGCTTGAGTTTTATTAATTGTTTCTTGAATATTATTTAAAGAGATTGGAGGGGCGCTAGTAGCGCGGGTAAATGAAATAGTTCTTAAGGATGTTCGTCTCGTACGGAGTATATCTTCCCTTTTATGCATTTCAGGATTAACAAAGAAATTGTCTACAGTCTTAGGACCGGTTGATGAAGATTGAGTAGGACCTGATTTTTTTCCCACCTACAATCTTTTTTCCTCATCAGATCTATTACGGGCTTCATGTTGAGCCTATTTTACTGCCAGGTGTAGGGAATCCTTAGATTAAGTATTCATTTTTTATTTTGTGGGGGTATCCCAGTTTAAAATACAATGGGAGTGAATAAGGTCACTGATTTGTAAATTTGTAGTCAAGTTTCAAGGTGGCAGTAGAGATTTGAGATTTTGTACTTTATGAACTTTTGAATATTTCCTCATATGACCACAAGGGAGAACTATTGCTATGTGAGTGTAACCGGTAATAGGTATTGTGGAAAAAAAGGCAAAAAACAATCCTTAGACCACCTTAAAAGAAATAGGAATTTTTCAGTGCTTTTTTTTTCTAAGCACTTGAAACGGGTTATTTGATATTTGATATGCAGCAAAGTATAGTGTCCCTATTTAATCTGTTTGAGATCGGGAATACCCAGAGGGATGGGGGGATCAGACAGAGAAAGGAATGTCAATGGTGGTCTCTTTAATTTCTCTGTCTGTTGTATGAAAGTTCTCAAGTGGAGCAAGCGTTGAGAGCAAACAGTTATCTTGAGACAGGTTCAAAGGAAGAAGGGGGGTCACCCCATCAAGTATATCCACTGTATTCAAGAGGACTTGCGCGTGAATGTCCACAAATATGGCGATTTGGCGCCAAAACTTATGAGAGATTGTGTCTCAAAAATAAAGGAGGGAGAGGGGAAGGGAATAAGCCCCCAGTGGGTACACCGAGGAGGCCAGGACCTCTTCCACTAACTCACCGCCCGCCGTCACGATATCCAAAGGCCAGATTTCCGGGGAGTGAGGGCTTCAGTGTCTTCCTCCCTGTCCTCTCCACGTGCCACAGAAGCCCCGCCGCTCCCTCAAAGTTGGAAGCAACCCGGTGAGTGGTACATTGGGTCCCGGGCGCCCCCTCCTCCCTTCTCCCCGCAACGCCAGCAGCGGCCAATTTGGCCGCACAGGTCCTGTCGCAGCACCGAAACTAGCCTCCGCCGCTTAAGGCTCCGGAGCTGGTGAGTGCTCTGTGGCAGGGCCGACAACCAGGTCCTCAGATACAGGAGCCAGCGGTAAGTACCGACCTCCGGTCAGGATTTCGATGCAACCTGGCCCCGTCTCAGCTGCGATCTATGCTTGTGTCTGCTTGCAGTATAGACTGCTGCTTCAGGCCTTCTGGTAGGCCTCAGATCACTGCGGTGGCGTAGCGAGCCCAGGAGGGTTTCAAAGGAGTCCCTTTTCCTTATGGGCTCTTACAGTCGTGTTTTGGGTTGCAGATGAGGGTTAAAACCCCTTGGATTCAGCTAATTTTAAGTTGCTGGGAAGGGAGCTATGATGTGGGCGTCTTGCTCTCTCAACTTCCATAGAAGCCATTTTAATCTTCACATTGTGGAAATAGTTTTAAACTGAATTCACATGTTAGACATCAGAGAAAGTCACATAGGGGAGAAACCATATATATTTTCAGAATGAGAATCATTTCAGTTTTAAAGGGAATCAGTCACCAGGTTTTTGCTACCTCATCTGAGAACAGCATTATGTAGGACAAGAGACCCTGATTCTAACGATGTATCAGTTACTGGGTGCATCAGTTTTGACACAGATTTTAGATGTAGCATGTAGCAGAGCTCAGAAAGCTAATCCCCCCCCTCCACACTACAGCTTTCTGTGTACATTGTCTATTGACAGTAAGCTGCTTATCAGAAGAGGGGGCATGGCCTGACCAGGGTTCCTATGCACTGTGGTCCTAGCAGTGATAATTTTCTGGAGATAAAACCTTCATTGTATGGGGAAAAAAATAGCACACAGCTTAATAAGGGACACATCCATGAAATCTGTGTTTCAGCTGCTACATTATGCTATCCTCAGATTACACAGCAAAAACCTGCTGACAGATTCCATTTATGGCAAATCTTGTTGCACATCAGAGAATGTATATAGAGTTCGAGTTAGTTTTATTTTCAGAATATGGGAAACATTATAACATTAATTCAAATATCTCACAACAGAGAATTAACACAAATAAGTCATTTTCATGTTCAGTATATGGGAAACAATATAGCACTAAATCATATTTTGTTATATATCTGAGATCTCACACAGGGGAGAAGCCAATTTCATGTTCAGTATGTGGAAAGTGCTTTACAAAGAAGTCAACTGGATACATATCAGAGAATTCACACAGGGGAGAAGCCATATTCATGCCGAGGATGTGAGAAATACTTTGACTGTTAGGTAGCCTGAAAAGTCTGATACTGCAGTATGTTGTTCAATATGATGTTGGTTACCTCTGGCTTCTATCCGTCTTCCACTAGCCAGATAAGTTGAAGTTATTTGGATATTAATAGGCTGTGGTTACATTACTAAAGACCAAACATGTTCAGTTGACTCCTAGGGAAACTCGCAATGTTCTACTGATATTTTCCAGGCAATTTGAGGCTTCTTAATGTGTGAATTTACTCATTGCAGATCAAAATTTTGGGGAATATTCTCCAAAATTTTAGTGGTAGTAAACATTTATATGTTATATCTCCTCATATGTTTCCTCTTATCACCAGTAATTCTTTATAATTTTACATTGGCTCATCTTCTTCCCATTCAGGTCCCTACAATATCAGTTCCTCTCAGTGGAGATCTTCTATATAAGAGAACTTTTCTGATGGATCGAGACTGGGACAAGATGGAGGAGAGGATATTACACCTCACCCTAGAGATCCTCTTCCGGCTTACTGGAGAGGTGAGAGATTCTGATGACGTCCCATTACATCAGTCTTATGTATGGGAATATTATAAGGACAGAACTGGGGAGGTGTCTGTAGTGAGATTTATTAATTTGTCTTTCTAATGCCAGGATTACACAGTAGTGAAGAAGACCTCTAGTGAGCGCTGTCAGGGCCCTATATCAGAGGGATGGGGAAGACCCCTGAGCCCAATAACGGGGCCTCCACCTCACTCCCTGATACATGAGGACATCAATGACCAGAAGATCCTAGAACTCACCTACAAGATGATTGAGCTGCTGACTGGAGAGGTAACACTGCTGGGAATGCTAGGACATTATACAGAAATGCTGTGAAGGTATTGGGGGTCATGACTGTATCTTTGTATGTGTCAGGTTCCTATAAGGTGTCAGGATGTCACTGTCTATTTGTCCATGGAGGAGTGGGAGTATTTAGAAGGACACAAAGATCTGTACAAGGACGTCATGATGGAGGTTCCCCAGCCCCTCACATCACCAGGTAATAGACATTACTAAATGTACATGGAATATAATGATCTGTTTGTAATGAATGAATTCAGTCCCTGTATGTGTTTCCTCCAGTTCTATCCAGTAAAAGGACAACACCAGAGAGATGTCCCCGTCCTCTTCTTCCACAGGACTGTAAACAAGAAAATACCAGCGGTCATGTGATAAGTGATGTGCAGTGTAAAGAAGAGATTTCTACAGATGACTCAGGTGAGTAAGAACCACTAAAAGCAGAGAAGTCACAGATTCTACTTACAAATAGAAGCTATCGTGTCTCGATAGGTTGTCTGAAACGCAGCTATGTGATTTTGAAATTGTGGAGGGATTTAATCTATGAGAGTTTTGCGAAAGCCATTTCCTCAGATGTATGAACAGGAGTAACCTTAAAAATAAGAAAAAGGATAAAGTATGTCCAAGCTTGCTGCTTTTCTACTGGTATAAATAATGTGTAGACTTTAGGAAAACATTATTTATTTTTAGAGCACCATTGTTTCCATGGTTCTGCACATGTGAAAAGGGTTTACATACAAATATAAATCACAATTTTGGTAGATCGGCTTACTTGGTTGCACAAAGAGGTAGACACAGGAACACTGTCTCTTTAAATCTTCTGTGGTTTATTAAGGGACCTGCATAAACCAAGGCTACATTAGCAAAACAAACACGGCCTTCCTGGCCTAACAGGAAAAACATACCATATGGCACAGTCCTTGTTTCCATGGGTAACCGCCCACTTCAGGAACAAACAACCCAAGGTTTAGTTTTCCTTCACATTACAAAAACAGCTCCAGACCCACCCCACACCAAATGCTCTAAAAGGCTGTGAATTTATCATCTGACCTCCTCCCTCTCTATAGGTGTTTAATCACCCTAGCACTAAACATGGCTGATTAACCCCTCTTTCCTTCGTGTGCTGGAACTTTTTTCCTATGTTTAATTACCGGAGCTAACAATTTCAGTGCTACATATCTCCCCTCCAGTACTTTTCCAGTGACTTTGTCACACAATGGACAGAGAAACAATTACGGACTGGTAGAAAAATGAGAGGGGCTTACGTTTGCGGGCTCACAGTTTACAAGATAATGGGGAAGGAAACAGGTTAGCAGTTAGTATAGGAGCAGTGGCAAAACAACTCTTTAGGGAAGAAAAAACCTGCAGGGTGGCATCCGACCATTTAGAAAGATTAGACCCCTTCCTTGTCATGTCAGTGAGAGGTTTCACAATTACCAAATAATTTTGGATAAATTTACTGTAAAAATTAGTAAAACCCAGAAAACGCTGTAGAGCATTCAGGTTCTCGGGACGGTCTCAATCAAGGACAGCACAGATCTTCTCCAGATTCATCCGAAAACCTAAAGATGACAACAGGTACCCCAAAAACTGCACTTCCTGGGTGGCGAAAACACACTTTTCTAGTGTGGCATATAGTTTGTTATCCCTTAATATCTGAAGCACCTGTTTAACATACCCCTGATGTGTCTCAAAATCAGGTTAGTAAACCAAAATATCATCCAGTTAGACCACCACAAACCTGCCCACCCAATGATGGAAAATATCATTAATGAAATGTTGGAACACCGCAGGTGCATTGGTCAAACCGAAAGGCATAACCAGACTCTCGAAATGCCCTTCTGGGGTATTGAACGCTGTTTTCCATTCATCCCCCTCTCTGATTCTAACCAGATTGTAGGCTCCCCTTTAATCCAACTTGGAGAACACCTTAGTTCCCACAACCTGGCTGCACAAATCTGGAATCAGAGGAAGAGGGTATGGATTTCGAATGGTAATTTGATTTAATTCCCAGAAATCTAAACAGGGACGGATACCGCCATCTTTCTTCTTCACAAAAAAGAACCCTGTAGCCACAGGTGAAGATGAGGGTCTGATATGTCCCTTCTCCAGACTTTCCGCAATGAAATCCTTAATGGCTTGTCTCTCAGGGCCAGAAAGATTATACAGTCTGGACTTTGGTAGTTTAGCATATGTCAGGTTAATAGGACAGTCATATGCACAATGAGGAGGCAAATCCTGACACCCCCTCTCAGAAAAAAACATCCTCAAAACCAGACAGAAACGCTGATAAGGTCTCTGTAGAGACTGTAATCTTCTCAGTTTTTGATCTCTCTGGATTGCGAATCCACCAACGGATGTTTCACCAACCTGGGTAGACCCAGTACAATTTGGGTGGGAAGACCGTCCAGGACATAGCAAGGGATTATCTCACGATAAACCGACCCCACCCTCAGTCTTACATTATGTACAATCTGAGTTAAAGCTTTCTGTGCAAGTGGCGCTGAGGCTGTGGCGAAGATGGGATGGGAATGAAAGTACAGCAAGCAAGATCATGAGTTCTCACAAACTCAGCATCAACCATGCGGACTCCAGCTCGACTGTTAACAAACACAGAAATTTTCTCCATCTTGCTCTCTAGCACCACCTCTGCTGTCAGGACAAACCGAGAACTGCAGGTTGAGGATAAACGCACCACTTGATTATCCAACTACAGAATACCAAGGGTTAATCGGGTTTCCTTTTGCTTAGGAATCGAGGGACAGGCCCCAATAAAATGTCCCTTTTTTACACAAAAAAAACACACGCCCTTTTTTTTCCAGATCTCAGGGGAAACGATGCAGAGGCACCCCGTAACTGTATGGGTTTTTCCACCTCCCCCAGTACTGGCTCACCCCCAGACCGCTCTCCCCGGCAAAGGGGCATTACCCTGAAAAAGGGGCTCTGGAGAAGGTGGTCTCACCCACCTGTCCCGAAGGTGTGTATCAAAACGTACAGACTGGAGACAAAACGAACCCTTGGGCAAGGAGAAAGCCCAGGATTGAGGATCTCCTTGCAGTAGTGAGATCACTATTCCCACTCACTGCTCCTCCTCTCCAGTGGAGTAAGGACGAAGTTTAAAATACAGTTTGCAAGCTACCATGAACACAAAAAACTTGTCCCTACGTCCTGAAAACCTGTCCGGGAGGGCAACCTTGGGTTCAAGCTGGACTGGCCTACCCGCAGAGACCCCAACATTAGAGACCTGCAGCCGCTGTTGCTACTGCTGAACCTCATAGCGTAGGTCAGTCACCTCTAGAGACAGCTTGTGCAGCTGCTCTGCCAGCATTGCAACGGGATCCATGAACCAAGGGAGAGAGACAAAAAAAAACACACCCCAAAAAGAAAAAAAACACACAAATAAAACCACATGTCAGTTATATTTTTTCTCATTTAGGCAAATGTCACGCAAGTTGAGGGAAATATTAAGTGCAACACGAAGGGAAGAGAGGGAGGAAGCGCAAACACTAGGGAAAGGGGGAGTGGAGACCCCTAGGCAGATCTAATATCACCCTGCCTACCCTGTTGTCCCTATATAGGTTCCACACCTATCGCCGAGCAGGAACCTAAACTCTGAATGTCCCTAGAGCTTGGCCCTAGATAGGGAGAGGACAGGGTGAGCACTAGTCAAAACCCACTACAAACTAAAGACCGCAAGGTAGACAAACAAAGGGGATACACTTAGCTTGAGCAGACACCTGTCACGAGTGTGTGTCAGGTTTAACAGACAGTCGCTCTGGATCTGGCTGTAGAAGGTCACTGCGCTTGGCATTGCAGACACCTTCTTAATCCTTCTTCCTTTAAGACCCAGTGGCGATCTCCCTCCTGCTGCTAATTGACACATTCTAGCATAGGAGTTAAAAACCCCGACCAAGTATTGAGCGCATTTACTGAACATACATTTCAGTAGGCCAACATTTCAGATTTTCAAATCATTTTTCAAGCTGGTGTTATAAAGTATTTTAATTTACTGAGACAGTGATTTTTGTGTTTTCCTTGGCTGTAAGCCATAATCATCAACATTAACAGAAATAAACACTTGAAATAGATCACTCTGTTTGTAATGACTCTATATAATTTGAGTTTCACTTTTTATATTGAAGAACTGAAATTAATTAACTTTTTGATGATATTCTAATTTAGTGAGAAGCATTTGTAGCTTATCCTTCTTCCTTTACCCTTGCTGGGTAGTTAAATAGTCTCAGTTTCTCTAGAGAGTCGTCGGTGATAGTTCTATGAACCTCTGTGTTGGCTTGGAGCACTAGCAGTCTGCTATTTTGTTCTCTGGTGCCCTTGGAGGACAGTTAGCTTGAGAAGACACCAGAGAGATAACGCTAAGTGTATCCCCTTTGTTTGTCTACCTTGTTGTCTTTAGCTTGTAGTGGTGCTTGACTAATGCTCACCCTGTCCCCTTCCTATCTAGGACCAAGCTCTAGGGACATTCAGGGCTTAGGTTCCATCTTGGCGATAGGTGTGGAACCCATATAGGGAAGATAGGGTTGGCAGGGTAAAATTAGATCTGCCTAGGGGTCTCCACTCCCCCTTTCCCTAGTGTTTGCCCCCCCCCACCATCTTCCCTTCGTGTTACACTTAGTCTTTCCCTCACCTTGCATGACAGTGGCTTGAGTGGGATGGAGGAAAGATGATGAGTTTTGTTTTGCCCACAAAAGTCTTAGGAAGAGCGGTGAGAAGCAGGGCTGTGGAGTTGGAGTCGTTATAAAATGGCCGGACTCCGACTCCTAAAATATATAATAAATTGGGTACAGTAGTTCAATGCAGTTTGTGGGGAATATTTTTTTCATAAGAATTTGGGAAAGTTATGAAATGTCCTATAAATGTCTGTCCTATTCCTGATCTAAGGATCTAAACTTTTAGCGGAAATGAATCTATGCTACAGTAAATTTATCACTTAAACATGAGCCATGTATGAGGGAGTCGGAGTCGTGGAGTCGGAGGTTTGGCTTATCGACTCCACAGCCCTGGTGAGAAGAAGAATGATACGGTTGATAGACATTCTTGGATTCTGGGCAGCAGAGAGGTGATGTTTGGGCCAGAGAGGTAGATCTGAGTGTCATGGGACTTTGAGCTGTCCCAGACCAAAGGTATAGATGGAGAAGAGTATGGGTCCCATGAAAGAGCCTTGAAGGATACCAACAGAGAGAGGGAGGGATGAGGAGGTCATATCGGAATAAGAGACACTAATTGTGCAGTTAGTGAGGTATGAGAAGATCCAAGAGAGGGAAAGGTCTTTGATGCCAAGGAAACAGAGGATGTGTAGTAGGATAGAGTGGTCAACTGTATCGAAGGCAGAGGACAAGTCTAGAAGGAGGAGTATAGAGAATTTTCTTTTAACTTTGGTGGTAATTAAATCGTTAGTAATTTTGGTTAGGGCAGTTTCGGTGGAGTGGCGGGAATGGAAGCCAAATTTTAGGTTGTCGAAGATTGAGTAATATGAGAGGTAGAAGTAAAGTTTGATGTGGATGTGTTGTTCGAAGAGTTTAAAGGCAAACGATAACCGCAATATGGAGCGATAGCTGGATATAGGGGTTGAGTCAAGGGATGGCTTCTTAAGGAAAGGGGTGATTGTGGCATGTTTGAAATCATCAGGGAAGATATCAGAAGTTAATGATAGGTTAAGGCCGGGATAAGCATGATGAGGAGGTGGGATAGGGTCAAGTGTACAAATAGTGAAGTGTGATTTGGAGAGATCAGTAAGCAGTGATGTTTGGGAGGAATGTTATGGGGGAGAGCATTGGTCTGTTATATGGAGGGGTTTTGGTGGTTGAGCAGTAAGAACTTGCCTGATTTGGTCGGTCTTGTTTTTGAAATGTGCGGCAAATAGTGATGAGCTAGCTTGTATTGTTAACTCTTTCGGAGAGCACGCTCGGGTGCTCGCCGAATATTTGCGGCGTTCTCGGCATCTATGTTAGTGTTGCTGCGGGTGCATGTGTCACTTCTGTTAAACAGCAGTTGAACGCCCCCTGGAAGAAGCGTGGCGAAACGGCATCGTCAGGGTGCAGCACCAGGGTCACTGGGACACACACTCCTCCATTTGTTGTAAGTATTAGACTGGTTTATGACATTGCTCCTTATCTTTCCCTTCTGATTCCTACCGCTGGGTTCTACATATCAGGGCATGTAGCTTATGATATTACTGCTGCTGACCTTTATATTTCATAAATTTGTATTGATTATTTATTATTAGAAGGCAGCATTATGTTTGTCCCATAGGACCACCATTTACTCTCTATCCCACTATTGTTACAGAGGGACGTGTAGGTAACACCCATTTGCTGCTGGCACTAGTACTTTATCTGCATTTGCACTTTAGATAGTTAATAACTATTTATAGGCAGCACTTATTGGTTTTGATAGGGGAAAGTAATAAGGGAGCCATACTGTTTATATTCTCCATATCTGGGATCTATGTATTTTACATGTTTAACAACTGGACGGAGCCTATTTCTATGGCCTTGGGCAGCTGGAATTTCCTGCTTAATCTTTTTTAACCTTTTTTTGTAATAAATTTTAACCATGATTCAATAAAAAATTGTAATTTTAAGCATCACTGTGTCAGAGACTCCATTATACCCTCTAGTGATGTTCATGGTGGGTTCAGTGTTAAGTATACAACTGTGACACATGTAGGGATTGCCTGTTTGTTAGACAGCTGTGACACATGCTGGGATTGCTAAATAAACTGTCAATCCCTACATGTGTCACGACTGTTAAACAGCCGTGACACATGCAGCCGCGGCGACAATAGCATAGAGGCCAAGCACGCCGCAAATACTCGGCGAGGACCCGAGCGTGCTCGCCGAAAGAGTTAACAATGCACACTCGCTCATCACTAGCGGTAAAGTCTTCTACAGAAATAAGGGAGGTTGCATGGGGCAATGGTGGGTGGGGAAGGGAATTAAGTGTTGAATATCTGGGATTATGGGATAGAGGAGATGTGATGGTTGTGAAGTAGTCCTGTTTAGCAGAGGTGAGGGCTGACATGAATGTGAAAGTTGTTTGAATGAGGTTGAAGTCTTCCTGCAAGGCCGTTTTCTTCCTGCGCCTCTCCGCAACCCCAGACACTTGCCAAAGTTTAACGTGAGGTTGGTGTGCTGGGGTTGTCTATTGATTTGCTGCATTCTGCCATGCACAAAAGTGGTGGCAGAGTCAATAGCTGATGCTAGCGTGGCATTGTAGAGAATGGTGACTGTGTCTGGGTCTTGGAGTGAAGATATGGAGGACAGCTGTAGAAGAGAGTCAGAGAGTGTGTGAATGTCTAGGTGTGCGAGGCTTCTGTTGGGGTGCGCTAGCAGCTGGACTCGGGGTGGGGAAGAGCACGTGAAAAGGTCAGGGACGAGAAAATGAGTAAATGGTGATCAGTTGGGGGAGAGGTGAGGTTAGGGAGCAGAAGCAGGTGAAGATGAGGTCTAATTTATGTCTGTCTATGTGAGTGGATGTGGAGGACTGTTGCGTAAAACGAAAGGTTGAAGCAAGGGACATGATTTTGGGGACCTCCGAATGGTGGGTGTCAATGGGGGATGTTGAAGTCACCCATGATGTTGGAAATGTCGAAAGAGAAGTGGTCAATAAAGGCAGTGGCCAGGATTGGGCAGCTATATATGATGGCCACTTGGAGGTTGGAGGGAGAGTGGATACGGAGAGAGTAAATTTCAAAAGAAGGAAGGGCAGAAGTGGGATTCGGTTAAAAGAACAGTTGTTAGAAAGAAGACCAATTCCTCTAACTTGGCTATTGCTAGGACAAGAAGCGTGGTTGAAGTTAAGGCCACCATAACACAACGCGGCAGGGGAGGCTGTGTGGGAGGGTGTCAGCAATGTTTTGGTTGAGTCCAAGGAAGGATAGGATGCCAGAGGTAAAGTGGTCTTGAATGACATGGTGCTCATTGCTGATAGAACGTGCGGTCCATAGTGATCCAGAGAGAGTTGGTGACAAAGTGGGGGTCAAGTGAATGGGCTTTATGTTGGAGAGGTTGCGGTAGTTTCTACTAGATTTTGGGGAGTAATAGAAGGAATATATAAGGGGGCTATTAGCTCAGAAGCTCCAAGATTGGGAGGAGGAGAAGCAAAGAGAGCAAACAAGTGGGAGGAGGAGAGTGACCGGCTTGTTATTGGTTTTAGAAGGAGTGGTGTGAGGTTTAGTAGCAGTTCTGCAAATGTGGTCAAGTGGGGAGGTAAAAGGGAAGAAGAAATAAATATTTAATTTGTGGGTTTTGAGACTTTGAAGGAAAGTGGATTGGTGGAGTAATGACTGTAATGGCATATGTAAGCATTGTGTGTAAAAGTAATTGTGGGAAGATAAAATGGAAGGTGTGGTTAGTAGACAATTGTAGCTCTTACCTTCTTGTCATTTCTAGAATATTTCTGGTATATTTCTGTTGTGCACTTAAAGGCTGTACCTTAATGAAGTGCTCACATATACCAAAATATTTGGATCTGTTGATATTATTGATACCAAGATCTGAGGGAAATATCTCTTATGGTTGAACCTTTCTCATACTGACTGGACATTCTCATAGAGTATCAGACAATAAAAATTGTTCACTTTGTAGTGCAATCAAGGTTACAAGTAAGGACCCATTCTCCCTAAAGCCTGCACTGTCAAGTATTGGAGAATTTTCTCTACTTGAACGTGCATTGTACTGTCCTAAATTACAAGCAAGTTGTACTGGTAAATAGAGCTTGTGGTAGGATTACTCGCTCGGCCACTTCTGGAAGTAGACTCAGGAACCAGGTTTTCTCTGCAGGCTTTATTATATGGCATAAAGCCCTGCAACTCCAGCACAAATAAACACGGCCTTACTGGCAAAACAACAAAACAAAAGATAAGCACAGTCCATACATGTGTGTGCGGTTCACCCTCACAGGTTATTTCCAGCCTTCAGCTCCTTCCTGAGCTATGGCTGTCCAATCTGGAGACCTTTCCTCTCCAAACCCAACACAGAGAAAAAAAAAACAGGACTGAACATTTAAAGCTTGCTCAGCCACACCCTGAGGGGAGGTATGAGGAATGACTTCCCTCCCATCTCTACGTCATTCCCATAAAACCACATCCTTTAAAAGAGTTATCCCCCAGCATATAACATGCTGGCAGAAATTCAGTAGGTCTTAGTTCACACAGGAGAGCATCCTGAGTGACACATACCTCCCCTCCCATATAATACCAGTGACTCTGTCACAAGCTACATCTCTGTATACTTGTGCATTTCTATAAGCCTGTGTTCTGAGGGTAAAATAAAAGTCAGATTTTATTTTAACTACAAAATTACTAAAAAATCATTATCTTACCTGATGCGCAATTGGTGCAGATGTGAAGTGGCACTGTTACTGTTTTTTTTATCATACATAAAAGCTTTGATTCTGCACTTAAAAATACAACTGTGTTTTTCCCTTCACACATGAGAACACCATGAGAGAGGGTCTGCCTCACTGGACAGGAAACCTATGTGTACAAAAAGATGGAGCCTCCCACCATTCTACAGTGGTTTCCTGTCCTAGAGGCAGAATCCTGTGAAGCTGGCTGGGATCAGCTGAGGATAGTTTTCTTTGCCCAACGTTAAGCTGCCCTCCCACGGGGCTGTTGGTAAAGGGTAGTTTTCCCGTCAGGAACACGCCCCGCTCCAGGAGAGCCCATTTAGAAACCGGGGATGGTGGTTGGCTGACGTCACTGCCTGAGCACACTGGAACTTTAGATACCTGAACATGACCCACTGTCTCAGGGCGTGGTTGGTCTCCATGGATCAGGATTCATCCGGACTACATGGGCTCCTTCAAGTGACTACACTTAGGATCATCTACTAAGTTTAGATCTCTCCATGGACACTTCGGCTGACCTGATGGATTGTCCAGGCGAAGTGAACCATGACACCACTGCCCCATCCACTATGGTATGAAGGATGGTATGGGCGAGTGGCTGTGTGCCAAACCCCCCTTTACTCCTTCATTCCTAATGTATTGATATTAATGCTCTAGGGCAAATGGCCTGAGAGAGCCTAAACTAAGGTTTAAGGAATGTGCAGTTTGTAAATTCAAACTGGAATCCTCCTTCACTAAGCATCTATGTGAAATGTGTATTAAGGAGATAGTAGCCAATGAGACAATTTGTACTACCCTTAAGAGAACAGGCATGATGATTTATGGATACTTTTTTCTGACACTGGATAGTCCGGGCGAAGTTATTAGTGTCCTGGCTACCCCATCCACTTTGGTATTAGGGATGTTGTGGGTGATTGGCTGCGGGCCATAAAACTAATTTCTTCCTGCAATTTGTTTATATTAATGTTTAGGAGGATAGGCCTTGAAAGGCATTAGACTTGACAAAAGTTAAGGGAGCAATTTTGGAAATCTAAACTGGGTGTCTCTTATACTGATCTCTAAACTGTATTAAGAGACTATTGCTGCTGAAACTAAGTCCAGGTTAATCAATTAAGCAGTTGATTGAAGGAGAAATCTGTAATACCCTAAAGAACTGACTGAGCAAATGAAGCAGACTGTGCAAGTGGACGTGCGACAGTTTTGACGACTTCTGAGCAGGTCAACTGGGCCTTTATCATTTGCCAAAAAAAAACTTCAGAGAGATAGGAAGCTTCCAGTACATCCTATAGGGGGAAGTATATACATAACAATGTTTCTCCCATAACCAAAATGGAATGAATATTTTTTACGGACATATTGGTAAACCATAAATCATCAATACGGCTATAAGTGATACATGTCTATGGCCCATAATTCTGATACTGCAGTGGAGTATACTCATAAATTGCTGGGCTGCCTGCCTAATCTAATATTATGGCAGTAATTTATAGGCTATAAGCCAGACATTGGCATTAGATGTGTGCGACCAGCTCCCTATACAAGCCTTGCTTGTGTGAAATTTCAATACTGAGCAGTAAATCATCCCATCAATAAATTAGTAGGTTGTGAGTGGTTGTCTCATCGGTATTTTGCACCTGTTTTGCATTTATCAGTTGAGGGCTGCTGCTTCCTGTTAGTGCATGAGGTTTTTTTTGGTGATCTGGGCAGGTAATTTTTTTTTCAACAGACAGGGCTGAAAGGTGCCCTGTTTTTATGGACTATTAGACAGTCCTGGAGTATCTGGATGATTGGCAACCGTGCCTGGAGGTAGAAGATTTAAACAGTTTACAAAACTAAGGAGATCCATGGACCCTTGATATAATGAAAAACAGGTTGAAGCTAGAATCCTTCTCCTTCAAAATCAATGGCCATTCTGGGCTGAGCGTGCCTGCCCTCGTCAGATTGCAGACGTCATGCAGTTTGAGGTCTTGCAAGTACCAGCATGGGAGACTGGCTTGGAATACCTGGTTTCATTGACAAACCTCATGTGTCCTACCCCACTTAAGATTGAGGTTTAGTTTACACTCACCTCTTCTTAGTAAGGGAACCAAACGGGATGAGAACTAATATGAACTTTATCAATAAATGGAAATGTAAAGAGCTCCTCGGAGTGTCCAAGTGTGGGATCACTTGTCTCCTGGCACTTGCCATGGTGGGGAGGAAGGAGGATCAGGGTGAGGATTATGTGGTCCAGGCTCTTGGCTAGAGAGAATGGACTGTGGAAGACAGGGTGGTGCTGGGAAACATTCTGGAAGCATTATCTGCTACCACCTGTGTGCACTGTTCTGGCTTCAAGAGTGGTGTTTCGCACCCCCATGCAAAGTAGGACAGGAAGCTAGGTTTTATGGATAAACATGTTTGTTGTGCTCCCAGAACAGTAACCGTTTCACCTGTTCCACGGCCTCTGCCGAGCACCGGACACCAATTATGCGGGCACCATTAGTGGCACGTCCACTTCCCTGTTCCTTACTGCATACCTTGTGCATTTTAAATCCGGTATATATGCTTGCAAACTTTTTACGATATTTATAGGGAAAACAATTATGTTACCCTGACAAGAACTGTTGTTTTAACGGTGCAGCAGCAGCGGTGGTATGCTAGTACTGCAATAGTAATATTAAACACTGCCTAGATACGTCTAATCCTAAACTTTCCTTCCACTGAATGCAGGAAAATGCGATTTTACTACAGAAAGGAAAATATTTAGTCCTGAAAAGGACTGTTGTTTTAATGCTGCAGTCGCAGTATACAAGTGGAAGAAAAAAATCCAGCAAAGGGAGGAGATCCATAAAAACTTGAAGTTTATTGAAAAAATCTTGAAATCCATAAAAACTGTGTGACAGTAAACCACAGCAAATGCGTTTCAGAAGTAGTCCATGAATAAGGACTACGTCTGAAATGCGTTTGCTGTGGTTTATTACCATTCAGGTTTTTATGGATTTCCTCCCTTTGCTGGATTTTTTCTTCTTTAGCTAATTTTTCCTTGACAGACTGCAAATTACCGTGCATTGAAGACCCTGCCCTGGGTGAGCTGAGGTTGCCTCTGTGTCTGCTGTATGCAAGTACTCCTATAGCAATGTTATTAAATCTTGACTATATCCCTGCTCTAAATGACGCTCTCCCTCCTATAACAACTCTCCCTGAACTGCTGCCTGAACACTGTGCTGAGCATTGTGTCACCATGTCTCATATAAGACCCATGACACAATGTGACCGGCTAATCACAGTAATGGCAGTAGCCAACATTACTACGGCATTACCATGCATGACAGGCTTTCCCCGCACGTTCATTAGATGTTTAACAGGTGCCAAACATGCAGGGCTGGGACTCGAGCATGGCGTTTGGTGCATCCGTGATCCTCGATGGAGTACCAAGCGTGCCTGAGCACTCCGGTGCTCAATCGAATATCGAGCAGTGGCAAACACACTCACTCATCACTGGTGCGGACACCTGCAGAAAAAAAATAAACAGTATTTTATGCAACAGTGTGAACATGGCCTTGCAGAAACAAAAAGCAATAACTCATATAATGAAGCTATAAAGTTATGTCTGCTATATCTATGAATAAATGGACAAAAAACGAAAATCCATAGGTCCAAACTGTCCCAGGACAGCGAGACCGTAATGGTAAATAGGTGTAGTCAAAATTTACCGCGCTAAAATTAAAGAGGACACATTTCCTTTGTATTTTAGGCAAAAAAAAAATTTTTTGTCATCTTTTACATAAAAAAAAAAAAAAAAAAAAAAAGGAAAATGGCCCGATGCAAAAGTGTGGGTACCCTGCATGGTAGGGTACCTATTTGCACCCCCTTTTGAAAGTATCACAGCTTGTAAATGCTTTTTGCAGCCAGATAAGAGTCTTCCAATTCCTGTTTGAAGGATTTTCATCCATTCTGCCTTGGAAAATTCTTCCAGTTCTGTGAGATTCCTGGGTCGTCTTGCATGCACTGCTATTTTGACGTCTAGCCACAGATTTTCATTCATGTTCAGATCAGGGGACTGTGAGGGCCATTGTAAAACCTTCAGCTTGCGCCTTTTGAGGTAGTCTATTGTAGATTTTGACGTGTGTGCATGATAATGCACCGTCTCATGCTGCACATAACACATCTGCATCTCTGGCTGCTATGGGCATAAAAGGGACAAACTTATGGTGTGGCACCCATGCTCCCCTGACCTCAACCCCATTGAGAACTTCTGGAGCATCATCAAAAGGAGTGTCTATGATGGCTGGAGGCAGTTCACATCTAAGCAACAGCTCTGGGAGGGTATTCTGTCCTCATGCAAAACAATTAAAGCAGAAACCATCCAAAACCTGACAAATTCAATGGACGAGAGAGTTCAGAAGCTCCTTTCGAACAAGGGGTCCTATATGCAAATGTAACATCACCTAGAATAAAGTTTTGAGTTGAAAACTGTTTGATTTCAGTTTGTAATAACCTGCTAATGCTTATAATTTCAAAAATGACCATTTTTTTTGTTCTTTATTAAAATGAAAAGGTTGAAAACTCTGCTGTGCATAATAATTTGGAACATGCGTTTTGAGTGCAGTTTGAGTTTTTTATTTTTTTAAAAAATATACTGTTATCATAGGCAGTTTGTACAAAAACCTTTCAATTGTACTCTAATAGTTATTTGACTGGAAAATTACAATGACTGCAATTCATATAGGTAATTTGGGAAAATCTGAGAAAATATTATTTTCATAATAATTTGGAACACAGTGTAGTTGTCGAAGACTTTTCATTGTGATTTGAAGAAACTAATTTATTGCCTCCTCCCACTCCTCTTCTGTTAATTGTCCCACATCTTCCTCACACTTCTGCCTTAAAGAAATAAGGGAAAAATCCATAGATTTATTAAGAAGTATTGATTAAAAGATGGTTATCAGTTTAGGAGGGTGAAGCACCAGCTCTGACTCGGTAAAGGTAGGCAAGTTCCATGGTTTTGCACACATCTATACACTCATTTCTTGTTGAAACATAGGTAATTAAAAATCTGGGCATGTTGCAGATCATAGCTAGTTTGCAAAACTGTCCAATACCCCTACTTCTGTATATACCTGGGATATAGGCAACACCGCTTGTTTCTTCCATACCAATTCCCCAGAGAGGGATATCCTTTTCTCATTGTGCCAAAGGGGAGTATGTGCATCAATGCCAACTATCTTGAAGAGTCCCTTCATTGCTTTACATACCAACAATGAATGCCAAAAGACTGGGGCCTCCAAAGATGGATCACTGCCTCACACACCACAAAACAGGAGATTCAATAGATGCGAATATCCCTTGTTATGGGGACATATGGGAAATGTCTGCACCCCTTATTGCTTCTGATGTATGCTACCTAGTGTGATGAGCTAATTTACTGAACAAATAGTTTAACTTAATGTCCAGTAATGCCATGCTCCCAGCTTCCCACGATGCCACACGATATCTAATGGATACTCTATGTTAGCCTTTATTTTCACAAATAAGGCTATCCTGCTTTCCACTGTTTGCTATATATAATCCTACATGTGTAATGCAGAGTGCTGCAACACACAATATTTTGGGTAAAGGAATCCTTTGAATTAAACTTAATGTAGCTGCCGTCGATAATGGGAGCTTACTCCATCCTTTAATTTTAGACTATAGGTGAGACAAAAGTGGTGCAACGTTTAGCGTCATGTATTCTGTCACAGATGAGGAAACCAAGACCACCCAAGTACATAATGGTTGAATCCCTTAATAATGGTACCTATGCCACCAATCTAGAAGGAGCCATCTATAGGTAACTATCTGGATTTGGACCAATTAATTTGGAGTCCAGATAGGGAACTTAAGTGATGTAGAAAGTCCATAATTTGGTCAAGTGATAAATCACCGTCTGCAAGGTATCATCTGCATATAAACTGACTCTCTTGCTCACTGGGAGTACATCAAAACCTGCCATAGATGTATTTCCAGGGCTTCTTTTCGCTAATGCAAATAAAATTGGTGATTTAAAGGTAGCCCTGCCTGGTGTCACTTTGTAGCTGAAATGGTTCTGAGGTCTACCTCTTGCATTGTTACCCAGGAGTCAGGTTCAAGGTAGTGTACCCATGAAATAAAGATGTCTCTTTACCCTAATCTGAAAGTTTTCGGCACAAGAAACGCCACTCAATCGAGTTGAATGTTTTGGAGACCTAACGGGTCAAAATTGCCCTGGACCCGACATGATAGTAAGTTGCTTTAGGGTCTGTAAAAAATTATGTGCTGGCAGTGCACATGCTTTACCGCTGCTCGACTTCCCTAAGCTCCTTCAAGCAGTCCTATAGAGAAAAAATAGAGAGGTGATCAGGCATCCGACTGACTTCTCCATTTTGTAACAAGGATAAAAGTGCCTC
The DNA here is from genome assembly GCF_046119375.1 of Phyllobates terribilis. Taxonomy (NCBI): domain Eukaryota; kingdom Metazoa; phylum Chordata; class Amphibia; order Anura; family Dendrobatidae; genus Phyllobates; species Phyllobates terribilis. The sequence continues at coordinate 49,595,574 of NW_027362765.1, forward strand.
GTCGGGGATAAAAATTCCTTGTTCTGCTGATTGACACAAGTTCCAACAGTTGGACTTCCACTGATAAGTAAGTTTTTCATTGTTTTAACTGGACAATCCTTTTAATAAAGTTTATGTTTTTGACAGATTACTGTTCCAGGACTTTCCAAGCACAACGGATATCTTTAGAATTCAGAGTAGAAGATGGTGGCATAAAACAACATACATGTGAAGAGCAAATCAAAGATCTATCATCTGAATGTTTTAAACAAATCCTAGCAAAGACTATTAAGCAAACTAAAAATCACGAAAAAGGTGATAAAGCGCAAACAGCCCACCCTGCAAACAAAAAATATTCATGTTCAGAATGCGGGAAATGTTATAAAGCTAAAAAACATCTTTTTACACACCAAAAGATTCATCAAAGGTTTAAGCAATTTTCATGTCCAGAATGTGGGAAATGTTTTAATCGGAATACACATCTGGTTATACATCAGAGCATTCACACAGGGGAGAAGCCATATTCATGCTCAGAATGTGGAAAATTCTTTGCAACTAAATCAAGACTGGTTACACATCAGAGAATTCACACCGGGGAGAAACCTTTTTCATGTTCAGAATGTGGAAAATTATTTGCAACTAAGTCAAGTCTGGTTACACATCAGAGAACTCACACAGGAGAGAAGCCATATTCTTGCCCAGAATGTGACAAATGTTTTCATGAAAAATCATCTCTTACAAAACATCAGAGAACTCACACAGCGAAAAAGGAATTTTCATGTTCAGAATGTGGGTTATGTTTTAGATACAAAGACACACTCATTAGACATCAGAGAAGACACACAGGTGAAAAGCCTTTTTTATGTTCAGAATGTGGGAAATGTTTTGGCACTAAATTCAATCTTGTTATGCATCAGAGAAATCATACAGGGGAGAAGCCATTTTCATGCTCTGAATGTGGGAAATTCTTTATCAATAAGTCTATTCTTTTTACACATCAGAAAATTCATACAGGGGAGAAGCCATTTTCATGTTCAGAATGTGGAAAATTCTTTACAAGTAAGTCAATTCTGATTACACATCAGAGAATTCACACTGGGGAGAAACCTTTTTCATGTTCAGAATGTGGAAATTTCTTTACAAGAAAGGCAAATTTGGTTAGACACCAGAGAGTTCACACAGGGGAGAAACCATTTTCATGTTCAGAATGTGGGAAATGTTATAGAGATAAAAAACATCTTGTTTCACATCAAAACATTCATCAAGTATTTAAGCCATTTTCATGTTCAGAATGTAACAAATGTTTTCATGAAAAATCATCTCTTACAAAACATCAGAGAATTCACACAGAGAAAAAGACCTTTTCATGTTCAGAATGTGGGTTATGTTTTAGATACAAAAGCACTCTCATTGGGCATCAGAGAACTCACACAGGTGAAAAGCCTTTTTTATGTTCAGAATGTGGGAAATGTTTTACCGATAAATCCTCTCTTGTTGTGCATCAGATAAATCACACAGGGAAAAAGCCATTTGCCTGTTTAGAATGTGGAAATTCTTTTAATCGAAAATCAACACTTGTTATACATCAGAGAATTCACACAGGGGAGAATCCACAATCGTGTTCAGAATGTGAGCAATGTTTCAGCAATAAGACTGCTCTTGTTCTTCATCAGAAAATTCATACAGGGGAGAACCCTTTTTCATGTTCACAGTGTGGAAAATTCTTTACAAGGAAGTCAATTCTAGTTAAACATCAGAGAATTCACTCAGGGGAAAGACCTTTTTCATGTTCAGAATGTGGAAAATCCTTTACAAGTAAGTTCAATCTGGTTATACATCAGAGAAGTCACACAGGGGAGAAGCCATATTCATGTTCAGAATGTGAGAAACGCTTCAGCAGTAAGTCTGCTCTTATTAGCCATCAGAAAATTCACACAAGGGAGAAACCTTTTTCATGTTCAGAATGTGGAAAATTATTTGCAAGGAAGTCAAATCTGGTTACACATCAGAGAATTCACACAGGGGAGAAGCCAATTTAATCACGAGGAGGCGAAAAATATTTTACCCATAAATCAAAGCTTGTCTGGCATAAAAAAACATGCATATAACTGATTTTTGACAGAATTATCATTTCAATTGTAACCCTGTAACTAGCAACTAGTCAGCGAATAAATGGGGCACTTGCTTAATCCTCTAATTGCAGGATGAAAGCGCCAACTACCGTTTGTATGTTGGAAGATCCGCTATTTAGTAGCAGCTGCATCTCACCGGAATATCTCCTTACAGCTTAAACACTTGAGTGAAGTATTTCTGATAAATACTGTGCCTAGCAGAGTGAGGTACCCCTCAACTCTACTACATGTGGTCTTCACATATAGTATTCTTCAATGGTGAAGTGGATCCCTAAACTGTTCTTTATTCCCCACCATGCATTTTTGTGCTTCTCACTTTTCTGTGTGAAAGGGTTATCCATTACCTCCCCCTTTGCACCGAGCTTGTGTGTTATTTTACTACTTTCTATATCTTGTGCTGGAGAGGTAAGGGCTGAGCCACTGGCGGACACAGACAGAAAAGCTCCCCTGTGCAATAACAATATATGGGCCCTTTGCAGTCCAACAGCTCATCATAATGCAAAATTGCACCTGCTTTGGAGGTAGAAATTGGCCCCCTTACCTCTTGAGGCCCCTGTGTAGCCGCACAGGTTGCACCGATGATATGTCCATCCCACGGTTGAGCCCCTCACATGTGCTCTCTTTTATGATCTCCCCCATGTGCCATATGGATCCATGCATGTAGAATGGGTGGGCAATACATTTTTTTCCCAATGCTCACAATTTTTCCATTACTTGATTTAACTGTTAATACCATAAAGCTTATTGTACCATGTATTATTAGGCTATGTTCATATGACCGTATTTTTGTTCTGAGTGTTGTCTGTGTAAAAAAAAAACAAAAAAAAACTGACATAACATTAGTTCTAGTGCTGTCTGTGTTTTGCTATTGGGCTGTCCAGACGAAACGTTTTTCACATGGATCGAATGTTCGAGTGAAAAAGATCGCAACGTACACTCGTCTGCATTTCAGATGAGGCTCCCCAGTCAAGTCAATGTGTGCGTATAAAAAAAATAGATCGCATATGGCTTAACAATGTAGAATCTGATTTTTACGGATAGATTGAATTAACATAGAAAACTGACTTTGGTTTTGTAAATTTAATTCACTGCTGATGTATCAAATGGTTGTCACACGGATGGCAATACAGATGAAAAATCTGTTTTTTTTTTGTGATGACTATTTTTTATATGCTCTTATGATCGTAGATTTACCAGTATTAGCTAATCAAAATCATATAGTTTATGGCTTTTTTTAAACCGATACAATGAATATTGTAGAAAATTAAGTTTAGTTGATTGGATCCCAGTTTGTCTTGTGAACCCTTGGGAAAATGAATTGCCCACCCCTGGTTTGGAGCACTAAATGATGATTAATGTCTGCAATTACCAACAATCCTCTTATCCATTAAGATAACACACCTCTATGAGACATATCCATATTTAAATACCGTTTTTTGGCGGATTATAAGATGCAACCCCCCCCCCCCCCCCCAATTTGGGAGGAAAAGGGGAGTGTGTCCTATAATGCGAACTTACGATTTTAACTGGGGGGGCGGCGTCGGATCGGGGCCCCAGAGGTTGGTGGCGGCGGTAGCGGGGCGATGCTGCGGGCCCCGGCGGTGAGCTGCTGCGTTCTGCAGAAGCTGGCAATGAGCGGTGTAAAAGTCCCCTGTCCCGTGCATAGCGCTGTGCTTTGGCAAAATGGCCGCTGGAGCATGCGCAGATCGAGATCTCGTCTCCCATGCTCTGGCGGCCATTTTGCCGAAGCACAGCGCTATGGACGGGACTTTTACACCACTCACTGCCGGCTTCTGCGGGATGGGGCCCACAGCATCTCACCGCCGGCTTTTGGAGGACTGGGCCGCAGCATCTCCCTGCCACCACCGGGGCCCGCAGCATTGCCCGACTCCTGCCTCCGCCGCCAATGCCAGGTATGTGTGACACCCCCCCCCCCCCCCCGCTCCACCACCGCTGCCTCCCAGGTTTATAAGGCGCACCATTTTCTTTAAATAAAAACCCCATTTTTTCCTATTTTGCACCCCAAAATTTGGGGTGCGTCTTATAATCCGTTGCGTTTTATAATCCGTAAAATATAGTAAGTGTCTCAAAAATAATCATTAAAAAATAAATGTTTTCTTTAAAACTTATATGCTTGGGCTTTCTTTAAGATTTTGAGTTGTCTCACTTTCTGATGTTCACTTCAAGATGAGATGGTGAGCAATGCAGATGATTTTCTTTACTTTCAGTTTGGAGATAATGCTATGCATGTGCTTTGGAGCAAGACTGTGGGGTGGGCTCTAAGTGGTGCTCTGCTTACATATTCATCTGTATGCTCTTATTACAGTTCACTGTGCCTTCACTGACCTGCCTCCTATTTTAGCTAGCCCCGCACTACTAGATGCATTATGTAAAATAGAAAGCAGGTCAGTGAAGGCAGTGGAGTGGAGACCCCTAGGCAGATCTAATAACACTCTGCCTACCCTACTGTCCCTATATTGGTTCCACACCAATCGCCAAGCAGGAAACCTAAGCCCTGTATATCCCTAGAGCTTGGCCCTAGATAGGGAGGGGGAAGGATTGATCACTGGTCAGGCCCCACTACAAACTAAAGACAACAAGGTAGACAAACAAAAGGGGATAACTTGGCTTGAGCAGACGCCAGAGCAGAAACCCCAACAGTCTTCCAAGGACACCAGAGAAGAAGTTGCTAGTACTTCAACTTGAGCCAAGAAACATAGAAATATCACCGGTGAGTCCCAGAAGCAGACTAAGAGGTTTTAAACACCCAGACCAAGGTGTGTCAATTAGGGCACAAAGGAGGTAGCCGCTGGGTCCTAAAAGAAGACTGATTAAGAAGGCGTCTGCAATGCCAAACGAAGTGACCTTCCTTAGCCAGCTGCAGAGCGACTGTCTGTTACATCTGACACACCTGTGAAAGTACCCCCCTTCTACGAGTGGCCTCCAGACACTCAGGAACAGGTTTCTCAGGATAAGAGGTGTTGAATGAACGAACCAACCTGGGGACATTCACCTCTGATGCTGAAACCCACATAATTTCCTCTGGATCATAACCTTAACAGTGCACCAAGCACTGTGGGGAACAACATTGGAGATGAGAATCTACAATCCTCGAAATCTGAAACTCCAGATTACCATCAACTATTATTGGGGGGCGGCGGTAGGGGTGAGCACTCAAGAGGTTCCACATATTTCTTGAGCAGATACCTGTGTAAGACATTGTGGATCATTGAGTTAGCTCAAGATAAAACGCTGCTGGGTTTATGATGGTGGATATTTTATAGGGACGAATAAATCTAAGTCCCAGCTTTCAAGAAGGAACCTACTACTTGAAACTCCTGGTAGACAACCACACAAAGTCATTCACATTCAGGTCCAGACCTGGTAAGCATTTTCTGTAGCCATAAGTTTGTACCTGTCTCCCATGATCTTCAAATTACTCAGAATCCCCTGCCACACCGAGGAGAGCGACAAAGCAAAACGTTCCTCCTCCGGAACTCCCGAAGCCCCTCCCCCACTAAAAGTACCAAACTGTGGATGATAACCGTATGCACCAAAGAACGGTGACCTGCCGGTAGATTCCTGACAATGATTATTAATAGCAATTTCTGCCAGCGGTAAGCAGTGTTGGACTGGGGTGTCTGGGCCCACAGAGGGAATTGATCCTCAGGGCCCACCCTACAGCTATATGCAAATACCTGTTAGCCATTATACACTGTGTTCCAAATTATTATGCAAAAATTGTTTAGGAGTGATAAGGGAAGAATTTGTTTGTCAGTTAAACTCATTGATGGTGATGTGTGTCAGGGCTCTTTATATCACTGTAAGCAATTGCAGACACCTGTGCTAATTAGTTTGGCAGGTGTGTCCAATGAAAGGCAAGACTACTTAAGAAGGCTGTCCCACATTATTAAGCAGCCTACATTTTCTGCCAAAATAGCAAAGAAAAAGGATGTGTCGGCTGCTGAGAAGCAACAAATTGTGGAGTGTTTAGGTCAAGGCATGACTACAATCAACATTGCCAAGACACTTCATCGTGATCATCGCACAATCAAGAAGTATGTAGCTGATTCACAGTACACACGTGTGCGTGCTGATAAGGGGAAATTGAGGGCTCTTTCCTACAGGCAATTACGTCAGGTTAAAAGAGCAGCGGCAAAAAAGCCTTGTCATAGCAGCAGACAAGTTTTTGAAGCTGCTGGTGCCTCCAACGTCCCCCGAACAACAAGATGCAGGGTCCTTCAGAGGTTTGCAGCTGTGCGTAAGCCATCCTGTCGACCTCCTCTATCCACTGCACACAAGCAGAAACTGCTCCAGTGGGCCAAACAATACATGAAGAATGACTTCAAAACTGTTTTGTTCACCGATGAGTGCCGTGCAACGCTCGATGGTCCAGATGGATGGAGTGGAGAATGGCTGGTTGGACACCCCATGCAAACATGGCTACGGCGCCAACAAGGAGGAGGTGGAGTAATGTTTTGGGCTGGAATCATGGGGAGAGAGATTATCAGCCATTTTAGGATCCCTGAAGGGGTAAAGATGAACTCCATATTGTATGTTGAGTTTCTCATACAGCGCTTCCTGCCATGGTTCAAGAAGAAGAACCGTGCATTCCGCAGCAAGATCATTTTCATGCATGATAATGCACCGTCTCATGCTGCACATAACACATCTGCATCTCTGGCTGCTATGGGCATAAAAGGGGACAAACTTATGGTGTGGCCCCCATGCTCCCCTGACCTCAACCCCATTGAGAACCTCTGGAGCATCATCAAAAGGAGTGTCTATGATGGCGGGAGGCAGTTCACATCTAAGCAACAGCTCTGGGAGGGTATTCTGTCCTCATGCAAAACAATTGAAGCAGAAACCATCCAAAATCTGACAATTTCAATGGACGAGAGTTCAGAAGCTCCTTTCGAACAAGGGGTCCTATGTGCAAATGTAACATCACCTAGAATAAAGTTTTGAGTTGAAAACTGTTTGATTTCAGTTTGTAATAACCTGCTAATGCTTTTAATTTCAAAAATGAACATTTTTTTGTTCTTTATTAAAATGAAAAAGTTGAAAACTCTGCTGTGCATAATAATTTGGAACATGCATTTTGAGTGCAGTTTGAGTGTTTTATTTTTTTTTTAAATATACTGTTATCATAGGCAGTTTGTACAAAAACCTTTCAATTGTACTCTAATAGTTATTTGACTGGAAAATTACAATGACTGCAATTCACATAGGTAATTTGGGAAAATCTGAGAAAATATTATTTGCATAATAATTTGGAACACAGTGTAGTGGAGTGTCGACTGTAAATCACAGGCGGCTCCTGCACATCTACTGTGCATCACTATAACTGGGATGTAAAATTAAGGTAGTGTGAATTAAAGGGGTTCTTTGGTTAAAACAAGTTATCACCGATCCATGAGCTCCACAGGATAGGTGATAACTTATTGATCGTTTGGCTCCGAACATTGTAAAACGCAGCTATTGGAAGAATGGCGAAGTTTTATCCCTGACAGGACACTTATCCCCATTTTAAAATGCAGCGGCAGGTGGGACGTCTGATCACATCTCCATTCATTCTCCTTGGGGCTTCCAGAAAAAAACCAAGAGCAGCCACTGATGGAATGAATGGATCAGTGGCCAAGTCGCACATGAGCTCCAGTCTAATGGGAATAAAAACTCCACATTCTACCAGTCGGTGCAGGTCACAGAATTCAGACCCCCACTAATCACCATCAGCACCATTGCCATATCTCCCCCCACCTCCTCCAGCACCATTGCCATATCTTTCCCCCACCTTCTCCAGCACCATTGCCATATCTTTCCCCCACCTTCTCCAGCACCATTGCCATATCTTTCCCCCACCTTCTCCAGCACCATTGCCATATCTTTCCCCTACCTCCTCCAGCACCATTGCCATATCTCCCCCACCTCCTCCATCACCATTGCCATATCTCCCCCACCTCCTCCATCACCATTGCCATATCTCCTCCATCACCATTGCCATATCTCCCCCACCTCCTCCATCACCATTGCCATATTTCCCCCACCTCCTCCATCACCATTGCCATATCTCCCCCCACCTCCTCCAGCACCATTGCTGTCCCTCTTCCCCCCCACTTCCTCCATCACCATTGCTCTCCCTCTTCTCCCCCCACCCTCTCCAGCACCATTGCTCTCCCTCTTCTCCCCCCATCTTTTCCAGCACCATTGCTCTCCCTCGTCTTCCCCCACCTCTCCAGCACCATTGCTCTCCCTCTTCTCCCCCCACCTCCTCTAGCACCATTGCTCTCCCTCTTCTCCCCCCACCTCCTCTAGCACCATTGCTCTCCCTCTTCTCCCCCCACCTGCTTCAGCACCATTACTCTCCCTCTTCTCCCCCCACCTGCTCCAGCACCATTGTTCTCCCTCTTCTCCCCCACCTGCTCCAGCACCATTGCTCTCCCTATTCTCCCCACCTGCTGCTGCACCATTGCTCTCGCTCTTCTCCCCCCACCTGCTCCAGCACCATTGCTCTCCCTATTCTCCCCCCTGCTGCTGCACCATTGCTCTCCCTCCTCTCCCCCCACCTTCTCCAGCACCATTGCTCTCCCTCTTCTCCCCTCACCTCCTCCAGCACCATCGCTCTAGTTAAAAAAAACAACATTTACCCTGTCTGCTCGTTCCCCTGCAGCATCGTCCTCTGCTTCCTGCCCGGCATCTTTCTCCCTGACAGAGGCCCGTAGTGCATGATGATGTCACCAAGCAGCACGAGCCTGTGTCACGGAGGAAGTGCCGGGCAGGAAGCAGAGGACAAGATCCCTCCGCTCCACTGCCATTTTCTCCTGTCAGCAGCGGAGCGGAGGGATCGGCCCTTGCCCACCGCCACACATGAGAAGGCAATCTGGCCATAGGCCCAAGAAGCAGGCCAGATTGCCCTCATCAGGCACACAGCAAGTGCCCCCCCTCCATCTTTGGGCCCCGATGCAGGTGCACCGGTGGCCATGTTAACCAGCGGGCCCCCGTGCGTCCTGCTCGGAGGGCCGCCGAGGACCCGGGCCCACCGGAGAATTCTCACCACTGTCCCGATGCCCCAGTCCGACCCTGGTGATAAGTAGGATGCCTAATCCTCCTGATTTTTGGAGATAACACCTGAGGTAAGTCTCCAAATTCTCATTAACACGCTGGGTCTGTCCATTAGACTGAAGATGGAAGGCAGAGGAAAAGGACAGCTGCACCCCCAGTCGAGAACAGAATGCTTTCCAGAACTTGGAAACAAACTGGGTACCCAGATCTGACACAGCATCAGAGGGAACACCGTGAAGCTTCACAATCTAATTTATAAACACATGAGCAAGAGTCTTGGCATTTGGAAGTGCCAGTAATGCGACAAAGTGAACCATTTTGCTGAACCTATCTACAACCACCAAAACCACAGTTTTGCCTGCAGATACTGGTAGGTCAGTAATAAAATCCATTGACAAGTGGGTCCATGGCCTGCTAAGAATAGGTAGCGGAAGCAGAGTATCAGACGGATGGGTTATGCGATACCTTAGAACGCGCGAAAACCACTACAAGAAGACATATGTATGTTCAAGTACATCCCGATGCAACCCTGGCCACCAAAAACGAAGAGAAAGGAGGTCCGCAGTTGCCTTACCACCTGGATGATCAGCAAGCACAGAGTTGTGATGTTCCTTAGTTACTTTGCGGCGCAGACTAGATGGTACAAATAACCAACCTGAAGGGCAGCAGGCAGGGTCGTCCCCCTGAGCCTCCAACACCTCACCCGCCAGTTCAGGGTAAAATGCTGAAATGACTACCCCCTACTGTAAAATCGGTGCAGGGTTCTCATGGTCACCACCACCAGGTAAGCTCCGGGACAAAACATCAGCTGTGACATTTTTGACTCCTGGACGGAAAGTGACAACAAAATTGAATCTAGTAAAAAATAGGGACCATCAAGCATGCCTACGGTTGAGACGTTTAGCTGATTGAAAATATGACAGATTCTTATGGTCCCTGATAACAGTAATAGGATGGACAGCCCCCTCCAACCAAAGTCGCCATTCTTCGAACGCCATTTTGATCGCCAAAAGCTCCCTGTTACCCACGTCATAATTTCTCTCAGCTGAAGATAATTTCTTAGAAAAGAAAGAGCATGGACGCCATTCACCAGGGAACGAACCCTGAGATAACACAGCCCCATCCCCCACCTCCGACGCATTAACTTCCACAATAAAGGATTGGGAAACATTAAGTTGACTGAGTATAGGTGCAGTGGCAAAACAGATCTTTAGGGAGGAGAAAGCCTGAAGGTCGGCATCCGACCATTTAGAAAAATCAGACCCCTTCCTTGTCATGTCAGTGAGAGGTTTCACAATTATTGAATAATTTTGGATACATTTCCAGTAAAAATTAGTAAATTAGTAAAGCCCAGAAAATGCTGTAGAGCTTTCAGGTTCTCGGGAAGGTTCCAATCAACAACAGCATGGATCTTCTTCGGATCCATCCGAAAACCCGAAGCTGACAACAGGTACCCCAAAAAATGCACCTCCTTGAAGGAGAAAACACATTTTTCTAGTTTGGCATATAGTTTGTTATCCCTTAATTTCTGAAGCACCTGTTTAACGTGCCCCGATGAGTCTCAAAATCAGGTGAGTAAACCAAAATATCATCCAGATAGACCACCACAAACCTGGCCACCAAATGATGGAAAATATCATTAATGAAATGCTGAAACACCGCAGGTGCATTGGTCAGACTAAAAGGCATGACCAGAGTCTCGAAATGACCCTCAGGGGTATTGAATGCCGTTTTCCATTGATGCCCTTCTTTGATTCTAACCAGGTTGTAGGCCCCTCTTAAATCCAACTTGGAGAACATCTTAGCTCCCACTACCTAGCTGAACAGATCTGGAATCAGAGGAAGAGGGTATGGATCTCAAATGGTAATTTGATTTAATTCCCGGAAATCTAAACAAGGACGTAGACCGCCATCTTTTTTCTTCAAGAAGAAGAACCCTGCCACTACGGGAGAAGATGAGGGTATGATATGTCCCTTCTCCAGACTTTCCGCAATGAAATCCTTAATGGCTTGTCTCTCAGGGCTAGAAAGATTATACATTCTCGACTTTGGTAGTTTAGCACATGTCAATTTAATAGGACAGTCATATGCACGATGAGGAGGCAAATCTTGACACCCACTCTTAGAATAAACATTCTCAAAACCAGACAAAAATGCAGGTAAGGTTTCTGTAGAGCCTGTAGAAAGGGAAATATTTAAACAGTTCTCATGCAGTAGTAGTGAGGAGCAGTAATCTCCCCACTCAATGATCTCCCTGGCTTTCCAAGCCACCAACGGATTAGGTTTAACCAACCAGACCCAAAACAATTGGGGTGGGAAGACCATCCAGGACATAGCAAGGGATTATCTCACAATGAACCGACCCCACCCTCAGTCTCACATTATGTACAATCTGAGTCAGAGCTTTCTGTGCAAGTGGCGCTGAGTCGATGGCGAAGATGGGAATAGGCTCAGCTAAAGCACAGCAAGCAAGACCATGATTTCTCACAAACTCAGCATCAACCATGCTGACTCCAGCTCCACTGTCAACAAGCACAGAAATTCTCTCGGTTTTTCTCTCTAGCACCACCTCTGCTGTCAGGACAAACCGCAGGGTGATGATAAAAGCACCCCTTGCTTATCCAACTACAGACTACCAAGGGTTAAACAAGTTTCCTCTGCACGCCTCGTACATACGCGGCTCCGTACGCCTCGTACACACACGGCTCCGCTCCGTACATCTCGTACACGCGCGGCTCCGCTCCGTACATCTCGTACACGCGCGGCTCCGCTCCGTACGCCTCGTACACGCGCGGCTCCGCTCCGTACGCCTCGTACACGCGCGGCTCCGCTCCGTACGCCTCGTACACGCGCGGCTCCGCTCCGTACATCTCGTACACGCGCGGCTCCGCTCCGTACGCCTCGTACACGCGCGGCTCCGCTCCGTACGCCTCGTACACGCGCGGCTCCGCTCCGTACGCCTCGTACACGCGCGGCTCCGCTCCGTACGCCTCGTACACGCGCGGCTCCGCTCCGTACGCCTCGTACACGCGCGGCTCCGCTCCGTACGCCTCGTACACGCGCGGCTCCGCTCCGTACGCCTCGTACACGCGCGGCTCCGCTCCGTACGCCTCGTACACGCGCGGCTCCGCTCCGTACGCCTCTTACACGCGCGGCTCCGCTCCGTACGCCTCGTACACGCGCGGCTCCGCTCCGTACGCCTCGTACACACGCGGCTCCGCTCCGTACGCCTCGTACACACGCGGCTCCGCTCCGTACGCCTCGTACACACGCGGCTCCGCTCCGTACGCCTCGTACACACGCGGCTCCGCTCCGTACGCCTCGTACACACGCGGCTCCGCCCCGTACGCCTCTTACACACGCGGCTCCGCTCCGTACGCCTCTTACACACGCGGCTCCGCTCAGTACACCTCGTACACACGCGGCTCCGCTCAGTACACCTCGTACACACGCGGCTCCGCTCCGTACACCTCGTACACACGCGGCTCCGCCCCGTACACCTCTTACACACGCGGCTCTGCTCCGTACACCTCGTACACACGCGGCTCTGCTCCGTACACCTCGTACACACGCGGCTCCGCCCCGTACACCTCTTACACACGCGGCTCTGCTCCGTACACCTCGTACACACGCTGCCCCGCTCCGTACACCTCGCACATACGCGGCTCCGCTCCGTACACCTCGTACACGCGCGGCTCCGCTCCGTACACCTCGTACACAGGCGGCTCCGCTCAGTACACCTCGTACACACGCGGCTCCGCTCAGTACATCTCGTACACACGCGGCTCCGCTCCGTACACCTCGTACACGCGTGGCTCCGCTCCTTACACCTTGTACACACACGGCTCCGCCCCGTACGCCTGGTACACACGCGGCTCCGCTCCTTACACCTCGTACACACACGGCTCTGCTCCGTACACCTCGTACACACACGGCTCTCCTACATCCACACTGTAAACCCCTCCTGACCCCACAGATAAACTTCATCTCATCCAGCACCATGACAACCAGCACAGCAGAGTCCTGCACCCACTGAGGCCCCTGATCATGTGACCCCTGACTCCTCCCCTCCTGTGACCTCATCACAGGTCCTGTGCGCACAGAACAGCCATATATGTGGTGGCGGCTCTGCAGGTGGAGGTATGTGGAGGCGCAGGAGGCATTAACCCCTCCATTCCCGGAGATAGTGCCCCCTTCCCCCAGTTCTGCCATGTGTATATGTACAGTAATATAATGCTGGATGTGCTCATGTATACAGGGGGCAGTAACCCCTCCATTCCCGGAGACAGTGCCCCCTTACACCCGTGCTCGCAGTGACATTGTGCCCCCAGTTCTCCATTACTTCCTCCTCTCTCAGGAAGCTTCTGTCTTCCTTCCTGTGGGGCAGAGATGGTGGAGGTGTCTGTCGGCCTCAGCTGTAGTGAGTGGAGCCTTTTTCCTGCACTCAGCTGTATTGTGTGTATTATACCCCTGTATCCTGTATGTGTAGATACTGACATGAGGCTGGTGGGGGATGGAGCCCTCGGACAGTTAGGCTGTGTGCCCACGATGCGTTTTTTAAGCGTTTCCGCAGCTGCAGAAACTCTTAAAAAACACATGGTAGAAGGACTTCCATGTTCCCCAATGATAATCCGCATGTGCTGTGCACATGCTGCGGAGATTTCCGCTGCGGATTATCATTGCGGAAAAAAACGCAGCACTACCAATTATTTTGGGGAAGCGCTGCGTTTTCGCCGCCATTGACTTGCATTAGATCACATGGATTACGCATCACTGTATATGTAGATGCGCATTCCACGCGTTCTAATGTGCGGATGGTACCCGGGTGTGGAGGAGAGGAGACTCTCCTCCGGACCTGAGTACCATAGAAAACTAAAAAAAAAAGAAAATAAAAAATAAATCTATACTTACCTTCTGGCGGCCAGCGGTGCACTCCTCCTCTCATGCCGACAGTTCGCGATGGACTGAAGGACCTGTGATGACATCATAGTCATGTGACGGGTCACTCGACTCTGACGTCAGCAGGTCCTTCAGTGTACCGCTGCCAGCAGCCGGGACAGCGAAGCAAGACACCGGGGGCCATCAGAGGGTAAGTATATATTTATTTTTTTATTTTTTGACATTCTCTCGGGTCACACTATATAAATCCATGCCGTTTGCATGGATTTATATAGTGTGACCAAGTTGACAAGCACTTTCCAAGTGATGCTAAAATTGCTTGGAAAGAGCTTGTCAACCCGCATGCGGATATGCATGTGAAGAACCCTTCACATCCGCATGTCCCTGGCAGGAAAATGCATGTACAATCCGCATGCGTTTTTTTCTGCCAGGGAGATGCAGAAACGCTCAGGAAAAAATCCTGAGCATTTCTGAATCGTGGGCACATAGCCTTATGGGTTCACTATGTGGAGATTCCCCATTATTGGGCACTTGCGCTCATCACTGCTTTTGATCGCTTGAACTCCCTTGATATTAACCCCATAGTGACTACTAATGCATCTTTTTACTAACCTGAGATATGTGAATTGCATCCCTCCCCCGACATGTGAAAATATTATGCAGCCGTACCTTATAGCTGACCCCCTGCTTAATCAGTCACTATCAGTTTGGCACTGATCATGGTTATTTAACCCCTAAGATACTGCTGTCAATAGTGACAACGGCACTTAAATGGTTAACAGAGTGGGATTGGGGCTCCCTCTTTACCCTGAGCTCAGGATTGCCGAGCATGCCAAAATACTCGTCGAGAACACGAGCGTGCTTGCCAAAAAGGGTTAATGAAACATACTCGATCACCACTAGTGAATACAAGCAGACGCTGGTAGAGAAACTACTGATGGCTTTCGCACCTGACAGCGGGGGATCAGTGAAAGAACAAGGCGGAGGAGGTAGTCACCAATGCAGCTGGGGTACCGCCAGCACTTTGGAAGGCAGGGTTTCCATAGCCATAATGTGGCAAAACTTTATGAGCATGCCACAACATACTGCACCACCATGTAATAGGGCCCGTATTAGCAGGAGCCAGCATTACAACAACATGGTGGACGAGTACGTGTCCACATACTAACAGATGGATCTTCCCCAGATCTGACTTTGCTCCTGCTCCCTCTTCTGCTGCGGTCTCTGCCTCTTCCTCTGGCTCATGATCCACAGGGCCACCTACCTCCCAGCAAAGAGAGGATGTGACAGCATCACCACCACCAGTGTCACCGAGCATCTCCACACCATCCCATTGAGTATTCAGCTTTCCATCCCTCAAACCCTCGAAAGAATGAGGAGATACCCACTTGCCATGATCCTAAATGACTGCATTTCCAAATTACTTGCCTTTGAAATGCTGCCATTCTGGACAAAAATTGGTGGTGGCTTTCCAGCAGTACATTTTTCCCAGCTGCCACTGCTTTTCCAGGCTTGCCATCCATGCCCTGCACAAACATGTTATGAACCAAATCAGCTGTGCACTGCGCAACGCAAGGCTGAAGGAGCTGTAGCCCATGTCCTACCACCACAAAGGATTTCTGGACGTTTATCTGTTCAGGATGCCTCCTACTCCGCTTCCTCCACCGTCTCCTCATTCGGTCACAGTAAGGCCTGCACCGCCAACTGCAGCACAGCCAGGACGAAACAAAAGCAGGCTGTTCTGAAACTCATCTGTTTGGGGGCAAATCCCATACTGTGCAGGAGCTGTGGACTATTGTCAAACAGCAGACAGATGAGTGGTTGGTGCTGGTGAACCTCAAGCCTGGCCTGGTGGTGTTCTATAACGGGTAAAATCTCGTAGCAGCTCATCACTTGCCTGGCCCATGTGCTGAACTTGGGGGTGCAGAGCTTCCTGAAAAACTACCCACACATTTTGTAGCTGCTTGCTGAAAGTACGGGCAGTGTGTGCACATTTTCGGCGTTCTCACCCTTCTGTTGCTCGACTGTCTGCGCTGCAGCGTCACTTCTACATTCCCACTCACTGGCTGTTATGTGTCGTACCAACAAGGTATAACTCTACATGGCATATGCTGGAGAGACTGTGGAGGCACCAGTAGACAATAGTGGAGTTTCAGCTGCAGCACACTGTCACGGGTATGTCAGAAGTGACAGACAGTTGCCCTGCAGTTGGTTGCAGGCGATCTCTACGTTTGACATTACAGACATCCTCTTAGATGAGAGGCTGTCTTTGGGACCCGGCGGCTGCCTCCCTCTGGCTGATTGGCTCGCTGGCCTGGGTGTATAAGTGCCTGGCGTATCTGAGAGGGAGGTGCCAGCTATATTCATTTCTACTTGTGAAGGCTTACCAAGAGCAGTACTTCGTCCTCTCTGGAGCTTGAGGCTGAGTGCGCATTTGTCTGTAGTCTTCTAAAGCTAAGCAATCTCCCTCTGTTTGTCTACCCTTGTTGTCTATAGAGTTTAGTGGAGATCGACTAGTGCTCATCTCCTCCCATCCCTAGCCTTAGCCATGCACCAGGGAAAGACAGGGCGAGGCACGCGTGCGGCGATTGGTGCAGAGCCAGTATAGGGACAGTAGTTGAGGCAGGGTGACACTAGTCTGCGTTTTCGCCGCCATTGACTTGCATTAGAACGCATGTATTCCGCTTCACTAGATAAGCACATGTGGAATGCATGCGTTCAATGTGCGGATGGTACCCGCGTCTAGAGGAGAGGAGACTCTCCTCTGGACCCTGGTACCATAGAAACTGTAAAAAAAAAAAGAATAAAATAAAAAATAAATATATACTTACCTTCTGGCGGCCCCCGGTGCTCTCGTCCTCCCTTGCCGGCAGATCGCGATGGACTGGAGGACCTGCGCTGACGTCATAGTCATGTGACGGGTCACGCGATGCTGACATCGGCAGGTCCTTCAGTGTACCGCGATCTGCCGGCAGCCAGGACAGTGATGCAAGACTCCGGGGGCCATCAGAAGGTAAGTATATATATATATTTTTTTTTAACCATTTTCGGTCACAGTATATAAATCCATGCCTTTTGCATGGATTTATATAATGTGTCCAAGTTGACAAGCACTTTCCAAGTGATGCTAAAATCGCTTGGAAAGCTCTTGACAACCCGCATGCAGAAATGCATGTGAAGAACGCTTCACTTCCGCTTGTCCCTGGCAGGAGAAACGCATGTACAATCCGCATGTACAATCCGCATGTACAATCCGCATGCGTTTTTTCTGCCAGGGAGATGCAGAAACGCTCAGGAAAAAATCCGAAGCATTTCTGCATCGTGGGCACATAGCCTTACAATGCTTCCACCCAGAAGTTTTCAAAGCTGTGACTGAGAAAGATAACAGCAGCACCAAGAAACCCCCGCCCACCACTTCCTGCCAGGCAAAGGAGGAGGAAAGAGCATCTCAAACATCATTAACCCTTTCGCAACCCTGGTATTTTCCATTTTTGTTTTTTGCTCCCCTTGCTCCCAGAGCCATAGCGTTTTTATTTTTTGGTCAATATGGCCGTGTGAGGGCTTATTTTTTGCGGGACGAGTTGTACTTTTGAACTCCATTACTAGTTTTACCATATCGTGTACGGGAAAACGGGAAAAAAATTCCAAGTGCGGTGAAATTGCAAAAAAAAAGTGCAATACCACAGATGTTCTTTTTTTTTTTTTTTTTACCATGTTCACTGAATGCTAAAACTGACCTGCCATTATTATTCTCCAGGTCACTACGAGTTCGTAGACACCAAGCATGTATAGGTTCTTTTTTATTAAAGTGGTGAAAAAAAATTCCAAAGTTTGCTAAAAAAAAAAATAAAAATGGCGCCATTTTCCAAGACTCGTAGCATCTTCATTTTTCGGGATCTGGGGCCAGGTGAGGGCTTATTTTTTGCGCGCCGAGCTGAAGTTTTTTTTTATAGCATTGGTGGGGGAAGATTCGCTGTTTTGATCGCCCGTTATTGCATTTTATTGCAATTTTGCAGCAACCACCGTTTACCGATCGGATTAATTATTTTTTTATATGGATAGATCGGGCGATTCTGAACGCGGCTATACCAAATATGTGTATGTGGGTTGTTTTTTTTTATTATTTTATTTTGAATGGGGCGAAAGGGGGGTGATTTAAACTTTTATATTTTTTTAATTTTTTAAAATATTTTTAAAACCATTTTTTTTTCACTTTTTGCTTGCTTCAATAGTCTCGTCATGACCACCCATCGGTGACCTGCGATCACGTGACGGGATCACCGATGGGCGGGGTAAGTGACGCGCTGTTAAATGCCGCTGTCAGAGATTGACAGCGGCATTTAACATGTTAACAGCCGCGGGTGGATCGCGATTCCACCCACGGCTGTTGCAGGCACATGTCAGCTGTAATAATCAGTTGACATGTGCCCGCTTCAGTGCGGGCTCAGCACCGGAGCCCTCACTGAATCGGGGGTTACAGCCTGGTGCTAATACGTCCCAGGCTGTAAAGGTTTTAACAAGATATTTTGTAAGTGACAAAGTTACTGTAACAACGACAGCAGATATGTTTAACAGACAGCTCAGACAGCTTGTTGCGAAGGACGGTGTGCCATTATCATTATTTGCACGACCAGCTTTTACAGCTCTTAATGGAGAAATGGCCCGCAAATTTGGTGTTTTTCTGGAAAGAGAAAGTATTAGACAATTAGTGATTGAAGAAGCCCTTAACCAAAAAAGATCTTAAAAAGACTCTCAAAAGACGCTTCATGTTTCTTTAAATGGATGCCTGCACACGTCACAGAGTGAACTATTTTGCCATCAGTGTTCGATATGTTTGTGACAACAAAGAAATTGTTACCAAGACACTGGCAGTAAAAGATACTAAGGCTATGTGCCCACGATGCAGAAATGAAGCAGAACATTTCTGCAGCGTTTCTGCATCTCCCTTGTCAGAAAAAACGCAAGCAGATTGTGCATGCGTTTTTCCTGGAGAATACGCGCGTATTCACATGCATATTCACATGTGTTTACGCATGCGGACTACAAGCACTTTCCAGGCGATAGCATCACTTGGAAAGTGCTTGACAACTAGGTCACACTATATAAATCCATGCAAACAGCATGGATTTATATAGTGTGACTGTAAAAAATAAAGCTATACTTACCGATCCCCCGCCGCGTGTGTTGTCGCGCTCCTTCCGGGTTGCCGGCATATCGCGAGACAGCCTGCGGTCACATGACCGCGACGTCATCTCAGATCCTGGAAGATAAGCGCTGCCGGCCGGCCCGCGAGAAGGTAAATATAAACTTTATTTATTATTTTATTCTTTTTTTCACAGGTACAATGGTACCCAGGTCTGGACGAGAGTCTTCTCTCCTCCAGAACTGGGTACCATCCGCATATTGAAACGCATATAATCCGCTTGTACAAATGTACAGACACGGATTATATGCGCAAGTCAATGGCGGCAATTCCGCTGCGCTTCCGCAAAATTAATGAACATGCTGCGGATTTATGAGCGCCGCAGAAACGCTGCGCAATAATCCGCAGCATGTGCATTGACATTGCGGAATGCCATTGAGGACCATGTGGTGCGGATTACCAAGCGTTTTTGATGCGTTTCCGCTGCGGAAATGCATGAAAAACGCATCGTGGGCACGCAGCCTAAAGCTCATCACACCAGCCAGTTTCTCCAGGCCTTAGTGGAAAAAGTTCTGCAAGATTGTGAAATCAAAAAAGAACAGGTTCTTGCCATTATAACTCATAATGCTTCAAACATGATAAGTACATTTAAACTGATGAATGAGAGTAATGAACAACAGCTAGAAGAAAATTTCAGATTCAGTATGTTGGAGATGGAAGGCCACAGTGCTGTTCATGTAACTGAGGAACAAACAGATATTACAACAGAAAAAACGCAAAATGATTCTTTACAATTAGATGATCTTGTTGAAGCTGCTTCAAAACACTTTCCTATTCATCACATGCGCTGTGTTGTGCACACGCTGCAGCTGGCAATAAGAGATAGTCTACAAGAAGAACATGCTGGAAATCTGATTGGAAAAGTGAGGAAATTGGTTATTGCCGCCAGAACCCCTAAAATTGATTCCATCTTGAAGAGACGTGCTGGGAAAGGGGCAATTGTCGATCAAGAAACTCGGTGGGGCAGCACTTATTTAATGATTGAGCGATTGCTTGAACTAAAACCGTTTCTTATAGATATGGCGAACCCTCAGGTAACCCTAAATGAAGGTCAATGGACACTGGTGGCTGAATTGAAGGAATTGCTTAATCACCCATTTACCGTGACTAAAAAATTTACAAGCTGAGGATTTAACTCCTGGCATTTTCATAAGGGAGTGGAAGAACTTGCTATTTTGCCTGTCTCAAAGAGGAGGTTTAATCGCAGATGGCATTTCTGCTTCAATGAAACGGAGAGAGACACAGCTATTGGAAAATAACATTCTTTTGGCAGCTGTTTATGTGGACCCAAGTCATCGTATACTGCTTGATGATCAACAGCTTACTAAAGGAAAAGAAGCTCTGACTGAGGTAGCAGTTAGGACGAGTGTCCTACAGGAGGACTGCCAGGCGCAAGAGGACTTGGGTCCTGACAGTGCTACTGCTGCCATATCTTCATCCTCATCAGATGAGGAGTTTGACTTTGACAAGTATTTGGATGACATGGAGCAGGCAAAGCGTTGCCGTAAGGAAAAAGATTTCACTCCGTCTCCTATAGCAATCAGATTGACCATATTTCAGCAAAATGTTTCACTTGCTCTCAAAGAAATAGAAAAATTCAACCGTTCATCAAAACTGACTGTGCATGAGGCAATTCCTTTATACCCGGAAATTGTTAGAGATGTTGTCCATGTGGTTACGGCTTTGCCTCCAACCCAAGTTAGTGTAGAGAGGTTGTTCTCTAGCCTTAAAATTATTAGGTCATATTTGAGGTCATCTATGAAGGAGGATCTGATAGAGGCAATTCTATTTCATAGAACAAATTCATAGACGACACAAATGTTATTTAGTATGTTTTTGTTGAAAACTGTTTTTTTGCCACTTACATAGTTTATTACATAGTGATATATATACATAATCGATATTACATAGTGTATTACATATTTACAATTTATTACAGTTTTTTGTGTTCTAAAGTTGTATTCCAATAAATATATATTATGTTCTATCTAAATATCTTGATTATTGTATCATAAAAATGATTAAATGTCTGATGTTCACATTGTACTACAATAAATTTTTCACTTAAATGTAAGCAATGTGGGAGTCGTGGAGTCGGAGTCAGTGTAAGGGAAATTGAGGGAGTCTGAGTCGGAGTCGCAGGTTTGGCTTACCGACTCCACAGCCCTGCAAGCAACCGGGATAACCAAAGCCTTGAAAGGATTGTTAAGAAAAGGCCATTCAAAAATTTGTGGGAGATTAACAAGGAGTGGACTGCTGCTGGAGTCATTGCTTCAAGAGCCACCACATACAGACGTATCCAGGACATGGGCTACAAGTGTTG
This sequence comes from Phyllobates terribilis, assembly GCF_046119375.1. NCBI lineage: Eukaryota > Metazoa > Chordata > Amphibia > Anura > Dendrobatidae > Phyllobates > Phyllobates terribilis. Next base: position 49,617,172 of record NW_027362765.1, read on the forward strand.
CATTCCTTGTGTCAAGCCACTCATGACCAATAGACAATGCCAGAAGCATCTTACCAGGGCCAAGGAGAAAAAGACCTGGACTGTTGCTCACTGGTCCAAGGTGTTGTAAATTTTGCGTTTCATTTGGAAATCAAGGTCCCAGAGTCTGGAGGAAGAGTAGAGAAGCACACTATCCAAGCTGCTTGAGATCTAGTGTGAAGTTTCCACAATCCAATCAGTGATGGTTTGGGGAGCCATGTCATCTGCTGGTGTAGATCCACTGTGTTTTATCAAGACCAATGTCAGCGCAGCCGTTTACCAGCAAATTTTAGAGCGCTTCATGCTTCCCTCTGCCGACAAGCTTTTTGGAGATGGAAATTTCATTCTCCAGCAGGACTTGGCACCTGTCCACACTGCCAAAAGTACCAATACCTGGTTTAAAAACAACAGTATCACTGTGCTTGATTGGCCAGCAAACTCGCCTGACCTTAACCCCATAGAGAATCTATGGGGTATTGTCAAGAGGAAGATGAGAGGCACCAGACTCAATAATGCAGACGAGATGAAGACTGCTATCAAAGCAACCTGGGCTTCCATAACACCTCAGCAGTGCCACAGGCTGATCGCCTCCATGCCACACCGCATTGATGCAGTAATTGATGCAAAAGGAGCCCCGACCAAGTATGGAGTGCATTTACTGAACATACATCTAAGGTATTTAAGAGGCAGCACTTTTATTTACATATGGGCTTAAAAAGAACTACCTTTTCAAAATGCGTTCCATTAAGGAATGCTAGTGGATTTTATTCTTATCTATTTTTATCCTGTTGCACTTGTGAAATAAAATTACGACATCTTTTTGGAAGTTTCTCGATGATGCTGGATTTTTTTCTATTTACAATATTGGACTATCGTTTGTCTCCGTGCACTATGAGTTTACCACACAATCTTCACTGTTGAATAGAATATATTTAAAAGCCCAGCTCATCATGAAGTGTTGTAGAGTGTCATCATCACCACAGAGTGTGTTGTTGTAAATTCATACATCTGTGATACACAGCAGCAACAGCACCTTTTAATAGTTGCTCTTTTTAAATAATTTTTCACATAGTGCCAACAACCAAGAGAAGTATTAAACCACTCATTTCAGATTTTGCAACTAAATCCAATTCTGAATTCAAGGCTTGTTTGTTTGTAAATGAAAGATGCAATCCCTCTGATTTGAGAGCTACCAATTTTTTTAAAAGATAAATCTCCCTAATTCTGAAAGTTAAACACCAGTGTTTAACTACCAAACTCTGAGCGTTGCTTAAAATAATTTTTTGAGCCCGCATCAGTAGTATAATATTAGATGCCTACGCACTCCACTTGAATACAGCGGCCACGTGGACATGATTGCTATTGGTACATGATGCTATCTAGATTTTTGGAAGACTTGATAAAAAGTGTTTGTAATTGACTAATCCTTTTGTGGTTAGTAAACCACTTTTTTTTTTTTTACTTTTAATTTAGAAGTCATTACTTCTCCACATTCAAAATTGTACACCAGTTTTGTCTCCCTAATTAAAGGGGCTGTCCAGTCTAAAGGGATACATCTGCAGTCACTCTGTGTGACTGCATACTTATAAATTTCTCCAGAGAACGCACTGTTCGCTATGGGGATTCGCCTGTTCCAGACCTGGGACTGAAGGGTATGTATGTCTTATTCATAACCCCGGCCAGTGGGCTCTGCCTCAGTTCATGCACTTGTATTGAGCGAGGCCAATATAGTATAGTGATGCGGACGGCCAGCAGGCTTGTCTGAATGGATGGTGTGGCCTCGCTCAATACAAGTGTATGGATAGCGAGACTGTGCCGACTGACCGGGGGTATGCATAACTCATACATGCCCTCCGATCCCAAGTTTGAAATCGGCGAATCCCCGCACCACACAGTGCGTGCGCTGTGGGGAGTCATAAGTCTGCAGTCACGCAAAGTGACTGCAGACTTATCGCTTTTGACCTGACAAACCCTTTAAATGTATAGTTTTTTTCATAAGCCGATCAAAAAATATAGCTTCTTTATTTAGCAAACGCCCAAACATTGATAATTGTCGCACCCAACCATGTAAAAATACAACAGCTTCTTCCGTTTGCACTGCCTGTCTATAAATAACAGCAATGCATGCATCTGCCTCCCTCAAAATGGAAAATTTTTGACCGTACAATTTAGGTAGCCTACAACGTCTGATACTACAGTAGGTTGTTAAATCTTCTGTTAGTTACTTCTGGTTTCCTCCGTTTTTTCCTAGCCAGATAGGTTGAAGTCATTTGGACATTAAAAAGCCTGTGTTTGCATTATAGAGCTCAAAACGTGTTTAATTTACTCCAAGGGGAACTCCCAGACTTGAATATTTTCTAGACAATTTGACTTTTTATTTGCATAAATTTGTTCATTGCAAATCAAAATTGTGGAGAAAATTCCGCAAAGCCAGGTTTCAGACGATGGAAGCAGTTTCCACTTAGAAACCTTTTTAAGTAACCACACATTGATAACTTATAATTAATGGTAGTAACATCTAAAGTGTAAATTCTACACGTTATATCTCCTTTATATGTTTCCACTTTATTATAACCAGTAATTCTTTGATGTTACCTCGTCTCATTTTCTTCCCATTCAGGTCCCTACAATATTTAATCCTCTCATTGGGAGTCTATACAAGAGAATTTTTTTGATTGACCCGTTAAGGATGAATGGGGACCGGGACAAGATGGCAGAGAGGATATTACACCTCACCCTAGAGATCCTCTTCCGGCTTACTGGAGAGGTGAGAGATTCTGATGATGTCACATTACATCATTCTTATCTATGGGAATAACAGATGGACTGAACTGGAGAGGTGAAGACTCTGGAAATATCTGTAGTGAGATTTATTAATGTGTCTCTCCATAACCAGGATTACACAGTAGTGAAGAAGACCTCTAGTGAGCGCTGTCAGGCCCCTGTGTCTGAGGGATGGGGAAGAGCCCTGAGCCCAATTATGGGACCTCCACCTCACCCCCTGATACATGAGAACCTCATTGACCAGGAGGTCCTAGAACTCACCTACAAGATGATTGAGCTGCTGACTAGAGAGGTGACACTACTGGGAATGCTGGGACATTATACAGTAATGCAAGGGATTTGGGGATGACCTTATCATTGTATGTTTCAGGTACCTGTAAGGTGTCAGGATGTCACCGTCTATTTCTCCATGGAGGAATGGGAGTATTTAGAAGAACACAAAGATCTGTACAAGTGCGTGATGATGGAGGTTCTTCAGCCCCTCAAATCACCAGGTAATATACAGAAGTAAATACACACAGCATATAATTATCTGTATGTAAAGAATGAATTCAGTTACTTTTTTGTGTTTCCTCCAGCTGTAGCCAGTGAGAGGACAACACCAGAGAAATGTCCTCATCCTCTTCTTTTGCATGACTTTAAACAAGAAAATCCAAATGTTCCTCAGAATCACCAGGTAGATGGAGATAAGGTGTCATATGATCTCTCCTATGATGTTTAGACTGCTGTGAAGGTCTTGTCTTCAGTCTTGTTTTACCCACCAGTGTTGTATGTTTTATACTTGTGTAATGAGAATGGTGGAGATGGCAGGATTAGAGCTGATCATAGATTTGACTTCTCCATCTGTCTGTGACTTTAACAATATTTGTTTCAGGGTAAGGATCTGACCCATATTAATACAACAGAGATATATATGAGAAGTGATGAGCAGTGTAAAGAGGAGATTCCTACAAATGATTACTCAGGTGAGTAGTAACCACTAAATGTAGTGAAGTCTCAGATTATGCATCCACATGGAAGCCGTGTTTTCTCAATAGGATGTCTAAAACCCAGGTACACTGAGGAACAAAAAGGGTAACAATATTTTGAATTTTTGACTTTCAGGCTCCATATCTCACCATCAACTACTGCTTCGAACGTGAGACTACCATCATTTTATAGACAATCATCTTGGCTATCTCATACATAGATTTGACTTTAGCATATGATTAGTTATGCAGATTCTTGTCATGTCACTGTTTGCTCCTAGTATTGGAAAAATATTTTTCTTACAGTATACTACAAAATACAATCTGTTCTCACATTCTCTAAAAGCGCAGTGTGTTATTAGTTTAATTCCCAAAGCAAAGATTTTCCAAGCAAAGAGAATCAGCATCATCCATTTCATCATGTGAGTGACATGATAGTTGGAAGAATACGAAATGATGTCTGTCCATCCATTCAAAAGCCAAGAGGTGGACGTCCAGGCAAAATATCGGAGTCAACAAGTCGGCTCATCACAAGGTCTATCAGTTCTGGCGTGACAAACATGGCAGTGGAGGTGGTTCATATGCTTCTTAATCGTGTGATCACAGATATCCAAGCACATTATACAAGCCTGGAATGGTGTCTCGGAAAAAAAGGTGAAGAAGCCTCGACTTCAGTATCGTTATAAGAAGCGTTGGCTTGAGTTTGCAAAAAGTATGAAAAGTGGACAGTAGAAGATTGGAAATGGGTGATTTGGAGTGATGAGACAAAATACAATAGACCAGGCTCTGATGGGTGCAAGTGGGTCTGGAAGAAATAAAGGGAAAAGGGGTTAACGGATCGAGAAATTGAAGAAACTGTCAAGTTCGGCGGAGGAAACCTTATGATATGGGGTTATTTCACTGCCAAAGGTGTTGAATACTTGATCGGCATCAATGATGATTTCAATGCTGAGCTATATGTGAATATCCTACAAGGCAAGTTACTTCTTACCCTCGAGTCTTAATGGTATGAAAAGGACCACATGGTGTTGCAACAGGACAACATCCCGAAGCATACTTTGAGATTGGCAAAGAAATGGATCAATGATAAAGAGGTAGAGATGCTGGTTTGGCCTACACAGTTCCCAGACTTCAACCCAATCAAACGCTTATGGGTAGAGTTGAAGAAAAAACTGTGTACATACCCAAGTGAGTCGACCAGTGGGCACCAACTTTGGGAACATGTAGAAGAGACCTGTGATCAAATTTTGGTCGAGACATATTTGAATTTTATAGAGAGCATGCTCAGAAGGATTCAGGCAGTGTTGAAAGCCAAAGGTGGATTTACAAAATACTAATATTACAATAATAATTAAAATTTAGATTTTTTTAAGGAGCAAAACAGTAATCATGCCGTGACATGGCAAGAATCTGCATAAACTAATCATATGCTAAAGTCAAATTTATGTATGAGATAGCCAAGATGATTGTCAATAAAATGATGGTATTCTCACTTTCGAAGCCGTAGTGGATGGTGAGATATGGAGCCTGACATCCTCAAAGAGTCATCCGACAATAACACTTTTCCACTTAGTACTGTATCAGGGTTAGACGTATGGACCTGTTCCTCCCTAGCTGATTCATCCTTTTAAGGTTGCTAAATTTAACTGAGCAGTTTCAGATATATAAAGCTGTAGGGGTTCTAGTCAAATTGGTGAAATTTGGAATCTTCTCATAACTGACGTCATTTTAAAACTTCTAATTGATCGCTGATTTTAAAATTATTGCCTATTCAGACAATTTTTTTTTAAATTGTTTTCACTCTGTAATGCTCTAAATAGGGGGGACAAGCAAAAATCAGAGCTCAAATACTGGCCAAATTCTGTGCTACAAGCTTTTTACCATTCTAAAGGGTTTCTTATGCTCTGCTTATTTCCGCATCAGGAGGTATATGGGGCAGGTGACATCTCATCAACTGATGCCTACTGATCGGGCATGCGTACTACAAGGTATCAGTAGGCATGATGTCCGTTGACCCCCCCCGATCACCTGCCAATGCAGAAGTGAGCCGAGCAGGACTGAGCCTTTAAGCTCTGCTTTCCTATTGCTCCAGTGTTTCATAACCAAGATTCCAACAGAACACTCTTTCTGGAGGTCGTAGCCTCTTCAGTTGCAGTAGATGCTGTCTGATACATAAAACAAGGCATAGTATAAGAGTTTTTCCTATTCGGCACAGATCACACGTTGCATGCAGTTTGGAACATTCTTCCCAATATAATGACAATCCTTCTTCCACTTTTCTTGGTAGTAAATTCTAAAAGCTCCCAAACACATTAGATGTCCGTCGGCCAAATGATCTTTCATCTGACCCCCATCTCTCCTGACTTCTCTATACATAGGAACACACAGCTCGGCCAAGTGCTTCTTTGTTCTTGATGAGAGAGCTGTTGTCAGACGTTTCTCTGGCAGCGGTGTATTTCCTTGAAAACAAAAGTAGCAGGAAATTCAACAGGCTGGAGTTCTTTTCTTACTTAACATCCTAATGTCGATAGGTCCCTAAACACATTAGACTTCCATCAGATCCAGGAGTGGACATACCACCTGTGCAGCCGGTGCAATTGCACAGTGGCCCCGAGCAGGGGGGGGGCCCAGGAGATCCATCACAGAGCTGTCAGCAGTATTAACACTTAGCAGGAGAGGCAGACACTCTACACAAGATTATGATAAAAGGGCCCCCCCCTTCACATCTTGCTGACGGGATGATATTCAAGTGTCTTCTGTGCCCGGGAGTCACAGCTTGGTGCGGGAAGCTTCAGCAGAAGACGACTGTGTGTGTACCAGACTGGCAGGATGGTAAGACATGCAGCCTCTCCTGTGGAAGTTCTGGAATAGTATTGTTTTAAAGAAATCAAAAATTCCTATATGAACATGTTGGCAGCAGTGGTCTCCTGTGGAAAGTGCCGGTCACATATCCACAAGTTGTGTGCACAGCGGCTGCCGGTGACATGCACTAGTGCAGTCTGTACCCTGCAGGGGAAAACTGCAATCTCACATACACCATAAGTCTGTATGAAGAATTGCTGAAGTCCCCTGGTACACTGGTTAATATAGGGTGTTACGGATCCGGATGGTGGAACCTCTGTGCTGCAGAGCAAGGAGGGACCCAGAGGGGCGTAACTAAGTATCAACTCGGACCGACCCAGGTCGTACGGCGGCTAACGACTCCGTGACCAAGGAGGGACAGAGCAGAGGGACCAGGTGCTACTCTGCGGACGACCTTGTAAGGAAGCAGGTGACTCCCACGGGTCAGATGGCTGAGACTGACCGATACTGCAGATGGGCACAGCAGGCAGGCTGACGAGAGGTCCAGGTAGATGAACTGGCAGAGACTGCAGGCGACAGGCGGGAGCCTCTAGGTAGGCTGTCAGGTGGTCACGGCAAGTGACGGGCAGGAGCCTCCAGGTAGGCAGACAGGTGGTCACGGCAAGTGACAGGCAGGAGCCTCTAGTTAGGCTGTCAGGTGGTCACGGCAAGTGACGGGCAGGAGCCTCCGGGTAGGCAGACAGGTGGTCACGGCAAGTGACGGACAGGAGCCTCCAGGTAGGCTGACAGGTAACAGGCAGGTGCTTCCAGGTAAGCCGGCGGATGAGGCCCATAGACAGACTGGCGGACTGAATGGAAGACAGACTGTCGGGCAGGAGAGTAGTCAGGCTGGCGGGCAGGACTAGTAGTCAGACTAGCAGCGGGACCTCAGGGCTGAAGCAGAGGTTAGAACACTGTGCATCAACTATTGCTCTGGCACCTCCATTTTGGAACAGGTGCCTTATATATGGGAGGGCCTCCGGCAATTGGCCGGGGACTCCTTAGAGCGGCGCGCGCGGCCCCTTTTAAGAGGGAGGGAGCGCGCGCGCCCTAAGCACAGTGCCCGGGAAGCTGCGCGCGCCGGCAGCAGCAGCAGGAAAAGGAGCCCTGGTGGACGCCGGACAGGGGGCGCGGCGGTGAGAGGGACGGCGTCTCTGCCTGGCCGATGTACAGTACAATTGAGCCTGTTACATTGCTTAAAATAAATTGCAGTTCTGATTCCCAGTGCAAGTGGGTGGTCGCGTGATCGCTTGTATGTGATTAGCGCTGCAGTTATAAGCAGTATGTACACAGAGTGTGGACCCATAGGATTACTATTCACCCCATGCACTGCTCTATGTGTGTGCTGCTTACAAGAGCAGCGTATTTCAGAGCGGTGTTTTGAGCAATTGTTGGGGGTCTCAGGACCCAGACGCCCACCGATCACAAGCTATTTACAGTGCCTATTGTATATTTAACAAGAAAATTGTTATAATACTAAATCAAATTACTGGTACACTTTAAAGAACTATATTCATTTCAATGCCGATTTCTGCTGGCAGACAGCGATCACAGACGACTCCTTCCAGCGATTCAGTGGCTTCTGCAGGGAGAAGCTCCGTGTCAATCAGGATCTTGGCAGTGATCTCCCATTAACAGAGCTGCCCGGAAAAAAAAGATGCTCTGTTTATGTGAAGCAGCAGAATTAAAAGCCGAAGCCGTCTGTGACCCCTCTATGCCAGCATTGGGTAGGACAGGCAGGAAGTTACCAACAATCTGCCAGTTAGCTCATAGGCCCATAGTAAAGAAAAAGAAACCGTTCCGGATAATCCCTTAGCGTTCTGAAAAAAAAATTAATTTCTCCTAACTACAGTATTATTTCCTCTAATATGTAAAGTAGTGAGAGTCTGGACCACTTGATAAGTGATAGGCCATGATAAGCACATCCAAATATGACGTATCAATGGCATGACTGCTTTGTGTTATATTCAGTTCTTCAATATCGAGCCTACATTTATTGTTTAGATTTTATAATTGTGTTCTAAACTAGTAATAAATATAATAATCTATATGTTTACACAACATTGTTGCATTATGAAGGTGGGGGGCCCAGAAATATTTCTTGCACAGGGGCCCTCTGCAGTCTGTGTCCGCCCCTGATCAGATCCCACTGATATTGGTGGGTTTGGCTGACTGTAGCCTTATGATAGGGGACCTAAAAGTTGCTGTCCCACGAACAAAGTACATTTTAATAAAAAAAAAAACAAAAAAAAAACAGATCCACAATTGGATTTTTGGAAAAAAAAATATTCCTGTGCCGAGATAATCTTATACATGTGCCCCTGCTATGTACTGTATAATTGCTGTGTCTGACCGTACAGGAAGATGGTCTGATCATACCATAGCTCCTGGCAGGGGAGGGCTTGCAGCAAGCTTGGCTGTGGAGTCGGTATAAAATGGACAGACGCCGACTCTTAAAATATATAATAAATTGGGTACAGTAGTTCAATGCAGTATGTGCTGAATATTTTTTCATAAGAATTTGGGAAAGTTATGAAATGTCCTATAAGTGTCTGTTCTATTCTTCATCTAAGATCTAGGCTTTTAGTTGAGATGAATCCGCCTGATGTTAACATTTTACTGCAATAAATTTATCACTTAAGCATAAGACATGTATGAGGGAGTCTAAGTCGGACGTTTGGCTTACCGACTCCACAGCCCTGGGCGGCAGGACTGGTGAGTTGGCAGAAACATGCGCTACTATGGTAAAACATGCAGGGAAATGTGTTACCTCACAGAAATAAGCAGCATTTAACCTGCTGCTGCACTTTGTAACTGGGATGAAAGTGTCTCATTATGGACAAGAATTCATCGTTCTGCTGATCAACCTGGGTCCAAATGGTTGAACTTCCACCAATCAATATGTTTTCAGTTGTCCTTTGGATTCTTTTATTTCGACATCTCTTTTAATACGGGTTATGTTTTTGGCAGATGACTATTCCAGGACATTACAAGGACATCAGATATCTTCAGATTTCAAAGCAGAAGATGACGGCATAACACAACATACATATGAAGAGCAAAGCAAAGATCTATCGTCTGAACATTTTAAACAGGTCTGATCAAAAACTGTTAAGCAATCTAAAAATCATAAAAGGGTGATAAAGAGCAAACAACCCACCCTGTAAACAAACCATATTCATGTTCAGAATGCAAGAAATGTTTTTTTTATACAAAAATCAGTTCTTGTTACACTCACACAGGGGAGAAGCCATATTCATGCCTAGAATGTGAGAAATGTTTTCATCAAAAATCATCTCTTACAAGACATCATATAATTCACATAGAGAAAAAGGCATTTTCATGTTCAGAATGTTGCTTATGAAATCACACAGGGGAAAAGCCTTTTTAATGTTCAGAATGTGGAAAATCTTTTAGCATTAAATTCGCTCTTGTGCATCAGAGAAATCACACAGGGGAGAAGCCATATACCTGTTTATAATGTGGAAATTCTTTTTACCAGAAATCAAAACTTGTTATACATCAGAGAAGCCATATTCATGCCCAGCATGTGAGAAATATTTTCATTCCAAATCATATAAGATATCAGAATGTGAGAAACCTTTCATCAACAAGACTACTTGTCACGTTTTAGGCATTGACTGTGGCCGAGGGAAGCTGTGAGTGTGCTGGACTTTCGGTTTTGTAAGTGACCGTTCAGTCATCCGTTCTGATGCTGGAGCGTGCTGGGTTGTCAGCATATTGATTGACAACCCTGCTGCTCAATCTGGTGTAGTCTGTGGGCATTTACACAGGTGCCTCCCATCCTTAATCATTTGTAAGGTATTTAGATCTCTAGTTGTTAGTAGTCCGTGTCAGTTGTAGCTTTGCTTAACTTAGGTGTATTTGCTTAGCTCTATATCTCTTTCCTCTGACCTTGTTGTTGGAACTAGGATTTGTTATGACTATTCTTGAGGTTTATCCTTCCTGCTTTTTACACTCTATGACTTCAGGTATCTGACCGCGGTCTTGGCCTTTTGACTATTTGTTTTCTTTTACTCCATTGTCTTTACATAACCTTCTGTCTTTTGACCCCGGACTGTTTCCTGACCACGCCTTTGTCTTACTCCTCTGTTCTTCGCGCTCTCCTGGTATCTGACCTCGGACCTCCTGACTACCCTGTCTCACGATTTGTCAGTGAGTAGTGACTCTTCATCACACTGCTCTTGTTCTCCATCAGAAAATTTAAATTGGGTAGAAGCCATTTTAATCTTCACATTGTGGAAATAGCTTTAAACTGAATTCACATGTTAGATATCAGAGAAGTCACACTGGGGAGAAACCATTTATATTTTCAGAATGAGAAACATTTCAGTTTTAAAGGGAATCTATCACCAGGTTTTTGCTCCCTCATCTGAGAACAGCATTATGTAGGACAAGAGACCCTGATTCCAACAATGTATAAGTTATTGTGTGCAGAAGTTTTGACACAGAGATTTTCGATGTATCAGAGCTCAGAAAGCTAATCCCCCCCCCACTCTACAGCTTTCTGTGTACATTGTCTATTGACAGTAAGCTGATCATCAGAGGAGGGGGCATGGCCTGATCAGGGTTCGTACAGTACAGACCAAAAGTTTGGACACACCTTCTCATTTAAAGATTTCTCTGTATTTTCATGACTATGAAAACTGTACATTCACACTGAAGGCATCAAAACTATAAATTAACACATGTGGAATTATATACTTAACAAAAAAGCGTGAAACAACTGAAAATATGTGTAACGGGTCTGGGAGGCGGAACCTCTGAGCAACTATACAAGGGGGCGGTCCTTGTAAGGAAGCGGGTGGCTCCCAGGGAAGACGGGCAGGTAATCACGGCAAGTGACAGGGACAGTCTCTGGGTAGAAGGGCAGGTAGTCACGGCAAGTGACAGGGACAGTCTCTGGGTAGAAGGGCAGGTAGTCACGGCAAGTGACAGGGACAGTCTCTGGGTAGAAGGACGGGTACTCACGGCAAGTGACAGGGACAGTCTCTGGACAGGCAGGTGGTCACGGCTAGTGACGGCAGAGCCTCCAGGTAGGCTAGCAGGCAGGTAGCAGGTGAGCGCTCCTAGGTGAGCAGGCGAGAGTCTCTGGACAGGCAGGTGGTCACGGCAAGTGACGGCGGAGCCTCCAGGTAGGCTAGCAGGCAGGTAGCAGATGAGCGCTCCCAGGTGAGCAGACAAGAGTCTCTGGACAGGCAGGTGGTCACGGCAAGTGACGGCGGAGCCTCCAGGTAGGCTAGCAGGCAGGTAGCAGATGAGCGCTCCCAGGTGAGCAGACAAGAGTCTCTGGACAGGCAGGTGGTCAGGCTAGCAGGCAGGTAGCAGATGAGCGCTCCCAGGTGAGCAGACAAGAGTCTCTGGACAGGCAGGTGGTCACGGCAAGTGACGGCGGAGCCTCCAGGTAGGCTAGCAGGCAGGTAGCAGACGAGCGCTCCCAGGTGAGCGGGCAGGCGGTGCCTTATATATGGTGAAGTCCTCTGGCCATTGGCCGGGGACTCCTTAGGACGGCGCGCGCGGCCCCTTTAAGAGAGGGGGAGCGTGTGCGCGCGCCCTAAGCACCGTGGCCGGGAAGCAGCGCGCACTGCCAGCAGAGCGGGAGGAAGACGCCGGGCACAGAGCGGAGAGGTGAGGGGAACAGCGTCCCTGCCTAGCAGGAGGCAGGGACGCCGACGCTACAATATGTCTTATATTCTAGGTTCTTCAAAGTAGCCACCTTTTGCTTTGATGACTGCTTTGCACACTCTTGGCATTCTCTTGATGAGCTTCAAGAGGTAGTCACCGGAAATGGTCTTCCAACAATCTTGAAGGAGTTCCCAGAGATGCTTAGCACTTTTTGGCCCTTTTGCCTTCACTCTGCGGTCCAGCTTACCCCAAACCATCTCGATTGGGTTCAGGTCTGGTGACTGTGGAGGCCAGGTCATCTGGCGTAGCACCCCATCACTCTCCTCCTTGGTCAAATAGCCCTTACATAGCCTGGAGGTGTGTTTGGGGTCATTGTCCTGTTGAAAAATAAATGATGGTCCAACTAAACGCAAACTGGATGGAATAGCATGCCGCTGCAAGATGCTGTGGTAGCCATGCTGGTTCAGTATGCCTTCAATTTTGAATAAATCCCCAACAGTGTCACCAGCAAAGCACCTCCACACCATCACACCTCCTCCTCCACGCTTCACGGTGGGAACCAGGCATGTAGAGTCCATCCTTTCACCTTTTCTGCGTCGCACAAAGACACGGTGGTTTTAACCAAAAATCTCAAATTTGGACTCATCAGACCAAAGCACAGATTTCCACTGGTCTAATGTCCATTCCTTGTGTTCTTTAGCCCAAACAAGTCTCTTCTGCTTGTTGCCTGTCCTTAGCAGTGGTTTCCTAGCAGCTATTTTAGCATGAAGGCCTGCTGCACAAAGTCTCCTCTTAACAGTTGTTGAAGAGATGTGTCTGCTGCTTGAACTCTGTGTGGCATTGACCTGGTCTCTAATCTGAGCTGCTGTTAACCTGCGATTTCTGAGGCTGGTGACTTGGATAAACTTATCCTCAGAAGCAGAGGTGACTCTTGGTCTTCCTTTCCTGGGGCGGTCCTCATGTGAGACAGTTTCTTTGTAGCGCTTGATGGTTTTTGCAACTGCACTTGGGGACACTTTCAAAGTTTTCCCAATTTTTCGGACTGACTGACCTTCATTTCTTAAAGTAATGATGGCCACTCATTTTTCTTTACTTAGCTGCTTTTTTCTTGCCATAATACAAATTCTAACAGTCTATTCAGTAGGACTATCAGCTGCACAACACAACTGATGGTCCCAACCCCATTTATGAACCAAGAAATCCCACTTATTAAACCTGACAGGGCACACCTGTGAAGTGAAAACCATTTCCGGTGACTACCTCTTGAAGCTCATCAAGAGAATGCCAAGAGTGTGCAGAGCAGTCATCAAAGCAAAATATGGCTAGAACCTAAAATATAAGACATATTTTCAGTTGTTTCACACTTTTTTGTTAAGTATATAATTCCACATGTGTTAATTCATAGTTTTGATGCCTTCAGTGTGAATGTATAATTTTCATAGTCATGAAAATACAGAAAAATCTTTAAATGAGAAGGTGTGTCCAAACTTTTGGTCTGTACCGTATACACTGTGGTCCTAGCAGTGATAATTTTCTGGGGATAAAACCTTCATTGTATGGAAAAAAAATAGCACACAGCTTAGTAGGGGACACATCGCTGAAATCTGTGTTTCAGCTGCTACATTATGCTATCCTCAGATTACACAGCAAAAACCTGCTGACAGACTCTCTTTAAGGAAAATCTTGTTTTACATCAGAGAATTTATACAGGGTTTGAGTTAGTTTTAATTTCAGAATATGGGAAACATTATAACATTAATTCAAATATCTCACAACAGAGAATTAACACAAATAAGTCATTTTCATGTTCAGTATATGGGAAACAATATAGCACTAAATCATATTTTGTTATATATCTGAGATCTCACACAGGGGAGAAGCCAATTTCATGTTCAGTGTGTGGAAAGTGCTTTACAAAGAAGTCAACTGGATACACATCAGAGAATTCACACAGTATTTTGTTCAATATGATATTGGTTACCTCTGGCTTCTATCCGTCTTCCACTAGCCAGATAAGTTAAAGTTATTTGGACATTAAAAGGCTGTGGTTACATTATAGAAGTCAAAATATGTTCATTTGACTCCTAAGGGAACTCACAATGTTGTACTGATGTTTTCCAGGCAACTGGATGCTTCTTAATGTGTGAATTGATTCATTGCAGATCAAAATTTCGGGGAAAATTCTCCAAAATTTTACTGATAGTAAACATTTACATGTTATATTTCCTCAAATGTTTCCTCTTATCACCAGTAATTCTTTATGATTTTACATTGGCTCATCTTCTTCCCATTCAGGTCCCTACAATATCAGTTCCTCTCAGTGGAGATCTTCTATATGAGAGAACTTTCCTGATGGATAGAGACTGGGACAAGATGGAGGAGAGGATATTACACCTCACCCTAGAGATCCTCTTCCGACTTACTGGAGAGGTGAGAGATTCTGATGACGTCACATTACATCATTCTTATCTATGGGAATAACTGGAGAGGTGAGGACTCTGGAAATGTCTGTAGTGAGATTTGATAATGTGTCTCTCCATAACCAGGGTTACACAGTAGTGAAGAAGACCTCTAGTGAATACTTTCAGGACCCTATGTCTGGGGGAAGAACCCTGAACCCAATCACGGGACTTCCACCTCATTCCCTGATACATGAGGAAATCAATGACCAGAAGATCCTAGAACTCACCTACAAGATGATTGAGCTGCTGACTGGAGAGGTGACACTGCTGGGAATTCTGGGACATTATACAGAAATGCTATGAAGGGATCGGGGGGATGACTGTATCTTTGTATGTGTTAGGTTCCTATAAGGTGTCAGGATGTCACTGTCTATTTCTCCATGGAGGAGTGGGAGTATTTAGAAGGACACAAAGATCTGTACAAGGACGTCATGATGGAGGTTCCCCAGCCCTTCGCATTACCAGGTAATAGACATTACTAAATGTACACGGAATATAATTATCTGTATGTGAAGAATGAATCAGTCCCTGTATGTGTTTCCTACAGTTCTATCCAGTAAGAGGACAACACCAGAGAGATGTCCCCGTCCTCTTCTTCCACAGGACTGTAAACAAGAAAATACCAACGGTCATGTGATAAGTGATGAGCGTTGTAAAGAAGAGATTCCTACAGATGACTCAGGTGAGTAGTACTCAATAAATGTGGAGAAGTCACAGATTCTACCTACAAGTAGAAGCTATCGTGTCTCGATAGGTTGTCTGAAACGCAGCTATGTAATTTTGAAATTGGCGGGGGATTTAATCTAGGACAGCTTTGCTAAAGCCATTTCCTCTGGTCAATGAACAGGAATAACCTTTAAAAATAAGAAAAAGGATAAAGTATGTCCAAGCTTGCTGCCTTTCTACTGATAAAAACAATGTGTGTTCAGGAAAATTGTTTATTTTTAGAACACTATTGATTCCATGATTTTGTACATGTGAAAAGGGTTTACATACAACATACAAATATAAATTACAATTGTGGTAGATCGACTCACTTGTTTGCACATAGAGGTAGACACAGGAACACTCTCTTTAAATCTTCTGTGGTTTATTAAGGGAACTGCATAAACCATGGCAACATTAGCAAAACAAACACGTCCTTCCCGGCCTAACAGGAAAAACATACCATATGGCGCAGTCCTAGTTGCTACCGGTAACCACCCGCCTTAAGAACAAACAACCCAAGGTTTAGTTTTCCTTGACATGACAAAAACAGCTCCAGAACTTGTACCTTCAGACCCACCCCACACCACATGCTCTAAAAGGCTGGGAATTTATCCTCTGACTTCCTCCCTTTCTACAGGTGTTTAATCCCCATAGCACTACACATGGACCATTAACCCCTCATTCCTTCATGTGCTGGAACTTTTTTCCTATGTTTAATTACTGGAGCTAACAATCTCAGTGCTACATATCTCCCCTCCAGTACCTTTCCAGTGACAAAGATAAGATAAAGGTCATGGGAGAACTGGAGATTATTTGTGGGAATATATCAAGAGATTCGTTCAGAGATATGTGGAGGAGACAGATTATGGATGACCTTGTAGGTCAAAGCTAGTAGCTTGAACTGGAATCGTTAGGGAGTTGGAAGAGAATGAAAGGATTTGTAGATGGGTGAAATGAAGGATAGGTGAGGAAAGAAGTGGTTTAGTTGGGCAGCAGAGTTAAGAATGGTCTGGAGAGGTGGGAGTGTTGGCTGGAAGGTCACAGAGGCGGATGTTGCAGTAGTCGAGGCAGGAGATGATGAGGGCATGCACTAACATTTTATTAGATTCAGGGTTAAGAAAAGGACGGATTCTGGAAATATTTTTGAGTTTGAGGATGCAGGAGGTAGTAAGAGCTTGGATGTGCCGTTTGAAGGACAGGACAGCGTCAATGGTTACTCTGCGGCAGCAGACTTCCGGTACAGGGGAGAGTGTGATGTTAATTATTGTGATAGATCGGGTAGGGGACTTGAGTAGTATGGAGGAAAGATGATGAGTTCAGTTTTGCCCACATTGAGTCTTAGGAAGCGCAGTGAGAAGAAGGATGATACGGCTGATAGACATTCTTGGATTCTGGGCAGTAGAGAGATTGGAAGAAATGGGACTTTGAGTTGTCCCAGGCCAAAGGTATAGATGGAGAAGAGTAGGAGTCCCAGGACAGCAGAGCTTTGAGGGATACCGACATAGACAGGGAGGGACGAGGAGGTCATATGGGAATAAGATACACTACATGTGCAGTTAGTGAGGTATGAGAAGATCCAGGAGAGGGAAAGGTCTTTGATGCCAAGGGAAGAGAGAATGTGTAGTAGGATAGAATGGTCGACTGTGGTCAGTTGGGGGAGAGATGAGGTGGTTAGGGAGCAGAAGCAGGTGAAGCTGAGGTCTAATGTATGTCTGTGGGTGGCTGTGGAGGACTGTTGCATAATACGAGAGGTTGAAGCAAGCGACATGAGTTTGGGGACTGCCGAATGGTTGGTGTCAATGGGGGGATGTTGAAGTCACTCATGATGGTGAAAATTTCGAAAAAGAAGTGGTCAATAAAGGCAGTGGCCTGGTCTGGGCAGCTGTATATGATGGCCACTTGGAGGTTGGAGGGAGAGTGGATATGGAGAGAGTGAATTTCAAAAGAAGGAAGGGCAGAAGTAGGATTCGGTTAAAGGAACAGTTGTTAGAAAGAAGACCAATTCCTCCAACATGTCTATTGCTAGGGCTAGAAGTGTGGTTGAACTGAAGGCCAACGTAACACAACGCAGCAAGGGAGGCTGTGTCGGAGGGTGTTAGCCATGTTTTGGTTAAGTCCAAGGAAGGATAGGATGTCAGAGGTAACAAGGTCCTGAATGACATGGTGCTCATTGCTGATGGAACGGGCTTTTCATAGTGATCCAGAGAGGATGAGTGGCAATGTGGGAGTCAAGTGAATGGGCTTTATGTTGGAAAGGTTGCGGTAGATCTATTAGGTGGTGGGGAGTGTTAAAAGGAAGAAATAGTGGGGGTATTTGCTCAGAAGCTCCAGGATTAGGAGGAGGAGAAGCAAAGAGAGAGCAAACAAGTGGAAGGAGGAGAGTGACCGGCTTGTTATGTGTTTTAGAAGTAGGCATCTGAGGTTTAGTAGTGGCTCTGCAGATGAGGTCAAGTGGGGAGGTAAAAGGGAAGAAGAAATATTTGATTTGTGGGTTTTGAGACAACGAGGGACAGTAACAATAGTGGAGTAATAACTGTAATGGCATATGTAAGCATGGTGTGGAAAAGTAATTGTGGGAAGATAATAAGGAAGGTGCGGTTAGTAGACCATTGTAGTGCTTACCTTCTTGTGATTTCTAGAATATTTCTGATGTGCACTTAAAGGCTGCACTTTAATGAAGAGCTTACATAGACCAAAATGTTTGGATCTGTTGATATTATTGACACTAAGGAGATCTGAGGGAAATATCTCTTTTGGTTGAACCTTTCTCATACTGACTGGACATTCTCAAAGAGTCATCAGACAATAACATTTCTCCACTTTGTAGTGCAATTAAGGTTACATGTAAGGACCCATCCTCCCTGCACTGTCAAGTATTGGAGAATTTTCTCTATTTGAACGTGCATTGTACTGTCCTAAATTAGACAAGTTGTACTACATCTCTGTATACTTGTGCATTTCTATAAGCCTGTATTCTGGGGGTAAAATAAAAGTAAGATTTTGTTTTAACTAATAAAATTACTAAAAAATAATTAATTACCTTACCTGATGTGCATTTGGTGCAGATGTGAAGTGGCATTTTTACTGTTTTTTTTATCATACAGAAAAGCTTTTATTCTGCACTTAAAAATACAACTGTGTTTTTCCCTTCACACATGAGAACACCATGAGAGAGGGTCTGCCTCACTGGACAGGAAACCTATGTGTACAAAAAGATGGAGCCTCCCACCATTCTACATTGATTTCTTGTCCTTGAGGCAGAATTCTGTGGAGCTCCCAGGCGCTGCCTGGGATCAGGTGGGGATAGTTTTCTTTGCCTAACGGAAAGCTGTCCTCCCACGGGGAGGTTGGTAAGGTGTAGTTTTCCCATCAGGACCATGCCCGGCCCCAAAAGAGCCCAGTTAGAAACCAGGGATGGTGGTTGGCTGACGTCACTGCTGGTGCACGCTGGACCTTTAGATTCTTGAACATGGCCCACTGTCTCAGGGCGTGGTTGGTCTCCGTGGATCAGGAATCATCCAGACTACGTGGGCTCCTCCAAGTGACTACACTTAGGATCATCTACTAAGTTTAGATCTCTCCATGGACACTTCGGCTGACCTGATGGATTGTCCAGGCGAAGTGAACCATGACACGACTGCCCCATCCACTATCGTATGAAGGATGGTAAGGGGCAAGTGGCTGTGTGCGAAACTCCCTCCCCCTCCCCTCCCCTTCCTTCCTTATGTATTGATATTAATGCTCTAGGGAGAATTGCCTTGGAGAGCCACAACTAATGTTTAAGGAATGTGCGGCTTGTAAATTCAAACTGGAATCCTCTTTCACTAAGCATCTATGTGAAATGTGTATTGAGGAGATAGTAGCTGATGAGAAAACATGTACTACCCTTAAGAGAACAGGCATGATGGTTTATGGATACTTTTTTCTGACACTGGATATTCCAGGCAAAGTTATTAGTGTCCTGGCTACCCCATCCACTTTGGTATTAGGGATGTTATGGGTGATTGGCTGCAGGCTATTTTACTCCTCCAATAAGTTTACATTAATGTCTAGGAGGAAAGGCCTTGAAAGGCATTAGACTTAACGAAGGTTAAGGGACCGATTCTAAACTGGTTTTCTCCTATACTGATCTCTAAACTGTATTAAGAGACTATTGCTGCTGAAACTAAGTCCAGGTTAATCAATTAAGCAGTTGATTGAAGGATAATTCTGTAATACCCTAAAGCAGGGTTCCCAAGCTCCAGTCCTCAAGGCCCACCAACAGGTCATGTTTTCAGGATTTCCTTACTATTACACAGGTGTTGGAATTATTGCCTGTGCAGGGGATGCAATTATCACCTCAGCAATATTAACCGGTTCCCGACCGCCCACTGTAGATAAACGTCGGCGCTTGCTGGGCTCTGTGCAGCGCCGACGTTTAAAAACGGTGGGTGGTCTCGCAGCGCTCAGGACCCCCAGGGTCCTGCAAGAGCTGCGATTCCGGTGCAGAGCGTTAGCTCTGACAGGGGACATCATCGGGACCTGCTTCGATCAGGTCCCAGTGATGTTAACCCTTTGCTATGTTCTATATGCCGCGATCTATAGTGATCGCGGCATATAGAAGATAGACAGAGGAGAGGGGGTCATCTTACTTACCTCTCCGACGACCCCTGATACCTTCCAGGACCTGGGGTTGCTATGGCAGCTGGAGGTCACATGACCGCCTCCAGATCTGCCATGTATGGTCTCCTGCCTGGCTCAGCCTGCAGCTGAAGCCAGGCAGGAGACTCTGTCAGCGAAGATCTCATGTAATGTAATACATGTCTATTACATTACATGAGATCAGTGATCAGAAAAATAAAAATTAATGTCCCATACAGGGACTAAGTAAAAATGTAAAAAAAAATGTTTTTAAACTGTTAAAAAAAAAAAATCACAAAATAAATGAAAATAAATAAATAAAATATTAAACCAATAAATCCGTATATTTTTACAAAACCAAAAAAAGTACACATATTTGGTATCGCCGCGTCCGAAACAACCCAAGCTATAAAACTGTCACACTAATTAACTCCTTCTGTGCACACCGTAATAAAAATAAATAAAAAACGGAGCAAAAAAATATGCTTTTTCATCATATCGCCAAACAAAAAGTGGAAAAAAATGTGATGAAAAAGCAAAATAGAAATAAAAATGGTACCGCTGAAATCGTCATCTTGTTCCGCAAAAAAAAAGCCGCCATACAGCTCCATCAGCCGAAAAATAAAAAAGTTATAGCGCTCAGAATAAAGCAATACAAAAAAAATATTTTTTTCTATAAAATTGTTTTATTGTGTAAAAGCGCCATAACATAAAAAAAAATACAGTAAGTGTAGTATCGCTGTAAACGTACTGACCCGAAGAATAACGCTGCCTGATCACTTTTACCACAAAAAAACAAAAAACAATTCCTGAATTGTTGGTTTTTGTTAATTTTACCTCCCAAAAAACGGAATAGAAAGCGATCAAAAAATGTCACGTACCCAAAAATGGTACCAATAAAAATGTCAACTCGTCCCGCAAAAAACAAGCCATCACATGACTCTGTCGGCCGAAATATGGAAAAATTATAGCTCTCAAAATATGGTAATGCAAAAACTAGATTTTGCAAAAAAAAGCGTCTTTTAGTGTGTGACAGCTGTCAGTCATAACAACCCGATATAAATCTGGTATCTCTGTAATCGCACCGACCCGAAGAATAAAGTAATATAATCAGTTATACCACACTAGGAACGGCGTAAAAAATAAATAAAACCAATTCTTCACCTGCTACTGATTTGTTTATTATGTCTCCCAAAGATCGCAGTAAGGCTCTGCTCACATTTATCCTGTGCTCCGCGCTGAGCGCTTACACCAGAGTTTCCGTGTAAATCTCTGAAATACGTGATTCAGCCAGAACCCATGACGGAAGATTCCCTGTAATGAGGCAGATATAGGCCGCTGTGGACACAGTCTAGCCTGGGATCCCACGGTGTCATTTATTTTAGGCGTGCATAAAAGTGCGGTTGGCCACAGTTTTGTGCAGTTCTGAAAAAAAGGACACCGCTAAACAGAGGCCAGACGGAGTCCAGAGTAACTCTGCTGCCTCATTACAGTGAATGGATCCCGCAGGGGTTTCATCTGAATTACATCACTTGGAAATTTAGATGGAAACGCCGATGTAAGTGCTCAGCCTAGAGCGCCGGATAAATATTACGTAAAATGTTCCCAATAAAAGCTTCAACTCAGTCCTCAAAAAAAGCTAGTCCCCACTCGGGTCCGTCATCTGTTAAAAATATAAGGGACTTCCAAGTTACTGGTAGCAGAAAGGCTCTGGAAAAGCGAAATGGCCCTTGCCCCCCAAAAGAAATTCAGAAAATTTTGTGCTCCCAAATCCAAATGCCTATTCTACAATAATTTGTTCTCCAATTGTCAAATAGCACTCCGTCCCCCCCAGATCTCGCCGTATGGCTGAGCGGTACGATACAGCCACATATGGGGTATTGCCACTTTTAGAAGAAATTGTGTGACACCATTTTTACCCATTGCCCTGTGTGAAAATGTAAAATCTGGGTGTAAAACATTTTTTTTGTGGTAAAAATATAATTATGCTTTTTTCACTGCCCAATGGTATAAATTTAAAAATTAAAAAATACTCACTACTTCCCTAGATGAATTCCTTGAGAGGTGTAGTTTACAAAATGGGGTCACTTGTGGGGGTTTCTGCTGTTTCGGCCTGTCAGCGACTCTTCAAATGTGACATGGTGTCTGCCACCTATCCCAGCCAACATAGCGCTCCTTTCTCTTCCGAACCCTGCCGTACACCAAAGCAGTGGTTTTCCCCCACATATGGGGTATCGGCGTACTCAGGAGAAATTGCACAACAAATTTCATGGTGCAATTTATCCTGTTACCCTTATGATAATGCAAAATTAGGGAATGAAAAACATTTTTTGTGGGAAAAATGTGAAAATTTTATTTTTACGGCTCAATATTATAAACTTCTGTGAAGCAGCTGGGGGTTCAAGGTGCTCACCACACATCTAGATAAGTTCCCTATGGGGTCTAGTTTCCAAAATGGTGTCACTTGTGGGGGGTTTCCACTGTTTAGGCACATCAGGGGCTCCCCAAATGCAACATGGCGTCCGCAAATTATTCAAACAAATTTTACTTTCAAAAAGTCAAATGGCGCTTCTTCCCTTTCAAACCCTGCCGTGCGCCCAAACAGTTGTTTGCCTCCTCATATGGGGTATCAGCGTGTTCAGGAGAAATTGCACAACAAATTTCATGGTGCAATTTTTCCTATTACCCTTATGATAATGCAAAATTAAGGGATGAAAAACGTTTTTGTGGGAAAAATGTGAAAATTTTATTTTTACAGCTCAATATTATAAACTTCTGTGAAGCACCTTGGGGTTCAAGGTGCTCACCACACATCTAGATAAGTTCCCAAAGGGGTCTAGTTTCCAAAATGGTGTCACTTGTGGGGGGTTTCCACTGTTTAGGCACATCAGGGGCTCCCCAAATGCAACATGGCGTCCGCTAATTATTCAAACAAATTTTACATTCAAAAAGTCAAATGGCGCTCCTTCCCTTCCGAACCCTGCAGTGCGCCCAAACAGTGGTTTTCCCTCACATATGGGGTATCAGCACGCTCAAGAGAAATTGCACAAAAAAATTTGGGGTCCATTTTTTCCTGTTACCCCTGTGAAAAAAAAAAAATTGGGTCTAAAGTAACATTTTTGTGAAAAAAGTTAAGGCTGTGTGCCCACGTAGCATTTTTCAAGCGTATATGCTGCGGAATTTCCGCAGCGTAAACGCTTGAAAAACGCATGTATATCCGCACCCCATGGTCCCCAATGGGATTCCGCAAGTTCTATGCACATGCTGCGGATTTTTCCGCAGCGTTTATGCCGCGTTCAAAAATCCGCAGCATGTCATTTAATTTTGCGTTTCCGCAAGCGGAATTGCCTTTGTCCAATGCATAAAAAACGCAAGGCAATTCCGCATGTGGAAAACGCGTGATAAACGCGCGAAAAATGCGAGATAAACGCGTGCGGAATTCTGCATGCGTTTTTCCGGGAGAGGACTTGCATTTATGCAGCAGAAATTTTCTGCTTCATAAATGCAACGTGGGCACATAGCCTAAGGCTGTGTGCCCACGTAGCGTTTTTCAAGCGTATATGCTGCGGAATTTCCGCAGCGTAAACGCTTGAAAAACGCATGTATATCCGCACCCCATGGTCCCCAATGGCATTCCGCAATGTCAATGCCCATGCTGCGGATTTTTCCGCAGCGTATATGCTGCAGTCAAAAATCCGCAGCATGTTCATTAATTTTGCGGAAGCGCAGCGGAATCAATGTGCGGATGGTACCCAAGTCTGGATGAGAGGAGACTCTCATCCAGACCTGGGTACCAAAGAACCTGTAAAAAAAAGAATAAAATAAAGTTTATACTTATCTTCTGATGTTTTCCCTCCGTCGCGCTGTTGTCTGAAGGACCTGCCACGTCATTGAGTCATGTGACCCACCACATGACTCAATGACGTCACCGCAGGTCCTGCACACAACAGCGTGAGCCGCTCAAGACTCCGGACGGGGCAGAGGATGCATCAGAAGGTGAGTATAAAGTTTATTTTTTTATTTTTTACCATTCTGAACAAGTTGTCAAGCACTTTTCCAAGTGATGCTTGGAGAAGTGCTTGATAACCCGCATGCGGAAATGCATGCAAAGACGCCTCACAAACGCTTCTACCTGGCGGGAAAACCGCATGTAATATCCGCATGCGATTTTCCCGCCAGGGAGAAGCGTAAAAAATATGCTTCAGGTCCGCAACGTGGGCACATAGCCTGAATGTTAATTTTTTTCTTCCACATTCCAAAAATTCCTGTGAAGCACCTGAAGGGTTAATAAAGTTCTTGAATGTGGTTTTGAGCACCTTGAGGGGTGCAGTTTTTAGAATGGTGTCACTTTTGGGTATTTTCTGTCATAAAGACCCCTCAAAGTGACTTCAAATATGATGTGGTCCCTAAAAAAGTTTTTGTAAATTTTGTTGGAAAAATGAGAAATCGCTGGTCAACTTTTAACCCTTAAAGTTCCCTAACAAAAAAAAAAAATTGCGTTCCAAAATTGTGCTGATGTAAAGTAGACATGTGGGAAATGTTATTTATTAACTATTTTGTGTGACATATCTCTCTGATTTAAGGGCATGAAAATTCAAAGTTTGAAAATTGCAAAATTTTCACAATTTTCACCAAATTTCCGATTTTTTCACAAATAAACGCAAGTTATATCGAAGAAATTTTACCACTATCATGAACTACAATATGTCATGAAAAAAAACAGTCTCAGAATCAGGGGAATACGTTGAAGCGTTCCAGAGTAATTACTTCATAAAGTGACAGTGGTCAGAATTGAAAAAATTGGCCCGGTCACGAAGGCAAAAACAGGCTCTGGTGCGAAGTGGTTAAGGAAATCCTGAAAATATGGCCTGTTGGTGGGCCTTGAGGACTGGAGTTGGGGAACCGTGCCCTAAAGAACTGACTGAGCAAGTGAAGCAGATTGTGCAAGTGGACACGCGGCATCTTTGGCGACTTCTGAGCAGGTCAACTGGGCCTTTATCATTTGCCAAAAACAAAACTTCAGAGAGATGGGAAGCTTCCAGTACATCCTATAGGGGGAAGTATATACATAACAATGTTTCTGCCATGATCAAAAAGGAATGAATATTTTATTTCAAAATTAAATTTTTATTGAAAGGTTATATAATTTTCAATTACAAAAATACAAAAAAAGGAAGAATAAACAGGACAATATCAGCATCAATATATTATAGAATATATATAGTATATCGTCCAATTAAAACATCAAGTTATAGGAAAAAAAAGGAGGGAAGGGAACATTTTAAGCAATCCGCATCACAATTATGAAGTTACTAAAATCCAGTGGAAACCATGCATAGTGCAGCCAGGATCGGACCAGCGCAGAGCATAATCAGTACAGAGAAGAAACGCATAGAAGAAAGGGTGGGTCACATCAGTCTGGTGAACGGCGGCAGGCATCGTATTCCTGGAATTCAATCCAGTCTCTCCAAGTCTCACAGTATCTATCATAGTCAGTGGGGGATTGGGCAATGAAATGTTCCATCCTATTTAGAAGAGCTATTTCACCGAACCACTCCTCCAGAGTAGGTGGAGAAGTACTTTTCCAGTGACGAGGGATGATATTCTTAGCAGCCTATATAAGGTAGTTTATTAAAGATCTTTTGTATCTGCTGAAACTATTTGGGATCATAAAGAGCAAAAGAGATTCAGGAGAGTCGTACACAGGGAGACTAGTCATTTTTTGAGTAGTCTAAATTACCTGAATCCAGAAACCTCTTATTATGGGACAACTCCACCAAATGTGTGTCATCATCCCCACTTCCACTCCACATCTCCAGCATCTATCAGATACTGTGGGAAACCACTTATGAAGTAATACGGGAAGCAGGTACCATCTGGAGATGATCTTAAAGGAGGTCTCTTGAGCTTTGGTTGCAATTGACGTTTTGTGAGCAAACTGAAAACGTTTAGCCCATTGTGAGTCCTCAAAAGTTTTGCCCAGTTCTCTTTCCCATCCAGTGAAATAGGGTGGTCTGAGAGTTGTAATATGGGCTATTAGGTGTTTATAGACCAATGAGATTGAGTGTGAGGGTGGAGACGATGACAGCAGGGCTGTGGAGTCGGTAAGCCAAACCTTCGTCTCCGACTCCTCAAGTTCCATGACCTCGACTCCGACTCCCTGATAGATGGCTCATGTTTAAGTGATAAATTTACAGTAGGACACATTTTTCTCAGCTAAAAGTCTAGACCCTTAGATTAGAAATAGGACAGACATTTATAGGACATTTCATTTCCCAAATTCTTATGAAAAAATATTCCCCACAAACTGCATTGAACTACTGTACCCAATTTATTATATATTTTAGGAGTCAAAGTCAGTCCATTTTATACCAACTTCAACTCCGACTTCACCAAAATGGGCTCCGACTCCACAGCCCTGGATGACAGGCACAGTTTTTGTAAGATCCCTATTGAGCCGTCTATCTTTCCTAACATGGGAATAGAAATGTTGCAATTGTCTATAGTCATAGTCGGCTCTTGGAGGGATAGAGCAGTTCCGAAATATCTCATTGAGGAGTATTAAAGATGCGTTAGATAGTACATGAGCAAATAGAAGAGGGTGATATTTACTTATTCCCAGAAATTAATTGGAAGATAGTCCCGGTAAAAGGTGGGATTGTCTGAGATTGGGTATAATGGGCCCTGTGGATCAATTAGAGACATCTTATTGTCTCGATGTAGGGTTAGGATTGTACAGTATGTGCTAAAGGATTGTTGAGAGGGTTTAAGGACTGAGGAATGTGGGTTTCAGGGGAGTGTAGTTAATGCTCTTGGACATATAGTTTGTGCCCTATGGTCCTTATGGATTTAATCAAGTAAGGGTTTGAAATTGAGGTCAAACAGTCGAGAAAGGTTACTATGTATGCGTATCCCTAAGTATTTTATACCCTGTGATGGCTAAAAAAAAAAGAAAAATTAATTGGATGATAGCCCGAGTGGTAGTTGGCAAGGAAACCTTGAGAACCTGAGATTTTGAAGTGTTTATTTTGAAATTGGACCATGTGCCACAATGATCCACTTCTGCCATGATAGATGAAATTGACGTATGTGGGCTTGTAATGTATAGAAGGACATCATCCGCCAAGGCAGAGCATTTATATTCCGTTTACCCTATAGTGATACCTTTTAATATCAGGATTATCGCGAATATAGGATAGTAAATGTTCCATCACGAGGATGTACAGAAGAGGGGAAAGAGGGCACCCCTGTCTTGTTCCATTAGAGATTGTGAATGATGGGGACAGGGTTCCATTTAACTTCAATCTCGCTGAAGGGTTACAATAGAGGGCCATTATTTTAGTGACAGTATTAAAAGAGGTATGTTTTTTGTTTGAGCGTAGTGAATGATATCAATAGTTTTTAGTGTGTTATCGCAGGCTTCTCTACCGATCAGTAACCCAACTTAATCCAAATGAATATGGTTAGAGAGTAGGGGCTGGAATCTATTTGCCAATATTTTTTGCGTATATTTTTAAGTCAACATTCAGCAAAGAGATAGGCCTGTAATTTGAGCAAAGGAGGGGGTCCCTACCAGATTTAGGGAGTATTGTGATATGGGCCTCTGTAGTTTGGGGGGAAATGGATTAATGTTGGAAGCATGGTTGAACCCTGCTAATATAAGGGGGAGAGAAGAGGAAGGAATGTCTTGTAAAATTTAACTTAACAGTAAACCCGTCAGGTCTGGGACTTTTTCCGCTCGCCAATGATTGGACCCCCGAGGATAACTCAGAATCTGATAGGGGTTCGTCCACCAAAGATGCTGAAGATGTATCTTCAGAAAAAGGAGCAGCATTTTCAGGTGGGGTGTATTGTCCGGAGGGCCATTTAAATTATATAGTTTAGTATAATATTTATGAAATTGTGTGGAGATATCTTCTGTTATATGTAAAATGTGGCCTGCGGCATTTTTTATTTTGGGAATATGGTTTTGGGATTGTTGAGCTTTCAGTCCTCTAGCCAACATGCGACAACATTTGTTACCAAATTCATAGAATTTGGTAAAACAAACTTGAAGTGAATGTCTATGGGCTAGATCTAATAATTTCTTAGCTTTTAGTCGAGCTGTTAATAATTCTTTGACTGTTGCCGGGGCAAGAGCTTGTTTACGAGCAAGTTATAGAGTCTCAATCTTACGAATGGCTAGTGTGCTCTTTTCTGCTCTATCACATTTCAGTCAAGAGCCATGTTTTATGAAGACGCCCCTTAGCAAACACTTCAAAGCTTCCCATTTTATTGTGGGAGAGGAGGTGTCCGATTCATCGTCCTGTCCGAAATGCGATATGGTATTTGGCCACATCCTGAGTGCAAACCGGTTCCAGAAGTAGAGATTCGTTCAATTTCCCTGTCCATCCTGACTTGGAAAGAGAAGGCACGGCAAGAGAACAAAATACAAGAGAGTGATCATGTTAGGGTGAACACTTTGGTATGTTCACTAGTTGCCTGCTCCTGGCCTAATGGATATGATCAAGTGCATGAAAGAAAGAAAGAATAACATCAGACACACACACACAATCGGATGTAAGCTCTCCTTGATCAGCTATGGCACAGCTCCAAGTCTCTTTATTCAACCCGAACATAGACTTATATACACACTGTATGTGGGCTCCGTTAGCCCAGAATGTGAATAACCAGATGTATTGATTGGTTAGTCCATGGGGGCGTAGTCCATGAGGTCATCAGGGGGCGTGATCCATGAGGTCATCAGGGGGCGTGATCCATGAGGTCATCAGAGGGCGTGATCCATGAGGTCATCAGGGGGCGTAGTCCATGAGGTCATCAGGGGGCGTAGTCCATGAGGTCATCAGGGTGCGTAGTCCATGAGGTCATCAGGGGGCGTAGTCCATGAGGTCATCAGGGGGCGTAGTCCAGGAGGTCATCAGGGGGCGAAGTCCATGAGGTCATCAGGGGGCGTAGTCCATGAGGTCAGCAAGGTGGGTTGGTCCATGAGGTCATCAAGGTGGGTTAGTCCTTCTATAGAATGCAGCTTCCTCCCAGAACAGAGCATGGCGTGATGAAACAGGAAATGGCAGCCATCTTTTGATCTAAACAACCTTATGTAAGGTGAAATAATCCACTTTGTGGGTCTTTTCTCTCAATCTCCTATGTCTTGAGGTTAATTAAGTATTTGAGCCTATAGCTCTCCTCAACAGTCCCCCCTAAATACTTCATTAACCTTCTGTCCCTACTGTGGTTCCCTCACCCATCAGTGTTAAGTGTCACTATGACATCAGAGGCTTCATGGACACGTACTCTGACTGCCTAGTTGGGGACTGTAAAAGACTGAAGGGGGCCTATATCTGCAGAATAACTAACCTCTTGAGCTAGGAAGGTGGGCACTGATGTTTCTACTCCTTTCTCGATCATCTTCCTTACACAAGGAAGAACACAACAGACGACAATAGCTGCAATAATTAAGACGACAAGGATAACCACGCCTATCTGAGCTAGCCACCTCTGCCATCCATTCATCCACGAAAAGTATTGATCCCAAGGATCTTCTACACCTGAATTCCTTTTTAATTCTTTTTGTAGAGAATTCAGCTTTTTTATGGCTACTGTAACCTTCCCGGTGGGACCTGTATTATCTGGAATATAGGTACAACATGCAGATTTCACCATTTTGCAAACACTTCCTTTTTCTGCTAATATCATGTCAAGGGCCATTCTGTTCTGAAACGCCATTATCGATGTAGGGCCTAGTTGGTCTGCTAAACCTTGAAGAGCTTCTCTATTGTAATTGACAAATCTCTGTTGATTATAATAGATGTAATTGATCCAGTCTACATTTTTATTTATGGTCACTAGGGGTAAGATAAATGATTCGAAGCCTGCTTTGACTTGATCTCTGGCTTTAAATTCATCCGGTACCCCCCTTGGAACACCTATAGCATCGATATAAATGTGGGGGTCGAAACTGCCTTTTGGTTCCGAAATGGTTTCCCTTTTTGTTCTGTGGAGATCTTCTGAAGTTAGAGCTTCCCTACCTTCTGCTGCTATGTGGAAGGGCATTATGGCTTTGGCTAGTGTACATTCTCCTATCCATTCTCCTTCTAAATGAGTTCTGATCTTCATGTCTCCACATATCAAAGAAAACATCAGAAATAGACTGGGTTTGGTTGATCAAATCTCCTCTGGTTGCATTACTATATCTACTGCAATATCCCTTTGTGAAATTACCCAAAAATGTCTACTGGTATAACAGGTGTATTTTCCCGGGTATATGGTAATGCCTTGACCCGGGTTAGGTGTTTCTGTGACTATGGGGTACTTCTTTTTCCAGTTTTCGCAATTCATTCTGTCAAGGGATTTGTTAGTGAACAGACTCAGAAAACATTTTTCCACATCTGGGGATAAGTCTAGAGGGACAGATCCCAAGTGGGGTCTCTCTCCTGCACAGACAAAGCAGTTGGATTTATTATATTGATTGGCTGTATATTTCATTCATTTCAACCATAAGTTGGTCTCAGTGTACCCCGTTTCAACGGCAAGAATATATTCAAATGTGGGATTTGCAATGGCTATCATTTTGTTAAATTTTTGGATACGGAACATTATGGAGTTTGAGTGTGTATTATTATCTTTCGTTGACATTTCTTTTATGTCCGCTAATTTGAACATGCCCAGCTGGGCACAACTGGCACACACACCATATACATATGTACCCAGCAGATAAGTGCCCTTATCGCCAGGTTGAGGGTTCTCCAGGTTGAGGACTAAAGGATTACATTGCCCGATGGTATCACAAGGCTTAAGAACTTTTGTACGGGAAAGTGTCATCCTAGTGAGTAGGGATTTACCCTGTGGATCTTGTTTATTTAAGGCAGTGTTTGGTCTATACCCCCAATCTTCACCAGTGTTCCACCCGACCGCCCTCCATGAACTACAAGTTTGTCCCCATCCATCTCCCATAACACATATATATTGTTGCCCTGATCTCAGCTGTGCTGGTTGACTCATTGCGGAGGGTGAGGAAACCCATTGAGTATTACACTGTACTACATCACAATAATCGAATTTGAAAGAAGCAACATGTGCTGTGGTGTTATACCAGAACGTGATCACCCCTCTTGCTTGGGTGATTGCGACCTGTTGTGCTCCTACAAATGAGTATAGAATGGCCCAACACACAAAGTAAAAGATATGCAACATTATGTAGAAGGTTCTGATGGAGGCATAAACTTCTTGCAGTGGGAGGCGTGTATCCACGTCGGTGTTCCTTCAAGTTTGACTGAAGTAGGAGTGGTTAGGAGCACTTGGTAGGGACCCTCAAATCTCAACTCCAGGGATGTCTTTCTGATGAACTTCTTTACCAGCATGCAGTCACCAGGTTGGAAAGTGTGAGTACCTTCACTAAAATCTGGATCTGGAATGGATGATAAAACTCGTGCATGTGTTACTGACAATTCTTTAGTAAGGGCAATGACATAATTTACAAGAGTATCACTTCCTAAGGCTAGCTGTTGTGGAAAATATTGACCCAACCTTGGAGGCCCCCCAAAAAGAATCTCATATGGTGTAAGTTTAGTGGGACCCCTCGGAGTGTTTCTGACTGAATATAAGGCAATGGGCAAAATGTCTGTCCAAGGAAGTCTGACCGCCTGACTGGCTTTCAGTATTTTGTTTTTCAAGGTGCCATTTAGCCTTTCTACTTTACCACTGCTCTGGGGGTGAAATGGAGTATGTAAACCTAAATCGGCCCCTACTAATGTCCATAGTTCCTTAGTCAGTGCTGCAATGAATGCGGGTCCTTGGTCACTCTTAATCACCTCTGGGATTCCATATCTGCACACTACCTCAGTCATCAGTCTCTTAACAGTTACTCTGGCAGTCATGTTGGTTACTGGATAGGCTTCAGGCCATCCCGAGAACATGTCAGTCACTACCAGTACATACTCGTACTTCCCTACTTTTGGCATTTGAATATGATCGATTTGAATTCTTTGAAAGGGATAGAGTGCTTTAGCCAAATGTTTATCTCCCGTGAGCTTTGATCTTGATCACCGCAACCTCCGAAGGTAGATCTAGAGCGCCCACAAGTTCTTGTATGGCAGCAGCATGCTTTACAGGAGTTCCACTGGATGTGAGGTATCCTCTGGCTGCCCAGATAATGCCGAAGTCATGAGCCACTCCTAAAGCATATCTTGAATCCGTGTAGATGTAGACCACCTTCTCAGCCGCTTCCTGACAGGCCAGTGTCAAAGCCTTAAGTTCCGCTTCTTGTGCAGACGTGTGGTGGTAGAGATCCGGCTGAGACGACCTGGTCATGTGTAACCACGGCATATCCCGTATGGAATCTTCCTGTTTCATCTGCAAATCTGGAACCATTGGTGAAGAAAGTCAGGTCAGCATGCGGGAGTGGGTCTTCAGACACATTTCTCTTGGAGGCAGTTTCTTCCTGCATCTGTTCGAGACAATCATGATCCTCTTAGTGTGTAAAGGCATCTTCATTTAGAGCATCAGTATCATCATTCACATCTCCCCTGGAAAGAGGAAGTAGCGTGGACGGGTTGAGGATGGTGCAGCGGACAAGAGTGACATTATCCGGAATCAAGAGGGAACATTGGAGTCTCATATGATGCTGCAGCGACAGATGTTTAGGTTGAGTTTGGTCAAGAATAGCTTTTATGTCGTGTGGAGCCATTAAGAGAACCGGATGTCCTAAAATGATGTCAGAAGTTTTGTCCAGAAGCCCATGTGCAGCATGAACGGCTCTGAGGCAAGTCGGGGAAGCTTGAGACACCGAGTCCAGGCGGGCAGAGTAATAGCCGATGGGTCTTGTTCTTCCCCCATGTTCTGTGCTAGGACTCTGGAAGCATGTCCTGCTACTTCACTGACAAACAAGTAAAAAGGTAGTTGATAATTTGGGATTCCAAGAGCTGGTGCAGACTGTATGGCCTGTTTAAGAGCATAGAAGGCTTCCACGGATTTGGGACGTAGTGGAAAAGCTGACTTCTTGAGGTCATCGTACAACGGTTGCATCAGCTTTGAGGCATCTGGAATCCATTGGCGACAATATGTGATAAGTCCTAAGAAAGTAAGTCATCCACATACTGAAGAAGGACAACTTGATGATTAGTCTCTCTCCATGGCTTTAAACAAGAGGCAAGGGCCTGAGAGAAATGACTTGGTGAGTTCTGTGCTCCTTGTGGTAAGACCGTCCAGGTGTATTGTGATCCTCTGTAAGTGAAGGCACACAGATACCAATCTTCTGGATGTAGTGGTACGCTGAAGAAAGCATTGGCCAGATCGATGACAGTGAAACGTTTTGCATCTGATGGTATTTCTGACAACAATGTATGTGGATTGGGCACAATGGGACTTTCTAGTACAGTTGCAGCGTTAACAGCTCGGAGATCTTGAACCATTCGGTACTTCGGGGCTTCTCCCTTTTAATGTCCTTTTATTTACTGGAAACAAGGGCGTGTTACAGCGAGAGTTACATTTGACTAGTGCCCCATTTTCCAGGAGAGCCTTGATTTGAGTGCCTAAAGACTCTTCCTGGGCAGATTTGAGTGGGTATTGGGGCACCCTAGGGAGTTGAGCTCCAGGTTTAAGAATGACCCGTACTGGAGGTACAGCAAGATGTCCAATATCTTCAGGGCCAGTAGGTGGTGTTAGCAGCTTCGTCCATCATCATGAGCAGAGGTGCGGCTTGAAGTTGACACTCTTCACTCGGATCGAGCGGGTCAGTAATGGTGATGGTGAGACCATCTGATGAATAGGCGATGGACGCTCTTAACTTTTGAATAAGGTCTGCTCCCAGAAGGTTAGTAGGACAAGTAGGGGACACCACAAGACGCATAAACACATCTTCGTATGGTCCAACCTGTATTTTGCGGGTGAGTTTGTTAGAAGTAGGCTTGCCATCTACTCCCACGCATGTCACGACTTCAGAGGATATCAGGTCGGGAAAAGGCAGGTCCTGTAATCTGATAACACTTCTGGCTGCACCGGTGTCCACAAGGAACGGTAAGGGTTTGCCTTGAACGTTGATAGTTACTTTGGCTATTGGACCAGATATAGAGACCAAAGTAGTGGACACGGGCTTGCCCTTGTCCTATTGGATATTTTGAACCATCAGAGCAGCAGTGTGATTGGTATCTGGATGTATCCGAGTTTGTGGTGGTCGTTCGTAGTATTGGTCATTGCGTCGAGGATAGTTGAATCTGCGATTATCCTCATTGCGGTTTCTGAATCTGCGTCCTTGAAGAGGGGCCCTACAATCCCATCTTTGGTGACCCGGATTACCACAATTGAAACAGACATCTTTGGTACGAGATAATGGAGGTTTCTGGGTTTGGTGTTGCACATCAGTCCATAAAATATGGGTCTTTCTGTTTGAGGTTGTCATAGATTTCTCAGGGAGTGTTTTTTCGAATCCCTTAGCTATCGTTAAGACATCCTTAGGATCCAATGTAGCATATTCAGGTCTAATTGCTTGAAATTGCTTCCTCAGAGCTTCCCGAAGGCCCTCAACAAAAGAGGAAACGAGCAGTGTCCGTTGAACTTTTATTTGGTTACTGAAGCCAAGGTCATTAAACATTTGCGTTAGACAAGCATGATATCTCTCCACCGATTCCCCTTGTTCTTGCGTGACGTCCTTGAAAGATGTTGACTGATCAGCCAATTTATCCGAGGCCCATGTCTTAAGTTGTTGGCAGAACTGAACACCAGAGTCCCATGTAGTGTCACTGACAAGTGAGGCATCATTAAATGCAGTGTCCATGACAGGCCAATATGCATCGCCTGCTTTAAGATTTGCCAGGGAAATGAGATCTTGCCATGTGGCTGAGTAATTCCTTTGGATTTGAAGCATGCTTCTATAGAAAGGCATCGGCTGTTTTTCTGGATCTGGGAGTTGGTTCAGCAGAGTAGCGGCTTGCTGGGGTGTAAACTTGACATAAAGGGTGGGCTCCTCAGACGTGGGCGTGGGCACGGTTCGTGGTGGCACCTGAGGCGGGAGTAGAGATGGCACCGAAAGTACAGGTGTAATTACTTGTGTATGAGGAGCAGGAGGAGGTAACAGTCCTGGAATAAAGGGCTCTATTTGGGCAGCTCCTATATCATGGGGTGGAGTCCAGGTGATGCAGGCAGTCTTAAAAGCTTTAACAGTCCTGTCCTCATTACTAATTAACCTGATTTCAGAGAGGCAGCAAATGCTTGGGGGGCTACACTTGTTCATTATAATTCCAACAATCTCCCTTGCACACGCATGAACAGGGAACCCGAAGATGCCAACACCAATGGCAGGAATTGTCAAGGTCTCAATCTGCTCACTAATATTCGCATACTCTAAGATACGAGTTATTGCCGCGCGCAGTTGTCGAGCACTGACATCTGGATGAATAGGGTCAAAAGTAGGGATTACAGCGTGTATGATCATTCTTCAAGGAAGGTTGCCAGATTTAGTCACTGCTATGTCCCCAACAGCTATCTGACCACGCGACTCAACAATGATTCGACTGTCAGTTTGAATAGTCGCCCCTCCTGCTTCCACTATAGCTCTAGCCAGACCTCCGTTGTGCTCTAACCGAGGGTTGACAGCATTAACAATAGCGTCCGTTTCCATTGTCGTTATGTCACCCTTACCCACCACTAACAAGGGTCCCTCAGGCAGTTCCTTTTCAAAAATGGGTTGCCAACATTCCCTCCCCTTTGTGCTTCCTGTGATGTTGGTGTCCCCTCCCCAGATTGAGCCTCTCCTTGGTTCAGTGGCCACCGTTCCATACAGGTGTGCGCTCGGCTGCGAGAGGGGCTGTGAGGTACTGGGAATAGAGTTAGGTAGACTGCCTGAGAGTGCTGTTGTAGCAGAAATGTTGGGAGGAGAAGTAGCTGCTTGAAGTAACTCGTGTGGACTTGCGGCTGAGTTGCCAGTGGAAGTGACAGTGGAAAGGGTCATTGCTGGGGATGATCCAGGTGGGAGAATAGCTGGGCTCACGATGGGAGTGTTAGGTGAAAGGGTCGGTGGCCCACTGGACACCGTTGTGACAGGGAACATAGGTAAAGCCTGTTCACTTCCCGAAGGTGTATAGTACTGGCCATTAGTGGTCATTACTGGGTAAAAAGGATCTGGTCTTGTGGTGTGTAGCATTTGCCTAGTATGTTCACCACTGAAAGTCGTGTGTATATTCCTGGATTGTGCCTCACTCGATTTAGCCGGATCTATGTCAGTTACATGATGATATGGCTCAGTTTGTATGATCTGAGGCAACGTTCCAAGATGGCCGCCACCGGAGGCAGCACAAGTGCCATCCACAAAATGACTGCCACCAGAAACAGCACGTTTGCCATCCACAAAATGGCTGCCGCCAGAAACAGCACATTTGCCATCCACAAAATGGCTGCCGCCAGAAACGGCACTTTTGCCGTCCACAAAATGGCTGCTGCCAGAGGGAGCACATGTGCCATCCACAAAATGGCTGCCGCCAGAAGGAGCACATGTGGCATCCACAAAATGGCTGCCGCCAGAAACGGCACATTTGCCATCCACAAAATGGCTGCCGCCAGAAACTGCACATTTGCCATCCACAAAATGGCTGCTGCCAGAAAGAGCACATGTGCCATCTACAAAATGGCTGCTGCCAGAAAGAGCACATGTGCCATCCACAAAATGGCTGCCGCCAGAAGGAGCGCATGTGGCATCCACAAAATAGCCACCACCAGAAACAGCACATGGCAATGTGCCACCATCACCACCATTAAACGACGGTGGCCGCTCACAGGATACATTTTTGTAATACACATAACTCAAAACTCTGTCCTTTTTCCTTTCCTCTTCTACCCAATTTTCTCTATACAAACTTTCAGAGACTCTTTCCCATGCCCTAGCAGAAGACAACAATCCATTATCTTCTAAAATACCTTTTCTTTGTTTTAAGACAGTCTTCCACTCCAGGGGCTGTAACCTCCCCCCTTCTGGCATTCCACACAATTTCATAAGCTTTTTACATTGTTTAACGTGACTTTTCCCTTCACGAGTCGCGACTAATGCACACAGGTCTAACTTGCCATCTGAATTTGGCTTAGTGCCAATACGACAAAACTTCATTAATGTCTTCATCTTTCTCTATGTAGACCAAGATAAACAAAAAACAAACAATAAGACGGGGGAGGATGACTCAAACCTGAGATTCTAAAGGAAAACTGAGTCTGCAGCACACACTTTCTATCTGTCTTCGTCCTGCCACGTGGTCCCTGTCTGATTTCCATATATATATTACTAGGCTCCGGGCCGAGTCCCTCAATCCAGGCTCCGTGCCGGTACCAGGCCGAGTCAAATCACTCTAGGCCACGCCGAGTCCATCACTCCAGGCTAAGTACCCCTACTTTCTCCACCAGAACGGAAATCGTATCACAGGTGACAAACGTGAACTATACCACAGACAATATCCTTTTATTTCTCCAGATACCGCTCAAAAACCCACTTGCTCCCTTTAAATACCAGTCAATCTCCCCTCAACACGACACATAACAGGCAGCAGGTAACTGAGCATGTGACTGTTCTTCCGCAATTAAAATGGCCAGCAGCGGAGAGACCCTTCTGCCGTCTTACAGATAGCTCGAAAACCGGACATAGTCAGGCAATGTGCACAGGATACCCCGAGGAACACAGGAAAAGACTACAGATTATAAAAATCATCAGACTGACCGTGTTTGGTTATGGAGGTGATCAGTCTCCTGGCTCGGAGTATTTAGTGCGTCCTGCCGTTCCAATCGCCGGTCCTAAAGGTATAGGGCTCTCCCTCTGCTGGCCCCACGTTGGGCAGCCAATGTTAGGGTGAACACTTTGGTATGTTCACTAGTTGCCTGCTCCTGGCCTAATGGATATGATCAAGTGCATGCAAGAAAGAATAACAGTAGACACACACACAATCGGATGTAAGCTCTCATTGATCAGCTATGGCACAGCTCCAAGTCTCTTTATTCAACCCGAACATAGACTTATATAAACACTGTATGTGGGCTCGGTTAGCCCAGAATGTGAATAACCAGATGTATTGATTGGTTAGTGGGCGTGGTCCATAAGGTCATCAGGGGGCGTTGTCCATGAGGTCATCAGGGGGTGTGGTCATGAGGTAATCAGGGGCGTGGTCCATGAGGTAATCAGGGGCGTGGTCCATGAGGTAATCAGGGGCGTGGTCCATGAGGTCATCAGGGGGCGTGGTCCATGAGGTCATCAGGGGGCGTAGTCCATGAGGTCATCAGGGGGCGTAGTCCATGAGGTCATCAGGGGGCGTAGTCCATGAGGTCATCAAGGTGGGTTGGTCCATGAGGTCATCAGGGGGCGTAGTCCATGAGGTCATCAGGGGGCGTAGTCCATGAGGTCATCAAGGTGGGTTGGTCCATGAGGTCATCAAGGGGCGTAGTCCATGAGGTCATCAGGGTGGGTTAGTCCTTCTATAGAATGCAGCTTCCTCCCAGAACAGAGCATGGCGTGATGAAACAGGAAATGGCAGCCATCTTTTGATCTGAACAACCTTATGTAAGGTGAAATAATACACTTTGTGGGTCTTTTCTCTCAATCTCCTATGTCTTGAGGTTAATTAAGTATTTGAGCCTATAGCTCTCCTCAACAATCAGACCATGAAACAGTTCCTATGTCAGTCTCTGGAAGCCATGACAAAGCATGATTTTGCACCAGAATGTACTCGATTCTGCTATAATTCATGAGGAGGAGAATAGAAAGCGTAATCCTTGATGGATGGTTGTGTGAGCCTCCATATATCACAGAGTTGTAGATTGAGAAGTGCGTGTTTTAGGCTGTGTGCCCACGATGTGTTTTTTAAACTTTTCTGCAGTGGCAATTCCACTGCAGAAACTCTTAAAAAACGCTTGGTAGAAGGCCTGCCATGTTCCCCAATGATAATCCGCATGTACTGTGCACATGCTGCGGAAATTTCCGCTGCGGATTATCATTGCGGAAAAAAACACAGCACTACCAATTATTTTGCGGAAGCGCTGCGTTTTCGCCACCATTGACTTGCATTGGAACGCTTGGAATCCGCATCACTGGATCTGTAGATGCGCATTACATTCGTTTCAATGTGCGGATAGTACCCGGGTCTGGAGGAGAGGAGACTCTCCTCCGGACCCGGGTACCATAGAACCTGTAAAAAAAAGAATAAAATAAAAAATAAATATTATATTTACCTTCTGATGGCCCGCGGTGGCCTTGTCTGTGCTTGCCGGCAGATCGCGGTGGACTCAAGGACCTGCACTGACTTCATTTAGTCATGTGACGGGTCACAACCCGCATGTGGAAATGCAAGTGAAGAACGCTTCACTTCCACTTGTCCCTGGCAGGAAAAACGCATGTACAATCCGCATGCGTTTTTTCTGCCAGGGAGATGCAGAAACGCTCAGGAAAAAATCCGGAGCATTTCTGCATCGTGGGCACATAGCCTTACTTTTTTTTTTTTTACTAGTCGCTTATGATAAAGACGCTTTCCCTGTTGCGTTATCTAATGTAGGGTCTATTGTCAGATTAAAATCACCGCATAGGATAACTAATCCTTTGACAATCAGCACCTCCTTATCGATCGTACGTTCAGTCACCTCACATTGAAGGAGGCAAGTTTAAGTGTCGCCGTGGACTTGATGCCCCACGTGGTCCGACGCCCTCCACACTACCTCTGGAAACCAAAGGTAAAAGATGGTTGACAATAAAAAAGTAGACCGGGTAAGGAAATATTTTTAACAAAGAAGACAGTGGTGAAAGATTCACTGTCATGGTTATGAAATATTTAGAACCAAGCTGGGTAAAGTCCCTAATCGCTCAGTAGAGTCCATATGAGGGTAAAGTGAAGCCAGGCATCACAAAAGTGGGGGTGCGCTCCTAAGTGATAAACTATTTTTGACTAGACCTGACCAACTGGCAAGGCGGAACTTTCAAAAATATAACTCATTCATTTCTGAGAAATGTAATTAGAACATTAATTAGAACATAAGGGTTACCAACATATGAACTAGCTAAGGCATTATTAAGTAGGCCCCAGTGTTTCCCAGCATACAGGCACCCACTAACGAGTATCACACAGGCATAATAGTATTCATATCGCGTATACATAACAATATTCATATTATATAGGACACAGGTTATATTTAGAGCTCAAATATTTCAATCCGGGTCTCTTGGGGGAGATCTGTTCACTGGTTTCGGCTTCCGTGGTCGTCTGAAGGATCTTTGTGGAAGAGCTTCAGGTAGAGAGTCCACTCTATCCGACCGACGGCGTGATCCACTGTCTATAGTCAGAAGAGAGTAAAACTGCAGCCATTAAAGAAGCGATATATGAGGGAGGTTAAGCTGAGACAGAAAATCTGGCAAGTCCTCTCGTGAACGGAGACAAATCGAACATCCTTTACACCTGACAAATAGAGCGAACAGAAATCCCCAGCGGTAGGGAAGCTCCCGTTCCCTAAGGATGTCTGTGAGAGGTTTTAAAGAAGATCTCATAGATAATGTCCTTCTGGATAGGTCAGGTAGAATCAGTAGTTGCTGGCCTTTATAGATGGTTGCAGGGCTCTCTCTCGCTTTTAATAAGATCTCTTCTTTAGTTTTATAATAATGAATTCTGCAGATTATGTCCCTATGTTTATTGGGGTCTGGGTCCATGGGGCGAAGTGCTCTGTCCAATTCAATTATTGATGAAGAAGGAGCTCCCAGTATTTTGTTAAATAGCTGATTCAGGGTGGTTGATAAATCTGACGCTGAGACTGATTCTTGAAGACCCCTGATTCTCAGGTTGTTGCGTCTCCCCCGATTTTCCTGATCGTCCATATATGCGATTGAAGGTTTACTCTGTGCTGCATGTAGATGTATTTTGTCTTGGAGAGCGGAGTTTTCTGATGATGATTTTATCGTAGTTTGTTCCAGAGCGTCCACTCTAGTTGTCAAAGTAGTTAATTCTGATTGAAGTTTGGCGAACTCCTGTTTACATTCATCCACAATATATTTTGCAAAGGATGACATGTCCTCTTTGGTTGGAATAGACTGCAGTAGCGGTTGAATGTCGGCCAATGTTACAAATCTGCTGCCCCCTTCCCCAGGTGGCATTAATTGTAGTGATGACCCATGGGTGTTGTGGTGGACAGTCAGGTGCAGGAATTATCGCTTTGTTCCAATTGAATGCGCAACATCAGGCAAGTCTTGGGATTGACCATGTAACCCCCGTTTAGATTCCTTTCATGTAACTGATGGATCTTGCATGGGCTGCACAGTAATATCATATATTCTGTCCTGCTAATGAAACCCCTCTGATGTTATAATATTTGGAACTTGAGAAATATTAATTTCTTTGCCAGGAGCTGTTAAATTGTGTTTATCTGTTTACTCCTATGTACGCCTCTGATCAGCATTCAGGTTTATACGAACAATAGTCTGTGTTGAGCAACCAAAGAAGAACACAGGTTAAAAAGTCAACATAAAAATAAAGGTATTTTGGCTATTGGCCATCAGAAAGTATGTCTGGCATAATTAAGAAGAAAAGCTGTGTCATCACAGACAACACTACTCATTTCTTCCATACTAGTTCCCCAGAGAGGGATATCACTTTCTCATTGTGCCAAAGGGGGAGTATGTGCATAAATCTCAACTATCTTGAATGAAGAGTCCCTCCATTGCTTTACATGGCAACAATGAATGCCTAAAAATTGGGGCCTCCCAAGATGGGCCACTGCCTCCGACACCACAAAAGAGAAGTTTCAATGGATGAGAATATCCCTAGTTATAGGGATGTATGAGAAGTGTCTGCACTCTTATTGCTTCTGATATCTGCCACCTAATGTGATGAGCTAATTTCCTGAACAAATAGTATAACCTAATGTCCAGTAATGCTATGCCCCCAACTTCCCACAGCGCCACACAATGTTAGTGGATACTCTGTTAGCCTCATTTGTTTAAAATAAAGCCAATCTTGCTTTCCACTGTTTGTCACATATATATCTACACGTATAATGCAGAGTGCTGCAACACACAAAATATTTCGGGTAAAGGGGTCCTTTAATTTAACTTAATCTAGCTGCTGTCGATAATGGGAGCTTACTCCATCCTTTAATTTTAGACTACAGGTGAGACAAAAGTGGTGGAACATTTAGCTGCATGTATTTTGTCTCAGATAAGGAAACCATGACCACCCATGTACATGATGGTTAATTCCCTCAATAATGGTACCTATGCCACCAATCTAGAAGGAGCCATTATATCTATAAGTAACCATCAAGATTTGGACCAATTAATTTGGAGTCCAGACAGGGAACTGAAGTGATGTAGAGAGTCCATAATGTGTTCAAGTGACCAGTCAGGGTCTGTAAGGTGTCATCTTCATATAAACTGACTTTCTCGCTCACTGGGGGTACATCAGAACTGAGTATCATAGGGTCCTGCAATAGATGTTTTGCCAGGTGTTTTTTTTTCGCTAATGCAAATAAAATTGGTGATAAAGGGCCGCTATGCCTGGTGCCACTTTGTAGCTGAAAAGGTTCTAAGGTCTACCTCGACATTGCTACCTGGAAGTTAGGTTCAGTGTAGTGTACCCATGAAATAAAGGTGTCTCTGAACCCTAATCTGACGGTGTATGGCACAAGAAACACCACTCAATCGAGTTGAATATTTTGGAGACATCACGGGTCAAAATTGCCCTGGACCCGATAGGATAGTAAGTCGTTTTAGAGTTTACAAAAATTGTGTGTATTAAAGGTTGTTGAGCAACCAGACATAAAACTCGTTTTGTCAGGATGTATTAATGAACAAATTACTGAATTTACTTGACTTGCTAAAATTTTTATATCCGATTTGTAGTAGGAACCACGCAGTCTAGGGGTCTTAAAATACTGGCAGTGCACATGTTTTACCGCTGCTTGATTCATCCCCTCTGGGGCTTCACTAAGCTCTTTCAAGCAGTCCTTGAGAAAATCAGTTGAGCGGTAGTCAGGCATTTGACCTGCTGCTCCATTTTGTAACGAGGATAAAAGTGCTTCGTCGAAGTTAAGAATTCCTTATTTTGCTGGTTGACACGGGTCCCAAGAATTGGACTTCCATTGATCAGTAAGTTTGTAATTGTTTTAACTGAACAATCCCTTTAATAAAGGTTATGTTTTTGACAGATAACTGTTCCAGGACATTACAAAGACAACGGATATCTTTAGAATTCAGAGCAGAAGATGGTGGCATAAAACAACATACATGTAAAGACCAAATTAAAGATCTATCATCTGAATGTTTTAAACAAATCCTAGCAAAGACTATTAAGCAAACTAAAATTCACAAAAAAGGTGATAAAGCGCAAATAGCCCACCCTGCAAACAAAAAATATTCATGTTCAGAATGCGGGAAATGTTATAAAGCTAAAAAACATCTTGTTAGACATCAAAATATTCATCAAAGGTTTAAGCAATTTTCATGTCCAGAATGTGGGAAATGTTTTAATCAAAATACACATCTGGTTATACATCAGAGAATTCACACAGGGGAGAAGCCATATTCCTGTTCAAAATGTGGAAAATTGTTTGCAAATAAGTCAAGGCTAGTTACACATCAGAGAATTCATACAGGGGAGAAGCCATTTTCATGTTCAGAATGTGAAAAATTATTTGCATTTAAGTCAAGGCTGGTTGCACATCAGAGAATTCATACAGGGGAGAAACCATTTTCATGTTCAGAATGT
This sequence comes from Phyllobates terribilis, assembly GCF_046119375.1. Lineage (NCBI taxonomy): Eukaryota > Metazoa > Chordata > Amphibia > Anura > Dendrobatidae > Phyllobates > Phyllobates terribilis. Next base: position 49,660,921 of record NW_027362765.1, read on the forward strand.
GGAAAATATTATAGAGAGAAAAAACATCTCATTTCCCATCAATACATCCATCAAGTATTTAAGCCTTTTTCATGTTCAGAATGTGGGAAGTGTTTTAACCGGAAATCCCATCTTGTTACGCATCAGAGAACGCACACAGGGGAGAAGCCATATTCTTGCCCAGAATGTGACAAATGTTTTCATGAAAAATCTTCTCTTACAAAACATCAGAGAATTCACACTGGGGAAAAGGAATTTTCATGTTCAGAATGTGGGTTATGCTTTAGATACAAACACAAACTCATTAGACATCAGAGAAGTCACACAGGTGAAAAGCCTTTTTCATGTTCAGAATGTGGGAAATGTTTTAGCACTAAATTCACTCTTGTTATGCATCAGAGAAATCACACAGGGGAAAAGCCATTTTCATGCTCTGAATGTGGGAAATTCTTTATCAATAAGTCTATTCTTTTTAAACATCAGAAAATTCATACAGGGGAGAAGCCTTTTTCATGTTCAGAATGTGGAAAATTCTTTACAAGTAAGTCAATTCTGGTTACACATCAGAGAATTCACACTGGGGATAAACCTTTTTCATGTTCAGAATGTGGAAAATTCTTTACAAAAAAGGCAAATTTGGTTAGACACCAGAGAATTCACACAGGGGAGAAACCATTTTCATGTTCAGAATGTGGGAAATGTTATAGAGATAAAAACCATCTTGTTTCACATCAAAACATTCATCAAGTATTTAAGCCATTGTCATGTTCAGAATGTGACAAACGTTTTCATGAAAAATCATCTCTTACAAAACATCAGAGAATTCACACAAAGACCTTTTCATGTTCAGAATGTGGGTTATGTTTTAGATACAAAAGCACTCTCATTGGTCATCAGAGAACTCACACAGGTGAAAAGCCTTTTTTATGTTCAGAATGTGGGAAATGTTTTACCAATAAATCCTCTCTTGTTATGCATCAGATAAATCACACAGGGAAAAAGCCATTTGCCTGTTTAGAATGTGGAAATTCTTTTAATCGAAAATCAACACTTGTTATACATCAGAGAATTCACACAGGAGAGAATCCACATTCATGTTCAGAATGTGAGCAATGTTTCAGCAATAAGACTGCTCTTGTTCTTCATCAGAAAATTCATACAGGGGAGAACCCTTTTTCATGTTCACAGTGTGGAAAATTCTTTACAAGGAAGTCAATTCTAGTTAAACATCAGAGAATTCACACAGGGGAGAAACCTTTTTCATGTTCAGAATGTGGAAAATTCTTTACAAGTAAGTCAAATCTGGTTATACATCAGAGAAGTCACACAGGGGAGAAGCCATATTCATGTTCAGAATGTGAGAAACGTTTCAGCAGTACATCTGCTCTTATTAGCCATCAGAGAATTCACACAGGGGAGAAACCTTTTTCATGTTCAAAATGCGGAAAATTATTTAAAAGGAAGTCAAATCTGGTTACACATCAGAGAATTCACACAGGGGAGAAGCCAATTTAATCCTGAGGAAGTGGGAAATATTTTACCCAGAAAACAAAGCTTGTCTGGCATAAAAAAAAATATACAACGGAAACAGTCAAAATAAAGTGACATGTCATACACAAGACAGAGAAAATAGTTTGGAGAAGAAGACCTGGGCAACTTGCGGCCTATGGGCCACATCTGTTGTTTTGAATTTGTCTGTCCGACCTGTTGAAGGTATAGTCAAAGGAACAAAAGGATGACTGAACTGATTTTTGCTAGAATTATAATTTAAATTGTAGCCCTGCCCCAGATGGCATCTTCTAATTGGTGGAAGTGGGTGTTGCTGAAAGCAGCAAGAAGTTGCTTAGTTAATTGCTGTTAGCAGGGCTGCTCAAACCTTGGTGGGAGGATTCATGAGGAAAGCAGTGAGCAAATGCTAGGTCTGCACGTAACTGGCAACTAAGTGGAGTCTGGAGAAAGTAATTAAATAACACCTAAGAGACGGCATTGTGCTCCATAGCTTTGCTGAGTAAGTGTCAGTAACCTTGGCGGGAGGATTCATGAGGAAAACAGTGAGAAAAAGCTAGGACTACATTACTCATTTACTGCATGTAACTGGCAGCTACTTGGCAAATAAATGGGGCCTGGAGAATGAATTTAAAAAGATCTAAGAGACTGTATTTTGTGCCACGGCTATGCCGAGTTGGTCTCTGTACCATTGCTAATACTTTTAACACTTGCCTAATCCCCTAATTGCAGGATGAAAGCACCAACTACAGTTTGTATGTTGGATGATCCGCTATTTAGCATCAGCTGTATCTTCCTGGAACATCTCCTTACAGTTTAAACACTTAGACACAGTATTCATCAGGAATACTTCACTCAACATTGTGAAGTACCCCTCAACTCTACTACATGTGGTCTTCACATATAATATTCTATGTGCCTCTTCCCTCCCTTCCCTTCAATGATGAAGTGTGCTCCCAACTGCTCTGTATTCCCCACCATGTACTTTTGTGCTTCTCACTTTTGTGTGTAGAAGGGCTATTCCTTAGCACCGAGCTTGTGTGTTATTTTGCTACTTTCTATATCTTGTTCAGGGGAGGTAAGGGTTGAGCCCCTCACACGTGCTCTCTTTTATGATCTCCCCCATGTGCCATATGGATCCATGCATGTAGAATGGGAGGGCAATACATTTTTTTCCCAATGCTCACAATGTTTCCATTACTTGATTTAACTGTTAATACCATAAAGCTTATTGTTCCATGTATTATTAGGCTATGTTCATAAGACTGTATTTTTGTTCTGAGTGTTGTCTGTCTAAAAAATAAACTGACTTTACACAGACAGCTCTAGAACTAATGTTATGCTATTGGGTTGTTCAGATGAAAGGTTTTTCCCATCGATCGAATGTTCGAGTGAAAAAAATTGCAACGAACATGTGTCCACATTTCAGATAAGACTCCCCAGTCAAGTCTAAATGTGTGTAGAAAAAAATGGCTCTCATACAGGTCACCAGTATAGAATCAGATTTTTACGGTTAGATTGAAACTAAAACGGAAAACTGTTGTTTTTTTTTAAATTTAATTCACTGCTGATGTATCAAATGGTTGTCACACAGATGGCAATATTGGCAATACAGATTAAAAATCAGTCGTTTTTTCGTGATGACGATTTAATAATATGCTCTTATGATCGTAGATTTACCAATATCAGCTAATCCAAACCATATAGTTTATGGCTTTTTTAAACTAATACAATGAATATTGTAGAGAATTAAGTTTAGTTGATTGGTTCTCAGTTTGTCTTGTGAACCCTTGGGAAAATTTATTGCCCAACCCTGGTTTGGAGCAATAAATGATGATTAATGTCTGCAATTACCAATAAGCATCCTATCCATTAAGATAACACAACTCTATAAAACATATCCATATTTAAAAAAGTGTCTCAAAACTAATCGTTAAAAAAAAAAAATTGTTTTCTTTAAAACTTATATACTTGGACTTGATCTTTCTTTATGATTTTAAGTTGTCTCACCTTCTGATGTTGACTTCAAGATGAAAAGGTGAGCAATGATGATGAGTTTGGAATGGCATATGGCTGCCATGACTCATTCCTTAGAATATGACTCGTCAGACTTTGGATAACAATCTATTCATAGAGGATAATTGTATTAACCATATTAGAGTATATCCAAACATGGCTCTGTAGTGTATCAAAATAACTGCTGTTCTATCGTGTGCTAGGAAGAGGCTGTTTTAGGGTTTAATATTGTCTACGCCCCCGATCAAAAAAGCATTTCAAGACGTAGCGGACATTGGATAATGTCCGAAACAAGGTTCATTATTTTAGTCCAAAAGATGCAAATACCAAGACAAGACCATAGTAGATGTATAAAATGTGTTCATCCCCTATGACATAGTGATATTGGAAATCCACCACTTCTAAATAGCCTAAAACAGGCATTGCCAAGCAGGAGGCGAAATGGATGCATGAACTCACAACTGTGTGAGTTTATGCAACATTATAGCCAAAAGTGATTTTTAAGCAGCATCTGGAGCAATATCTGTACCCTAAAACATAATTTGGACACTGGTAACTCACAGATAAACAAAGATGTTTAAAGTCAGAGCATGGCAGGAAAAATCTGGACTACTTTAGATAATGATGTAAGCTTCTCTTCCTCTGATATACAAGCTTAGCACATAGCAGACTGTCCGTTGACCCAAAAGCCAACCAGCTTCCAATACTCCGCAGAACTATTGTTTCAATCATCTAATTTACCCACCCAAACACTGAAGGATAAAAAAGGCTCAAACATGATGTGAATGCTGCAGCCAATCAATGGCTGCTGATTGACTGTAAACATTCACGTGATGACACCGGCACATAATAATAATCTTTATTTATATAGCGCCAACATATTCCGTAGCGAGGTTAATATACAACAGTCATAAGTAACATAGCTAAAGATAATACAATAATTAAAGCAAAAATAATGACGACCCTGCTCGTAAGAGCTTACAATCTACAATGAGGTGGGGGTGACACAATGTACAGAGGCTTATTTACAATGATGATCCAGCCATCTTGAGGTGATGAGGGATAGATAAAGGCTGCATGAGCTCGTCACCAGCCAGTATTTGTAGTGCTTTTGGGTGCGGTGGAGTTTGGTGGAGACTTATGTTTGTTTGGAGAAATAATGAAAAGACTATAAAAATATAAAAGGACTTCGATTAGGGAACGTAATAGGCCCCCTTAAACAGGTGTGTTTTTAGGGAGCGCCTAAAACTGTGTAAGTTGTAGTTCATCTTAATTTCTTGGGATAGAGCATTCCAAAGAATAGCTGCAGCTTGGGAGAAGTCTTGGACCCGGGAGTGGGAGGTACGGATGTTAGTCGAAAGTCGGTTGCGGAGCGTAGAGAACGCGTAGGCCGATAAACAGAAATGAGCGAAGAGATGTAGGGGGCACCGCGCTGTGGAGAGCTTTGTGGATGAGAACAAGCAATTTAAATCGGATCCTATAGTGTATGGGCAGCTTGTGCAATGACTGAGTAACAAATAGCCAGATAGATCACCCTGGCTGCAGCATTAAGGATGGACTGGAGAGGGGAAAGTCGAGTGAGGGGGAGGCCAATTAATAGAGCTACAGTAGTCAAGGCGGGAGTGATTCAGGGCAACAGTGAGGGTTTTTGTTGTTTCCAAGGTGAGAAAGGGGCAAGAGATTGTATATGGAAGGTGAAGGAAAGATTGGTGTCAAATACAACGCCCAAACAGCGTGCCTGCTGGCTCGGCGTAATTGTGGTGCCACACACGGAGAGGGAGACGTCAGATTTAGGGAGGTGAGTAGATGGCAGGAGCAGAAGAAGTTCAGTTTTGGAAAGGTTGAGTTTCAGATAGAGAGCGGACATGATGCTGGAAACTGCGGCCAGACAGTCACTGGTGTTCTGTAGTACAGTGGGGGTAAGGTCAGGGGATGAGGTGTATAGTTGTGTGTCATCAGCATAAATATGGTACTGGAAGCCAAATTTGCTGATGGTCTGTCCAATTGGGGCCGTGTAGAGAGAGACGAGAAGAGGGCCAAGTACTGAACCCTGAGGAACCTCAATAGTGAGAGGAAGGTGGGAAGAAGTGGAGCCAGCAAACGATACACTAAAAGAGCGGTCAGATAGGTAGGAGGAGAACCAGGAGAGAGCAGTATCCGTTATGCCGATTGAGTGGAGCATAGAGAATAGTAGGTGGTGCTCAACGGTGTTGAAAGCTGCAGAGAGCAATCACTGTATGTTTTGCTGTCAGAAGGTCATTGGTTACTTTAATGAGTGCAGTTTCTGTAGAATGTAGGGGTCAGAAGCCGGACTGTGATGGGTCTAGAAGAGAGTGAATGGAGAGGTAACGGGTAAGGCAGGAGTAGACAAGGCGCTCCAAGAGTTTAGAGATGAAGGGGAGATTGCAGACTGGTCTGTAGTTTATGTGGGAAGGGTCAAGAAAGGTTTTTTTTTTAATAATGATGGAGTGTTTGAAGGAGGAGGGGAAGATACCAAAAGAGAGAGAGAGAGGTTGAAGATTTCAGTTAGGTGAGTAGGTGTGAGGGAATGGGGTCAGTGGTGGATGTAGTGGGATGAGAAGAGAGCAGCCTGGAGCCTTCTTCTTCTGTGACTGGGTCAAATGAGGAGAGTGATCCAGAGGAGATGTGGGGAGGGATGGGAGTCACGGCACTTGGCGGGTGGGAGCTGATTTCCTGATGGATTTTCTCTATTTTCTCTGTGAAGTAGGACGCCAGGTCCTCAGCACAAATGTCCGTGATAGGGGCCTGCGCTTTAGGACTGAGGAAGGAGTGAAATGTGTCGAAGAGTTTTTTTGGGTTGTTGGATAGTGAGGAGATCAGGGTGGTAAAGTAGGACTGTTTGGCGAGGTGAAGGGCAGTGTTATAGGTTTTTAACATAAATTTATAGTGGATAAAGTTTTCTAGTGTGCGAGTTTTCCTCCATAAGCGTTCAGCACTCCTAGAGCATCGCTGGAGAAATCGGGTTTGCGGTGTGAGCCAGGGCTGTTTTACTCTGTTTAGAGGTTCTGAGGGTGAAAGGCACTAGTTGGTCCAGGGTGCTTCGCAGACTGTCATTGTAGTGATTTACAGCCAGATCAGGACAGGAAAAAGAGGAGATTTGGGACAGTGATGAGTGAAGGGAGTCTGTAATTGAGGGTTAATGGCTTGTAGATTTCTGAATGTGTGATAGGTAGGAGTGTGCTGGGGTGGGCGAGGATTTGTGAGCGTGAAGGAGAGAATGTTCTGATCAGAGAGGGGAAGAGGGGAGTTATCTAGCTAGGGGATTGAACAAAGGCGGACAAAGACCAGATCAAGGGTGTTTCCGTCTTTGTGTGTCTCAGAGGTTGAAATCTGTGAGAGGCCAAAAGAAGTGGTTAAAGATAGAAGCTGGGATGCGGGTGGGGAGGTGGGGCTATTTATGGAGATGATGAAGTCTCCCAGGATAAGGGTTAGTAAATCTGAGGACATGAAGTGCGGCAGCCAGGCAGAAAAATGGCCAAGGAGCTGAGTGTATGAGCCTGGGGGATGGTATATGACTGCTATGCAACATTATCAGATGTTGATCCAAGCAGATACAGTACTGACTACAAAAGAATGGTGCGGGTCCAGGATATATAACTTTTTTTTATTGTGCCACCATGAAAGCGTTGAAATTAGATAGCCTCTCTGTCCTAATAGGAACAGGAAATACAAGCAGAGAGGTTAAGAGCCCTTCCTCTATTCCTCAGTATTTTATGTTTTTAGAAGGAGGGTGGCTTAGAGAGGTACTGTTTCTGGTACCTTTTGGGCCCTCTGGCTGGCAGCAGAGTTTTGGACATTCTTTAGCCAGGCAATCTAGCAGTGATACTTTTGAATATTCTTGCTACTGGGAATCATGCTAGGTCGAAAGGGGATCGAGCTCCATCGACTTGATGCTGCATGCGGGCTACAGGTTGGAGCAGTACAGTGTCTGGAAGCACTTGTGGGCCGCGCCAGATCTCTGAAAAGTGGTGTCTTCTGGCGTCCCCCTCTCCGTAAGTACTGCAGTTTCGTCTCACAAGATGTGAGTCATGCTGATGTGATGATCAGGTGACTTCTGGCGGTTAGAACCCGGAAGTTATTAGAGCGAAATTTGAATTCAAAACTAGAAGCAGCTGCCTTTTTGAATGAGGTTGGCCTGCTTGTATTGATGCCCACAATATAATGACCGTGATCAGTCTAATGGTCAGGAAGCCATAGATAGCTTGTTATCCCGCTCGGAATCTGCTGAGCAGTCTGCCAACCACCAGCCTAGTAAGTGGCATTTGCTGCCTCTTTACCAAGGTAAAAAAAGAAAAAACTGACCAGTGCCTCCAAACAGAATAAGACAAGTGTGAACTGGTGCAAGTTGTCACAACTAAGTCTGAAATGCTATAGTATGCAAACAATGAGTATATGATATTGGAACTGAATTACTGCAATGGAAAATATGTTAAAAAATGAAGGTACTAGTTAGGAACGTGTACGTCGCACCTATACCCAACTGATCCCTGTACAGACTAGAAAGGCCTTAGCCGTACAACTAACAACATGTTGGACCTAACTCCTTAAATGGCCGTGGAGGGGTTTCTCATACCTCCTGAGTAACCATCGTGGAGGCCACAACACACTGCCAACCTGGGAAAAGGAAAGTGTGAACCAACATATGAAAATCCAGGGTGAGAAACTAACATACATTCATATAGGGTAGTGAGGGAAAGCTAAGGAAGCAGGGCTGTGGACTCAGTAAGCCAAACCTTCGACTTCAACTCCGACTCCTCAATTTCCATGACAACCATTCCGACTCCCTCATACATGGCTCATGTTTAAAGGGAATCTGTCACCCCCCCCCTTCCTCCGGGCGATATCAGATCTCTACTATGGCCATACAGGGTATAGAGAAGTAAATCTATACTATTCCCCTAAATCGCTGCCTCTGTGCTAAATTACCATATTCCCCCCCCCCCTGCATGTCACAGGGCCCTGTGACGTGCCCTGCTCTGCCTCCCCTCCCGCGCATGCGCAATGCAAGGTTGTGGCGCAGTATGCAGATTTTTCTGCAATCAGACCTCTGCTATGGGCCATACAGGTAAGTATAGATTTACTTTTCTATCACCTGTATGGCCATAGTAGAGGTCTGATATCGCCCAGGGGGTGACGGATTCCCTTTAAGTGATAAATTTACTGTAGTAAAATGGTAACATTAAGCTTTTAATCATTATTATGATATAGTAATCAAGCTATTTAGATAGAACATAAAATATATTTATTGTAATACAACTGTAGAACAAAATTTCCTTTGAATATTTACAATTTACTATACACTATGCAGTAAGTGGAAAAAAAAACAGTTTTCAATAAAAATGTACTGAATAACATTTATGCAGTCTATGAATTTGTTCTGAGAAATCATCAGATCCTCCTTCATAGATTACCTCAAATCTGACCTAATTACAGGTGCCTCTCACTAAATTAGAATATCATAAAAAAGTTAATTTATTTCAGTTCTTCATACAAAAAGTGAAACTCATATTATATAGAGTCATTACACACAGAGTGATCTATTTCAAGTGTTTATTTCTGTTAATGTTGATGATTATGGCTTACAGCCAATGAAAACACAAAAGTCATTATCTCAATAAATTAGAACACTTTATAACACCAGCTTGAAAAATGTTTTTAGAATCCGAAATGTTGGCCTACTGAAATGTATGTTCAGTAAATGCACTCAATACTTGGTCGGGGCTCCTTTTGCATCAATTACTGCATTAATGTGGCGTGGCATGGAGGCGATCAGCCTCTGGCACTGCTGAGGTGTTATGGTAGCCCAGGATGCTTTGATAGCAGCCTTCAGCTCGTCTGCCTTGTTGGGTCCGGTGTCTCACATCTTCCTCTTGACAATACCCCATAGATTCTCTATGAGGTTAAGGTCAGGCGAGTTTTCTGGCCAATCAAGCACAGTGATACTGTTGTTTATAAACCAGGTATTGGTACTTTTGGCAGCGTGGACAAGTGCCAAGTCCTGCTGGAGAATAAAATTTCCATCTCCAAAAAGCTTGTCAGCAGAGGGAAGCATGAAGTGCTCTAAAATTTCCTGGTAGACTGCTGCAGACTTTGGTCTTGATAAAACACAGTGGACCTACACCAGCAGATGACATGGTTCCCCAAACCATCACTGATTGTGGAAACTTCACCCTAGACCTCAAGCAGCTTGGATTGTGTGCCTCTCTACTCTACCTCCAGACTTTCGGACCTTGATTTCCAAATGAAAATTGGAACTCTGGGTCCTTGTGGAGTGTGTCAATGACTGCCTTCTGGACATCTGTCAATTCAGCAGTCTTCCCAATGATTGTGGAGCCTACTGAAACAGACTAAGGGACCTTTTTAAACACTTAGGAAGCCTTTGAAGTTGTTTTTTGTTAATTATTTTAATTTACTGAGATAATGACCTTTGTGTTTTCATTGGCTGTAAGCCATAATCATCAACATTAACAGAAATAAACACTTGAAATAGATCACTCAGTTTGTAATGACTCTATATAATATATGAGTTTCACTTTTTGTACTGAAGAACTGAAATAAGGTATAAATAGTACCTGCGCTGGTTATGATAGGACTGAGGTAATCACCAAGGAAGGAGAAGGTTGATGTAAAAACAAGTTATATTTATTGGGATTATATAGATATAAAAATATAGATAAAAATGAAATAGATCAATTATCACCTCTGAATTAAAAATAAGGAGATCTTGGTTTGAATAGGGTTCAAGGTAGGCTTAAATAGATGTGTAGATCATTCTTGGATGGAGTCCCCTGAGGAAAGGAAGAAAGAAAATGGGGATCAATACGGTGGCTAGTACCGTTTTTTACGCTTAATGGGTAGGGAGGTATACCTGAGGCATATGAAGAAGATTTTTGGTCGACTGGAATGTGTAGATCCTCAAGGGTAGTGGGGCCCAATGGTGCCACTAAAGAGGAAGAGAAAAACGTTTTAAAATGTAAACTTATATGTGATGGTAGGTGTGCTGATTCAATTTTACCTGAGATTGAGAGGAGAGCAAGAGAGGAAAACGTTCTATTTAGCTAGTGATGATATAGCGTGGAGTCCTGAGGATTGGGAGCAATTAGATTATTAGACCATAATACTATAACTGGTTAAAGGATAATATTGACCAGGATATGGTATAGTTACCTGACCAGCGGTATATCCTTAGAGGTAGGAGAACTCTGACAGACAGTTGGTTTGGGCAGTTGGCAGGGTACCTACCCTAGTATAGGTGGGATGCACAAGGCGTCCGGTTGGCACTGTCCTTTGCAATATTGGGAAGTTAGAGGGAGGGGAGACCCACTAGTTCCCGGTTATGCAGGCTGGGACATGTTGAGTAACTGTCCCTAGAACGTCTTTGGTTAAAGCGGGTACTTTTCAACAAATGTCAAACAGAGATGCATGCCATAGTGCTGTGGCACGAGGTGCTCAGGTAGAGTTGTCTCCTGCTTGTATCGCCGGTGCGGTGCTCATACGGAGTCAGAAGGACCTGCAGTTGGTGGTGTGCCACACTGCACTGTTTGCGTACCTGGAAATGCGGCGGTGAGCGGCAGCGGTCCGGGGTAACGCGAAGTATCTGGAGGCGTGTTCACTTACCAAGCCTGCCAGGCGTTGCTTGCGATGACTGTACCTCACTTCTCGGGGAGTCCCGGCTGGAGGCTCCGGCGAGAGCGGGCACTGGCTTCTGGTAGTTGTGCTCGTAGCTGGAGAGGACCTGCGTGACGTCAGGCCACGTGACTTCCCAGGTTAAGGTTAGTACAGATAGCACAGGGGACCTCTTCGCGTTACCCCAGACCGCCGCATTTCTATTTACGCAAACAGTGCAGTGTGGCACACCGCAGCTTTTTGGTTTACTGCACTTTCCCGCAGCAGGTACTGATAATTAACTCACCAGCGGCCCTTGCTCAACTACTTTTTTAAGAACTGAAATAAATTAACGTTTTGATGATATTCTAATTTAGTGAGATGCACCTGAATGCAACCTCTCTACGCTAACTTGGGTTCGTGACAAAGCAATAACAACATGGGCAACATCTCTAATAATTTCGGGGTATAAAGAAATTGCTTCATGCACAGTCAGTTTTGATGAACAATTGAACTCTTCTACTTTGAGAGCAAGTGAAAAATTTTGCTGAAATATGGTCACTGTTTTCTATGGGAATGGAATCTTTTTCCCTGCGGCAACGCTTTGCATGCTCCATGTCGTCCAAATACTTTTCAAAATTAAACTCCTCATCTGATGAGGCTGAAGAAACGGCAGCAGCAGGACTGGCAGGACCCAAGTCCTCTTGCTCTTGGCTGTTCTGGTGCCCACACACCCTAACTGCTACCTCAATCAGGGCTTCTTTTCCTTTAGGAAGCTGTTGATCATACAGCAATATACGATGACTCGGGTCCACATAAACAGCTGCCAGAAGAATTTTATTTTCTTATAGCAGCGTCTCTCTCTGTTTCATTGTAGCAGCAATACCATCTGCGATTAAACCTCCTCTTTGGGACAGGCAAAACAACAAGTTTTTCCACTACTTTATAAAAATGCCAGGAGTTAAATCCTCAGCTAGTAATTTTTTAGTCACTGTAAATGGGTGATGAAGCAATTCCTTCAATTCAGCCACCTGTGTCCATTGACCTTCATTTAGTGTTACCTGAGGGTTGACCATATCTACAAGAAAGTGTTTAAGCTTAATCATTAAATAGGTACTGACCCAGCGAGTGGCTTGATCCGCAATTGCCCCTTTTCCAGCATGGCTCTTCAAGATAGAATCAATTTTAGGGATTCTGGCAGCAGTAGCCAATTTCCTCACTTTGCTAATCCGTGTTGCAGCATGTCACTCTTGCAGACTATCTCTTATTGCCAGCTGCAGCATGTGCACAACACAGCGCATGAAGAGTAGGCTAGAGGTGTGAAGATCCTGTTGCTGTATTTCCGATTTGATATACATCAGAGCTGCTAATTTCTCCAAACATGAGCTAAGAGGAAAAACAAACTAAAACATCAAGCATACAGAGACAACATATCCTGGACTATTGATTTATGCACAGTTTATTGAAAGTTTAGATATGCTTTAAGAAGTACTTAGCTTAATCCTGCTTTCCTGTTCACTCCAGCAGTTCTGAGATGAGTGCAGGCATTCCTTCCCAGTGTGTTTGGATTTTTTCCCTTATCTGTAGAGGAGGAGCTTCACTACTTATCATAAACTGAAGCACAGATTCATCTCTGCTAGAAGTCTAGACCCTTAGATCAGGAATAGGACAGACATTTATAGGACATTTAATAGCTTTCCAAACTTCTTATGATAAAATATTCCCTACAAACTGCATTGAACTACCGTATCCAATTTATTGTATATTTTAGGAGTCGGAATCGGTCCATTTTATACCGACACTGATTCCGACTCCACAGCCCTGCTAAGGAGAGTCAAAAATAAAAGGAACAAGTATAACCTCCCATAAACCTGACAAGGTAATAGGAAAAGGTGCTGGGAGGGAAAGTAAAAAGACTTACTTCTAGAATACAACTGGAGTTTACCAAGCAAGGTATCTCTAAGTTGAAAGGGCTGGAACTCCTGAACACAGATCCACCAAGAGGTATAGCCAGCAAGGAAGTTCAGTGAAAGGTGAACATATAAAACCCCATACAAAATATGATGGGACAAACAAAAACTGAAAAATGAGAAACTCCTGGAAAGGAGAAAACTAAGAAGGGAAACCAAAGACAATAGAAACCATCATCATTTGGACAGAGAAGAAAATACAATAGCTCAGCAGACAGGGGAACCAACCACGCAGCAACAGGTCACCAATCGAATCCACAAACTGAGCCATGACAGTACTTGGCACACAAATTGACCAATTCATGAGAGCCCATTAGCCGCGGCAAGGCATACCCCTTTGATGGGACTCTAATCTTATAAGCCTCTCCAGGGTTAAAAGCCTACAATTCTAAAGGCAGGCAAGATCCAGCTCTAATGAAAAATTACTAGGTTGATGGAAGGAATGTTCAATCAGAAAGGAGTGTACTACAAATATAAAAAAAACTGACCAGCACCTCCAAACAAAATAAAACAAGTGCAAACAGGTTAATATGCCAATGATAGAGGATAAAAAATATTTCTCTTCACAGTATTGCGGACTGTACCAAGCAGAATCTTAATGTCTTCTGAAGGTAGAGGAAAAAACTGAACCATTCAGGAAGAAGTGTTCGGTGGACTCAAATGGGAGCCAAAATCAGGAGTGGGTGATAAATGCATAAATGTTGCACTTGATTCTATTATACCTTATCTCTGATTGTTCCTCACCTGGTTTTGGCTCCCACTCCTGAGAAAAAATACTGACCGAATACTGATAGTAGGGCCGTGGCCTAAAGAATAATAAGGAGTCCTGGAAGTGATGATATGCCTCCAGTCCCCCAGAGCCCTGACCTTATCATAATCAAGTCTTACTGAATTATAAGTAGAGACAGAAAAATTTGCACAGGCCTATATACACAGCTGTGGATAGTTCTCCAAGATGTTCTGAACAACCTCCCATCTGTATTCCTTCAAAAACTGTCTGAAAGTGTCCATGGAAGAATTTAAGCTTTGATGCCGTTTTAAAGGCAAAACATTGTCCCACCAAATATTTATATGATCTAGATTTCTCTTTTAGTCACGCTCATGTAGCATTTTGTTCATAGATAAAAATAAACTATTAATACATTTTTTAAAATTCTTGCTTTGCACAATTTTTTCCACACCAACCTAAGGCTATGTTCACACATCATGGTTTTTTCAGCGTTTTTTATGCAAATTTTCAGCTGCCTTTTGCAGTACCAGCAAAGTCTATGAGAAACCAGAATTCTCTGTTTACACATCATGTTTTTTTTTTTTGTTCAGGATTTTGTGCCTTGCATGTTTTTTTGGAAAATAGAGCATGTCACTTCTTTTAGCATTTTTCACCCATTGGAAGTAATGGCTAATGAATAGTGTTGAGCGAGCACTAAAATGCTCGGGCCGAGCTCGCCGTGATACTCTGGTGCTCGACCCGAGCAAAGAGCCCAATGTTAGTCTATGGGAGACCCGAGCATTTTTGCGGCGGCACCCCCGGCAGTCTTTTAAAAGCCTAACAAGTGCCCAAAACGATAGTGACAGTGCTCAAATGACATGGGGACAGCATGGGGATCGCCCCAGGAAGCATTTCTGACCCCCAGGTCACTGTTGTCAACAATGTGGTCAGAGGTATTAAGCCACTTTTACAGGCTCATAATAAAACGTTCAAAAACGAAAGTGAAACTTTTTTCCTGTGAAATATGTTAAGGAATTTCTTTTCCAGGGTAAAGACTTGTGTATAAGGTAAAATAAATAACCAAAAACAAAAATACTCCTCCACACCTTGGGCTATGTTCACAAGTAGCATTTTTTATGCGTTTTTGCACTTTTGTATTGCTTTCAACTGTGACAAATGCATTCACCGGGAAATGTCATTTTAACATTTTACAACCTTATCTGGCCATGTGCTGTGTGACACATGCATACAGTGCTGAAAAGACATGGGGACAGCATGGGGAAGACCCCTGGAAGCATCTCTGACTCCCAGGTCACTGCCTAAAAGTGTGCCCATCAGAAGTGATCCTTGCCGCATCAGAAGATGCAGACTTGCAACTATCCCCGTGCAAGTCCTTGTCCCAGGGCAGTGTTCAATTGTACCTCCCCCATTCCTTGCAATGCAAGCGCAAATATGCAGCCAACCACCCACCCACCCGCAGGCTGCAATACCATACTGCTAGCTTGCACTTGAAATGGGGCCTTTTAGTTTTGAAGAGGCCAAAGCTGGCCACTACCTCATGGCTGCTTTGGCAGCGAGGTATCCATACTCAGTCCCCGGCGGCCGGGTGTCCATACTCGGTCCCCGGCGGCCGGGTGTCCACGCTTGGTCCCCAGCCGCCCCGCGGCCGGGTGTCCACACACGGTCCCCAGCCTCCTGGGGGCGGCCGGGTGTCCATAAACGGTCCCCAGCCGCCCCGATTTCTCCGCGGAACATCCCCACAGACTTTTCTTAGCCCGGCCTACTTTAGGACAGCATTGGACGAGCCCACTAGAGAACCAGACTCCTCCGGTGGGCCCTGGCTTCTCCATCAGGGCAGTTGAGAGTGCCAAGGTGAGGAGCATGATGATGATGATAGAAGTTAGCATCTGCTTTGTTTTGTTGGAATGCAAGCGTAAGTGTGCAACCTGCCACACCCAGGCTGCAATACCATACTGCTAGCTTGCTTGCACTTGAAATTGGGCCTTTTAGGCATGTGGAGCCAGACGCCGGCCACCATGTCATGGCTGCGTTGGCGGCCCTTTTATCCATACTCAGTCCCCACCCGCCCGGCGGCCGGATGTCCACGCTCGGTCCCCAGCCGCCAGGGGGCGGCCGGGTGTCCACACTCGGTCCCCAGCCGCCCCGCGGCCGGGTGTCCACACACAGTCCCCTGCCGCCTGGGGGCGGCCGGGTGTCCATAAACGGTCCCCAGCCGCCCCGATTTCTCCTGTTACCGACCCACACACTTTTCTTAGACTGGCCTGCTTTAGGGCAGCATTGGACGAGCCCACCAGAGAACCAGACTCCTCCGGTGGGCCCTGGCTTCTCCATCAGGGGAGTTGAGAGTGCCAAGGTGAGGAGCATGATGATGATAGAAGTTAACATCTGCTTCGTTTTCTTGGAATGCAAGCACATGTATGTAGTAGCGGCTAGGCCTTAGGTGGTCAGCGTTTTGGTGCATATCCTACCTCCTACGAGGACTGCTGGATGTTTTCCTGCTACTATCCCAGTTCTATGACTCCTGTTAAAACAAAGCTTCAGGTGATAAATGATGGATGAGGTGGTGGCAAAGGAGAAAGAGCAGGAGGAACAGGGACCATTCACATCAATATCAGGCCAGTCAACCACACGTCTTGTAGGATATGTTTCTGTAACAAAAGGAGCAGTTCTGCTACACAGTTATAGGGCATACAGTGAGTGCAATGCCTACCAAACATTTCGAGGCACTCCAATGCCCCTTGGAAGTGACATGGAGGTCAGAGGGCCTTAACTAAACCATTTTTTCCATTTATAGCAACTGGGTCTCCTGTACACTGTTGGCCTAAGCAGTGAATGGAAGGCTTTCCAAAAATTATGAGGAACTGCAATGCCCCTTGAAACAGACGTGGATTACAGCGTACTAAAAACCTTCCACCCATTATTGGGGAGTGGGTCTCCATTAGTTTTCGCCTTTGCATTGAAAAGCAAAAGCTGACTAAAATTAGGAGGAAATGCAATGCCCGTTGGAAGAGTTGTGGAGGTTAGAGGTAATTAAAAACAACATTTCAATGCCCCTCGGAAGAGACGTGGAGGTCACAGTAGCTTAACAAGACTGTTTTAATGCCCCTTTGAAGAGACATGGAGGTTGCAGTAGGTTAACAAGACGGTTTTAATGCCCCTCGGAAGAGACGTGGAGGTCGCAGAAGCATAACAAGACGCTTTTAATGCTCCTTGGAAGAGACGTGGAGGTCAGAGTGGTATAACAACACGCTTTTAATGCCCCTCAGAAGAGACGTGGAGGTCCCAGTAGCTTAACAAGACGCTTTTAATGCCCCTCAGAAGAGACGTGGAGGTCGCAGTAGCTTAACAAGACGGTTTTAATGCCCCTTACAAGAGCCATATAGTACAGCATATTACAAACATTATTCCCATTATTGGGAAGTGGGTCTCCCATAGTCTTTGCTTATGCCTTCCAAGCAAAAGCTGCCAAAAATTAGGACGTAGGAACTTGCAATACCCTTACAAGAGCCATGCAGAACAGCATATTACAAACATTATTCCCATTATTGGGGAGTGGGTCTCCCATAGTATTTGCTTATGCCTTCCAAGCAAAAGCTGCCAAAAATTATGAGGAAATGCAATGCCCGTTCGAAGAGTCGTGGAGGTCCCAGTAGCTTAACAAGACCGTTTTAATGCCCCTCAGAAGAGACGTGGAGGTCAGAGTGGTATAACAACATGCTTTTAATGCCCCTCAGAAGAGACGTGGAGGTCAGAGTGGTATAACAAGACGGTTTTAATGCCCCTCAGAAGAGACGTGGAGGTCACAGTAGCTTAACAAGACGCTTTTAATGCCCCTCGGAAAAGTGGTGGAGGTCGAAGTAGCTTAACAAGACACTTTTAATGCCCCTTACAAGAGTCATACAGTACAGCATCTTAAAAACATTATTCCCATTATTGGGGAGTGGGTCTCCCATAGTCTTCGCTTATGCCTTCCAATTAAAAGCTGCCAAAAATTAGGATGGAGGAACTTGCAATGCCCCTTACAAGAGCCATGCAGTACAGCATATTACAAACATTATTCCCATTATTGGGAAGTGGGTCTCCCATAGTATTTGCTTATGCCTTCCAAGCAAAAGCTGCCAAAAATTAGGATGGAGGAACTTGCAATGCCCCTTACAAGAGCCATACAGTACAGCATCTTAAAAATATTATTCCCATTATTAGGGAGTGGGTCTCCCACAGTCTTTGCTTATGCCTTCCAAGCAAAAGCTGACAAAAATAAGGACGGAGGAACTTTCAATAATGGCAACATGGACCACGGTCACCCTGGTGGTATAATGGTGGTAGAGGCTGAGGATAAGGAGAAGAACATAAAACAGCCGAAATGAGGAATCGTATACCCATGTGTGGGTGTGAAGCGGTGCATGTGAATACACCTCGCGAAAAAACACAGTGGATTTGACTTTGTTACTCTGCTGTCATTAGGTGGTGATGAGAAGTCTGGCCCAATCCAGCCCTTGTTCATTTTGATAAGGGTCAGCTTGTCAGCATTGTCAGTTGACAGGGGAGTGCGCTTATCAGTTATAATTCCCCCAGCGGCATTAAAAACACGCTCCGATAACACGCTAGCGGCAGGGCAGGCCAGGACCTCCAAGGCGTACAGAGCGAGTTCATTCCAAGTGTCTAGCTTGGATACCCAATAATTAAAAGGCACAGAGGAATCACGGAGGACGCTGGTACGGTCGGCAAGGTACTCCCTCACCATCTTTTGAAACTTTCCACTCCTTGTGAGAGTACCCCGCGCCTCAGGGCCTGTAAGCTGGGCGGGTCTCAGAAAACTGTCCAAGAACATTGACAGTATTCCCCTGCCTCTGCTGGATTGGAGTTGCCTCTCTCTCGCTTGTACGCCTTGGTTGGTCAACGAACTGTGACCTCTGCCGCTAGCGTGTTCAGATGGGAACTTTTTTAACAGTTCTGCAGCAAGGGCTTTCTGGTACTGCCCCATTTTTGTAGACCTCTCCACCTCAGGAATAAGAGAGTGAAAGTTCTCCTTGTAGCGGGGGTCTAAAAGTGTCACCAACCAGTAATGACTGTCACCCAACATTTTGACAATGCGAGGGTCACGGTTAAGGCAGCGTAACATAAAGTCAGCCATGCGTGCCAGACTGGTAATGGGCAAGACTTCCGTGTCCTCACCAAGATGACGACTGACCATGCTCTCCTCCTCCTCCTCCCCCTGTACTCAGGCCACCCACGCTGAACTGACGGTATGACAGTTGTACAGGTACTACTGTCTGCAGCGCATGACACAAGCTCCTGTTCTTCTTCCTCCTCCTCCTCTCCCCCATTGTCCCCCAATGCACATTGGAATGAGGTGAGGCTGGGCTGTGTGTAATCGACCGCTACGGCTTCTTGATCCATCTCATCATACTCTGGCTGCAATGCCTCCTCTTTAATTCTCTGCAGAGAGCGTTGCAAAAGACAGACAAGTGGAATGCTGACGCTAATGATGGGATCATCCCCACTCACCATCTGGGTGGACTCCTCAAAGTTTGTCAAGATGATACAGATGTCAGACATCCAGGTTCACTCCTGAGGTCTTATGTGTGGAGTCTGACCTGAATATCGATGGCCTTGTTGCAGCTAGTACTCCACAACTGCTCTCTTCTTCTCACAAATCATTTGCAACATGTGGAGAATAGAGTTCCAACGCGTGGGGACATCACACACCAGTCGGTGTGACGGAAGCTGCAAACGCTGCTGCAACACAGCAAGGGCAGCGGCAGCTGTAGCCGACTTGCGAAAATGAGCTGACAGGCGGAGTACTTTGACGAGCAGATCTGGCAACACGGGGTACGATTTAAGAAACCGCTGAACCACGAGGTTAAGCACATGAGCCAGGCATGGTACGTGTGTGATCTCGCCTCAGAGCCGCCACCAGGTTACGGCCATTGTCACACATGACCATGCCTGGATGTAGGTTAAGCGGTCTCAGCCACAGATCTGCCTTCTCTTTCACAGCTGTCCACAACTCACAAGCAGTGTGAGGTTTCTCACCTAAGCTTATGAACTTCAGCACAGCCTATTGCCGCTTGGCGGAGGCAGTACTGCAGTGCTTCCAGCTTGTAACTGATGTGTTGATATCTGAGATGGAGCCTAAACAGGAGGAGGAGGATGATGTGCAGGAGCTGTACACTGTGGGGGCAACTCTGGCTGACATAGGGCCCGCAATCCTCGGTGTGAGGAGGATGTGTTCCGTCCCAAGGTCAGACTGGGTCCCGGCTTCCACTATGTTTACCCAGTGTGCCGTCAGGGTGATGTACCATCCCTGGCCACAAGCACTTGTCCACGTGTCCGTTGTCAGGTGGACTCTCCCAGTAACTGCGTTGTTGAGGGCACGGCAGATGTTTTGGGACACGTGCTTCTGTAGTGCGGGGATGGCACACCGGGCAAAATAGTGTCGGCTGGGGACCAAGTACCGAGGGATGGCCACCGCCATGAGGTTGCGGAAGGATTCCGTCTCCACCCGCCTAAAAGGCAGCATTTCCAACGCAAGCAGTCGTGAACTGTGCGAATTTAGGACTGTGGCCTGTGGGGCGTTAGCTGCGAATTTCCGCTTTCGTTCAAAGGTCTAGGATATGGACAATTGAATGCTGCGGTGGGACATGGACTTTGATGTTTCTTGAGAAACTGCCATAACAAGTGAAGACTGAGAGGAGGGGGCATCTTTGCATGCAGTATGGACAGGGGATTGCCTTGCATACACAACAGGGGGTTCTATTGCACGCACAACAGCAGAAGAAGCAGTGGTGACACCCGCTGACACTGGTCGTGGACCCTGGGGTTCGCCCCACAAAGTCGGATGCTTTGCTGCCATGTGCCTGATCATGCTGGTGGTGGTCAGGCTGGTAGTTTTGTCACCCCTGCTGATGCTGGCATGGCAGGTGGTACAAATGGCCTTTTTGGGGTTATCAGCAGAGTCTTTAAAAAAATTCCAGACTCTGGAAGACCTACCGCTTGTACTGGCAACGTCCCTCGTGTTGGTGTTACGGGGAACGGTTGCCCGCCTTCTGTCTGCGGCCACCACACTGCTTCTTCCTGCCTGTTGGGGTACTCTGCCTCCCTCCCCCTGATTGCTGCTGGCCTCACTCTGCACGTCCTCCTGCCCTGTTGGGTCAGTTACTAGATCATCCACCACCTCCTCCTCTTCCACTTGCGCACCACGATCCTCCTCCTCACTTCCTGGCAATTGTGTCTCGTCATCGTCCACCTCTTGTCACAAATTGCCAGCGTCTACTTCCTGTGGCCGTGGCTGTTCAAATATTTGCATCGCTACATGGGATCTCCTCTTCCACCACTTCAAGCTGAGCAGACGAGGGGCACAAATCTGGAAATGGACCAGTGAACAGCTCTTCAGAGTGTCCAAGTGTGGGATCAGTTGCTGTCTGACGACACTCGGCATGGTGGGAGGAGGGAGCATCAGGGTGAGTAGTATGCGGTCGAGACTCACGGCTACTAAGAGTCAACCGTGTGGAAGACAGGCCGGAGGTGATGGTGCCCATGTAACTGGAAGTATTATCTGCTATCCAATTAATAACCTGTTCACACTGATCAATTCGCAATACTGGTGTTGTTCTGTGCTTCCCTAGTAATTCGGTCAAGAAGTGGGAGCGAGAAGATGTGGCTGTTGGTTGTGGCACATTTTCACCTTGGCCACGGCCCCGTCCTCTGCACGCACCATCACCAGAACGTCCACTTCCACGTCCCTTGCCACGCGCCTTGCCCATTGTAAAGGAAGTAAAATAGCTTACACTCGCACTATCAATGGAAAAGGGTAATAAAAAGTAGATTAGAACCGTGGAAGAGGAAAACCACAGTTCTATTTCTCTGGCCTACACCCAACTCTTTTAAACAATCTGAGCAATCAGGGAGAAAATATTACTGTTTTTCTTTACGGAAAAAATACCAAAATCTGAATAATAGAGATTTACCGTGGAACAGCAAAACCACAATTATAATTTACTGGTGTATGTAGACGAGACTTTTTTAAATACAGTGCCTACAAGTAGTATTCAACCCCCTGCAGATTTAGCTGGTTGACACATGCGGAATTAACTTGGCATTGTGACATTTGTACTGTAGATCAGCCTGGAAGTGGGAAATGCACTGCAGCAAATTTTATTTATTTTTTTTTTTAAACGTTAAAAGTTAATTCAGAGTGTCATTTATTATTCAACCCCTCAAACCACAAGAATTCTGTTTGGTCCCCCTAAAGTATTAAGAAGTAGTTCAGGCACCAAGAATAATGAGCTTCACATGTGTGGATTAAAGATCTCTTTTGCCAGCCTTTTCTGACTATTTAAGACCCTCCCCAAACTTGTGAACAGCACTCAGACATGGTCAACATGGGAAAGACAAAGGAGCATTCCAAGGCCATTAGAGACAAGATCGTGGAGGGTCACAAGGCTGGCAAGGGGTACAAAACCATTTCCAAGGAGTTGGGCCTACCTGTCTCCACTGTTGGGAGCATCATCCGTAAGTGGAAGGCTTATGGAACTACTGTTAGCCTTCCACGGCCTGGACAGCCTTTGAAAGTGTCCTCCCGTGCCGAGGCCAGGCTTGTCCAAAGAGTCAAGGCTAACCCAAGGACAACAAGGAAGGAGCTCCGGGAAGATCTCATGGCAGTGGGGACATTGGTTTCAGTCAATACCATAAGTAACGTACTCCACCGCAATGGTCTCCGTTCCAGACGAGCCTGTATGGTACCTTTACTTTCAAAGCGTCATGTCAAGGCTCGTCTACAGTTTGCTCATGATCACTTGGAGGACTCTGAGACAGACTGGTTCAAGGTTCTATGGTCTGATGAGACCAAGATCGAGATCTTTGGTGCCAACCACACATGTGACGTTTGGAGACTGGATGGCACTGCATACGACCCCAAGAATACCATCCCTACAGTCAAGCATGGTGGTGGCAGCATCATGCTGTGGGGCTGTTTCTCAGCCAAGGGGCCTGGCCATCTGGTCCGCATCCATGGGAAGATGGATAGCACGGCCTACCTGGAGATTTTGGCCAAGAACCTCCGCTCCTCCATCAAGGATCTTAAGATGGGTCGTAATTTCATCTTCCAACAAGACAACGACCCAAAGCACACAGCCAAGAAAACCAAGGCCTGGTTCAAGAGGGAAAAAGTCAAGGTGTTGGAGTGGCCTAGTCAGTCTCCTGACCTTAACCCAATTGAAAACTTGTGGAAGGAGCTCAAGAATAAAGTCCACATGAGACACCCAAAGAACCTAGATAACTTGGAGAAGATCTGCGTGGAGGAGTGGGCCAAGATAACTCCACAGACCTGTGCCGGCCTGATCAGGTCTTATAAAAGACTATTATTAGCTGTAATTGCAAACAAGGGTTATTCCACAAAATATTAAACATAGGGGTTGAATAATAATTGACCCACACTTTTATGTTTAAAATTTAATAAAATTCAACTGAGCAACATAACTTTTTGGTTTGTAAGATTTATGCTTCTGTTCATAAAACCTACTCTTGAATGCAGTTTGAAGGCTCTAACTTATTTGCATCTTATCAAACCAGCTAAATCTGCAGGGGGTTGAATACTACTTGTAGGCACTGTATATATATTTGCGGCTGAACAATGAGCGACACACTCAAACAGTTTTTTTTAGATACAAATGGTCTAAAAGTGGATAATACAGAGGTTTGAACCGTGGAACTGCAAAACCACACTTGTATTTCTCGGGCCTACACCAGACTATTTTCAACAGATATATTTGTGTCTGAACAATCAGGAGACACTATTTATTTTTTACGGCAAAGAATGCTAAAAGCAGGATAATAGAGATTTTTTTACCGTGGAACAGCAAAACCACAGTTATAATTTACTGGTGTATACCAGACTTTTTTAAATATATATATATTTGCGGCTGAACAGTGAGCGACACACTCAAACTGTTTTTTTTAGATACAAATGGCCCAAAAGTGGATAATACAGAGGTTTGAACCGTGGAACTGCAAAACCACACTTGTATTTCTTGGGCCTACACCAGACTATTTTCAACAGATATATTTGTGTCCGAAAAATCAGGATGACACTATTTTTTTTTTTTCTTACGGCATAAAATCGCCAAGAGCAGGATAATAGAGATTTTTTACCGTGGAACAGCAAAAGCACACTTCTGTCTCTCTGGCCTACACCAAACTATTTTTAACAGATATATTTGTGTCTGAAAAATCAGGGAGACACTATTATTTTTTTTTTTATGGCAAAAAATTCCAAGAGCAGGATAATAGAGATTTTTTTACCGTGGAACAGCAAAAGCACAGTTATAATTTACTGGTGTATACCAGACTATTTTCAACAGATATATTTGTGTCTGAACAATCAGGAGACACTATTATTTATTTTTTACGGCAAAAAATGCCAAAAGCAGGATAATAGAGATTTTTACCGTGGAACAGCAAAACCACAGTTATAATTTACTGGTGTATACCAGACTTTTAAAAAATATATATATATTTGCGGCTGAACAGTGGGCGACACACTCAAACTGTTTTTTTTTTTAGATACAAAAGGCACAAAACTGGATAATACAGAGATTTCACCCGTGGAACTGCAAAACCACACTTCTGTTTCTGTGGCCTATACCAGACTCTTTTCAACAGATATATTTGTGTCTGAAAAATCAGAGACACACGTTTTTTTGGGGGCGTGGGGGACGACGACACCAATAGGTTAATAAGACGGGTATTTGTACAGTGCGACGGAGGAAAAAAAAAAGAGGATTTAGATGAAAAAAAAGAGGATTTAGATGAAAAAAAATAATTTTTCCTGGCCTCCGAGACCTGGAGCTAAGTCCAGCAATTTCAGAAACAGGAGCACACAGGATTGTAATGCAGCGTTTGCTGGTATAACCCCACTGCGTCTCCTATACTGCCTGCCTGTCTGCCTGATATCTGGGATGGATATTAGTCCTGAGAAAGACTGTTTGTTTGATCTGGCAGGCTTTACAGACCCTAGACTAACTATTTCACAGGATAAATCTCTCCCTAGCTCAGCAGCGCTGTCCCTACACTGTCTAATCCGGAGCGACTGTGTCCAAGATGGCGGCGCCCGGTTTTAAATACTCGAGGTGACACTGTGCGGCCAGCCAATCACTGTAATGCCCACAAACAACATGGCTGCGGCATTACAGTGACTGGCTGGCAATCCCTGCATGTTCATTGGCTCTGTAAAGAGCGCCAAACATGCAGGGTGGAGACCCGAGCTCCCGCCCGAGTAACCCGGAAATGCTCGGTGCTCGCCGAACATCCCGAGTAGCGTGATGCTCGGGCGAGTACCGAGCAGTGTCGAGCATGCTCGCTCAACACTAGTAATGAATTAACGCTGAAAAAAACAAGATGTGTGAACATAGCTAACTTTTGCACAGTAATGTACATATCCCTTTTTTTTCCTTGACATAAGGCATCTTCATTAATCAATGCACAACAAATTCAGCTCTGAATTTTTGGGGTGGTGGTGGCAATGTAGGAAATGTTGTAACCTGTATCTCTAGTCAGAGCAGATCTGTCCGGCCAGGGATTAGTCTGACTGAGACCTGTGGTTCTCTTTAGCCAGGCCTAATTCGGGTGTGTGCTGTCCAGTACGTATAATCGATTTCCTTCTTTGGCCAATGGGGCAGCACCACAACCTACCGGTATATAATCTCATAGCTTCCTACTCTAGTTAACCGATATTTGCCTGGAAGCTCCTGGACACTTGTGCTTTGTTTGTTTTGTTATTCTGGGTTTAGACCCGACTTACACACCGACCTCATCTCCTTCTGTTTTCTCTACTGAATCCGACCTCGACTACTAAGAAAACTCTTCTATAGGTAAGAAATATTCTGTATATAAAAGAATTAGTGGCCTTCCAGTACACGTGATACATATGCGACTCTGCTCCGCACACCTTGTACACGCGGCTCCGCTCCGTTCTCCTCGTACACACACGGCTCCGCTCCGTACACCTCGTAAACGCGGCTCCGCTCCGTTCTCCTCGTACACACACGGCTCCGCTCCGTACTCCTCGTACACACACGGCTCCGCTCCATACACCTCGTAAACGCGGCTCCGCTCCGTTCTCCTCGTACACACACGGCTCCGCTCCGTACTCCTCGTACACACACGGCTCCGCTCCGTACACCTCGTACACACGGCTCTGCTCCGTACACCTCGTACACACACGGCTCCGCACACCTCGTACACGCGGCTCTGCTCCGTACTTCTCATACACACGTGGCTCCGCACACCTCGTACACGCGCGGCTCCGCTCCGTACTCCTCGTACACGTGCGGCTCCGCTCCGTACACCTCGTACACACGCGGCTCCGCTCCGCACTCCTCATACACACGTGGCTCCGCACACCTCGTACACGCGCGGCTCCGCTCCGTACTCCTCGTACACCCGCGGCTCCGCTCCGTACGCCTCGTACACGCGCGGCTCCGCTCCGTACGCCTCATACACGCGCGGCTCCGCTCCGTACGCCTCGTACACGCGCTGCTCCGCTCCGTACGCCTCGTACACGCGCGGCTCCGCTCCGTACACCTCGTACACCCGCGGCTCCGCTCCGTACGCCTCATACACGCGCGGCTCCGCTCCGTACGCCTCGTACACGCGCTGCTCCGCTCCGTACGCCTCGTACACGCGCTGCTCCGCTCCGTACGCCTCGTACACGCGCTGCTCCGCTCCGTACGCCTCGTACACGCGCGGCTCCGCTCCGTACACCTCGTACACGCGCGGCTCCGCTCCGTACGCCTCGTACACGCGCGGCTCCGCTCCGTACGCCTCGTACACGCGCGGCTCCGCTCCGTACGCCTCGTACACGCGCGGCTCCGCTCCGTACGTCTCGTACACGCGCGGCTCTGCTACATCCACCCTGTAAACCCCTCCTGACCCCACACATAACCTTCAGCTCATCCAGCACCATGACAACCAGCACAGCAGAGTCCTGCATCCACTGAGGCCCCTGATCATGTGACCCCTGACTCCTCCCCTCCTGTGACCTCATCACAGGTCCTGTGCACACAGAACAGCCATATATGTGGTGGCGGCTCTGCAGGTGGAGGTATGTGGAGACCCCCATTACTGGGAACAGGGGGCATTAACCCCTCCATTCCCGGAGACAGTGCCCCCTTACACCCGTGCTCGCAGTGACATTGTGCCCCCAGTTCTCCATTACTTCCTCCTCTCTCAGGAAGCTTCTGTCTTCCTTCCTGTGGGGCAGAGATGGTGGAGGTGTCTGTCGGCCTCAGCTGTAGTGAGTGGAGCCTTTTTCCTGCACTCAGGTGTATTGTGTGTATAAGGCTGTGTGCACACGATGCGCTTTTTAAGCGTTTCCGCAGCGGCAAAAACTCTGCAGAAACGCTTCAAAACCGCATGGTAGAAGGCCTGCCTTGTCCCCCAATGAAATTTCTGCTGCGGATTATCATTGCGGAAAAAAACGCAGCACTACCAATTATTTTGCGGAAGCGCTGCGTTTTCGCTGCCATTGACTTGCATTAGAACGCGCCAATTCTGCAAGACTGCATCTGTACTTGCGTAATTGGCGCGTTCTAATGTGCGGATGGTACCCGGGTGTAGAGGAGAGGAGAGTCTCATCCACACCCAGGTACCATTAAAAAATCTGTAAAAAAAGAATAAAATAAAAAATAAATATATACTTACCTTCTGGTGGCCCGCGGAGCGCTCCTCCTTGCTTCCCGGCACTTCGCGATGGACTGAAGGACCTGTGCTGACGTCAGCAGGTCCTTCACTTTACCGCTGCCGGCAGCCGGGACCGAGCGAACTAACACAGCGCGGGCCATCGGAGGGCAAGTATATTTTTATTTTTATACATTCTCTCGGGTCACACTATATATGCCGTTTGCATGGATTTATATAGTGTGACCAAGTTGACAAGCACTTTCCAAGTGATGCTTAAATCACTTGGAAAGCGCTTGTCAACCCGCATGCGGAAATGCATGTGAAGAACGCTTCACATCCGCATGTCCCTGGCAGGAAAACGCATGTACAATCCGCATGTACAATCCGCATGTACAATCCGCATGTACAATCCACATGTACAATCCGCATGTACAATCCGCATGCGTTTTTTCTGCCAGGGAGATGAAGAAATGCTCAGGAAAAAATCCTGAGCATTTCTGCATCGTGGGCACATAGCCTTATACCCCTGTACCCTGTATGTGTAGATACTGACGGGAGGCTGGTGAGGGATGGGGGTCTTCGGACAGTTATGGGTTCACCATGTGGAGATTCCCCATTACTGGGCAGAGGCCACATTAACCCCTTCATTACCAGAGAAACCTTGTTTTGATTTCAGGATGAGGTTGTCCCTGAAGTACAGGCTTCATTTGGGAAATAGAAGTCAGCGATGGTTTTGATTAGTGATGAGCACAAGTGCTCATTACTCGAGTTTGCCTAGGGTGCTCGGTTACTCACCGAGTATCGCAGATGCTTGAGTGACATGTTTGCGTCCCCCACGGCCGCATGTTGTGCAGCTGTTAGTCCAAAAACATGCAGGGATTGCCTGTGTTTGTCAGGTAATCCCCATATGTTTTCTGGCCATGTAACAGCCATGAAACGTCGGGCTGTGAGGACTTGAACATGTCACTCAAGCATCTGCGATACTCGGTGCGTAACCGATCACTCAGTGCAAACTTTAGTAACGAACACTTGTGCTCATCACTACTTTTGATCTCTTGAACACCCTTAATATTTACCCCATAGTGACCACTAATAAATCTTTTCACTAACCTGAGATATGTGAATAGCATCCCTCCCTCAAAAGGTGAAAATGCAGCAGCTGACCCCCTGCTTCATCAGTCACGATCAGTTTTGGCACCGATCATGGTTGTTTAACCCCTAAATTACTGCTGTCAATAGTGACAGTGGCACTGAGATGGTTAACTTTAACCCCATCTATATTCTGAGCTCATGATTGTGTGGTCCCGATGGTTGCAATGGAAATCCACAGCCAAGTAACATAATCTGCCGGCTATAGTGACCTGTTCAGAAGTTAGCAACATTTTAGTGGTAAACATACATTTTATTCATTCCCGTTATGCCACTTTGCTTTAATTCCTCAAAAGCACCTAAAGGGTTAATAAATGGCACGATAGCCGTTTTTGATATGTTGAGGGGGGCTGTTTTTAAAATGTTACCACTTTGCGTTTTTTTCCAACATATAGGTCCGCCAGAAGTCAATTGAAAACTGAATAGGTCCCTAAAAATTTAAAAAATTTTGTTGTTGTAAATTTCCATGAAAAAATGCTGCCAAATGTTTAAATATTCTAACATCCTGACAACATAAAGACAGTTTACAAATAATATAAATGTTTATTTTTTTTATCTGGATTAAATGTGTAATCTCTTAAAGTTTAAAATTGCTAATTTGATTTAAATTATTATCAAATATCTGATATGTTTATTTATAAAGGCAAAACATAGCAACCTAAACTTACCACCAACATAAAGTACAATTTGGCTGGGTGCCCACGTAGCGTTTTACAAGCGTTTATGCTGCGGAATTTCCGCAGCATAAACGCTTGGGAAACGCTTGGTAATCCGCCCCCCATGGTCCCCAATGACAAGCCGCAATGTCAATGCCCATGCTGCGGATTTTTCCACAGCGTTTATGCTGCGCTCAAAAATCCGCAGCATGTCCATTAATTTTGCGGACACGCAGCGTAATCGCCATTGACTTGCATTGGACCGCGTGACGTCCGCATCACTGCATTTGCACATGCGGATATCACACGGTTCAATGTGCGGATGGTACCCAAGTCTGGAGGAGAGAAGATTCTCATCCAGACCTGGGTACCATAGAAACTGTAAAAAAAAAAAAGAATTTAAAATAAAAAAAAAAAGTTTAAACTCACCTTCTGATGTCTACCTGGTGTTTTGTCTGCTCCGTCCGGTGTCTTGCAATGTTCGCGTTGATGTGAAGGACCTGCCATGACGTCACTGAGTCATGTGACCCATCACATGGCTCAATGATGTCACCGCAGGTCCTTCACACCCCCGCAAGCAGTGCAAGACACCGGACGGAGCAGACAAAACACCGGGAAGACATCGGAAGGTGAGTTTAAACTTTTTTTTTTTATTATTTTTTACCATTCTTATTCTTTTTTTTTTAACTAACTTGGTCACACTACTATAAATCCATGCCGGTTGCATGGACTTATATAGTGTGACCAAGCTGTCAAGCACTTTTCCAAGTGATGCTATAATCGCTTGGAAAAGCGCTTGATAACCCGCATGCAGAAATGCATGCAAAGACGCTTCACAAACGCTTCTACCTGGCGGGAAAACCGCATTTAAAATCCGCATGCGTTTTTCCTGCCAGGGAGAAGCATAAAAAATATGCAGCATTTCTGCATCGTGGGCACGTAGCCTTTGTCACGACAAAACTTTCTCAAAATTACTGGGATATGTTGAAACATTCTAGAGTTATTGTCAGATAAAGTGACAGAAGAACAATTGGAACAATAACCCGATATTAGGCTGCGCTGCTGTAATGAAGAATCCTTAGGACCAAGATGAGTAGAATGGGTTTTTTACTTATACAACACGTTTTCACGTCTCTAAACTTGCTTCTTTTTCAAGTGAAAAGAAACAATTGCAACACAGATTCTAGATGTAGCCTTACAAATGATTTATAGAGGAGTAATATTATATTGGGATCACAGCATTTTATCTCTCTTTTAATACATTTTAAATCTCGTTTGCTTTTGCGGCTGCAGCTTGACATTGAGTACTGCTGCTCAGCTTACTTGTAACCAGAATACCCAAGTCTTTCTCCTGTTCTGTAGTCCCAAGTATACTCCTATTTAATGTGAATACAGCAAAATGAATGCTCCGTCCTATGTGTATTACTCTATATTTATCAACATTAAACCTTATATGCCAGGTGTTTGCCCATTCAGACGTCTTAACCAGATCATTTTGTAGTATTATACGGTCAACCTTCATTTTTATTATCCTACATAGTTTTGTGTCATCCACAAGGTCATTAATAAAGAGATTAAAAAGAATTGGTCCTGACATGGATCCTTGCTGTTCCCACTGCTCCTAGTACATATCCTTCTTGTTCCCACTACTCATAGTACATATCCTGCTGACTGTATCCCATATAGAGACTGTACCATTTACGACTTTGTTTCCTGTTCGTTAACCAGCTTTTTACCCTAGTATAGATAGTGTCCCCTAGTCCCTGCATCTGCAGTTTCAGTATAAGGCTGTTATTTGGTACATTATCAAATACCTTTGCAAAGTCTGGATATTTCACATCAGCCGCATGACCAACATCCAGATTTGCACTTTCCTCCTCATAGAAACCCAACATGTTTGTTAGATATGACTTATCTTTCATGAATTCATGTTGGTTGCCAATTATTATATTATTCTCTGCAATATATTTTTGCCTGGATCCACTTTCTTACCTTTCTTAAATATCGATATCACGTCAGTCATCCTCCGATCTTGTGGCACCAACCCTGTTACAAGAGAGTCTAAGAATATGAGATACAGCGGTCTGTCAATTACTGAGCGCAACTCTCTCAATATCCGTAGATAAATGCGATCCAGCCCCGGAGCTTTGCCAATATTTACTTTGCAGTCATGCTTTTCCTTATGTTGGTTATATCATGTGGTGAACTTTGCTTTTTGTCTTGCTCAGTGATACCTGGCACAAGCAGTTCATTGTCAGTGTCAGTGCCAGTCATTGCTCTGGTTGCTCAACCACTACAAAATACAATACAAACTTATCTTGCTCTCCACAGTTCTGCACCACCCTATATCTCCTTCCTCATCTCGGTCTATCACCTTACTTGTGCTCCCCGCTCCGCAACTGATCTAAGCCGTGGCCCCACTACCAGTATTTGGTCAGTATTTTATCTCAGGAGTGGGAGCCAAA
Organism: Phyllobates terribilis; assembly: GCF_046119375.1. Classification (NCBI taxonomy): domain Eukaryota; kingdom Metazoa; phylum Chordata; class Amphibia; order Anura; family Dendrobatidae; genus Phyllobates; species Phyllobates terribilis. Next base: position 49,692,698 of record NW_027362765.1, read on the forward strand.
ACCTGGTGAGGAACAATCAGAGAAAAGGAATAATAGAAACTAGTTACCAACTCTGCATTTATCACCCACTCCTGGTTTTGTCTCCCACTCCTGAGAAAAAATACTGACCAAATACTGATAGTGGGGCCGTGGCCTTTGACTTACAGCCTCCATAATCTGAACCTCCCAATCTCTTTAGACAGGCCTGTCAACTCAACTAACTAACCAACCAAACTCTCCTTTATTCCTTCTTTCTAAATTCTACCCAGAACCTGGTCCCTCCTACTCATCTATGTCCACATACTCCTTGCACCGAATTGCACTTGGTAACTGTACTTAGACAAATACTGGCTGATGACTGGATCATACAGCTTTACATAAAAATAGGGATGAGCGTACCCAAACACTGACTTTTTTACTGTACGTCCGGTTTCCTGTTAGGGTTTGCCAGTCTAATAAAGATTGTTGAAAGGCTGCAGCGCAGCCAATAAACATGTTGTTAGACTGTGGGCACTTCTGGAGCCATCACAGCCATGCCGTGCCTGCAGCCGACAGGACATTATGCTTCCTTTCATAGGCCCATATACCGCTGCACTAATGGTGAGGCCACAAGATGTTAAGGTGTGAGATTGGATAGCTGAGAGTGGCTCCAGTTCCTTCACATTATCTCTTACTGCAGAAAGTGCACAGTTGGCACCTGAGGGTCATGGTCATCCGGCTCCCACCTCACCCCCTTGCAAATCAGCCAAGCAGTCTGAGCCCCAAGTCATGCAGCAGTCTCTTCTGCTTTTTGATGACTCTGCTGGTTTGGGTTCCGTATCCCATCTACCTGGCTCTGCCCCAGAAGTGGAAGAGACTGAGTGCACTGAAGCCCAACTACTTATGTTGGAGGATAAGTACAGTACAGACCAAAAGTTTGGACACACCTTCTCATTTAAAGATTTTTCTGTATTTTCATGACTATGAAAATTGTACATTCACACTGAAGGCATCAAAACTATGAATTAACACATGTGGAATTATATACTTAACAAAAAAGTGTGAAACAACTGAAAATATGTCTTATATTCTAGGTTCTTCAAAGTAGACACTTTTTGCTTTGATGACTGCTTTGCACGCTCCTGGCATCCACGATCCTTAAACCGACCCTTTAGATCCTTAGATTTTCTTAAAAAGGTCAGAAGAAGAGGAGCAATTCCTCCGCAATCTCAAGAACTGACCTTTAGAGATCCCTTGTTTCAAGGGGATAGGATGGTGACTCCCCCATTTTAGAAGACTATTGGCCGCCGTAGGTTTTCTAAAGATGGATGACCTCAAGATACCCGATTCATCAATGGCTATCTCAACATCCAGAAAAGCGATTTTTTTACCTCCTATTTCGTAGGTGAACTTAAGGCCCAGATCGTTAATATTTAGACGTTGAATAAACCCAACAAAGGATGCCTCATCTCCCGTCCAGAGGACGAGGATATCGTCGATGTAACGGCCCCAAAACTGAATGTATGGACCCCCGACGACATCCCCGTCCCCAAAGACTATCGTGTCCTCCCACCAGCCCAGGAGCAGGTTAGCATAAGTGGGGGCACAAGGGCTCCCCATTGCTGTGCCCCTGAGCTGGTGGTAAAAATTCCCATGGAACAAAAAGAAATTATGCGTCAGGACATAATGAAGTAATTGGAGAATAAAATCATTATGTGGAAACAAATGGTTCCCTCTTGATTTAAGGAAAAATTCAACTGCCGATATGCCCGCTGTATGATGTATACTGGAATAAAGGGCTTCAACATCAATTGATGCTAAAATAGTCCCTGGGTCAACTACAACATCATCTAGTTTTGTTAGTAGATCAGTTGTATCCCTCAGAAAGGATGGGAGGGCTGTAACAAAGGGCCTAAGTATCTGATCAAGATATATACTCGAGTTTTGGCTCAACGCATCCACACCAGAAACAATTGGTCTCCCTTTCAATTGAGGATAGCCCTTATGAACCTTCGGGAGGGCGTAGAAGGTCGCAATCACAGGGAACTTAGAGAGGAGAAACTTAAATTCATTTAAAGATATCAGACCATCTTGTTTGGCTTGTTGCAAGATGTTCGAGAGCGCCCTCGTATAAATAGTAGTGGGATCCCCTTGCAAGACCTTATAGGTCACGGTGTCAGAGAGAATATCCATACACATCGATACATATTGATCACAGTCGAGGAGTACTATATTTCCACCCTTGTCAGATGGTTTCATGACAAGGGAGGTATCATTACTTAAATTCTGTAATGCTCTTCTTTCCTCAAAAGTGAGATTTGGATCAACCCTATGTAGTCTCGGGTTGATTTTCTTAATCTCATCAGTGACCAACGTTAGAAAGATGTCAATGCTACTTATGACACTCTTGGGTCTCAAATTAGAAAAGGGGCCCTCCCCTAGATCACGATCGCCCTCCTCTGCCAATTCAGACAGAAGGTGAACGTCATGAAAATCCTCCATAGAGATCCCCAATTGTTGGCATTTATTTTTATCATTAAGGGCAAAAAACTTTTTCCATCTCAATTTCCTCAAGAATAGGTGGATATCTTTGACCCATAAAAAGGGGTCAAACCGGGTCGTTGGTACAAAAGAAAGTCCTGTACCCAAGACCTTTCTTTCAATCTCCGTAAGTATATGTGAGGATAAATTAAGGACATTCCTGTCGTGATCAGTATTAGGCCCATATGTTAGTTTATTAATAGCTAACGGTTGTAATTTACGGTTCTCTCCCGTAAGTGATACCGCATATCCTTGTTCTCTAAAAAAGAGGAGGTAGAGGGAAATCCCATAGAGGGCGATGATGAAAGGGACGGTCCCTGACCCGGAGGACCTCTGTTTTGCCATCTTCTATATGGACCCTTCCTTCCTTGTCCCCTCGATCTATTAGGCAATCTCGAGGTATCCTTTGGGATACGCTCGGTATCAGAGGACTCTATATCCGAGGAGGAAACCTCCGTAGTTATATCCTCTTTAATATTCAACGCGGGATATGCTCGTTTTTCTCTAAAGTCAGATAGATCTCTAGTAAAACGTTTATGCTTCCTATCCTTTAGGATCAATTGATATTTTTCCACCGACACCCTCAGTGCTTCCTCTCTTGTAGAAAAATCTGATGCGGACTTAAATTTAAGGGCCTTATCAATCTGCTCTTTCAAAGTTGCTGCGGTTCTCTCAAAAGTAATCCTTTCTTCCTCCAACAGGATTTGCATCAATCTGAGAGATGCAGTCGTCAACTCCTTCTCCCACTTAGACACAAGTGGGGTTGACCTACTCCTAGGTGCCGGTAAAAGATTGATCCGCAGACCACGTGGTACTATCCCTTGTTTGATATAATTTTCCAGAGATTGAACCTCCCACCACGATTTTATATTCTCCTTATAGATCAGATAGATAAGGGCACCTGATGTATTTTTGAAGTGAATGTGTTTTGCTGCGAATACTTCTTGTACCTGGTTCACACAGCTATATATATATATTGTTTTGTGGTCTGAAGGGGACATTTGCCTAAATACCAGCTGGAACCTCAGAAAGATTTGAATAAGAATAAGTCCATTGCTATACATTTTTGAAGTCATATAATGTTTGACCAGTATATGTTGCAATTGGTTATTGTTTTTTAAGGACTGCCTTTATATTTTTTTAGGCGATCCTGTCTATTTTCTATGTATTTATTTAGTATCCCTATTGACATAATTATTGTGTGCTCGATACATATTTAGTTCGCCAATTTGGAAATTACTGGTCATTTGTGTGTATGTGTTTGAGTAGGGATATTTAGGGTTAGGTGAGGGACAGCCATCGTGGAGCGGGGGCACCATCTTAACCCTTAGGGTGATATCACTCCGTTGTTAGGTAGGGAGAGCTCCTCTACCAGGGTTATTCAGGGCCAATTTTTGATTGTTATATGACTATCCCCACCATCCCCTTATTATCTAGTATCTCATCTCAATATATGTAGTTTGTCCTAACTGTACTATTTGGTACACATTTTTAAATGTTAAATTAAAAGTTATTTCTTAATGGGTATTTTTTCTGCTCCTTGGTTTGTTAGTTAGTTTATATACCCTTTTTTCCAACGGTTGTTGGGTATTTTTCTGGTATACCACCGCAGGACATGTCAGATAATGATGAAACTCAGTTGCTAACTGCAGCATCTTTATGCCGTGTGCAGTACGTCAAGGTGGTCAGGGTTGAAGAGTCGGTGAAAGATGATGCGGGGGATGATGAGATCCTAAACCCCACATGGAGTGAAGGCCATCCTAGTGACGGGTGCAGTTTGGAGGATGAGAGGATGAGACGGTTGCCACACTGCCACAGCAGCACAGCAAAAGAGGAAGCAGGGTGCAAAGACACAGCGGGCAGCAGCTAGCCAGTACGTTGGTTGCTACTGCCCACCACCCCGCTGAAATCCGCACACCAAAGGCAGCTCAAAAGAGCTCCTTGGCCTGGCATTTCTTCAGGGAATGTGCTGCCGACAAGCGAGAGGTGCTTTGCACACTGTGCCGTCATACCCTGAATCGAAGCATAAATGTTCTGAACCTGAGCACCACCTTCATGATGAAGTACCTGAATTTCAAGCATGAGTTGCAGTGGAGTACACACTTAAAAAGCATGACAAATCTGAGCCTCCTCCTGCTCCCTCTTCTGCTGCGGTCTCAACCTCTTCCTCCCGCTCACAATCCACAGGGCCACCTGCCTCCCTGCAAAGAGAGGATGTGACATCATCTCCACCACCAGTGTCACCGAGCATCTCCACGCCATCCCATGGAAGTGTTCAGCTTTCCATACCCCAAACCCTCGATAGAAAGAGGAGATACCCCCATAGCCACCCACGATCCATGATCTTGAATGACAGCATTTACAAATTACTGGCCTTTGAAATACTGTCATTCCAGCTGGTGGAGATGGACCATTTAAAAAAAAAAACTCATGGTGATGGTTGTCCAGCAGTAAGTTCTTCCCAGCCACCACTCCTTTTGCAGGTGGGCCATCCCTGCCTTGCACAAACATGTTGCGAACAAAATTAGGTGTGCACTGCACAAGGCGGAAGAAGTTGTAGCCCATGTCCTACCACCATGAGGATTGCTGCACGTTTATCTGTTCAGGTTGCCTTCACCTCCTCCGCTTCCTCCACCACCTCCTCATCCGGTCACAGTGAGACCTGCACCAGCCGGGGGAAACGACAGCAGACTGTTCTGAATCTCATCTGTTTGGGGGAACAAATCCCACAACGCGCAGGAGCTGTGGACTGGGATCAAACAGCAGACAGATGAGTGGTTGGTGACAGTGAACTTCATGCCTGTCCTGGTGGTGTGCGATAGCGGGCAAATTCTGGTAGCAACTCTTGTCTTAGCTGGTTTGATGCACATGCCTTGCCTGGCGCTTGTGCTGTACTTGGTAGTGCAGAGCTTCCTGAAAAATTATCCACACATGTTGGAGCTGCTGCTGAAACTCCTGGCAGTGTGTGCACACTTTCAGAGTTCTCACCCTGCTGCTGTTGCTCGCCTGTCTGCGCTGCAGCATCACTTCTGCCTTCCCGCTCACCGGCTGATATTCGACATACCCACAAGGTGGAACTCAATCTTGCATGTGCTGGAGAGACTGTGCGAGCAGCAGCAGGCAATAATGGAGTTTCAGCTGCAGCACACCCAGCTGTGTCGCTCTGCAGAGCAACACCACTTCACCACCAATGAGTGGGCCTCCATGCACACTTGTGTGCCGTCTTGGACTGCTTCGAATATTCCAGCAATATGGCCAGCGCTGATAATGCCATCATCAGCGTCACTATACTGCTTGTATGCCTGCTAGAAAAAACAATTCAGGCCATGATGGATGAGGTGGTGGCACTGGTGGAAGAGGAGAAGGGCCAAGTCACACTGTTATCAGGCCTGTCGTCCACACATGGCTCCGAGGGTGGGTTACTGGCCCAACAGTGGCCAGATACCCAACTATACAGCCAGTGGACAATTTGGGAAGGTGATGATGAGGAGGAGGAACAACTATGTTCAGAGCAGGGTGGCACTCAGATACGCTCACGGGCATCACTGGAGCGTATCATGGGGGATACAGAGTACCCAGACAATACATCTCCCACCGAGGGCAGCTTGTCGTTGCCTCTGGACAGCCTGGCACAGATGAATCAATACTTGCTGCATTGCCTGCGCAACGACCGCCGAATTGCCCTTATTGTCACCAGTGCAGATTACTGGGTGGCCACCCTGCTGGATCCCCGCTACAAGTCAACCTACCATCATTACTTCCGTCACTGGTGCAGGAGCGCCAAATGCGTGAATACAAGTAGACACTGGTAGAGAAACTACTGATGGCTTTCCCACCTGACAACGGGAGCTCAGTAGAAGAACAAGGCGGAGGAGGTAGTCGCCAATGCAGCTGGAGTGCCGCCAGCACCTTGGAAGGCAGGGTTTCCATGGCCGAAATGTGACAAAACTTTGAGCATGCCACAACATATACAACACCACTATGTAATAGGGTTCGTATGAGCAGGAGCCAGCATTAAAACCAAAGGCGGATTATAATGAGGGCAATCTGCGCTACCACCCGGGGCTCCGAGGGGGGCCCATGGCCAGATTGCCCTCATTATAATATGTGGGCGCAAATGCGGCACATACTGGAAGGCAGAGGCGGGGGATCCCCGGACCGCTCCCCCAGCAGCTGCGCACGGCCGCTGCTTCTTCTTCGGCCAGGCCAGCACTGCACCTGTTAACTTCCCTGTGTGCTGTGTGATCCACTATCATTCTACCAGCTTTTTGTCAGCGGCTGCTTGTGCGCTACTGGAGGTTACATTTTGGAGCTGTGGGAGATATGTGGAAACATGCTATTTGGGTGAAATTGTTAACTGGACTGCCGGTAGCAAGCCTCGCTGCGGACCGCCAGCTCAATTCAACATCATACTAAGAGCTTTTTATCGGCGGCGTTTGTAATGTACGCTACTGGAACACACATTCTGGAGCTATGGTGGTACTGTTCCCCATGCTCTGTGGATGAAATTAACTGGACTGGCGGTAGCAAGTCTGTCTCTGTGAGGCCAATTTTCTTACCCCCATTTTTCTTCTGTTTGCAGCCCCCTAGCCTCCGACCATTTTACATCCAGTTTACAGCACTGAAGTTCTCATTCCCATTGACTTGTATGAAGTTAGGAGTCCTAGGTCAAGTTCAAGTCCTGAACCGGACTTTTTAAAAAGTTGAGCGAACTCGAACATTCACGTGTTCGTTTATCACTAATGGAAACCCTCATTTATTATTTTGATGTCTGGACCGTACATAACAAGCACGTTCTACCTATTTCCTTATAGAAAAAAAAAACAAAGACAGAAACACAATACACAAATACCCTGCAATAAATAAATCAACCGCTATGCCACTTACCTCATGTGCAGGCAATACAGGACCTTAGGTATCCAGAGTTACGACCACTAGCAGCTAGCTAATTGTCACTCTATCAGTGGACGTAACATTGGATACCTAAGGTCCGTCAATGTCTGCCCATGAGGAAAGAGACCTAGCGAATCAGAAACACTACTACATTTCTAATTGTAGGTATTTGCTAATATTCTTATTATTACACCTACTACATATTGTGATGGGATCTTGGAGATGGGAATACCCCTTTAACATAATTTTGATCAAAATAATGCAAAATCCTTCCCACCTCGTCACAGTGACCCTGTTTGGGACAGTCCTAACTCTAATATTTAAAACCTTACAATTTGTCAAGTGACATGCATATGGATAAGGGCTGAGAGACTGAACCCAGCTAGTGGACACACAGACCTGGGAAACAAGATGAATATACTTTCCAGCTAAAGGAAAGGGCAGGCCACACCCTTATATGCACTTGTGCACATTGAAAAAAACTGAAGAAATTAACTGGAATGTAAATTGATGTGCATGCAGCATGTAAGAGCATGTTCACACATGGCCATTAAACAGAAAAAATACAAAGACTGTACCACAATACACAATTACCCTGCAGTAAATAAATAAACCGCAATAGTGCATGAAAATAATATATTTCCTTGTAGATTGTAATCTTGCGAGCAGGACCCTCACTCCTCCTGTAATAGGTGAACTTGTGTTACTTTGTGATGTCTTTATTGTCTGTATATCCCCCTTCTTAATTGTAAAGTGCTGTGGAATATGTTGACGCTATAAAAAGAAAATTATTATTGGTGAACTCAGATGAAAGCTGTCTATTTAATATCTCCGCCTTCTCTTTGTCCTCTATAACTATCTTGTCATTATCATCCTTTAAGGGACAGATTTTTATTCTTTTTGGCATTAATGTATTTATAAAATACTTGGGGATTTATGTTAATGTTGGTGATTTGTTTCTCTGTCAATTACTTTTTAGCTTTATTTATTTTTTACATTTCCTATTGAGATCTTTATACTGCTGAAATGCTATTTCTGACTTCTCGACCTTCAAGATTTTGGATGCCCTTTTGTTTTTGTTTTATTAAACTTTGTACTGTCTCATTTATTCATAATTAATGAAGGGCGAACCCGTTTGGGTCTGTGCACGGGCCTTGAACACGGACTTCTCCCGGAAGTCCGTGTTACTGTTTGTGTTCAGCAGCCCAAACAGAGCTTGTTGAAAAGCTACTGGGCAACCAATCAAGCATTTTTGGCGTGGGCACTTCTGGCCCAATCACAGCCATGCCAAGTATTGGCATGGCTGTGGTTGGCTGGCGCAGTATGTTTAAAAAAAAAAAAAAAAAAAGTTGTGCGGTCACCCCTATTTTTGATAACCAGCACAGGTAAAGCAGACAACTGGAGGATGGTATCTTCAGGCTGGGTAGGTCCATGGATATTTGACCCTGCCCAGCCTAAAAACAGCAGCCCGCAGCCACCCCAGAAATGCGCATCCATTAGATGCGCCAATTCTGGCTTTTTATGCTTGCCCTGGTGCGTCGCCAAGCGGGGTAATATTTTGAGGTTGATGTCAGCTGTCTAATGTCTGCTGACATCAAACCCAGAGGTTAGTAATGGGGTGGTGTCTATCAGACACCCCCAGTACTAACCCTGGTATTGTATGTGTATGAATCTATGAGACTGAAATTTAGTATATACTCCTTTTGGTTATCAATTCCTCGGTTTAAGCTTCAGGGTTCCTTACAGTTAGTCCCTGTGCTAGCTAGATACTTAAGAGGCATGATTTATATACTAAGTATCTAGCTAGCAAAGGACTAACTGTAATGAACCCTGAATAATAAACTGAGACATTGTCATTTCTATACACTCCTATTGATTATCAATCTCATAGATTCATACTCTGAGACACACAGGTTATTCATAGGACTCTAAGCCTTTATGAAAGATGTAATCATTTAGGAATGTTCAATATCTGGTTATGCTTCAGTAAAAATAAAGGGCTTAGTGCAATATTCCTACTGTAATACCTCTAAGGGAAAGAGTGTAATATTATCGGGTATAACCCGGAATCATATCTTAATTGGGATTAATTACCTGATGTGGAGACATTGTGTGTTATGTCCGGTAAACCACCTTGGACAACGGGGGAGAAGTATATAAAGAGGAACCCCAACTTGAGATTGGACTGAATAACGTAATATTCCTACATAGATACCTCAGAGGGCATAGGTGCAATATTATAATAACGTATTGTAAATTGTGATCTACCAATATAATATCTCAATGGTATAACATTAGTCATAGGGAACATAATTAGACATTCTGATTAGAAGGACAATGATCAAAACAGAGGACATCAGTAGATATTAGTGTTTTTTTTAAATATTAGTATCCAATATATGACCTCAGAATATAAAGTGAGGTTATAGTGGATAGACTGCACGGTGGAGTTGGAAATATATCATTTTATAGTAATATTAATAAAAGTTAAACATACATCACAGTAGGGGCTTGGGGTATATACATCACAGAAGGGACCGCCGCTGCTGCTGTCGTCATCAGTGGGACTGGAGGGCAGAATGCATTGATTCTGTCCACTGGCCAGCGTCAGGAATTAATTCTTCATTGCATGCGCCACAGCATTTAGTAGTGGATGCTGCATGCGCATGCTCAGTGTCAGGAGCAGTTAAAGGACCCGAACATTGTGATCTTGAACACTGCGGTCGCCAGGAAACTGCTTGGGGGCCGGAGAATAGTACATTGCGGACCTTAAATGGTCCCCACTCCTGCCTTCGATTGTATCATACTGTAATATATAAATATGATCTACTTATCTTATTTGTTCCTGATAATTTTATGTTTTTAATTATGAATTATTATTTTTTCCCTTTTTTGTACATGTTTGTGTTTTTAAATGATTATCATGCCTTTCTTCCTCTGTTATGCGGTTTTGTCAGGTGCTCCATTAAGTGGAGTCTGAGCTACCAGTGTGGAGGTATTTAAGAGGCAGCACTTTAATATACATATGGGCTTTAACCCCTTTACCCCCGAGGGTGGTTTGCACGTTAATGACCAGGCCAATTTTTACAATTCTGACCACTGTCACTTTATGAGGTAATTACTCTGGAACACTTCAAGGGATCACACTGATTCTGAGATTGTTTTTTCGTGACATATTGTACTTCATGATAGTGGTAAAATTTCTTCGATATCACTTACGTTTATTTGTGAAAAAATCTGAAATTTGGTGAAAATTTAGCAATTTTCAAAATTTGAATTTTCATCCCCTTAAATCCAAGAGATATGTCACACAAATAGTTAATAAATAACATTTCTCACATGTCTACTTTACATCAGCACAATTTTGGAACAAAAATTTATTTTTTCTTAGGAAGTTATAAGGGTTAAAAGTTGACCAGCGATTTCTCATTTTTACAACAAAATTTACAAAATCATTTTTTTAGAGACCACATCACATTTGAAGTCACTTTGAGGGGCCTTTATAACAGAAAATACCCAAAAGTGACACCGTTCTAAAAACTGTACTCCGCAAGGTGCTCAAAACCACTTTCAAGAAGTTTATTAATCCTTCAGGTGCTTCACAAGAATTTTTGGAATGTGGAAGGAAAAAATAATTTTAACTTTTTTCACAAAAATGTTACTTTAGACCTCAATTTTTTTATATTTGCAAGGGTATCAGGAAAAAATGGACTGCAAAATTCCTCCTGAGCATGCCGATGCCCCATATGTGGGGGAAAACCACTGTTTGGACACACGGCAGGGTTCGGAAGGGAAGGAGCGTCATTTGACTTTTTGAATGTAAAATTTGCTTGAATAATTAGTAGACGCCATGTTGGTTTTGGGGAGCCCCTGCTGTGCCTAAACAGTGGAAACACACACAAGTGACACCATTTTGGAAACTAGACCCCTCAGGGAACTTATCTAGATGTGTGATGAGCTCCTTGAACCCCAGTGTGCTTCACAAAAGTTTATAACATTGAGCCGTAAAAATAACATTTTCACATTGTTCCGACAAAAAAGTTTTTCAGCCTCTAATTTTGCATTTTCATAAGGGTAACAGGAGAAATTGCACCATGTAATTTGTTGTGCAATTTCTCCAGAGTAAACCGATATCCCATATACCGAGGAAAACCACAGTTTGGGCGCATGGCAGGGTTCGGAAGGGAAGGAGTGCCATTTGACCTTTTGAATGTAAAATTTGCTTGAATAATTAGCAGACACCAGGTTTCATTTGGAGAGCCCCTGATGTACCTAAACAGTGGAAACCCCTCACAAGTGACACCATTTTGGAAACTACACCCCTCAAGGATTTTGTCAAGGGGTATAGTGAACATTTTGAACATTTTGAACCCAGTGGTACGACACAGAATTTGATAACATTAGGTCATCATATTGAGTAAGTTGTCATTAGTCTTGAGCGCAAATGCACGCTACTAGAATTTGCATCGGGTACTCGAGTATGCACCAAGTATTGCGGATGCTCGCATGTTTCACGGTTATTTGACACCCAAAAAAACACACGCGGGAATCGCTCGTGCATGGCAGGCAATCCCCGCGAGGTTTTTTTGGCTGTATAACAGCTGGAAAACATATGGGACGGAGACTCGAGCATGTCACTCGATACTTGGTGCATACCCGAGCACTTGATGCAAACTTAAGTAGCGAGCACATGCACTCAACACTAGTTGTCATTTAGATCGCAGCATTTTGGGGGTTAATGTGCAGGGAGCGGTGCGGGACCACTCCTTGCACATAGCACCGGGTGTCAGCTGTGATAATCAGCTGACACCCGACGGCGATCGCCCCGCACCGCTTGTATCCAGGCGCAATCACAATATGCAGTAATAGTACGTCCCTGGCCCAATTAATCCCAGGGCACAAGGACTTACTATTACCACATACGTCAGAAAGGGGTTAAAAAGAATTACTTGTTCAAAATACATTGGATTAAGGAATGCTATTGGATTTGATTCTTATCTGTTTTTATTCTGTTGCACTTATAAAATGAAAAATTACCACATCTTTTTGTAAGTTTCTCAGTTATGCTGGATTTTTTTCACCCTGAGTTTACATACCATCTACACCAGGGGTCTCAAACACGCGGCCCTCCGGCTGCTTCTTGTGGCCCGCAGGCACATAGACCCCGTAACGATAGCAGCTCTCTCCAGCAGCCGCCGACATCAGCGCTGTAATGCAGTGTATTGCCGCGCAGAGACCGGCTCTCTGCACATCAATACCAGTGTCAGCCGCCGGCCTATCAGAGGCCAGCAGCTGACATCTGCACATGGCAGTGACGTCATGCGCCGCTGCGGTGGGACGCAGATGTCAGCTGCTGGCCTCTGATAGGCCGGCGGCTGACACTGGTATTGCTGTGCAGAGAGCCGGTCTCTGCGCGGCAATACACTGCATTACAGCGCTGATGTCCGCGGCTGCTGGAGAGAGAGGCGATCGTTACGGGGTCTGTGCCTGCGGGCCACAGGTGCAGAAAGGACGCCGAGGGAATGGAGGACAGGTGAGAATAATCTTTTTTTTTTTATTCTGTCATGTCTATGTGAAATACCTGGGAGGGAACCTGTGCACAGTATATGGGGGGGGAGGGAACCTGTGCACAGTATATGAGGGGGGGAACCTGTGCACAGTATATGTTGGGGGGTGTAACGGGTCTGGGAGGCGGAACCTCTGAGCTACTATACAAGGGGGCGGTCCTTGTAAGGGAGCGGGTGGCGACCAGGCAGGCAGTCACAGCAGGTGACCGGGACAGTCTCTGGATGAACGGGCAGGAGATCACGGCAAGTGACCGGGGCAGTCTCTGGATGAACGGGCAGGAGGTCACGGCAAGTGACCGGGGCAGTCTCTGGATGAACGGGCAGAAGGTCACGGCAAGTGACCGGGGCAGTCTCTGGGTAAAGGGTTGGTACGACCTGTGGCGGCTGATGGTAGACGTGAGCTCCCAGGTGAGAAGGCGAGAGTCTCTGGATAAACGGGTGGTCACATCATGTGACGGCGGAGCCTCCAGGAAGACCAACAGACAGGCAGCAGATGAGCGCTCCCAGGTGAGCGGGCAGAAGTCTCTGACAAGGCGGGTGGTCACAGCATGTGACGGCGGAGCCTCCAGGTAGGCTAGCAGACAGGCAGCAGATGAGCGCTCCCAGGTGAGCGGGCAGGAGTCTCTGGACAGGCAGGTGGTCACAGCGCGTGATGGCGGAGCCTCCAGGTAGGCTAGCAGTCAGGTAGCAGATGTGCGCTCCCAGGTGAGCGGGCAAGCTGGTCCATAGACAGACTGACAGGAGTTGGAAGGCAGACCGTCGGACCTCAGGCAAGCAGGCAGGTAGCTGATGTGCGCTCCCAGGTGAGCGGGCAAGCTGGTCCTTAGACAGACTGACAGGAGTTGGAAGGCAGACCGTCGGACCTCAGGCTAGCAGGCAAGTAGCAGAATATCAGGCAGGAATAAGACAGCAAGCTGGCAGGAATCTGGCAGGTAACTGGCAACGGGACCTGAGGGCTGAAGCAGAGTAGTGAACAGTGCAACAACATTGCTCGGGCACCTCCATTTTGGAGGAGGTGCCTTATATATGGTGAAGTCCTCCGGCCATTGGCCGGGGACTCCTTAGGACGGTGCGCGCGGCCCCTTTAAGAGGGAGGGAGCGCACGCGCGCCCTAAGCACAGTGGCCGGGAAGAAGCGCGCGCTGCCAGCAGAGCGGGAGGAGGACGCCGGGCTCGGAGCAGAGAGGTGAGGGGAACAGCGTCCCTGCCTAGCAGAGGGCAGGGACGCCGGCGCTACAGTACCCCCCCTTTAGGCCCCCCTTTTTTTAGGCCAGACAGAAATTTAGCAAGGATAAAAGGGGCATGGATGTTCTCCCGGGGCTCCCACGTTCTCTCCTCAGGACCAAACCCCTTCCAATCTACTAGAAAAAAGGTCTTTCCTCTTACCCTTTTGGTGGCAAGAATGTTCTCTACCTCAAACTCGTCTTCAGCAGAAACCGGAGCAGGAGGCTGTAGACTTGGAAAAAGAGTTAAGTACCACAGGTTTGAGGAGAGATACATGGAAGGAGTTAGGGATCCGTAAGTTGGCCGGGAGTTTCAATTTATAGGCCACCGGGTTGATCTGACTGATGACCTCCAGGGGGCCGATGAACCGAGGCCCTAACTTGTAAGAAGGTATCTTGAGTCGGACATATTTAGATGAGAGCCAGACTTTATCTCCGGGACGAAATTGTGGAGGATCCAGGCGTTTTTTGTCAGCATGTCTTTTCATCCGCTCGGACGACTGAAGGAGTGCGGATCGGGTACTCTCCCAAATGGAGGAAAATTTGCTAACGAGAGATTCCGCAGCCGGGTTGTCCACAGAGGCGGAGACAGGAAAAGGAATCCGAGGATGCTGACCGAAGACTACAAAAAACGGGGATTTGGAGGAGGATTCGCTCTCGTGATTGTTGTAAGAGAACTCGGCCCATGGTAGGAGATCCACCCAGTCAGAATGGTGGGCATTAACGAAGTGCCGGAGGTAACTGGTCAGATTCTGATTGATCCGCTCCACTTGACCATTGGACTGTGGGTGGTAAGCAGAAGAGAAGTCCAGGGTGACGTCCAGCAGTTTACAAGTGGCTCTCCAGAAGCGTGAGGTGAACTGTACCCCACGATCCAACACGATGTGGAGGGGCAGGCCATGGAGACGAAAGATGTGACGAATAAAGTCTTTAGCTAGCTCGGGTGCAGACGGGAGGCCTGGCAGGGGAACGAAATGAGCCATCTTGGAGAAGCGGTCAGCGACCACCCAAATGACCGTACAACCGGCAGAGACTGGGAGGTCAGTTATAAAGTCCATTGCTATATGCTGCCAGGGGGCAGCAGGTACAGAAAGCGGAAGGAGGCGACCGGCTGGCAGATGTCTTGGAACCTTGTTGCGGGCGCAGGACACACAGGCAGAAACAAAGTCTATTACGTCCTTGTGCAGGGTAGGCCACCAGTAGTGCCGGGTAATAAGCTGGAGGGTCTTTTTCTGACCGGCGTGGCCAGCTAGTTTAGACGAATGACCCCAGTGAAGGATCTTCTCCCGATCAGGTACCGACACGAACGTCTTTCCGGGAGGGAGACGATTTAGACACGGGAGCCACCTGCATTACTCTGGCGGGATCGATGATGTGTTTCGGATCTTCCTCAAGATCAGACACCAGAAAGGATCGAGACAAGGCGTCCGCCTTGACGTTCTTGTCAGCCGGGCGAAAATGAAGAACAAAATCAAAGCGAGCAAAAAACAAGGACCACCGGGCTTGGCGCGGGTTAAGTCTCTGGGCATGCTGGAGGTAAGCCAAGTTCTTGTGGTCTGTGTAAATTATTACCGGGTGAAGAGCCCCCTCGAGCAGGTAACGCCACTCCTCCAATGCCAGTTTGATGGCCAATAACTCTCGGTCTCCTATGGAATAATTGCGCTCTGAGGAGGAGAAGAGTTTAGAGAAGAAGCCGCAAGTTACCATCCTCCCGGAAGATGATTTTTGAGTAAGTACCGCTCCGGCTCCAGAGGAGGAGGCGTCAACTTCCAGGAAGAACTGCTTGTTGCCGTCCGGGCGATGCAGCACCGGGGCGGAAGAGAAGGCCTGTTTTAGGGAAAGAAAGGCCTCCTCTGCTTCGGGCGGCCACTCTTTGGGATTAGTACCCTTACGGGTGAGCGCGGAAATTGGAGCAGTCCGGGAAGAGAAGTGTGGTATGGAGAGGCGGTAGTAGTTGGCGAAGCCCAGGAACCGCTGAATGGCCTTCAACCCCTCCGGTCGAGGCCATTTCTCGATGGCAGACAGTTTCTCTGGATCCATTCGTAGGCCGGTCTGAGAAATAATGTAGCCCAAAAACGGAAGCGAGGTCTGCTCAAAGAGACACTTCTCGTATTTAGCGAAGAGGTGATTCTGCCTGAGCTTGAGCAGAACCTGACGAACGTCCCTCCGGTGAGTCTGGAGATCCGGAGAGAAGACCAAGATGTCGTCCAGGTACACCACTACGCAGGAGTAGAGAAGGTCCCGGAAGATGTCATTGACCAACTCTTGAAAGACGGCAGGAGCATTACAGAGACCAAAGGGCATTACCAGATATTCATAGTGGCCGTCCCGGGTGTTGAATGCCGTCTTCCATTCATCCCCCTGACGGATACGGACCAGGTTGTACGCCCCACGGAGGTCCAGTTTGGTGAAGATTCTAGCCCCCCTCAGACAATCAAATAACTCCGGAATGAGCGGAAGGGGGTACTTATTCTTAACCGTGATCTGGTTAAGGCCTCTATAGTCCATACAGGGACGGAGAGAGCCGTCCTTCTTTTTGACGAAAAAGAAGCCTGCTCCCGCCGGAGAGGTAGATTTCCGGATGAATCCCCTGGCCAGATTCTCCTCAATATATTCGGACATCGACCGGGTCTCAGCAGCGGATAATGGATAAATACGCCCACGGGGAGGAGTAGTACCGGGTAACAGGTCGATAGGGCAGTCGTATGGTCTATGAGGGGGTAGTGTCTCTGCCTCCTTTTTATTAAAGACATCAGCATAAGACCAATAAGGAATCGGAAGTCCAGGTAGATTAGCTGGGGTAGGAGAAGGACGGACGGGATGGACGGGAACCAGACAGGTCTTATGGCAGTCCTGTCCCCAGCGAAGGACTTCTCCGGTCTGCCAGTCAAGCACGGGTGCATGTCTCTGGAGCCAAGGTAGGCCTAGCAAGAGGGCTTGAGAGAGTCCAGGCAGAACATGAAAGGAGATACTCTCAGAATGCAGCATTCCCACCTGCAGAGTAATGGATTCGGTGATGAGTTGGATGGGGCGTGGTAAGAGGCCCCCATCCACGGCAGCAACAGACAAGGGTACAGCCAGAGGTTTGGTGGGGATGCGATATTTCTCTACCAGGGACTGTGAAATAAGATTCCCGGCTGCTCCAGAGTCAAGTTGGGCTAGTTCGAAATAACGGTTCTCCCCGCAGACGATTGAGACTGACAACAGCAGAGATGGAGAGGATTTATTCTTGTCTAGGTCGACCTCTCTGAGCGAACCTAGACACAGGCGTTTCCCGACTTCTCCGGGCAGGCACGGATCCGGTGTTCCTTACTGCCACAGTAGAAGCAGCTCCCCTCGGCACGGCGTAAGTCCTGACGGGTTTTGACCATCTTGGTCTGGTCGACCTGCATAGGCTCAGGAGAGTGTACCTGGGAAGAGACGGAGGGAGTGACGGGTTTCTGAAAAGTAGGAGCTAGACGTGGAAACCTCCTCTCACGGGTGACCTCTTTGGCACGCTCCTGGAACCGTAGGTCAATCCGGGTGGCAAGAGTTATTAGGTCATCGAGAGTGGTAGGAATGTCCCGACCGGCAAGTTCATCTTTAATACGGCCGGACAGACCCTCCCAGAAGACGGATACCAGAGCGTCGTTATCCCAGGCCAGCTCCGAGGCAAGGGTACGGAACCGTATGGCATATTGGCCCACGGTGAGACTTCCCTGACGGAGGCGTAGCAGTGATGATGCGGATGAGGTCTTCCGTCCGGGTTCGTCGAAGACTTTCCGGAAAGCCGTGAGAAAGGCAGGCAAGTCGGACACCAGGGGGTCTCCTCTCTCCCATAGAGGATTTAGCCAGGCCAGGGCCTCCCCGCTGAGATGGGACATGATGAAGGCAATTTTGGCCCGGTCGGAGTTAAACTGGTGGGACAGAAGTTCAAAGTGCAGGGTGCACTGATTTATGAAGCCCCGAGCCTGGGCGGAGTTGCCTCCGAAGCGAGGAGGTGCAGAAAGCCGGGGTCCGGGGTAGGATACCATGGTATTAGTGGACAGCGGAGCTGCCGGATTGCGAGTCATGGCACTGGCGGTGGTTGCTGGTGGAGCAGTCAGAGTGTCCAGGCGAGAATTGACATTCCGCAGGTGACCCAGGATGGACTCCTGTTGGGACCTCTGACGGGACAGTTCATGACACAGGTCCGAGAGCGAGGGAGCTTGGGTGCCACCGGGTTCCATGGCCCGAGCAAACTGTAACGGGTCTGGGAGGCGGAACCTCTGAGCTACTATACAAGGGGGCGGTCCTTGTAAGGGAGCGGGTGGCGACCAGGCAGGCAGTCACAGCAGGTGACCGGGACAGTCTCTGGATGAACGGGCAGGAGATCACGGCAAGTGACCGGGGCAGTCTCTGGATGAACGGGCAGGAGGTCACGGCAAGTGACCGGGGCAGTCTCTGGATGAACGGGCAGAAGGTCACGGCAAGTGACCGGGGCAGTCTCTGGGTAAAGGGTTGGTACGACCTGTGGCGGCTGATGGTAGACGTGAGCTCCCAGGTGAGAAGGCGAGAGTCTCTGGATAAACGGGTGGTCACAGCATGTGACGGCTGAGCCTCCAGGAAGACCAACAGACAGGCAGCAGATGAGCGCTCCCAGGTGAGCGGGCAGAAGTCTCTGGACAGGCGGGTGGTCACAGCATGTGACGGCGGAGCCTCCAGGTAGGCTAGCAGACAGGCAGCAGATGAGCGCTCCCAGGTGAGCGGGCAGGAGTCTCTGGACAGGCAGGTGGTCACAGCGCGTGACGGCGGAGCCTCCAGGTAGGCTAGCAGGCAGGTAGCAGATGTGCGCTCCCAGGTGAGCGGGCAAGCTGGTCCATAGACAGACTGACAGGAGTTGGAAGGCAGACCGTCGGACCTCGGGCAAGCAGGCAGGTAGCTGATGTGCGCTCCCAGGTGAGCGGGCAAGCTGGTCCTTAGACAGACTGACAGGAGTTGGAAGGCAGACCGTCGGACCTCAGGCTAGCAGGCAAGTAGCAGAATATCAGGCAGGAATAAGACAGCAAGCTGGCAGGAATCTGGCAGGTAACTGGCAACGGGACCTGAGGGCTGAAGCAGAGTAGTGAACAGTGCAACAACATTGCTCGGGCACCTCCATTTTGGAGGAGGTGCCTTATATATGGTGAAGTCCTCCGGCCATTGGCCGGGGACTCCTTAGGACGGTGCGCGCGGCCCCTTTAAGAGGGAGGGAGCGCGCGCCCTAAGCACAGTGGCCGGGAAGAAGCGCGCGCTGCCAGCAGAGCGGGAGGAGGACGCCGGGCTCGGAGCAGAGAGGTGAGGGGAACAGCGTCCCTGCCTAGCAGAGGGCAGGGACGCCGGCGCTACAGGGGGGGTGACCTGTGCACAGTATATGGGGGGGGGGAACCTGTGCACAGTATATGGGGGGGGGGGAACCTGTGCGCAGTATATGGGGGGGACCTGTGCGCAGTATATGGGGGGGACCTGTGCGCAGTATATGGGGGGGTGACCTGTGCGTAGTATGGGGGGGTGGACCTGGATGGGGGACGTGTCTGCAATATGGCAACCTGGATGGAGGACGTGTCTGCAATATGGGGACCTGGATGGGGGACGTGTCTGCAATATGGGGACCTGGATGGGGGACGTGTCTGCAATATGGGGACCTGGATGGGGGACGTGTCTGCAATTTGGGGACCTGGATGGGGGACGTGTTTGCAATATGGGGACCTGGATGGGGGACGTGTCTGCAATATGGGGACCTGTTCAAAAGGTGTATAGAAAAAAATGATATCCCTAAAAATGTCACTTCGTCCTGCAAATAATGCGGTCCCCAAATTAAATGTTTTTCCGTGTGCGGCCCATATACCCAGCTGAGTTTGAGACCCCTGATCTACACGGTGAGCTGGGCTTTTAAATATATTCTATTCTACAGTGAACTGTTGTAGCGTCTCACATCACCACTCAGTGTGTGACTGTAAATTCATACATCTGTGATATACAGCGGAAAAAGCACCTTTTTTTTAGTTGCTTTTTTAAAAAATTATTTTTCACATAGTGCCAACAAACAAGAGAAGTATTAAACCACTTATTGCAGATTTTGCAACTAAATCCAAATTCTGAATTCAAGGCTTGTTTCTGTTTGTAAATGAAAGATGCAATCCCTCTGTTTTGAGAGCTGCCATTTTTTTTTTAAAGATAGATCTCCCTAATTCTGAAACTTAGAAAGTGTTTAACTACCAAACTATGAGCGTTGCTTTAAGGGATTGTCCCGTCAAAAATGATAAGTCTACAGTCACTCTGTGTGACTGCAGACTTATGAATCACCCCCCAGCACAAGTACTGTGCGCTGCAGGGATGAGACCCGGTAATGGAGGGTATGTATGTGTTATACATACCCCCAGCTAGTGGGCGTGGCCTCGCTCTCCATACACTTGTTTTGAGCCAGGCCGCGCCTTCTAGTCAGACGTGCCCATTGTCCTTCCACGTCACTAGATGGGGTGTGGCCTCGCTTCATACAAGTGTCACTTGTGGCTTCATACAAGCGTGACTTGTCACTTTTGACATGACAACCCATTTCAAATAATTTTTTGAGCCCGTATCATTGCATCAGTAGTAAAATATTAGATGCCTACGCACACCACTTGAATACAGCGGCCACGTGGACATGCTTGCTATTGGTACATGATGCTACCTAGATTTTTGGAACACTTGATAAAAAGTGTTTGTAATTGCCTAATCATTTTGTGGTTAGAAAAACACTTGTGGGCCCCCCAAAAAGGGATATTTTTTTACTTTTAGTTCAGAGGTCATTACTTCTTCACATTCAAATTGGTACACCAGTTTTGTCTCTCTAATTAAAGGGATTGTCCAGTCAAAAGTGATAAGTCTGCAGTTACTCAGTGTGACTGCAGACTTATGAATCCCCCTAGAGAACGCACTGTTCACTGTGGGAATTTTCAAGTTTCAGACCTGAGACGGGAGGGTATGAATGCGTTATACATACACCAGGCCAGTGGGCGCCGCTTCATACACTTGTATCGAATGAGGCTACGCCCCGTCTAGTGACGCGGACAGCCAGCAGGCGTGTCTGACTAGAGGGCGCATATGAAGAGTGAGGCTGCGCCCACTGGCCGGGGGTACGTATACAAAAAAGAAAAAGTGGGCACTGCTGGGGAATAATAATCACAAATACAAAGGGGTGCTACAGTAACCTGATGTAAAGTCACAAAATTATTCGGAAGAAACTCAGGATATATAACCATGCACACCCAATGTTGGAAAAGTGAAAAAAATCTTTATTACATGATTACATTTAGACAACAAAAGAAAACAATTTTAAAAGTATTTAAAACAGACAAAAACATGTGCAATCTTCATATGGGGGAATTCATGATAATAATATGCATAAAAATAGCAATAAACCCCACTATGTTATGTGCCACAGGTGTATTTTGCATCACTTATATAACATTCAATTAATGTAGACCAACTAAGCAACCCTGGCTATAAATAGCACGGCACAACCAGTCAAAATATGTGTTTATGACAAACCAAACCCTCTTAAATAATATAAGTGAATCAAGGAATGAGTAGGAGAGGTGGTCTATTGGTGATGGGGGCCCATATTTTAGAGGTATTGGCCAGATTGTGTCACCAAAGTCATATATGACGTGGCACAGTTGATCCAAATATAAATAACAAGACAGGCATTCCTGAGTGGTCTAGTCAAGAAAATAAGTACATAAAAAATATATGGAAGGATAATTACCTGCTGGCACCAGAGACCCAAAACTCATACATGCCCTCCTATCCCGGGTCTGAAACCGACGAATTCCCGCACCACACAGTGCGTGCACTGGGGGGATTCATAAGGCTGCAGTCACACTGAGTGACTGCAGACTTATCGTTTTTGACAGGACAACCCCTTTAAATATATAGCATTTTCATAAGCCGTCCAAAAAATACAGCTTCTTTGTTTAGCAAAGTGTAAAGCACCCCAAACATTGATAATTGTCGCACCCAACCATGTAAAAATACAACAGCTTCTTCCGTTTGCACTGCCTGTCTATAAATAACAGCAATGCGTGCATCTGCCTCCCTCAAAATGGAAGCATTTTGTCAGTGCAATTTAGATAGCCTACAAAGTCTGATACTACAGTAGGTTGTTAAATCTTCTGTTGGTTACTTCTGGTTTCCTCCGTTTTTCCCTAGCCAGATAGGTTGAAGTCATTTGGACATTAAAAAGCCTGTATTTGCATTATAAAGCTCAAAACGTTTTAAATTGACTCCAAGTTGAACTCGCAGACTTCTATGAATGTTTTCCAGACAATTTGACTTTTTATTTGCATACATTTATTCACTGCAAATAAAAATTGTGAAGAAAATTCGTCAAAGCCAGCAAATTCAGATTTCAGACGATGGAAGCAGTTTCCACTTGGCAAGCCTACAACCTGCATTAACCATCGCACCACCATACCACTCCACGACCAGCCCTACCCTCACCTACTGTATCCTCACCCATCCCTTGTAGATTGTGAGCCCTCGCGGGCAGGGTCCTCGCTCCTCCTGTACCAGTCGCCGTCACGTTTTGTTCAAGATTATTGTAAGTGTTTTTGCTACGTATACCCCTTTTCACATGTAAAGTGCCATGGAATAAATGGCGCTGTATTAATAAATAATAATAAAAGTGTCCACACATTGATAGCTTTTAATTAATGGTAGTAACATCCACAGCAGGGGTGGGGAATCTCTCAAATTGAGAGCAAACTCCGCCCACAAAGTACGTCCTGACGCTGACACTGGTGTCAGGACGTAATCTTTTATTGCACGCACCTCAGTGTTGAGTAATGAACACTGCGGGCGCTTGCTCACAGATAAAGAAGAAATTAATGAGCTGGCGGCCTGCAAAATACTACTGCCGGCCCAAGCACTGCAGTCCCCGGGAATCTTCCCGGGGGGTCGGATTAAAGGTCATTGAGGGCCCCCCGGGCCTGGGGTTCCCCACCCGTGATCTACACGTTATATCTCCTCATATGTTTCCCCTTTTATTATCAACAGTAATTTTTTGATGTTACATCGGCTCATCTTCTTCCCATTCAGGTCCCTACAATATTTGATCTCTTTGGAAATCTTCTATACAAGAGAATTTTTTTGTTTGACCCGTCAAGGATGAATGGGGACAGGGACAAGATGGCGGAGAGGATATTACATCTCACCGTAGAGATCCTCTTCCGGCTTACTAAAGAGGTGAGAGATTCTGTCACATTACATCATTCTTATCTATGAGAATAACAGATGGACAGAACTGGAGAGGTGAGGACTCTGAAAATGTCTGTAGTGAGATAAATTAATGTGTCTCTCCATTACCAGGATTACACTATAGGGAAGAAGACCTCTAGTGAGCGCTGTCAGGCCCCTGTGTCTGAGGGGTGGGGAAGTACCCTGAGCCCAATTACAAGGCCTCCGTATCACCCCCTAATACATGAGGACATCATTGACCAGGAGATCCTAGAACTCTCCTACAAGATGCTTGAGCTACTCACTGGAGAGGTGACACTGCTGGGAATGCTGGGACATTATACAGTAACGCTATGAAGGAATTGGGGGGATGACTGTATCATTGTATGTGTCAGGTTCCTATAAGGTGTCAGGACGTCACCGTTTATTTCTCCATTGAGGAGTGGGAGTATTTAGAAGGACACAAAGATCTGTACAAGGACGTCATAATGGAGGTTCCCCAACCCCTCACATCACCAGGTAATAGACAGGACTAAATACACACGGCCTATAATTATCTGTATGTGAAGAATGATTTCAGTCCCTGTATGTGTTTCCTCCAGTTCTATCCAGTGAGAGGAAAATACCAGAGAGATGTCCCCATCCTCTTCTTCTGCAGGACTGTAAACAAGAAAATCCCAATGTTCCTCAGCATCATCAGGTAGATGGAGAGACGGTGTCATGAGATCTTCCCTATGATGTGTACAGTCATGGCCAAAAGTATTGAGAATGAGACAAATAGTAATTTTTCCAAAGTTTACTGCTTCATTTTTTGTAATGGCAATTTGCATATACTCCTGAATGTCAAAGAGTGATCAGCTTAACAGCAATTACTGTACTTGCAAAGTCAATATTTGCCCAGAAAATTAACTTTAACCCCCAAAACACATTTCAACATCATTGCAGTCCTGCCTTAAAAGGAGCAGCTAACATCGTTTTAGTGATTGATCCATTAACACCGGTGTGGGTGTTGATGAGGACAGGGCTGGCGATCAATCAGTCATGATTAAGTAAGAATGACATCACTGGACACTTTAAAAGGAGGCTGGTTCTTGGTATCATTGTTTCTCTTCAGTTAACCATGGTTATCTCTAAAGAAACACGTGCAGCCATCATTGCACTGCACCAAAATGGCCTAACAGGGAAGAGTATCGCAGCTACAAAGATTGCACCTCAGTCAACAATCTATCGCATCATCAAGAACTTCAAGGAGAGAGCTTCCATTGTTGTCAAAAAGGTTCCAGGGCGCCCAAGAAAGACCAGCAAGCGCCAGGACCGTATCTTAAAACTGTTTCAGCTGCGGGATCGGACTACCAGCAGTGCCGAGCTTGCTCAGGAATGGCAGCAGGCTGGTGTGAGTGCTTCTGCACGCACTGTGAGGCGGAGACTCTTTGAGCAAGGGCTGGTTTCAAGGAGGGCAGCAAAGAAGCCACTTCTCTCCAGAAAAAACATCAGGGACCGACTGATATTCTGCAAAAGGTACAGGGAGTGGACTGCTGAGGACTGGGGCAAAGTCATTTTCTCTGATGAATCCCCTTTTCGATTGTTTGGGACATCTGGAAAACAGCTTATTCGGAGAAGAAGAGGTGAGCGCTACCACCAGTCTTGTCTCATGCCAACTGTAAAGCATCCTGAAACCATTCATGTGTGGGGTTGCTTCTCAGCCAAGGGAATCGGCTCACTCACAGTCTTGCCTAAAAACACAGCCATGAATAAAGAATGGTACCAGAATGTCCTCCAAGAGCAACTTCTCCCAACCGTCCAAGAGCAGTTTGGCGCCCAACAATGCCTTTTCCAGCATGATGGAGCACCTTGCCATAAAGCAAAGGTGATAACTAAATGGCTCATGGAACAAAACATAGAGATTTTGGGTCCATGGCCTGGAAACTCCCCAGATCTTAATCCCATTGAGAACTTGTGGTCAATCATCAAGAGACGGGTGGACAAACAAAAACCAACAAATTCTGGCAAAATGCAAGCATTGATTATGCAAGAATGGACTGCTATCAATCAGGATTTGGTCCAAAAGTTGATTGAGAGCATGCCAGGGAGAATTACAGAGGTCTTGAAGAAGAAGGGGCAACACTGCAAATATTGACTTGCTGCATTAACTCATTCTAACTGTCAATATAACCTATTGGTACTCATAATATGATTGCAATTATATTTCTGTATGTGATATAAACATCAGACAACCACTAATAAAAACCAGAGGCCAGCAGATCATGTGAAAATATAATTTTGGTGTCATTCTCAATACTTTTGGCCATGGCTGAGAAGATCTTGTGTTCAGTCTTGTTTTATCCACCAGTATTATATGTTTTATACTTGTGTAATGAGAACGGTGGAGATGGCAGGATTAGAGATGATCATAGATATGACTTCTCCATCTGTCTGTGACTTTTACAATATTTGTTTCAGGGTAAAGATCTGACCAATATTAATGCTACAGAGACATATATGAGAAGTGATGAGCGTTGTAAAGAGGAGATTCCTACAAATGATTATTCAGGTGAGTAGTAACCACTAAATGTAGAGAAGTCACAGATTCTGCATCCACATAGAATCCATTTATTTATCAATAGGATGTCTAAAACCCAGCTAAACTACATAGTAACGTAGATTGAATAAAGACCTAGGTCCATCCAGTTCAACCCCCCCCCCCTCCCCCTCCCCAATTGTACTCCCTACACTAACTTACTGGGATTAGGACTCACAAATGTATGATTACCATTTTTATTATTGCTGATCTATTACAATTAAAAATGAACCCGTTTATAATTTTTTGAGTAGTTTTATATTTTGTACTACGCTTATGGTTCTAATAATGGTATTACTAAAATCCCTATGACTAAATCTGTTGATCCAGAAGAAGGCAAAAAACCCAGGACACATTCAGTCACGGGGAAAAATTCCTTCTTGACCCCGAGAAAAGGCGATCAGTCCAAGAACCCTGAATAAAACCTACCTTATTTTTTGGACTATAAGACGCACCGGACCATAAGACGGTTTTAGAGGAGGAAAATAGAAAAAAAAATTTAAGCACAAAATGTGGTCACGATGCACTGTTATGGGGGCGCAGGTCTGCTGCTGACACTGGTATAGGGGTAATGTCCCCCAATTCTGATAATATCCCCCATCCTGGTAGATATGCCCCCCTTTCCTATTATACGTGGCTCCCATCCCCATCCTGGTATGCATGGCACCCCTCCATTCTGATATGCATGGCACCCCTCCATTCTGATATGCATGGCACCCCTCATCCCTATCCTGGTATGCATGGCACCCCTCATCCCTATCCTGGTATGCATGGCACCCCTCATCCCTATCCTGGTATGCATGGCACCCCTCATCCCTATCCTGGTATGCATGGCACCCCTCATCCCTATCCTGGTATGCATGGAACCCCTCATCCCTATCATGGTATGTATGGCACCCCTCATCCCTATCCTGGTATGCATGGCACCCCTCATCCCTATCCTGGTATGTATGATCCCCCTCATCCTTATCCTGGTATGTATGGCCCACTCATCCTTATCCTGGTATGTATGATCCCCCTCATCCTTATCCTGGTATGTATGATCCCCCTCATCTTTATCCTGGTATGTATGGCCCCCTCATCCTTATCCTGGTATGTATGGCCCCCTCATCCTTACCCTGGTATGCATGCCCCCCCGCCTCCCTATCCTGGTATGCATGGCACCCCTCATCCCTATCCTGGTATGCATGGCACCCCCCATCCCTATCCTGGTATGCATGGCACCCCTCATCCCCATCCTGGTATGCATGGCACCCCTCATCCCTATCCTGGTATGCATGGCACCCCTCATCCCTATCCTGGTATGCATGGCACCCCTCATCGCTATCCTGGTATGCATGGCACCCCTCATCGCTATCCTGGTATGCATGGCACCCCTCATCGCTATCCTGGTATGCATGGCACCCCTCATCCCTATCCTGGTATGCATGGCACCCCTCATCCCTATCCTGGTATGCATGGCACCCCTCATCGCTATCCTGGTATGCATGGCACCCCTCATCGCTATCCTGGTATGCATGGTACCCCTCATCGCTATCCTGGTATGTATGGCCCCCTCATCCTTATCCTAGTATGCATGGTCCCCCTAATCCCCATCACGCTGCACATAAAAAAATAAACACTCCTACTCACCTTTCTTCTTTCTCCTCCAGTACTGCATCCTGTCTGCCCGCACTGATCTCTCCATGTGAGCTGCACATAGCGTCTGGGACTGTGTGCGTGGGGAGCAGTGACTTCATGCTCCTTAATAGCCGGCACACAGCGTAGAATTGGCGTGGAGAGGGTGGTGAATATTCATGCCCTTTAATAGCGGGCACACACGATCGCCCGGCAGCAGCAGGAGCCGCACTGCTGATACACTGTGCCGCTATTAAGGAGCATGAATATTCAGTGCTCACCACGCCTATTTTTATACATCCTAAAATCTTGTTTGCTTTTGCGGCTGCAGCTTGACATTGAGTATTGCTGCTCAGCTTACTTGTAACCAGAATACCCAAGTCCTTCTCAGTAGTCCCTAGTATACTCCCATTTAATGTATATGCAGCAATAGAATTACTCTGTCCTAGGTGCATTACTCTACATTTATCTACATTAAACCTCATCTGCCAAGTGTTTGCCCATTCAGTCATCTTGTCCAGATCGTTCTGCAATATCGTAATGTCAAGATCAGATTTTAATATCCTACATAGTTTGGTGTCATCAGCAAAAACTGACCCTTTACTCTCAATCCCATCCCCAAGGTCATTAATAAAGAGGTTTAAAAGAATTGGTCCAAGCACAGATCCCTGTGACACCCCACTGCTGACTATATCCCATTTAGAGAACGTACCATTTATGATGACTCTTTGTTTCCTAGCATTTACCCAATTCCTTACCCATCCACATATAGTTCCCCCAAGTCCTTGCTAGCTTCAGTATAAGGCTGTTATTTGGTACAGTGTCAAATGCCTTTGCAAAGTCCAGATAAATCTCATCAGTTGCATTACCAACATCCAGATTTGCACTTACCTCCTCATAGAAACCCAACATGTTGGTTAGACATGACCTATTTTTCATGAATCCATGCTGATTGTCATCTCTTATGATGCCATCAAAAACTTTGCACACTCCTGATGTCAGACTTACCGGACTGTAGTTACCTGGATCCACCTTCTTACCTTTCTTAAATATCGGTACCACTTCGGCCATCCTCCAATCCTGTGGCACTACCCCTGTTACAAGAGAGTCTTAAGAATATGAGATACAGTGGTTTGACAATTCCCTCAGTATCCGTGGATGAATACCATCTGGGCCACGGGATTTGTTAATGTTTAATTTACTCAAACGCAGGTGTACTTCTTTTTGTGTTAAACTAGTTATATCAGGTGAACTTTGATTTTTGCCCTGTTGAAAGATCCCTGAAACAGACGGGATGTTGGTGAACATGGATGAAAAGTGCCTGATTAATATCTCAGCCTTTTCTTTTTCTATAATTATCTTGTTGTTACCGTCTTTTAAGGGACCGATACCATCTAATTTTTTCTTTTTGGAATTGATGTATGTATAAAAAATTTTGGGATTTATTTTAATGTCGCTGGCGATTTGTTGCTCTGTACATAATTTAGCTAGCTTGATTTCTTTTTTACATTTCTTATTTAGGTCTTTATACTCCTGAAATGCTATTTCTCTATTCTCGGCCTTCAACATTTTTAATGCCCTTTGTTTTTGTCTTTTTAAACTTTGTACTTTGTACTGTCTTATTTATCCATAATGGTTTCTTTTTATTCCTGGACATTTTATTACCAGAGGGTTTATATTTTCTACAGGATTCTAGTAGTATTTCCTTAAACATGCCCCATTTACGTTCGGTATCCCCAGTTACCATGACTTGGTCCCAGTCTACACGATTAAGCTCTTCCCTTAATTTGTTGAAATCAGCTTTTTTAAAGTTCCAGGTTTTTGCATTTCCTTTTTGAAATGTTTTATTGAATATTACATTGAAACTTACCATATTATGGTCGCTGTTTCCCAAAGGCTCAGCTTTATTAGGAGGCTTGTAACAAACTCCCATTAAAAGCTTTCTATTATGGCCATTCCCATGTGCATTAACCCAGACTGACTACATTGTGGCAGCCCTCCCAAATGTTGTCATCGAGCAAAGGTTTTAAGTTGGATCTTACGAAAATACACACCCCTCCACCTTTTTTGTCTTTCCTGTCCTTTCTAAATGTAGTATATCCTTTCACGTTTGTCACCCAGTCATGGCTTTCACCCAGCCAGGTTTCCGTAATACCCACCACATCATATTTTGTGACCTACATAAGAGTCTCCAGTTCATTCATTTTGTTTGCGAGACTTTTTGCATTTGCCAGCAAACATTTAATACTATTAGCACATTTGTTACTCCTATGCAGCTCCATACTTCCCTTGCGTATCCTAACCCCTGCTGTCCCACGCTCTCTGTCTACTCTATCTATCCCCTTATTAGCACAAATACCCTACCTCCCCCCAGATCCTAGTTTAAAAGCTCCTCAATCCGTTTGACCATTTTTTCCCCCAGCAAAGCTGCACCCTCCCCATTGAGATGCAGTCCGTCCCTACCGTAGAGCCTGTAGCCGACAGCGAAGTCGGCCCAGTTCTCCATGAACCTACACCCTTCCTTCCTGCACCAACTTCTAAGCCACTTTTTTATCTCCCTAAGCTCCCGTTGTCTTTCTAATGACATATGTGGCACCGGCAGTATTTCTGAAAACACCACCTTGGAGGTCCTGGCTTTCAGCTTCTCCCCTAGTTTCTTGTAATCATTTTTCAGGACCTTCCACCTCCCTCTAACTTTGTCATTGGTACCAATGTGTACAATGACCTCTGGGTTTTCCCCAGCCCCACCCAGCAATCTGTCTACCCGATCTGCAATATGTCGAACCGAAGCACCCGGCAGACAGCACACACTTCGTCATTCACGGTCTTGGCATCAGATGACCCTGTCTGTCCGCCTAATTATAGAGTTCCCTACCATCAACATCTGTCTGGCCTTTGCTGCACTCCCATTTCCTTCCTTCCTACATCAGTCATCTTCCTGGTTGCTAGGAGCAACGCCCTGCTGTAGTGATCCCAGGCTTGCATTCCTAATATCAGCCAAACAGGCATATTTACTAGCTTGTGCTGGATCAGGACTGGGCTCCCTGGCACTTTTCCCCCTACTCCTTCTAACTGTTACCCAGGTACCTACTTCTGGGTCCTGATCTTCCCCCACCTCCACCCTCCTCCACATCACTGGCCCCAGCCAGCACAAGCTCAGTGAGCTCTAAGCTCCTCTCCAGGTTTGCAATGCTCCTGTGTGTTGGTAGCTGCACATTTAGATCCAGTATCTGGGCTTCCAAACATGTAACTCGCTGACATCGAGGGCAGAAATATTCACCCTCAAACGGCAGTTCAAGGCATACATACATCTCACAAGACGCACACCTGGCAGCATTGTCCATGGAGCACATATTAAATGGGGATAAACAATACAGGAAAAAGCAGGAAAACTAATAGAAAGCAAGTAAGGAAAACACCAAACTATGCTCTCATGTTAAACTATGTTATTGCGTTTAACTATGCACTTATCTGCCCCTCTGTACTTATTCCTCCTCTGGGATGCTCAATTCAGCCTCTGTACGCTCGGCAGCCTCGCTGGTTAGTTTTGCACTTGAAGTCTTTGCAGTCAGCTCAGCACAGGGCTAAGGAGCAAAAAGGGTAACAATGTTTTGAACTTTTGACTTTCAGGCTCTATATTTCACCATCCAATACTGCTTCAAACTTGAGACTACCATCATTTTATAGACAATCATCTTGGCTATCTCATACATAAATTTGACTTGCAGCTGTTTAGCATATGATTAGTTATGCAGATCATACCACATCTCCTGGGCAGGAGATGAAACATAGGCCAGTATATGGACAACACAGTATGGGCTCGCGGCAGGACTGGTGACTCGACAGAAACACTCGCTACTATGATGAGACAGGCAGGGAAATGTGTTACCTCACAGTAATAACCAGCATTTGACCTGCTGCTCCACTGGGTATAAAAGTGCCTCGTCATGGATAATTCATCGTTCTGCTGATCAACCCAGATCCAAATGGTTGGACTTCCACTGATCAGTAAGTTTTCAGCTATCCTTTGGAAAGGTGATAAATTGTTTTATTTGGACACCTATTTTAATACAGGTTATGTTTTTGTCAGATGACTGTTCCAGGAGATTACAACGACATTGGATATCTTCAGATTTCAAAGCAGAAGATGGCGGCATAACACAAGATCTATCTTCTGAACATTTTAAACAGGTCTGATCAAAAACTGTTAAGCAAACGAAAAATCTGAAAAGGATTGATAAAGCGCAAACAGCCCACACTGTATAGAAACTTATAGTCATGTTCAGAATACGGAAATGTTTTAACCAGAAATCCGATCTTATTACTCTCACACAGGGGAGAAGCCATATTCATGCCCAGGACGTGAGAAATGCTTTCCTCCCAAATCATATGTTGTAAGATATCAAAATGTGAGAAACCTTTCATCAGTAAGACTACTTGGCACGGTTTAGGCAGTGACTGTGGCCGAGGGAAGCTGTGAGTTACAGCTAAGCCACCTGATCTGGAGAGTGCTGGACTGTCGGTTTTGTAAGTGACAGTCCAGTCATCCATTCTGATCCTAGGGTGTGCTGGGTTGTCAGCATTTTGATTGACAACCCTGCTGCTCAATCTGGTCTAGTCTGCGGGTGTTTCCCCAGGTGCCTCCCATCCTTAATCATTTGCAAGGTATTTAGGTGGCTAACTGTTAGCAGTCTGTGTCAGTTGCGTGTTGTTTTTTTTAATTCGTTTATTAAACAGCAATAATAATAATAAAAAAAAAGTACACATTTTGTATATAACCAATATAACGTATACACACTCATCATAATAATTATAAGAAAACAGCAAGTTTGTATACAGAGGAATTTGTATAAACTTCAATTCCACAAGCCCATATTCTTTTGCGAGGCTTATGGAACAATTGAGGAGTAATTAAAAGATTCATTATTCAGATTTATATATGTTTGGTTAAACATAACTCAGAATGATACAATACATCCAACATAACTATCATATTCTTAAAGAACGAAAAAACTAATACTACCCTGCTGCCAAGAGCAATTTCGACATTGATAATAAAATGATACTATCAAGTGTGAGTCAATGTATTCTTTACTACAGCTATTATAATGGTACTGGACCATTATCAACGTGTTGATATAGTAAGGTGAGATGAATTCCACACATCCCAAATCTTATTGAATTTCCCCAAGCAGCCTCTATTCTGATACATTGTCCGCTCGTAAGGTATAATTGAGTTTACCAGCTCAATCCAAGCTCTAAGAGATGGATGTAAATTACCCATCCAGCGTAGGGCCAATATTTTCCTAGCTAAGAAAAGCGTCTCCCGCAGGATTATTTTAACATGATATCCCCATATCTCTTCGTCTAGCGCACCAAATAAGCATACTAATGGATTAAGAGGAACAGGAGTAGATATAAGGGAGGTTAATAACGAGGTTACCTCGTTCCAAAAGGATAGGATAACTGGACATCTCCACACCATATGTATAAAATCTGCATCCATTGTATGGCATCGTAAGCATTCTGAAGTTTGAGACCATCCCATTCTGAATAACCGTAATGGGGTCAGGTATGATTAGTGTACTATATATATCGGTCATTTTGTTATTAGCTGAAGGGGACACCTTGGTTGGAGATTCAAGAATCTCCTCCCAATCTTCATCTTGGATATCAGGAACGAGGAGTTTCCATTTTTCTCTTACTGTCAATAAAGTAGAATCAGTACTTACGGACAACATGTGTGTATATAAAGTGGAAATAAGACCATGGGGACCTTGTGATTTAAGGATCCCTATTAAAGGGAAAGACAATATTGTTTGAGTTGTATTTATGTTTTGTAAGTGTGATTGAATTGCTGATCTGAGCTGTAGGTAGCGAAAAAATTGGGGCCTAGGGATTCTGTATTTAGTTTTTACTTGTTCAAAGGACATTAGGACACCGTGATCATATAAATCTTTAACCAAGGAAACACTGTGTGAGATCCAGAATTGAGTGGACAGGTGGTTTAGTAGCCCTGGGAAGTAAGTATTATTCCATAATGGCATTTCAGCTATGATGTCATCAAAGCAAATCACTTTTTTAATTTGTCTCCAGACTGATCGTGCCAATCGGAGTAAGGGTAATAATCTAGGGGTATTAGGTTTATCTGTTTCTAAAAAACCCAACATGCAATCGACTTTTGCAGCATGGGCCAAATGGCTCTCCGAATTAGGTAAGTAATTATTGGGCATCCACTTACTCAAAGCTTTGATTTGCCCAGTCAAATCAAATCCGGCAGTGCCGTTCCTCCCATTTGTTTAGATCTATGTAATGTGGACAATTTAAGTTTGGGTCTAGTCTTCCCCCATATAAATTAGATTAATGAATTTAGGTTTGAGAAGAAAGATTTATTAATCAATACAGCACTATGCTGGAGGGAATAACTGAGCTTTGGAAGTAGAATGATTATAATCAGGTTTATATTTCCTGAGACAGGTCAGTTGCGTGTTTGCTTAGCCCTGTGTCTCTTTCCTCTGACCGTGTTGCTGGAACTAGGATTTGTTATGACTATTCTTGTGGTTTATCCCTCCTGCTCTTGACGCTCTCTGACTTCATGTATCCGACCCCCAGTCTTGGCCTCTGACTATTCTTTTGTTTTACTCCCTTGTCTTGACGAACCCTTCTGTCTTTTGACCCGGAACTGTTACCTGACCACGCCTTTGTCTTACTTCTCTGTTCTTCGAACTCTCCTGGTATCTGACCTCGGACCTCCTGACTACCCTGTCTCACAGTTTGTCGGTGAGATAGTGACTCAGCGTCAGACTGCTCTTGTTCCCCATCAGAAAATTCAGATTGCATAGAAGTCATTTTAATGTTCACATTGTGCAAATAGTTTTAAACTGAATTCACATGTTAGACATCAGAGAAGTCACACTGGGGAGAAGCCATTTATATTTTCAAAATGAGAAACATTTCAGTTTTAAAGGGAATCTGTCACCAGGTTTTTGCTCCCTCATCTGAGAGCAGCATGATGTACAACAAGAGACACTGATTCCAACTATGTATCGGTTACTGGGTGCAGCAGTTTTGACACAGAGATTAGTTGTAGCATTAGCTCAGAAAGCTAATCCACCCCCCCCTCCTACACCACAGCTTTATGTGTACATTGTCTGTTGACAGTAAGCTGCTTATCAGAAGAGGGGGTATGGCCTGACCAGGGTTTGTATGCACTGTGGTTCCAGCAATGATAATTTTCTAGAGATAAAACCTTCATTGTATGGAAAACAATAGCACACAGCCTAAGGGTATGTGCCCACAATGCACATTTGATGGAGAGAATTTTTGCCTCTCACTGGCAGAAAAAACGCATGCAGATTTACATGCATTTTTTTGTGCCGGAGAGAAGCGTTTTTTCAGTGTTTTTACATGCGTTTTCGCATGTGTTTTTTCAAGCTCTTTTCCAAGCGATTTTGAGCATCACTTGGAAAAGTGCTTGACAAGTTGGTCACACAATATAAATCCATACAACTAGCATGGATTTATATTGTGTGAGCAACTTAGATGCTTTAAATGCTGCATCTATTGTAAAAAAAAGAATTAAAAAGTTAAATAAAAATAAAAAAAAACCTGTATACTCCCCTCTCTGGTCTCCTCCCGGCAGCGATCCTCTTTTCTCGGAGTCCCATGGTGTACTGGCAGGACCTGCGGTGACGTCATTTAATCAGCAGATCATCATGTGACCGCTGATGTCAGCGGTCAGGTGATGGTCGCTTGACCATCAGCTGATTAAATGACGTCACCGCAGGTCCTGCCAGTACACCACGGGACGCCGATAAAAGAGGATCGCCACAGCCGGGAGGAGACCGAAGGGGTGAGTATACAGGTATTTTTATTTTTAACATTTTTATTTCTTTTTTTTCGCCGCATGGTAGCCGGGATGAAGAGGAGTTGTAGTCTCCTCTTCATCCTGGGTACCACACACACCGTGATTACGCCGCAAATTTTCGGCCATTGAATTTCATTGAAACTCAGCAAATCCACATATACCTGCGGGTTTGCTGCTTTTCAGTGTTCCTCAATGGCTGCGAATTTGCGGCGTAATCGCGGTACAAATGGTTATGCTGCGTTTTGCAACGCAAAGCGAATTCAGCGTTCTAATTAGCACATCATGTGCACAGCACATCCGAATTCACATTGCTCTGCATGGCAGACTGTTTTACAAGTGTTTTCGCGGCATTTTTGCGGCTGTAAAAACGCTACAAGAACTCTACATGGGCACATAGCCTAATAAGTGATAAATACTTGAAATCTGTGTTTCAGCTGCTACCTTATGCTGTCCTTAGAATATACAGCAAAAACCTGCTGACAGACTCCTTTTAATGAAAATCTTGTTGCACATCAGAGAATTTATACAGGGTTTGAGTTAGTTTTAATTTCAGAATAAGGGAAACATTATAACATTGATTCAAATATCTCATAACAGAGAGTTGAAACAAATAAGTCATTTTCATGTTGAGTATATGGGAAACAATATAGCACTAAATCATATGTTGTAATATATCAGAGATCTCACACAGGGGAGAAGCCAATTTCATGTTCAGTATGTGGAAAGTGCTTTACAAAGAAGTCAACTGGATACATATCAGAGAATTCACACAGGGGAGAAGCCATATTCATGCCGAGGATGTGGGAAATGCTTCGACTATTTAGGTAGCCTGAAAAGTCTGATACGGCAGTATGTAGTTAAGTATGCTGTTGGTTACCTCTGGCTTCCATCCATTCTCCTCTAGCCAGATAGGTTGAAGTTATTTAGACATTAAAAGGCTGGTTACATTATTGAAGACCAAACATGTTCCGTTCGCTCTTAGGGGAATTCGCAATGTTCTACTAATATCAAAATTTTGGGGAAAATTCACCAAATTTTACTGGTAGTAAACAATCAACAAATTATATCTCCTCATATGTTTCCTCTTATCACTAGTAATTCTTTATGATTTTACATTGGCTCATCTTTTTCCCATTTAGGTCCCTACAATATCAGATCCTCTCAGTACAGATCTTCTGTATAAGAAAACGTTCCTGATGGATAGGGACAGGGACAAGATGGTGGAGAGGATACTACACCTCACCCTAGAGATCCTCTTCCGGCTTACTGGAGAGGTGAGAGATTCTGATGACGTCACATTGCATCATTCTTATCTATGGGAATAACAGATGGACAGAACTGGAGAGGTGAGGACTCTGGAAATGTCTGTAGTGAGATTTATTAATGTGTCTCTCCATAACCAGGATTACACAGTAGTGAAGAAGACCTCTAGGGAGCGCTGTCAGGACCCTATGTTTGAGGGATGGGGAAAAACAATGAGCCCAATCACGGAGCCTCCACCTCATCCCCTGATATGTGAGGACATCATTGACCAGAATATCCTAGAACTCGCCTACAAGATGATTGAGCTGCTGACTGGAGAGGTGACACTGCTGGGAATGCTGGGACATTATACAGTAATGCTATGAAAGGATCGGTGGGATGACTGTATCTTTGTATGTGTCAGGTTCCTATAAGATGTCAGGATGTCGCTGTCTATTTCTCCTTGGAGGAGTTGGAGTTTTTAGAAGGACACAAAGATCTGTACAAGGATGTATTGATGGAGGTTCTCCAGCCTCTCACATCACCAGGTAATAGATAGGACTAAATACACACGGCCTATAATTATATGTATTTAAAAAATGAATTCGGTCTCTGTATGTGTTTTTTCCAGTTCTTTCCAGTAAGTGGACAACACCAGAGAGATGTCAACATCCTCTACAGGACTGTAAGCAAGAAAATACTAACGTTCATGTGATAAGTGATGTGCTGTGTAAAGAAGAGATTCCTACAGATGATGACTCAAGTGAGTAGTAACCACTAAATCTGAAGAAGTCACAGATTCTACTTACAAATAGAAGCTATTGTGTCTCGATAGATAGCTGGGTTTCAGATATCCAACATACAAATATAAATTACAATGAACAAACTAACGATGAGGGACTGGTACAAAAATGAGATGGCACTGCCCGTGCAGGCTTACAGGATAATGGGGAAGGAAGCAGTAGGTTAGCATTTTGCAGCAGCTCCATTGGTAGTGAGGATACAGTGGGGTCATTTCAGGCTGTAAACTTTCTTGAAGATATGGGTTTTCAACTTCCATCTGAACGTTCCAAATGTGGTAGATAATCAGATGTGTTGGGGTACAGAATTCCAGAGGATGGGGGATCCCCTGGAGAAGTCTTGGAGGCGATTAGGTGAGGAACTTGCAAGTAGGGTGGAGAGAAAGAAGTCATGTGAGGACCGGAGATTGTGTGGGAATTTATCAAGCAATTAGTTCAGAGATGTATGGAGGAGACAGATTATGGATAACCTTCTAGATCTATGTTAGTAGTTTGAACTGGAATCATTGGGGAATTGGAAGCCAGTGAAGGGATTTGTAGAAATTGAGGCGTAGCGAGGAGAGAGGTGGATTAGTCGGGCAGCAGAGTTAAGGATGGACTCGAGAGATGTGAGAGGGTTAGCAGGAAGGTTATAGAGGATGTTGCAGTAATTAAGGCTGGAGATGGTGAGGGCATGCACTAACATTTTATTAGATTCAGGGCTGAGAAAAGGACAGATTCTGGAAATATTTTTGAGTTTGAGGAAAGAGGTGGTAAGAGCTTGGACATGCGGTTTGAAGGACAGGGCACAGTCGAGGTTTACTCCGAGGCAGCAGACTTCCAGTACAGGGGAGAGCGTGATGTCAATTATTGTGACAGAGAGATCGGAAAGGGGACTTGAGTGAGATGGAGGAAAGATGGTGAGTTTTGTTTTGTCCACAGTGAGCCTTAGGAAGCATAATGAGAAGAAGACTGATATTGCTTGTAAGGTGCGCAGGGCAGTAGTCATGGGTGAGGGGCTGCTGCTTTCCCACACGCTGGCATCCCACAAGTAAATGGTTTCCCTTTTCCTTTGAGGTGTGTGTACTTTTTAACACTCATGTTTGGCTTGAAGTCTTCTGTGAAGACCCGGGGTCTTCCGGGGGCGCAACACTACTCAGACAACACAGGGTGAGGGTAAAACAGTGTGGCAATACTTTATTGAACCACAAAGTGCACACAATAAAAAGAACAGTCCCAGCAAATACCCAAGATGGTGCAAATTACAGAGTCCCTTCCGCTGGCCCGCCAAGAATAAAGTAGCTGCGATTTCGGGGCTTCCAGGGCCGACTACCCCCACCAGTGGCACCCCGCTTTTGGCTAGCCACCAAAGAGTGACGGTAACGACAAGCTTAGGAAACTAGCTGAGAGCAGTGAAGTCTGGAGCCAGGTGACCTGATTGTCCCAATCTGGAGTCTTCAAGACGTCTCTGAGGTTTCAGCAATGGTCAATGGAGCCGATCTGTATTCCTCCAGCTGGGGCCGAAGTCCCCTAAGCTGACATGCTGCAGAATGACACCGAATAGAGGCGTTTTTGTAAATCAGTTGTCCTGTCTGCCATCATTCACAGGTCAAGGGTCAGGGATCAAGGTGGAAGGGGCTCATGACTCATTGTTTGAGCATTTAATCAACTTGCATTGTTTGTCCTCCATGGCTCAGCAAATCAACAACTCCCTGGGCTGGTATAATACGTAATCAGCATATTATCGAACAGTATTGCTCCATAACCCTATCTTGCAAGATTTGCAGACTATAGATTGCAGTAGATCTCAACTCAAGTGTTGACATTCAGGATAATTCAAACAATAGTCTGTGTTAATCAACCAAAGAAGAACACAAATGCAAAAGTCAACATGAAGATAAAAGCATATAGCTCCTGGCTTATTGAATTTGTCTGGCATAATTAAGAAGAAAAGCTGTGTCGTCACATTTCTCCCCCTTCTTAATTAGCCCTGGAAGCTGCTGGTTCCTGTAGTGGGTCGCTGTCGACGGGGCTGCCAGACGTGATAGGCTTCCGATCATCCTTCTCTACTTGTCTGGACAGTCCACCGGCATATCCATGATCTTTGCCCTTTTTGTGGGAGACAGAAAAATTATAGGACTGTAAGGCCAGACTCCACCTGAGTAAACGTCCAATTTAGCCAACTTAAAGGATTATGACCGTGAATTCTTTGCCATAGAGGTAGGGCTGGAATTTCTTTAGGGCCCAGACTATGGCCAAGCATTCTTTTTTTATTGTCACTAATGTGGAAAAAATATTTCAGCTCACCTGGGTAAGTCTACTCGGTCCACTTTCTCATGAAACACGGTGCTCGGATTGTAAAGATTCCCGTCTGGGAGACATTAGGCAGTGATGAAAGGGTAGTTATCCAGCAACTCGTGAAATTGACTTAAAAAATAGACTTTATTTTGAAAACATTAAAAACATGAGACCATAGTGCAAATAAAAGCATACGGAGGCTTACGCGTTTCGGATACGTAGATCCTTACTCTCAGCATAATACAATGTAGAAATCGAAAAACTTTTAAGGCATATGGAGAAAAGCAAACGCCCACCGACATCACCTGTTCTGAAGCTCAATTACACATGAGTCCAGAGTCTCAGAAAACTCAGTTTTAACCCTGAATGAACTGACTGTTTCTATTTTTAAAAAATGAAAGGTTGACAAAATAACAAACTCCATAAATATAGCTCGCTAAATATAACTCAGATAATATCAACCTAGAAATAGACAATTACAATGAATATAGCAGGAAATCAACTAGTGTAAAATAGAGCAAGTAGACATGAACAGAACATTAATACCAATACATTGATTCATTTCTCATATTTAAACCTGTTGGGTATCTAGTATTTAATTTCAAAATCCACTGTGCTTCTTTTTTCCGTAATAATTTAACCCTGTCCCCACCACGATGAAATATATGGACAGTTTCCAGAGCACTTACACGTAAGCTGCTGATTTGACCTCTGATAGACGTATGCCCTTTCCCGGTCCAACAGCTTTTGGGAGACATAGGCTATCGGGTGTTCCTGACCATCGTCCCCCACTTGACTGAGTACTGCTCCCAGTCCGGTATCCGATGCATCTGTTTGAACCAGAGGCAGAAGTCAGGAGGAGTCAGGACTGGGCTTTGGGCTAGCTGGGTTTTCAATTGGAGGAATGCGGACTTGCATTCTGAGGTCCAGATGTGATTGCAGGCATATCTTTTGGTGGTGATGACAGTGAGGGGCTTTGCTATAGTGCTGTAATTGGGGATAAACTTTTGCTAAGTTTGCGGTCCCTAGGAATGCGCAGACCTGTTTTTGGTTGGCTGGGCAAGGCCATTTAGGTAATGGCTTATACTTTTGCGGTGTTACGCTCGTGCCCGGACTGACTGTCTTGAGCGTGGTTAGTGGTCCCACTGGGCCACGAACCGAGGAGTGCCTGGAGGGGCGTGACTAGGGGCCTCGCCAGATCCGACCACAAACACACGGCTGCTTAATGTACTCCGTGGTCCGAGGAGGGACTTGGGAGGTGGCCCAGGTGGTACTCCAGGTCAGACCCCGGTCACAGCTGTTGACCCACACCGGGGAATGCAGGAACGGGCAGGTTTGGCTGGTATGCAGACAGGCGGGTACTGGCAGGCACGTCTGGTATGCAGACTGGTGGGTACTGGCAGGTATGGCTAGTATGCATATAAACCTATAAGAGAAACTCACAGACATAGTCTAGAAATCCTAATGAAAAAGTTGAGAATGTGACAATAGCTGCTAGGATATATATGCAGTTCACCACTCTCACTCAAAAACAGTCGAGATTACTACTGTTAGTGAAAAAGTACAAAATATTTTATTCAATGAAGTGCTCCATGTATTAAATACAAAAATAAAAGACATATATAAGACTAAGATGGGAGGCCAAGTAGCGGGTAAGATGAGAAATACCCTAAAGAAAGGAAACCTATACCTAACTACAGCAATGACCACATAGGTTACGCCCAGGTGTTAATACAAACAATCAGCCCGAATGGTGCCTAATGCATTGAAAGGACAACAAAGCTGTCAGCTAGGGACTGAACAGAGGCATAGAATATTACAGTGAAAAAGCATTCAATATATTAAACAGTAATATTGCCAGGTATTACCTTGGGACATGGTAGCGGTAAAGTAGTGGACAGTCTGTAGTGAGGAAAGAACTGCGCGCCTCTGTAGTGAGGAAAGAACTGCAGACTGGACGGTGCTGGCAGGTAGGAAAACAGGCTGGATAGGGACCAGTACAGACTGGGATAAAGGAACAGAGCCATAGGTGCGGAGAGCAAGCGGAGCGAGGCAGAGCAAAGCCGCAGGTGCGGAGGGCAAGCGGGGCAGAGCAAAGCAAAGCCGCAGGTGCGGAGGGCAAGCAGAGCGGGGCAGAGCAAAGCCGCAGGTGCGGAGGGCAGGCGGAGCAGGGCAGAGCAAAGCCGCAGGTGCGGAGGGCAAGCGGAGCGGGGCAGAGCAGAGCAAAGCCACAGGTGCGGAGGGCAAGCGAGGCAGAGCAAAGCAAAGCTGCAGGTGCGGAGGGCAAGCGGGGCAGAGCACAGCAAAGCCGCAGGTGCGGAGGGCAAGCGGAGTGGGGCAGAGCAGAGTGGAACCGCAGGTGCGGAGGACAAACAGAGCAGAGCGGAACCGCAGGTGCGGAGGACAAGCAGAGCGGAACCGCAGGTGCGGAGGACAAGCAGAGCGGAACCGCAGGTGCGGAGGACAAGCGGAGCAGAGCAGAACCACAGGTGCAGGCAGACAGGACAGGGCTCTGTTCACATGGAACAGACTGGGAAACACAGGAAGATAGCTAGAACACAGGGGGTAGATACGGAG
Organism: Phyllobates terribilis; assembly: GCF_046119375.1. Taxonomy (NCBI): domain Eukaryota; kingdom Metazoa; phylum Chordata; class Amphibia; order Anura; family Dendrobatidae; genus Phyllobates; species Phyllobates terribilis. The sequence goes on from NW_027362765.1 coordinate 49,735,053, forward strand.
GAAGGGAAACTGGACAAGCAGAACCAGATACACACAAGGTACTTGCAATGAAGTAGCGAGTGGACACAAAACTCACAAACAGAAGTACAGAGACAACGAGTTGGAGTTAGGTACTGGTTAAGGCACAGGAGGAAAAGGGAAGGATCAGACATAGAGACAAACAGGTAACAGACTAGGACATAGTTCAGACAGGAACTGACTCTGGAACGAGATACAGGAACGAGCCTGGGTATTCAGCCCCCAGGGTGGCAGGAATAGACTAGAAGTCAAAGATACAGGTAACGAGCCTGGGTACTCAGCCCCCAGGATGGCGGAAACAGAGAAGATACAGGACAGGACCTGGCAACTCAGTTGCACAGAACACACTGAAAGAAAGCGTTGCTCAGGCACCTCCCACTGGGTGGGGGAGGTTTAAGTATCCAGTGACTCACAGCAATAGGCTGGGGACGCATTAGGACTGCACACACTGTAGCTTTAAGAATCAGGAAGTAACCGCCCTAAGCCAGCAGACAAGAGACACGCACACAGCAAGCAGAGGAGTACAGTGTACAGCCTGGACTGATAGGTAAGTTGGCGGTCTTGCATGGTGGGAGATGGTAAGCCATGCCAGTACGCCGCCAGGGATGTTACATGCGGGTGGGTTTGGGACGAATGCAACCACTTCCCACCATATGTCCCAGGTACAGTACCTCGGCCATCCCCATCTGGCACTTGTCCGGTCGGATAGTAAGCTGGGCTTTGTCTACCTTCTGCAGCACCTGGGACATGTGCTGAAGATGCTCTTCCCAGGTGTCGCTGAAGATAGCGATGTCATCCAGGTAGGCCTGGACATACCCCTGACATCCCTCTAGTAACTGGTCTACCATCCTTTGGAAGGTAGCCGGGGCGTTTTTCATCCCAAATGGCATGCTGGTAAATTCATACAGGCCAAAAGGGGTGATGAATGCAGACTTTTCTTGAGCTTCTTTTGTGAGTGGGATCTGCCAGTATCCCTTGCACAGATCAATGGTAGACATGAACCAAGATCCTCCTAATCTGTCTAGTATTTCATCCACCGAAGGCATGGGGTAGGATTCTGTAACGGTGACTTCACTGAGTCGCCTATAGTCCACAAAGAAGCGAGTACTTTTGTCTTTCTTGGACACTAACACTACACTGGACTGCCCATGGGTTACGGGATGGAACTATGACCCCCATATTCAACATGTAATCCACCTCGGCCTTTATCATTGCCAACGCTGGAGGTGTCACTCGGTAGGAGGGTTGACTGAGAGGAGTGGCTACCCCTGTGTTGACATGATGGGTCCGTTCATGTACACCTGCTCGATCCAGGGCCACTGTGTAGTCAGCCTCCCCGCATTTCCTGGTGATGGTGAACGGACCAGCCCACATGACTTGCAGCTTGTTTTTACATACTGGTACTAGTACTAGAACCTTCTGTCCGAAGGTAAATTCTCGTCTGGCAGCACGGTTGTAATACCGTTGTTGCCTTTCCTGAGCTACTTCTAAATTTCCATGGGCTAAGGCCATGAGGTACTTCATTTTTTTCCCTAAACTTTTGAACATATTCCATAATGGGAACCTCTTCTGTGGGGAAAGTGCGCTCCCAACTCTCTCGTACTAACTCCAACGGCCCTCGCACGTTTCGGCTGTACAGCAATTTAAAAGGAGAGAACCCGGTAGAATCCAGCGGCACCTCCCGGTAGGCGAACAGGAGCTGCTGCAGTTTTTTCCCCCAGTCTCCCCCCTCGGACTCCACATACTGACTAATGGGCTGCTTAAGCATTCCGTTGAAACGTTTACACAACCCGTTAGATTTGGGGTGGTACTCATGGGGGGGCCTCATGTTTCTCCCAGAGGGTCTGAATCAGCTCATTTTGGAACTGGGTCCTCTGATCGGTCAATACCTCCTGCGGAAACCCTACTCAACTAGAAATGTCCAATAGAGCTTGAGCCACGTGCTCCACATCTATGGATGACAGGGCAACGGCCTCCGGGTAGCGGGTGGCAAAGTCGACCAGGGTGAGGATAAACCTTTTTCCGCTGTGGCTGGGGACAGCTAAGGGGCCCACTAAATCGATGTCAACCCTCTGGAACGGCTCCCCTATGAAGGGCGTGGATTGGCGTGGGGCACGACAGGGTGTTCCCCACATCCGATGACAAACCGGAGGCTCCTTATTTCTGCACGTCTTGAGCGATCCTTGGCCAAAAGAAACTACGTAGCAGACGGGCCCGGGTCTTTTTGGACCCATGTGTCCAGCTGCAGGGACGTCATGGGCCAAGCGCTGGAGTTGGGGTCGGTACTGCTGTGGAAGCATGAGTTGATGTACATGGGACCAAGGTCTCTCGGGGCAGCATTAGGGTTTTTCCCGATATAATAGTCCATTCTCCTATCTATACACCTCCTCCTGATTTCTTTCCCCAGGTTGAGCGGTGACACTGCGGGCAAGCTCTAGGGTGGGGTCTGTGAGTTGGGCGTCCCTAAAGTCTTTGCGATCTGTCTCCACCCCGGTCAATGGACACAGTCTGGTCAGGGGTACTCATCGCCGCTGGCTCAGAGGTGGATGATGGAAGCTTTGGGTGCGGGTTAGCCTTGGGAGTAGTGTCAGAAGAATCCACATCAGAAAGTTGCTTGGCTTGGCTGCGGGTGATGACTGTGACCAAATAAGCTGGACAGTCCTTGCCCTAGATCATCCCCTAGGTGTGGAGAGTCCATCCATGAGTCCCACTTCGACCTCTCCCTGGTCGGTACCCCAGTCTGATTGCACATGTGATAGAGGAATGTCCGAGCGCTGACCTCCAGCCAGGGAGATGGTCACTTGGTGGCCGGGTAAATAGTGTTTTGGTGGGACAATATCTGAGCCAACCAGGGTGATGGAAGACCCAAAGTCCCTGGGCCTGGATATCACCGACCTTGACGGTCTGGATGTGGCGATGGAGGTTGGCTGGTGTAGGGTGGCCAACCTGGCGTAGAGTATGGATGGGATATACCACTTCCTCCGCTGCTGGTGTGCCCTGGGAGTAGCGTCCCTCAGATCTGGCTGGCTTGATTTGGCAGATGTTGACCGCCTGGGCTGGCAGATGGGCTCCAGGCATGGGGCCCTGGCCCTGGGGACAATCTTTGCCCACGTGTCCAAGGCGCCCGCATGTAAAACAGCGTCGTGGGTTGGGCAAATCACGGGTACTGTTGGTGACCTTTTGGATCTGGTGGGTTGTCTGCTGGGTAGCGGGATAGTCCTGCTTGAGCAACTGGTGGCTGGTTTAATCTTTGGTTGAGGGGTCTTCTGGGATCGATGGGCATATCAGGTCTCCAGCGGGGTCGACTGGCTGTAAACTCGTCGGCCAATTGGGCTGCTTGCTCTGGGGTGTCGGGCTTTTGTTCGGCTACCCACTTTCATATTTCTGGGGCCATTTGCTCCATAAGTTGCTCGAGCACGATCAAGTCTCATAGGGCAGCAGTGGAGTGGGCAGCTCTACCATCGAGCCAGCGGTTGCAGTGTCGTCGGAGTTGACTGCCAAATTTTACATAGGAGACCCCCTGGCGAGACACTGTCTGAAACTTAGTGCGATATCTCTTTGGTGTGATGGTAAAAAGCGCCAGTAGAGTGTCCTTAATAGTTCCATAGTCAAGGCAGTTCTGAGGCCCAAGCGACGGGGCAGCATCCCGTGCCTAGCCAGTCAAACTAGTCCACAGGTATTTAGCCCAATTAGCTGTGGGCACCTGGTTGCAGTGTAAACATAAAAATGGATATTTTGAGTCCATATTGAAATATACAGAATGTATTCAAACCAACATTGGTCTGGTTAGATATTCACAGATAGATAAGGCTCATTCTGTTTAAAGCCTTACTTGATGTTTAGACGCAGACAACAAAATCTTGAGAACTGTTTATTCAAATTGTTTGAAAGATTCACCTCTCAAATAGTGCTGTTTATTGTTTGTTATTGTAAAACATGAAGATTTGTTTAACCTTTAGCTGAAGTTTACTTATGTAACTTCAGAGAGCTTTTGAAAGGTGAGGGTTTATTGCCCACCATTGTCTGATGATAGCCTGTATCTCTCATTCATCTTTGACCGAAGGCCAGCCACTGGAAGTTAAAGGTGAACTAGACTTACTAGTGTAGATTCACAATATATATAAGGCCAAAGAAATATTACTGAGACAGAAGCCTTGTACCTGCATAAGTGGGATGCCCATGCAGTGTTGTGATTTGTTCAGGGGTTCTCTGTCTTGGTGCTTGCTTCTTTGATATTCCACACGGATGATGTTTAAAAACTCCTTGGTGATGACGTGAGTACAAGTACTTCTCACTAAATTAGAATATCATCAAAAAGTTAATTTATTTCAGTTCTTCAATACAAAAGTGAACCTCATATATTATATATAGTCATTACAAACAGAGAGATCTATTTCAAGTGTTTATTTCTGGTAATGTTGATGACTATGGCTTGCAGCCAATGAAAACACAAAAGTCGTTATCTCAGTAAATTAGAATAATTAACAAAAAACACCTTCAAAGGCTTTCTACGCATTTAAAAAGGTCCCTTAGTCTGTTTCAGTAGGCTCCACAATCATTGGGAAGACTGCTGACTTGACAGATGTCCAGAAGGCAGTCAATTGACACACTCCATAAAGAGGATGAACCACAAAAGGTCATTACTAAAGAAGCTGGCTGTTCACAGTGCTGCATCCAAGCATATCAATGGAAAGTTGAGTGGAAGGAAAAAGTGTGGTAGAAAAAGGTGCACAAGCAACCGGGATAACCTCAGCCTTGAAAGGATTGTTAAGAAAAGGCCATTCAAAAATTTGGGGGAGATTCACAAGGAGTAGACTGCTGCTGGAGTTATTGCTTCAAGAGCCACCACACACAGACGTATCCAGGACATTGGCTACAAGTGTCACATTCCTTCTGTCCAGCCACTCATGACCAATAGACAACGCCAGAAGCGTCTTACCTGGGCCAAGGAAAAAAAGACCTGGACTGTTGCTCAGTGGTCCAAGGTTTTGTTTTCAGATGAAAGTAAATTTTGCATTTCATTTGGGAATCAAGGTCCCAGAGTCTGGAGGAAGAGTGAAGAGGCACACAATCCTAGCTGCTTGAGGTCTAGTGTGAAGTTTCCACAATCAGTGATGGTTTGGGGAGCCATGTCATCTCCTGGTGGAGGTCCACTGTGTTCTATCAAGACCAAAGCCAGCGCAGCCGTCTACCAGGAAATTTTAGAGCACTTCACGCTTCCCTCTGCTGACAAGCTTTTTGGAGATGGAAATTTCATTCTTCAGCAGGACTTGGCACCTGTCCACACTGCCAAAAGTACCAGTACCTGGTTTAAAAACCGTATCACTGTGCTTGATTGGCCAGCAAACTCGCCTGACCTTAACCCCATAGAGAATCTATGGGGTATTGTCAAGAGGAAGATGAGAGACACCAGACCCAATAATGCAGACGAGCTGAAGGCTGCTATCAAAGCAACCTGGGCTTCCATAACACCTGAGCCGTGCCAGAGGCTGATCGCCTCCATGCCACGACGCATTGATGCAGTAATTAATGCAATAGGAGCCCCGACTAAAGCCCCCGTCTCACATAGCGAGATCGCTAGCGAGATCGCTGCTGTGTCACGGTTTTGGTGACGCAACAGCGACCTCACCAGCGATGTCGCTATGTGTGACACTTTGCAGCGATCAGGCCCCTGCTGTGAGGTCGCTGATCGCTGCAAAGTGTCCTGGACCATTTTTTGGTCGTTGGCCTCCCGCTGGCCAGCACACATCGCTGTGTGTTACCAGCGGGACCAACGATCAGGCTGGTATCCATGGTAAACATCGGGTTACTAGGGGCACGCGCGCACTTAGTAACCCGCTGTTTACCATGGATACCACTCTGCTACGGTGCGCGGGAGGTTACCGTTTCACCTTAGCAGAGTCGTATCCATGATAAACATCGGGTTACTAAGTGTGCGTGTGCCCCTAGTAACCCGATGTTTATCATGGATACGACTCTGCTAAGGTGAACGGTAACCTCCCGCGCACCGTAGCAGAGTGGTATCCATGGTAAACATCGGGTTACTAGGGGCACACGCGCACTTAATTAACCCGCTGTTTATCATGGTTACGAGCCTGCTCCTGCTTCAGCAGCAGGCTGGTAACCGGGAGCAGGACATCGTGGAAAGATCCTTTCCACGATGTTGCTGCTCCCCTGATCGCTGGTGAGCCTGCCTGTTTGACAGCTCACCAGCGATGTATTAGCGACGCAGCATACATTCCAGTAGGCCAACATTTCGGATTTTAAAAACATTTTTCAAGCTGGTGTTATAAAGTATTCTAATTTATTGAGATAATGACTTTTGTGTTTTCATTGGCTGTAAGCCATAATCATCAACATTAACAGAAATAAACACTTGAAATAGATTACTCTGTTTGTAATGACTCTATATAATATGAGTTTCACTTTTTGTATTGAAGAACTGAAATAAATTAACTTTTTGATGATATTCTAATTTAGTGAGAAGCACTTGTATATGTACTTAATCTTCGTATGTTAACATATACAAAAGTGTACCCAGTATCATAATATCCCTTTAATTGTGTATTTTATCTTTTAAATCAACTATGATAAATAAAATTGCGTTATATCGCAAGTGGTTGCCTTCTTTAAAGCCGTATCCGAACCTTAGTGTTAAAAACTTGGCAAAACACTGGTGGGGAACCATCATGGGGGTAGGGTCTGGCGCTGGCAGTAGGGGTACTGGAACTCCCACAACTGATTGCATAACACAGGCCCTTTCCCCATTTGAGGCTCCAGGTCCTAATGCAACCAACAACTCCTGGATTCGGGCTGCTGGGGACTGGGTTGAATACAGACCACCACTGGGTCCTTGCTCTGGCAATTCCTCTGGGTCCATCTAAGCGGAGTTTTCTTCGTCCTCCACGACGTTCTGGGCATCCCAACGGACCAATTCCTTGGTTAAATCCAAGTGTCGGTGGCCCGATATTCAATCCGTCGAAGCTGGCAATAGGTCCTGTAGTTGCCGTTTCTTGTTGCAGCTATACATCCACTCTGGTCCTCTTCCCAAGGCCTGGCTGGTGGGGTTGGACATAGTGGCGTCCGAAACCTGCTGTGTATGCCTCGCCTACAGTCTGCTGGGTCTGTCTATATGCCTCCCTCTGCAGCTCCCCCGGACCGGGACTGGTGTTAACAAAAGTTAATGTTAAGTTGAAGAGATAGGTTAAGGTCAGGATAAGCGTGATGAGGAGGTGGGATGGGATGAAGTCAAGTGGTGAGGTGTAATTAGGAGAGAGGATGAGTAAGCTCTCCTTCAGTGATGATGGGGAGAAATGTTATGGGGGGGAAGGGCATTGGTCTGTTATATGGAGGGGTTATGGTGGTTGAGCAGTAAGGACTTGCCTGATTTGGTCAGTCTTGTTTTGAATTGTGCGGCAAAGTCTTTTGCAGATACAATAGAGGTCAGATGGGGCAATGGTTGGTGAAGGAAGGAAAAAATTGTTGAATAACTGGGGTTATGGGAAAGAGGAGATATGGTTGTGAAGTAGTCATGTTTAGCAGAGGTGAGGGCCATGATGAATGTGAAAGGTTTTTTTTTTAATGAGATGAAGTCTTCCTGCTAGTGCATTTTCTTCCTGCACCTCTCTGCAAACCTAGACACGTGCCAAAGTTTTTTGTGAGGGCTGTGTGCTGGGGTTGTCTATTGATTCCCTGCATTCTGCCATGCACAAGAGGGGAGACAAAGTCAATAGCTGATTCTAGTGTGGCATTGTAGAAAATGGTGGCTGTGTCTGGGTAGTGGAGTGAAGATATGGAGAACAGTGGCAGAAGAGAGTTAGTGTGTGTGAATGTCTAGGTGTGTGAGATTTCTGCAGGGAGGTTCCATAGCAGATGGACTCGGAAGGGTAAAGGGGGCAGGTGAAGAGGTCCGGGATGAGAAAATTAGTAGATTGTATTCAGTTAGGGGAGAGGAGAGATTAGGGAGCAGAAGCAGGTAAAAATGAAGTCTAATGTATGTCTGCCTATGTCGTGGCTGCGGAGGACCATTTTGTAAGACAAGCGGTTGAAACAAGTGACAGAAGTTTGGTGACTGCCGACTGGTGGGTGTCAATAGGGGTTGAAATCACCAATGATGATGGAAATATCAGAAGAGAGAAAGTAGAGGAGTGGTCAATAAAGGCAGTAGTCAGGCCCGGGGAGCCGTATATGACAACTGGAGGTTGGAGGGAGAGTGGATACATAGAGAGTGCTCTTCAAAAGAAGGAAGAGTAGAGTTGGAATTGGGTTAAAGGAACAGTTGTTAGAAAGGAGAAGACTAATTCCTCCACTATGTCTATTGTTAGGACGAGAAGTGTGAGTGAAGTGAAGGCTACCGTATCAACGTAGCAGGGGAGGCTATGTTGGAGGGTGTCAGCCATGTTTTGGTTGATGCCAAGTAAAGATTGGATGATGCATATTGCTGATGGAGTGGGCGTTCCATAGTGATCCAGAGAGCTTTAGTGGCCGAGTAGGGGTCAAGTAAATTGATTTTATGTTGAAGAGGTTGTGGTAGTTTCAAATAGGTGGGGAGTGATAGGAGGGATAAATAATGGAGGGTATTAGCTGAGAAGGTCCAGGATTGAGAGGAAGAGAAGCAAAGAGAGAGCAAACAAGTGGGAAGAGAAGAGTGCCTGGCTTGTTGTGTTTTAGAAGGAGGGATCTGAGGTTTAGGAATTTTTTATGCAGATGAGGTCAGGTGGGGAGGTAAAAGGGATGAAGAAATAAATATTTGGTGGGTTTTTATGGTTTTGGGACAACAAAGGAGAGTAACGATTGATGAAGTAATATGTGTAACAGTATATGTGAGCATGATGTATAAAAGTAATTGTGAGAAGATAAAAAAGGAAGGTGCTTTTTGTAGACCATTGTAACTCTTACCTTCTCATCATTTCTAGTACATTTCTGGTATATTTTTAATGGCCACTTAAAGGCTGCACTTTAATGAACTGCACACATAGACCAAAATATTTGAATTTATTGATAACATTGATCCCAAGGAGATATCATGTGGGGAACCTTTCTGATACTGGCCGGACATCCTCAAAGAGTCATCAGACTATAACATTTTTTCCACTTAGTACTGCAGTCAGTGTTACAAGTAAAGACCCATCCCCCTAGCTAATTCACCCTATTTGGTTGGTAAATTAACTTAGCAATACAAAGAAATTCTGTCTAAAGTAGAGGTAACCAAGACACAGTGTGTAAACCTAAAGATCCTCTAAAAGCTAACAATGTTTATTGAGATTCTTTAAAAAAAAAAAAAAAAACACCAAAAACACATGTGATAAAGAGTTTAAAAGTATATGTCTCTGTTCAAGTCACAAAAAAGCCAATATCCCTGAGGGACTAACTGGATAATAGATGTGTAGTAGCAAGATGCAGGCAAGAAACATCTTATACACAATACTATCTTAACTTGCCCTGTCTAGATCCTCAACTGGTTCTGCCTGTCATGGGGGTTGGCACCCTAAAAAGCGGATTTGCCGCTTCCGTTCATTGATGGCTGTCCCTCACACTCCCTGCATAGCCCTGATAAAGTGAGCTATAAACAAGTAATAAGTGACTGCCTAGTCTAATACAATTTTCATACTGCGCTGATAAATACATAGATAGATAAGTTTATTTTTCATGATATACCTATCTCATAAATCTGGAAACTGCCTCAATGCGTTTCCACATCCTGTTGGTTCATCAGAAGGCCAAATAAACAGAGCGCCAGAGAGATTTTAGCATGGATACAGGTAGATGAAGGATATGGCAGGCTATGTTAGATTGTCAAGGGGATGTACTTAAATACATTCGTCAATCTTTACATAGGGTGTCCCATAAGCCTACTTTCCAAAATGTTCCCCTTCCCTACAAGAGTCTCCTGTCCCCAGGTTGGAACTGCGCGTGTCTAACCTCTCTATGCACTAGCGGTTGTGGTTCGAATAGGGCCATATGTGCAAATTAACTTTGCACCTTCAAATGTGGAATGCTTCGGAGAATGTTTGTGAAAAAAAAGTGCAGCTAATTCTTTCTTCCCTTGAATGGCCCATTTGTGTAAAGTCAGTTCTAATCCCACTGAAGAATCATCAAAAACGCAGCATTTTACAGTTCCAGCAAAATGGATTGAATTTATAGAAATCTTTTGCCCACTGCGCTTCTTTTTACGCAGCATAAAGTGACCTGCGGTGTTTGAGTCAAAGCTGCAACATGTAAATTTCTCTTACGGGTACACTGCGTTTTCTATGCGGAATTTCCATATAGACTTGTGTTATGTGCGGAAAATACGCAGGTAAGAAATGCATCAAAAACACATGTTATCCACACTTGACTGTATCAACAAAGTTTTGTCAAAGCAAAATACCAGGAAGTATCAAAAACAAAACAGCTTAATTTAAAGCATGATATACCAACAAGAGAAAAAAAACCGCAGCGTCAAAAATGCGATAAAGGCACATGGAAAGAAAATAAAACGCACTAAAATATACAATGAAAAAAACGCAAGTAACCAAATTTACATAATGAATGCAGTAGCCTGAGCCTTTTTATGCTGCTTATTTTCGAAAAATGCAAATGCAGTAAATCTGCAACATGAAAAACTCACCAAAAGCTCATTGTGGGAACATAGGCAATTCATTTGAGGGTGGTAGATGACACAGGAACAGTTTTTCTCAGTCGTCAGCCCTTGATTGAGTCAGAGTTATGACTTAATCAGACAGTGTACAATAGGATGGTGCAGAAGTGAGCAAGTCCAGATAGAGATTTCATAGATTCATAGAATGTTAGAATTCGAAGGGACCTCCAGGGTCATTGTGTTCAACCCCCTGCTCAATTCACTAAACCATCTCAGACAGATGTTTGTCTAGCTTCTGTTTGAAGACTTCCATTGGAGGAGAACTCTCCACCTCTCGTGGCCGCCTGTTCCGCTCAGTGATCACCCTTACTGTCAAAAAGTATTTTCTAATATCTAATCTGTATCTTCTCCCTTTGAATTTCATTCCATTGCTTCTCGTGTTTCCATGTCCAAATAAGAATAAGGATGATCCCTCTACACTGTGACATCCCTTCAGATATTTGTAGATGGCTGTTAAGTCTACTCTTAGCCTTATTTTTTGCAAGTTAAACATTCCCAAATCCTTTAACCATTCCTCGTAGGACATAGTTTGCAGTCCGCTTACCATCCTGGTAGCTCTTCTCTGAACTTGCTCCAGTTTTTCTATGTCATTTTTAAAATGTGGTGCCCAGAACTGGACACACAGTATTCCAGATGAGGCCTGACCAAGGAGGAGTAGAGGGGTATAATTACTTCACGTGATCTAGACTCTATGCTTCTCTAAATACATCCCAGACTTGTGTTTGCATTTTTTGGTGCTGCATCACCCTGTTGACTCATGTGCAGTCTGTGATCTATTAGTATACCCTAGTGTTTTTCACAAGTGTTGTTGCTTAGTTCTATTCCTCCCATTCTGTAGATGTCATTTTAGTTTTTCTTACCCAGGTGTAGAATCTTGCATTTCTCCCTGTTAAATACGATTCTATTAGTCGCTGCCTATTGTTCAAGCTTATCTAGATCCTTCTGAATCATTTCTCAATAAAAGCAAATGAAAGAGAAAGTGTTGTTTTTCTCTCCAGATGAGCAGGACGAAACTTTAATAATAGATGCTCACAGCCGACACGTGTTTGCACCGCTGATCGCTGCTTACGATAGGTGGCGCTATAGTTCTAGTCCTCTTCCTCTCTGAAGAGACCATTTGTATATTTATTTCCAAGTGGAGCATGCATGGCATATAAGTCTCCTCGCTCTGACATGCCAGGCTTGGCTTGTCACTCTCCACAAGGAGAAACGTTACCCTTTAGACCCCACCGCTGATAGCTGAAATAGTCACCAACTATGCAACAACTTTAAACATGCAAACTATGACTGCTGTGAATATCTAAAGCAGCATTCAAGGGATTCAAACAACCCTGGAAGTGAGGAAAGGGTGTTTTCCACAGAACCATATCCAGAAGTGTATGAGTATGAATGAATAACAATGTAAGCGTCCATTTACATGTAGAGTGAAGGAAATAAGTATTTGATCCCTTGCTGTTTTTATAAGTTAGCCCACTGACAAAGACATGAACAGTGTATAATTTTACGGGTAGGTTAATTTTAACATTGAAAGATAGAATATCCCAAAAAGATCAAGAAAATCACATTGTATAAATTAGATAAATTTATTTGCATTTTGCAGTGAGAAATAAGTATTTGATTCCGCTGGCAAACGACCTTAATACTTGGTGGCAAGCACAGCAGTCAGACATTTTAAATAGTAGTTGATTATGAGGTTTGCGCACATGTCAGGAGGAATTATGGTCCTCTCCTCTTTGCAGATCATCTCCACACCATTAAGCTTTTGAGGCTGTCACCTGGCACCTCGGAGCTTCAACTCCCTCCATAAGTTTTCTATGGGATTAAGGTCTGGAAACTGGCTAGGCCATTCCATGACGTTAATGTGCTTCTTTTTGAGCCACTCCTTTGTTGCCTTGGCTGTATGTTTTGGGTCATTGTCTTGCTGGAAGAACCAGCCACAACCCATTTTTAATGTCCTGGCGGAGGAAAGGAGGTTGTCACTCAGGATTTTACTGTACATGGCTCCATCTATTCTCCCATTGATGCAGTGAAGTAGTCCTGTGCCCTTAGCAGAGAAACACCCCCGAAACATAATGTTTCCACCTCCATGCTTGACAGTGGGGATGGTGTTCTTTGGGTCATAGGCAGCATTTCTCTTCCTCCAAACATGGTGAGTTGAGTTAATGCCAAAGAGCTCAATTTTTGTCTCATCTGACCACAGCACCTTCTCCCAATAACTCACAGAATCATCCAGGTGTTCATTGGCAAATTTCAGACTGGCCTGCAAATGTGCCTTCTTGAGCAGGGGGACATTGCGGGCACTGCAGGATTTTAAACCCTTAAGGTGTAATGTGTTACCAATGGTTTTCTTGCTGACTGTGGTCCCAGCTGCCTTGAGATCATTAACGAGTTCCCCCCGTGTAGTTTTAGACTGATCTCTCACCTTCCTCGTGATCAAGGATACCCCACAAGGTGAGATTTTGCCCCAGATCGATGTCGATTGACAGTCATTTTATATTTCTTTCATTTTCTTACTTTTGCACCAACAGTTGTCTCCTTCTCGCCCTATGTCTTACTTATGGTTCTGTAGCTCATTCCAGCTTTGTGCAGGTCTATGATCTTGTCCCTGACATCCTTAGAAAGCTCTTTGGTCTTGCCCATGTTGTAGAGGTTAGAGTCTCACTGATTAATTGAGTCTGTGGACAGGAGTCTTTTATACAGGTGACTATGTAAGATAGCTGTCTTTAATGCAGGTAACGAGTTTATTAGGAGCGTCTAACTGGTCTGTAGAGCCAGAACTCATAATGGTTTGTAGGGAATCAAATACTTATTTCTCACTGCAAAATGCAAAAAAAGTATCCAATTTATACAATGTGATTTTCTTGATTTTCTTTTTTGGGGGGGGATATTCTAGCTCTCAATGCTAAAATTAACCTACCCTTAAAATTATAGACTGTTCATGTCTTTGTCAGTGGGCAAACTTACAAAAACAGCAAGGGATCAAATAATTATTTCCTTCACTGTATATACAGTTGTGCTAAAAAGTTTACAAACCCTGGCAGATTTTTGCTTTCTTGGCCTTGTTTCAGAGAATATGAGTGCTAACAAAAAAACTTTTTCTCCACTTATGGTTATTGGTTGAGTGAAGCCATTTATTGTCAAACTACCGTGTTTCCTCTTTTTAAATCTTAATGACAACCAAAAACATCCAAATGACCCTGATCAAAAATTCACACACCCTGGTGATTTTGGCCTGATAGCATGCTCAGATTTTGATACAAATGGGTTTGAAAGGCTACTAAAGGTAACATCCTCAACTGTGACCTGTTTACTTGTAATCAGTGTGTGTGCATAAAAGCTGAGTGAGTTTCTGGGATCCAGACAGACTTTCATCCAGCCACTGACGTTTCTGGATTGTGAGTCATGGGGAAAGCAAAAGAATTGTCAACGGATCTACGGGAAAAGGTAGTTGAACTGTATAACACAGGAAAGGGATACAAAAAGATATCCAAGGAATTGATAATGCCATTCAGCAGGGTTCAAACTGTGAAAAACAAATGGAAAATTAGGAGCTCTATAAAAAACAAACCATGGTCAGGTAGACCAACAAAAATTTCGGCCACAACTGCTAGGAAAATTGTTCGGGATGCAAAGAAAAACCCACAAATAACTTCAGCTGAAAGTCAGGACTCTCTGAAAACTAGTGGTGTGGTTGTTTCAAGATGCACAATAAGGAGGCACTTGAAGAAAAGTGGGCTGCATGGTCGAGTCAACAGAAGAAAGCCATTACTGCGCAAATGCCACAAAGTATCTCACCTACAATACACCAAACAGCACAGAGACAAGCCTCAAATCTTCTGGAACAAGGTAATTTGGAGTGATGAGACCAAAATTGAACTTTTTGGCCACAACCATAAACATTACATTTGGAGAGAGGTCAACAAGGCCTATGATGAAAGGAACACGATTCCTACAGTAAAGCACGGAGGTGGATCGCTGATGTTTTGGGGATGTGTGAGCTACAAAGGCACAGGAAAATTGGTAAAAGTTGAAAGAAAGATGAATGCAGCATGTTATCCGCACGGAAGCTGCGCATGGGATGTACTTGGACGTTCCAACATGACAACGATCCAAAACACAAGGCCAAGTCGACCTGTCATTGGCTACAGCAGAACAAAGTGAAGGTTCTGGAGTGGCCATCTCAATCTCCTGACCTCAATATCATTGAGCCACTCTGGGGAGATCTCAAGAGTGCAGTTCATGCTAGACAGCCCAGGAATTTACAGGAACTGGAGGCTTTTTGCCAAGAGGAATGGGCAGTTTTACCATCTGAGAAATTAAAGAACCTCATCCACAACTACCACAAAAGACTTCAGGCTGTCATTGATGTTAGAGGGGGCAATACACGGTATTGAGAACTGGGGTCTGTGAACTTTTGATCAGGGTCATTTGGATGTTTTTGGTTGTCATTAAGATTTAAATAGAGAAAACACCGTAGTTTGACAATAAATGGCTTTACCCAACCAATAACCATGAGTGGAGAAAACGTTTTTTTGTTATCATTCATATTCTCTGAAACAAGGTCAAGGAAGGAAAAATTCTGCCGGGGTATGTAAACTTTTGAGCACAACTGTATATATACTGTATGTTCTGGGGATATATATCGGTAGATGGATATAATGATAAATATAATATACAGAGTGCGATAAGCAGCTCCTAATAACATGATGTCATTCAAAAATGGTAAAATGTAAATTCTAAAAAATAAAACTTGTTTTAACCTGATGAGTGGTGGTCTAGACTTTAAGATCGTCACAGAATGGGGACCTTTTATCACCAGTAGAATGGAACTGTAGTGCGCTCACTTTTTTAGGTTTTTAAATTCAAATATTAGTTTTATTTAGGATGTGCAGAACAAGAATAACAATAACTGTACAATATTAAGAATGTCTGTCTAGATCTGATATTGCTTCATATAAAGAGGTTCCTGTAGTAGAAAACCAATATATAAAGTCTATGTGCAGAAATAAGGTTGACATAGCAGCCACCAAGACCAAGGTCAATGTACTTGTCGCCTATGTACAAGGACCTCATAAATGAATAGAAGTTATTCATTCTGATAGAACATACTTTACACTAAAGGACCCTGAGAATAAGAGTTACCTCTCCTGGAAAATCAGAAGTCAGTGTGATAAATTGAAACCTCTGGAATGGTAGGAAGTGTGCTTGGTTAAAAAGCGGCGCTACTGGATATAGATAAACCTTCAAATGTCCAAATAGTAACGTAGATACATGCAGAGCCATGAGCAGCAAAGGCTCATTTTTCAAGACCGTGTTTTTTTGTCTTGAAAAATGAGCTGTTGCTGCTCTCGGCTCTGCATGTATCTTCTTTACTATTTGGACATTTGAAGGTTTGTCTATATCCAGCAGCAAAACTTTTTAACCAGGCATACTTCATATAATTTCATGTGTCTGCTGAGGATCATCCTCCAGCACATGGAGCAGCAGTTTGGATTTAAGGCTTTCAAAGGTATTGTCCTTGTCACAACCCTCCTTGGTGAGCACATTCCCTTCTGTATGTGTATGGTATCACCCGATATGTGCATCTGTCCCCACCTAGCACGTAGACCATAAGAGAGAATAGGGAGTCTGTAACCATTTGTCCCAAGTTTTATGGATTTTTTCATTACATCATTTAATCTAATCACCTGCTCGCAATTCATGGACAGCTTCAAATGAGGTGGATGAATGTGTTAGGCGCTGTTTGACATTTGGGGCTTTGATTTAGGTGATCAGGTGTACACCTAGCTTGTCGTGAGGTAAGGTAAAACGCCCAATGTAGGATGTATAATTGTGTAAGACTTTTAATTTTGATTTGAAGAAACTAATGTGGAAGATCATATCTGGTTTGCCAAACGGTCCATTACCCCTGCTTCTGTATATAACTGGGATATAGGCAACACCACTCTTTTCTTCCATGCCAGTTCTCCAGAGAGGGACATCACTTTCTCATTGTGCCAAAGGGGACTAAGTGCATAAATCCCAACTATCTTGAAGAGTCTCTCCATGGCTTTACATACCAACAACTAATGCCTTAGGACTGGGGTCTCCAAAGATGGCCCTCTGCCTCCCACACCACAAAACAGAAGATTCAATGGATGCAAATACCATTTGTTCTAGTGATGTATGAGATGTGTCTGCACCCTCATTTGTTCTGATGTATGCCACCTAGTGTGATGAGCTAATTGACTGAACAAATAGTATAACCTAATGTCCAGTAATGCTATGCCCTCAGCCTTCCACGACGCCACACAATGTCTAGTGGATACTCTGTTGGCCTTTATTTTCACAAGTGAGGCTAGCATGCGCTCCAATATATGCTGCATATATTCACACGTATATAATGCAGAGTGCTGCAACACACAGCATATTTTGGGTAAAGGGGTCCTTTTAATTAAACTTAATCTAGCTGCCATCGATAATGGGAACTTACTCCATCCTTTAATTTTAGACTATATGTGAGTCAAAAGTGGCAAAACATTTAGCTCTATGCATTTTGTCCCAAATCAGGAAACCATGACCACCCAAGTACATGATGGTTGATTTCTTTCAATAATGATACCTGTGCCACCGATATTGAAGGAGCCATTATATCTATAGGAAACAAACTGACCCTGGACAAATTAATTTGGTGTCCAGACAGTCCATAATGTGATGTAGACAGTCCTTAATGTGTTTGAGTGACAAATTGTGGTCTGCAAGTTATCATCTGCATATAAACTGACTTTCTCGCTCACTGGGGGTACATCAAAACCGAGTACTGCAGGGTCCTGCCATAGATATATTGTCATGGTTTGTTTTTTTCCGCTAATGCAAATAAAATTGGTGATAAAGGGCAACCCTGCCTGGTGTCACTTTGACGCTGAAATGGTTCTGAGGTCTACCTATTCATTGTTACCCAGGAATTAGGTTCAGTGTAGTGTACTCATGGAAAAAGGTGTCTTTGAACCCTAAACTGAAGGTGTACGGCACAAGAAATGCCATTACATCGAATTAAATGTTTTGGAGACATCACGGGACTACATTGCATCAGACCCAATATGATAAGTTGCTTTAAGGTTTGTAAAAATTATGTGTTTATTAAAGGTCGTTGAGCAACTAGACATAAAGCCTGTTTTGTCAGGGTGTATTAATGAACAAACTACTGAATTTACACAAGTAGCTAATATTTTGGCCAAAGTTTTAATATCCGATTGTAGTAGGAAAACTGACCTGCTAGAATCACACATTCAAGCGTTCTTAAAATGCTGGCAGTGCACTTGCTTAACCACTGCTCGATTCACCCCCTCTGGGGCATCACTAAGCTCCTTTGGGCAGTCCTATAGAGAATGAATTGAGCGGTGGTCAGGCATCCGACCTGCTGCTCCATTTTGTAACAAGGATAAAAGTGCCTAGTTGGGGATAAGAATTCCTCGTTCTGCTGATTGACATGGGTCCCAACATTTGGACTTCCACTGATCAGTAAGTTTTCACGTATCCTTTGGAGAGGTGATTAATTATTTTAAATGGACAACCCTTTTAATAAAGGTTATATTTTTGGCAGATGACTGTTCCACGACATTTCAAGGACAACGGATATCTTTAGAGTTCAGAGCAGAAGATGGTGATATAACACAACATACATATGAAGAGCAAGACAAAGATTTATCAGCTGAACTTTTTAAACAGATCATATCAAAGACTATTAAGCAAACTAAAAATCATAAAAGTAGTTCTAAAGCGCAAACATCCCACCCTGAAAAGAAAAAATATTCCTGTTCAGAATGTGGGAAATGTTATAGAGCTAAAGAACATCTTGTTACACATCAAAAGATTCATCAAAGGTTTAAGCCATTTTCATGTCCACAATGTGGGAAATGTTTTAATCGGAAAACACATCTGGTTATACATCAGAGAATTCACACAGGGGAGAAGCCATTTTCATGTTCAGAATGTGGGAAGTGTTTTAACGAGAAATCAGGTCTTGTTACACATAAGAGAACTCACACAGGGGAGAAGCCATATTCATGCCCAGAATGCGACAAATGTTTTCATATAAAATCATGTCTTACAAAACATCAGAGAATTCACATAGAGAAAAAGGAATTTTCATGTTCAGAATGTGGGTTATGTTTTAGATACAAACACACACTCATTAGACATCAGAGAAGTCACACAGGTGAGAAGCCTTTTTTATGTTTAGAATGTGGGAAATGTTTTAGCAATAAATTCACTCTTGTTATGCATCAGAGAAATCACACAGGGGAGAAGCCATTTTCATGTTCTGAATGTGGGAAATTCTTTATAAATAAGTATATTCTGGTTACACATCAGAGAAGTCACACAGGGGAGAAACCTTTTTCATGTTCCGAATGTGGAAAATTCTTTACAAATAAGTCAATTCTGGTTACACATCAGAGAATTCACACAGGGGAGAAACCTTTTTCATGTTCAGAATGTGGAAAATTCTTTGCAAATAAGGCAAGGCTGGTTACACATCAGAGAATTCACACAGGGGAGAAACCATTTTCTTGTTCAGAATGCGGAAAATTCTTTACAAATAAGGCAAGGCTGGTTACACACCAGAGAATTCACACAGGGGAGAAACCATTTTCTTGTTTAGAATGTGGGAAATGTTATAGAGATAAAAAACATCTTGTTTCACATCAATTCATCCATCAAGTATTTAAGCCATTTTCATGTTCAGAATGTGGGAAGTATTTTAACCGGAAATCACATCTTGTTACACATCAGAGAACTCACACCGGTGAGAAGCCGTATTCTTGCCCAGAATGTGACAAATGTTTTCATGAAAAATCATCTCTTACAAAACATCAGAGAATTCACACAGAGAAAAAGGCATTTTCATGTTCAGAATGTGGGTTATGCTTTAGTTACAAAAGCTCTCTCATTAGGCATCAGAGGATACACACAGATGAAAAGCCTTTTTTATGTTCAGAATGTGGGAAAAGTTTTACCAATAAATCCTCTCTTGATACACATGTGAGAAGTCACACTGGGGAAAAACCATTTAAATGTTTAGAATGTGGACATTCTTTTCACCAGAAATCAAAACTTGTTATACATCAGAGAAGTCACACAGGGGAGAAGCCATATTCATGTTCGGAATGTGAGGAATGTTTCAGCAATAAGAGTGCTCTTGTTCTTCATCAGAAAATTCATACAGGGGAGAAACTATTTTCATGTTTACAGTGTGGAAAATTCTTTACAAGTAAGCCAAGGCTGGTTTCACATCAGAGAAGTCATACAGGGGAGAAACCATTTCCATGTTCACAATGTGGAAAATTCTTCAAAAGTAAGTCAAATCTAATTACTCATCAGAAAATTCACACTGGGGAGAAACCATTTTCATGTTCACAATGCGGAAAATGCTTTACAACAAAGTCAAGGCTGATTACACATCAGAGAAGTCACACAGGGGAGAAACCATTTTCATGTTCCGAATGTGGTAACCGTTTCAGTTTTAAGGCAAATCTTGTTGCACATCAGAGAATTCACACAGGGGAGAGGCCATTTTCATGCGGAGGATGTGACAAATGTTATATTCAGAGACAAAGTCTTTACAAGCATCAAAAAAAACATGGGCATAACTGAAAAAAGTATACAACAGAAACAATCAAGGTAAAGTGACAACATTTACTTAATCCCTTCATTACTGGATGAAAGCTCCAACTACAGTTTGTATGTTAGATGAAACACTAGGGAGAAAATAGCGTAAATAGGGTGTTATCCAAGAAACCTTAAAAGTATTTTTATCAGATTTTGCAAACCTGATCCTTAGTATTATGTGTTTTAAGTTGATGTTCGGCTGCTGTGGATCCACAGGATCTGGAGAATTTGTGCATACCTCCCGGACTGCCGATTTACTGAAGACGTCAATTCAAAGAAATTCATTGACTTGCGGTTTTTATGCAATGTTTTTCAAAGTGACAGGCACTTCTTCAGGAAACAACCACATACAAACATTAATATACAGGACGTTTTTTAAAGGCTTGAGTATTGAATAAAACTGGCAAATTAACACATGACAGTGTGAGTTGTGTCAAAGTTCACAAAATTGGCACATGATTACTTCGGATAACAATTTAAAAAAATGAATGCATTTAAATTATACATAAAGAATCCTAATAGAAATTGTATCAAAAATCATATATTATAAACATATTCAAGATTATTTAAAATTATATATATTAATTCAATTGTTCATTCACTTATTATAAAAACAGGAGTTGGACTCAAACCCAGGTCTCTATAGGTAAATCCACAGCATTCTGTGTTATTTATTCCTTAAGCTACTATGTGTGTTCAAGGATTCTCCTGTGATTAATTGTTGGTGTCCATGTGACATGAATTGGCCAATGAATGATGACTTCAGTGTTTTAAAAAGCCACATCGTTACTCTTATAGGCAGTTATCGTATGAACATTATATTGTTCAATACACTAGCATTTGAATTATTTGAAAAAAGTGACACCATTTGAACTTTGGACATTTTTATATGTCTATTTTGTTATATTTTCATCAAAGTCGAATACAATACAATATATTTTTATTGATCTGCAAAATGATTAATAATTAATGCTTAATTGATGTTTAATAAAAACTGATTGAATATAAAAGCCACATCGTAGATCCTGTTCCTTTGTCACGATGGTGAAGACAAAGAAGCTGTCTGAGGACATCAGAACTGCTATTAGCAAACACAAGACTTCCAAAGGGTATAAGGCCATCTCCAAAGACCTTGGTCTCCCAGTTTCAACAGTGCACAATGTAATTAGGTTTGCCAAGCATGGAACCATCAAGAACCTCCCTGGACGTGGGGGAAAGAGGAAAATTGACAAGAGATGTCTTCGAAGGTTGGTGCAAATGGTGGGAAAAACACCACGTCAAACATCCAAAGACCTGGTGGCTGACCTAGAACAGTGGGGTCATTGTTTCAACAAGTGCCATGCGCTGCACATTAAACCAAGTAGAGGTTTATGGGCTAAGGCCAAGGAAATAAAAAAGAAAAAACATAATAAGGAACGACTGATCTTTGCCAAAGAGTACTTTGACAAATCACAATCCTGGGAAAAGGTTCTGTGGACAGATGAAACAAAAAAAGCTTTTTGGCAATGCAAAGCAACAATTTGTTTACAGATGGCGCAATGAAGATTATAAAGAAAAGAACAACTTACCAACAGTTAAGCATGGTGTAGGATCCATAATGCTGTGGGGTTGCTTTAATCAGAGAATTATCAAGATATTTTAGAGCGAAATGTCCTACCCCATGTAAGAAAACTTGGTTTGAGTCGAAGATCATGGGTCCTCCAGCAAGACAATGACCCAAAGCACACATCCAAAAGTACACAGGAATGGTTGAAAAAGAAAAATGGACTGTTTTAAAATGGCCAGCAATGAGTCCTGACCTCAATCTCATTGAAAATCTTTGGGGTGAGCTGAAATCTGCCATTGGGAAAAAGAACCCTGCAAACATTCAAGAGCTCGAACAAACTGCAAAGGGAAAGTGGGAGAAAACTCCAGCTGAGAAGTGCAAGAAACTTATATATGGCTAAAAGAAACGTTGGAGGCTGTCAGCAATGCCAAAGGGTGTGCAACCAAGTATTAATGAGCGGTGCCTTTATTGCTGCACATGCTGATGATTCTGTTTCTTCTTTGAAATTGCAACATGGAAGTTGAAAAACAATGTTTTATTGTTGTGTTGCTTTGGACCACTAATTAAAAAATCCTGAAGATATAATTTTGGTACATTTCCATTTATTTCTGAAGATATTGTACAGTCTATGAAAAAAATGAAGGGGTGCCAATAATGGTGATCAGCACTGTATATGTGTATTTTAAAAAAATTTATGTGGTTTTATTAATAAAAGAAAACTATATTTAATTTTTAAAAATTCCATATTTCCTTTTTTATGTTCTTATTTTTTTTACTTGTTTCTTGTATAAATATGTGTGACTATAAAGTGTGGGGAGGGAATGTAGTCTGTCTGTGCCCGAGAATGCGGCTGCCAGAGTGAATGTATCACTGCTCAATTTTGGAGGATTTCATCTGCTGTGGGTTCAACCAAGTCAGCAGTGACGTAGCGTGGGATTCAAGTCAGGAGTCTGTTTATTTCAAGAAATATAGATATGACGATTATTTTATAGACAGAAAGATTGATGTAGAAGCTGCTTTATTGTTATCAACAATTGCTATTAATTTTTATGATTTTTAATGAGATTTTAATGTATATGTCTATTCACAACAAGTATATTATCCATGATCCATTATATGGATTTATTAATTAAATGAAGACAGAAATTATACGATACAAATTTGATATAAATAAATTATTTTAGACAGAACCTCCAATCTATCAGATCTTAATATATAGCTTTTTAACGTATCTTTTTATGGTTTATTAAAACATAATTATAGTACAGTGATGGCTTTTTTAATATTTCATAACTTTTAGATATCTATAATTGATCATAATCACGAAACATCAAACATTTAGAACTCCCATTAATTGGAGCTTTTTTTTTTCTCAGTAAAATATCAAACAACCAAAGGTACCGTCACACTTAGCGACGCTACAGCGATCCCGACAACTATACGACCTGGCAGGGATCGTTGCTGCGTCGCTGGTGAGATGTCAAACAGTCAGATCTTCCCAACGATGCAGCAACGATACGGCGACCCGTAGCGACCTGTATAACGATGCAACGCAAATGCACGCCTATGTGTTTCAGTTCTGAGTCGCCAACGATGTCGTTGGTAAGGTGTCAAACACACCGATGCATGCTACCCAGCGGGACCTCAACGATCAAAAAAAGGTCCAGACCATTCCGACACAACCAGCGATCTCACAGCAGGGGCCTGGTCGCTGCTACGTGTCACACGTATCAAGATCTCTACTGAGGTCGCTGTTGCGTCACAGAACTTGTGACTCAGCAGCTATCTCGCTAGCGATCTTGCTTAGTGTGACGGGGCCTTAAAACACCAATTGGAAGTCCTTTTATCCTACAACGTTTCTAGAGAATCCATGTAGGAAGTACAGGTTTCTTCTGATGTTCCTCCGACTAATTTACCTACAGTCCCGTACAGCAATGGCAATGTCTTTCAACCCTTGGGTTCCCCTTATATATTTTTTCCTGTTAATCCTTAAACACACATAGTAGCTTAATGAATAAATACAGAACGCTGTGGATTTCCCTATGTTGATTTCCTGTACGTTAATGTTTGTATGTGGTTGTTTCCTGAAGAAGTGCCTGTCACTTTATAACGCGTTGAATAAAAGCCACAAGTTAATACATTTTTTTGAATTGACGTCTTCAATAATCGGCAGCGTGGGAGGTATCTAAAAATTGTCCAGATCCTGACAGTTTGTATGTTGGGAGATCAGCTAATTAGTAGCTGCTGTATCTCCCCGAAACTTCTCCTTATACTTCAGTGGTGAAATGTGCTTCTAAACTGCTCTTCATGCCCCACCATGTACTCTTGTGCTTCCTCACCTTTGCGTGAAAAAGGTTTATCCCTTACCACAGAGCTTGTGTGTCATTTTGCCATGTTGTATATCCTTTACAGGAGAAGTAAGGGATAAGTCCCTCACATGCTCCCTTCTATGATCTCCTCCCTTACTTGGAATGGATGGACAATACATTTTTCCCAATGCTCACAATTTTTCCATTACTTGATTTACTGTAATACCATAAAGCTTATTGAACCATGCATTATTAGGCTATGTTCACACGACCGTATTTTCGGCCTGAGTGTCGTCTCTTAGCGATGATTTGTATTTATTTACTTAACTCCTACATTTAATCTAATTCCCATGATAATGACCATCCAATCATATCACATTTCACATGTAATAAACTAATACACACCATTGATAATATTCTTTATATTTTTATTTTCCATTTATTCTTTTTTTTTTTTTTTGCATATGTCATTTATTATGTGTACAAATTTGTGTGTAAATATTGATCTTGACAAACTTTATTTGATCTGACATGTGATGAGTCAGATGACTTCCTAGACGTCCTTTCTTTTCTCAGCAATTTTTTTATTATTTTTTTTTTTAATGTACGGTCTATTTTACTGTTAACTTGTGGTTTTATCCTGAGGAAGAAAGTGTATATACTTGGAAATGCACTGAGAAATAAACTGCAATTTATCTGAACCTTTGTTGGCTCCATCCATCATCTTTCATACAAATAGGTAGTGCAGGATTAACCACATCTCCTGCCACCACATTGCATTAATCTTCCTTGTGGGTCTGCAGCAGCCTTTCTAAGCGATTTCTGTGGTTGTGGTGGCACAATCCGAGCCACATGAGCAATTTGCTCACCCACCTGTCCTATCTTTTAATCGGTTAAGACCCTATTGCTTTTGTTTTTTTCCAGCTCTTCCACTTCATATTGTCAGTGTCAAAAACTGACTTCACACAGACTGCCCTTGGACTAATGTTATGCTATTGGACTGTTCAGATGAAAGGTTTTTCACATGGACCGAATATCCGAGTAAAATAAATAGCAACGTGCACTCTTTTTCAGATGAGACTCTCCAGTCAAGTCTATGGGTGCTTAGAAAAAAATGGATCTCATACGGATCAGCAGTGGAATCAAAATGTTTACGGATAGACTGAAATTCTTAACATAAAAAACTGTATTTGGGCTTGTAAATTTAATCCAATGCTGATATCAAATGGTTGTCACACGAATGGCAATACAGATGAAAAATCAGTCATGTGTTTTTTCAGTCCAAAAGATACAAATGCCAAGACAGGACCCTATTAGATTTGTAAAATGTGTCCATTGTGGGGGCGTGGCCTAGCTCTTGATGTGAGAGGTCGGGTGGCAGTGCCTCTCCACCACCATTAGCTTCAATTATCCTGCACAGAGCCCGAACCAGCCAAATCCCTTATCAGGAACTGCTGTCTGAGGGTCCCGGGAGTCAGAGGCGAGCTTCTGCCAGACTCAGAGAGTCCAACATGGGCCGCAAAAGGCAGAAGGATGTCGGGGCCTGCAGCAGTGCCTCAGCCCAAGATGGCACCGAGACAGAGGAAGAGGCGGCAAGGAGGAACACAGCCTATGCACGGAGGCTGGAGGCTTCAGCACGGCTGCACAGGTATGCGAGGGGCATGAAGGCAGATGAAGAAGGAAGTGAAGGCAGTGAGAAGCATGGAGATGAGGAGGAAGATGGTGAGGAGCTGCCTGTGCCTGTGCTACATAATGAACAGCAGGAGGAGGGGGATGGTGACACTGTGCTGGCAGCTGAAAGTTCAGATGAGGCAGAGCCGACTCTGCGAGATGTATTCCAGGCTGTCTTATACTGCAAGACTGCTTTAACTGCTCTGACAAAGCAGGTGAACGGTCTGAAAGCCGACATGGGAGGCATTGAGGCTTCTATGCAGAAAGTTACAGCCAGATTGACTGAGGTGGAGGGCAGAGTTGGTGTAACAGAAGATCATTTAACCTCAGTGCAAAAGACGCAGCAACAGCACACTCAGAGGATCACGGTAGTGGCTAACAAAAACGATGACCTGGAAAACCGGTCACGCAGGAACAATTTGCGTATTGTGGGCATCCCTGAAAGAGCTGAGGGTGCTGACCCCACGACCTTTGTTGAAACCTGGCTGCTGGGAAAGTTTGGGTCTAATATCCTGTCGAGGGTGTTTGCTGTGGAGCGTGCCCATCGAGTGCCCATGAGACCCCCAGTGCCTGGAGAGGGCCCTCGTACGATGTTAGCCAGAATCCTGAACTGCAGAGACCGGGACACTATCTTACGTAAGGCCAGAAAATTGACAGATCTTACCCTGGAGGGCAAACGCATTGAAATATACCCGGATTACTCGGCTGAGGTGCAAAAGCTGCGGCTACGGTATGGTGAAGTGAAGAAACAGCTCCGCTCTTTGAATGTGAAATACTCTACAATTTATCCTGCCAAATTAAGAGTGGAAGCCTTTGGAAAGGTCAATTTTTTCCTGTCACCGGTAGAGGCTGCCTCGTAGTTGGAGCGGAACCGGAGCAAATTGAGAGAAGCTGAGGACTCGGCACGGTGAATGCACGACCCTGCTATCCTGACCACTGGACAGGGTTGTGGCTCTGCGAAACCGCAGAGGAGGGGGAGAAACCCCCGCTGGGATCTATGTTTTATAGTTTTATAGTTAATTTGTTTGATTAATGGTTCGGGACTATGCATACTATTGATTATGTGGTGGAGAGACTGCCAATGCTGGAGGAGGACACGGCGCATGTTGATATGCGGTATACTACGATGTTGCTCAGGTTCTTTGAGCTCCCACTCTCACGTTGGGAAGAGAGTGACAAGAGAAGGGTGGGGGGAGGGGGAGGGAGGGGGGGAGGTGGATGGGTTGGATTTGCGGGAAAATGGGGTTGCTTATGCTGTTTGACCTGGTATGCTGGGGAACAAAATGGAAAGATGTTACTTGATGATGGTGGATTGTTTTTTCTAATGCACAATGAGTAACCGTACGGTTCGGATTTTAAGTTGGAATGTACGTGGTATATCTGACAGGATTAAGAGGGCAGCAGTTCTGAATCACATCAGATCTTGTGATCCTATGATTGCGTGCTTACAGGAGACCCATCTTACTAGAGATACTAGGCACTGGCTATCGAGAGGGTGGATGTTAAAGACATATCATTCCACTTATTCCTCGTACTCCAGGGGGGTGTCAGTCCTAATACACAAAAACGCACATTATGAAGAGCTGGCAGTGCAAGTAGACAGTGAAGGGCAGTATGTATGGATTGCGTGCAGATTGTATGGACACAAAATGATTTTAGTGGCTTTATATATCCCTCCACCTTATTCTAAAAAGGAACTTCAAGCAGTAATGGACTTGACGGCCAGATGGGGGGAGGCTCCGATGTTGATTATGGGAGATGTTAACAACACCATGAATGATTACTGGGATAAAGTACGTCCGGCAGGTATGGAAGCTGGACGGGACGGAATGACTGCATTTGGCACCTACGTGGGGGAGCTGGGGCTGGTGGATCTGTGGAGAGTACGAAATGAGGGTAAGAGGACCTTCTCGTATCACTCGGCTACACACGGAACACTGTCAAGGATAGACCTGGCTTTTGGGGATACTGCTATGGATGGGATGGTTGGGGAGGTGGAATACCTACAGAGGACTCTATCGGATCATAGTCCTATGGTTGTCACGCTTCTAGTGGGATCTGCTCAGGGTCAGAGGGGAGGTTGGCGTCTTTACCCGACGTGGCTTAAAGTGGTGGATATGGGTGGCATAACCAAAGAACTAGAGCACTTCTTCCAAGTGAATGAAGGGAGTGCTGAGGCCACAGTGGTGTGGGAGGCTATGAAGGCATTTACGAGGGGACTCTTTATAAGTGAGATCTCACGGTGTAAGACCAAACCTAAATTGGCAGATCAACAAATAAAGGATGACTTGACAAGGGCAGAGGCAGACATGATTTTGGCGCCGAGTGTAGCTCACAATAGACTAAAATTGGCACAGGAGGCAGTTAATAAACTGCACATGATGCAAGCTGAGAGGAAAAGGGCATTTCAGCAAGCCCAATTCTTTGAGGAAGGAGAGAGAGTGGGTCACTTGTTGGCGGTGATATCTGCGGCACAGAGGGAGTCTTCCAGGGTGTACAGGTTGAGAGACCAAACGGGGACGACTCTGACAGACACAAAGGACATATTGGAGGTCTTCAAGGAATATTACATGGCACTGTACAATTCAAGAGTACGGGACACGGAGGGGGCCGTAGAGGAATTTTTGGAAGGCATCTCACTGTCTAAATTGTCTGAGGAAGATAGGATGAGGTTGGATGAACCTGTGAGTGTGGAGGAGGTGGAATGTGCAATTCTGTCTATGCCCAATAACAAATCACCGGGTGCTGATGGTCTACCTGGAGAGGTGTACAGGGAGCTGGTGGAACTGCTAGCTCCAAAATTGAAATCTGTGTTTGATGAGGCTTTGGTGAAGGGGGCGTTACCGAGATCAATGGAGGAAGCGGTGATAGTGGTTCTGCCAAAGGAGGGGAAAGACCCCATGGATGCGGAGTCGTATAGGCCCATATCGTTGTTGACAACGGATGTCAAAGTACTCGCTAAGATCCTGGCCACCCGGCTCACCGGGGTTGCGCATACTGTTATTCACGAGGACCAGTCGGGCTTTATGCCCAACCGCTCCACGGCTGTTAACTTGAGAAGATTATTTCTTAATATGCAGCTGCCTGCTGATAATGGTGGCGGGAGAATAGTGATGTCATTGGACGCTAGAAAAGCATTTGATAGCGTGGAATGGAAATATTTATGGAAAATCATGGAAATAATGGGATTTGGCCCCGCATTCATGGCCTGGGTGAAGTTATTGTACTCATCCCCAAGGGCGGTAGTTAAGGTGAATGGTGAACGGTCCGGGATGTTTGACTTACATAGGGGCACAAGGCAGGGGTGCCCGCTGTCCCCGCTATTGTTTGCGGTGGCAGTGGAGCCCCTGGCGGCCAAAATAAGAGCTGAGAGAGGAGTGGTCGGATTTAAATTTGGGAGGCTGGAAGAAAAAATATCACTGTATGCCGATGACATCCTGTTATTTCTGGAAAATGCAGGAGAGACATTGGGGTGCACGATGGATGTAATTAAACACTTTGGGAGCATTTCGGGACTGGAGATAAACTGGCACAAGTCTTATGTCATGGCTGTAGATAGACCAATAAAAGCGGAGGAGATAGATGAGAGGGGGAAGCAGCTCCAGCTGGTTTCACAATTTAAATACCTTGGGATATGGGTGGCGCTTCCATTGACACGATTCACGGATCTGAATTTAGTTCCTCTGCTAGAGAAATTTAAAAAGAAAATAGGCGCATGGTGCCAATTGGCTTTGACGGTGACGGGTAGAACTAACCTGATTAAGATGGTCCTTATGCCACAACTAATGTACGTTTTGCACAACTCACCGATATGGCTACCAAAAAAACGGTTTCAGGGTATTGATTCTATCTTCAGATCCTTGATATGGGGCAAGAGGCAGGCAAGGATTAAATTGGGAACGCTGCAAAATGGGAAGGAGGAGGGAGGATTGGCCGCACCCAATCCCTGGGTCTATTTCTTGGCAGTACAGGGCCAGCATGTCAGGGGATGGAGAGAACCCGATTGTGGAGGGGCAGCTTGCCGGGTGCTGGTACATGTGTCGGGGAGACGCCCACTGGTCCAGGCGTTAGAGGATGGTACCTTTAAGAAATTGGGAGCTTTATATCCTACCTTAGGCTTGACTCAGAAGGTATGGGACACTATTAAAAAGATCAGGGGGGTGGACGGGCTGACTAAGTACTCACCGGTGTTGGGCAATGAACATCTGCCGGAACTTAATAAGCTGTGTCAAATGGGCAATTGGAAGGCGCAAGGAGTGAGATATGTGTGCCAGCTGCAGAGTGGAACGGACCTGAAGACCTTTGAGAAATTGAGAGAAGAATTTGATTTGCCTTTGGTGTGGGGATTTCAATACTATAGGCTTCGACATGCTTGGAGGGCACAGTGTGGATTGGGAGCCATGACGGTTCAGGGTGATATTGTACTAGACTCTGTGTGCATGAAGGGAGGGACGAGGGGAGTCATATCGAGCCTATATCATGACCTACTGCACTCCTATCTGGGGGGAAATCACTTCATTGCAAAGAGTAAATGGGAAAGGGAGGTGGGTACCCTCACAACAGAACAATGGGAGGCAATTCTAGAATATGTCCCGAAGATCTCTCTAAGCGAGCAGGCACGGATCTCCCAATTATACATAATACATAGGACATACAAAACACCGCTGCGCCTGTACAAGGCGGGCTTGAGGGGAGATTCTAATTGCCCTAGATGTGGCACGGACCAGGCCGGACTGCTACACATGCTATGGTCATGCCCGCGGCTAGTGGCTTATTGGTTGGTCGTTGTTAACAAAATTGAGAGGGCTTATACATGTACAATTGACAGAAACCCGGTGCTGTGTGTTTTGGGGGAGGTGGATGGAATACCTGTCTCAGAACATTACATAGTGGCGATAGCGCGATTGCTATATGTGGCACGCAAACTAATAGCACGAAAATGGACAGATTCGGAACCCCCCACTAGGAGGGAATTTATTGCTCAGACACGTACGGTAATGCATTTAGAGGAAAGCATTTACAGGCGGAGGCATGGAGAGAGAACTTTTGGGAAAATATGGTCCGCATGGATGGCGGTAATATGATTGTCATTGTTCCCAGGTATGCCCGGCATAAGGAGTATTGGCGGGAGGGGGGAGAGGGTTTTGACTGTATTACTACACGTTATGTGAATTGTTATATGTATATTGATAACTGTTTGCTGTAAATTTTTGAAACCTAAATAAAAATAATTGGTTTAAAAAAAAAAAAAAAGTGTCCATTGTCTATGACATAGTGATATTGGAATTTTACCACTTCTAAATAGCCTTACTGAACTTTGTTCCATTAAAGCCAAAAGTGATTTTTAAGCAGCATATGAGGTAATATCTGTACTCTAAAACATAATTTGAACACCCGTAACTCACAGATAAGCAAAAAAAAAATTCTTGAATTTTGGGACAATTTTAATTTTTCTTAGTGTGGCTTTGCTTTTTGTATTTAGTGTAGGGACTCGTAAGCATGAGGACCCTTGACGCGGGTTACGAGCTTGCGTATTTTGGCCAAAATATTGACTAATACCTCATATATTATATATATGCATTTTTGCACTTCTTTATTCCATGGTGCAGCCGGGCCCATCAGTGCTTACATTGTAAACTGGGGTGTCTGTTCCAATGGGGTGCACTTGGATAGTACCGGGCAGCCCGCCTAATCTAATAGTATGGGCGTAACTAATAGGCTGTAAGCCGGATACTGTGCACTACCCAAGTGTGAACAGCACCCTATACAAGCTTTTTTGTGTGCAATTCAAATACTAAGCAGTCACCCCCTCCATGAAATGGTAGGTTGTGAGTGATTGTCTCATCAGTATTTTGCACTTGTGTAGCCGCCATCTTTATATGGGTCTGCTGCACCCTGGTAGTGCATTTTGGTCTGAAGATCTGAGTAGGTAAATACTGCTGCTTATTTTGCTGTGTTTTTTTCTTGAATTTTGGGGGAATTTTAATTCTTCTTAGTGTGGCTTTGCTTTTTGTATTTAGTGTAGGGACTCCTAAGCATGAGGACCCTTGACTCTGGTTACGAGCTTGCATATTTGGGCCAAAATATCAACTAATACCTCATATATTATACATATGCATTTTTGCACTTTTTTATTCCAGGGTGCAGCCGGGCCCATCAGTGCTGGCATTGTAAACTGGGGTGTCTGTTCCCATGAGGTGCACTTGGATAGTACCGGGCAGCCCGCCTAATCTAATAATATGGGCGTAACTAATAGGCTGTAAGCCGGGTACTGTGTACTACCCAGGTGTGAACAGCACCCTATACAAGCCTTTTTGTGTGCAATTCAAATACTAAGCAGTCACCGCCTCCATGAAATGGTAGGTTGTGAGTGGTTGTCTC
This sequence comes from Phyllobates terribilis, assembly GCF_046119375.1. Taxonomy (NCBI): domain Eukaryota; kingdom Metazoa; phylum Chordata; class Amphibia; order Anura; family Dendrobatidae; genus Phyllobates; species Phyllobates terribilis. The sequence continues at coordinate 49,767,265 of NW_027362765.1, forward strand.
ATCAGTATTTTGCACCTGTGTAACCGCCAACTTTATATGGGTCTGCTGCACCCTGGTAGTGCATTTTGGTCTGAAGATCTGAGCAGGTGAATACTGCTGCTTATTTTGCTGTGTTTTTTCCTTGAATTTTGGGGGAATTTTAATTCTTCTTAGTGTGGCTTTGCTTTTTGTATCAAAAAGAGCATAGTAGAAAAATTTTGGACTACTTTGGAAAATGATGTAAGCTTCTCTACCTCTGATACACAAGTGTAGCACATAGCAGACTGTCTGAGGCCCCAAAAGCCAACCAGCTTCCTACACTCAGCATCACCGCTGCTTTAATAATCTAATTCACCCACCCAACTACCCTGAGGGATAAAAAAGGCACAGACATAATGTGAATGCTGCAGACAATCAGCGGCTGCTGAATGGCTGTAACGGCCTTCCCCTGCTTCCTCAGTGTTTCATGTTCCTATCAGGAAAGGGGCGGAGAGGGGTACTGTTTCTGGTACCTTGTTGACCCTGTGGCTGACGGCAGGGTTTTGGACGGTCCTTAGCCAGGTGATTCTTTTGGGTATTCCTCCTACTGGGGATCAAACTAGGTCTCGACAGAGTTGAGCTCCCTGGTCTTGCTGTTGTATACTGTGCTCTATAAGTTGGAGCAGTACAGTCTGGAAGCACTCGCGGGTTGAGCTGGAACTCTGCACGGTGGTGTCTCCTGGTGCTTCCTGCTTCGAAAGTGCTGCGGTCAGGTGTGTAGCCGCATCACAGGAGGCTCGTCGTGCTGATGTGATAATCAGGTGACTTCTGGCAGTTAGAGCTCGGAAGTTATTAGAGCAAAACTAGAATTTAGCATTTGCTGCCTGGTTACCAAGGTAAAGCCGTTCCCCCTTGATGGGACCCTAACAGTATACGCCTCTCCCGGGCTGAAAGCCTACAATTTTAAGGGCAGGTAGATCCAGCTTTAGTTAAAAATGTCTTGGGCTGATTACCAAGGTACACTAGTGCAGCCATGGTTTAGTGTTGTATGTTATTCTGAAGGGTGAAGGTTTCTCTGTGGATAAAACAAAGCCAAAAATTATGAAATGAGCAATTTGCTTCAAAAAGCGAGTGGCCTTGTACAAGATACCCCTGAGTAAGTCATTCATAAAAAGTAGTGCAGGACGAAAAACTGGCTATCTCTGGCGAACTTAGAGCTATTACCAGACAAGACGTACAGTCGTCACATCTACACTAAACCTGCCTCAAAAGTCCAGGCTGTCATCCTTCAAAAAGGCCCAAAACCCAATTATTATCGGATTCAGACTCTATTTTTTCATACAAATATTCCTCAGACAAAAAGGAGAATTCAGTTAATATGCCAATGGAAGAAGATAAAACATATTATCTCTCTTCAAAGCATTGCGGACTGTACCAAGCAGAATCTCAGTGTCTTCTGAAGTTAGAGGAAAAGACTGAACCAAGAACCATTCAGGAAGAAATATTCGATAGGCTCAGACTTCGTAAAAGAATGGTCTTTACCATACACAACAATGTTAAGAAGTTGATTCTGGTAGAATGGAAACATCCCGAGAGGATTCTGGTGGTTCCAAGAGAAATAAGTGAATGACCTTTATTGATGAAGACACAGAGATCTGGGATAAAATACCAAAGCTTGATGACCAGGTGTCAAAAGTGGTTAAGAAGACCTCCTTACCATCTGAGGACACCTCCCACCTTAAAAATAACATGGACAGAAAGACTAACGGGCTACTTTGCAGATCCTGGGAGGCATCCACTTCCTTACTAAAACCAAATATTGCGGCAACTAGCATTGCTAGATCTCTCTTTATTTGGTTTGAACAGCTCGAATCTCGCCTGCAAGGGAAAACTTCAAAAGACAGAACTCTCCAGTCTGTTCCAATGTGAAAATTGGTCACAGGATTTTTATGAAGATGCATTGGCTTAATCTGTCTGTAATGCTGCCCGCTCTACTGTCTTATTGAATGCAGCTAGAAGATCTCTATGGTCAGACACTGTCAAAGTGATACCATTTCCAAGTCCAGATTGTGCTGCATACCCTTTGAAAGAAAAATCTGCAAATAAAAGAAAGGCTTCCCACAAGAAGAAAGAGAGAAAATACTTGCCCCTATACATAAAGGAACCAAGAATATAGACATAACTGGAAGACAGGACATTGGTTTTGGTTGAAGATAAAATCTCTACCTTTGTCACATTTCAGATCGATCCAATCTGGCAAAAGTCAATGATGCCGTGTTCATTGGAGGAAGACTGCCAGGATTCATAGACCGATGAGAGCGGATAACCCAATATCAGTAGATTTTTATGACCATCAGGGAAGGTTACAAGATCAAATTCTCTTAGTCTCCTCTTGCAAGATTTTTGATAATGCAGGTAAACTTGTTTTTCATCCAAAAAAGATTGGCGGAAGGTGTCCAGAATTTATTTTGGTTGGGGGCTATAGTTCCAGTATCCACTTCAGAACTAGCAGTAGGCTACTATTCTCATCTGTTTTACATACCAAAGCCAAACGGAGCGTTTTGTACAATTATGAAATTTAAAAACTGTAAACCAGTTAATCTTTTACAAGCATTTCAAAATGGAAACAATAAAGACTGTATTACCATTGGTCCATAGAAAAGCAGTCATGGCCTTATTGGATTTAAAAGATGCCAATTTTCAACTGCTGATTCATCCTCAATATCAGAAGTACTTAATATTTACAATTGCTATGGGGAAAAAGATCTGCCATTTTCAATTTGGAATAGCCTGAGCACCAAGACTCTTCAAAAAGGTGATGCTGGAATTAGTATCCTTGTTGAGGATGCAGGGTGAAAACATTGTGCTCTACCTCAACAATTCCCTCCTCATAGCGGAATCTCATCCTATCCTCCAAAAATATAGAGAGACATCTATGAAAGATCTGAAAGACTTGGGGTGCATCTTGAATTTAGAAAGTCTGAACTAAGTCCATCCCACAGAAAAGTATTCCTATGAATTATTCAGGATTCAAGACAACATAATTCTTATCTCCCAGACAAAAAAAGAATTTCCTTTCAAGAAAAAATGTGCTTTTTCTGAATGAAAAATCTCTTCTCTATCAGGGAAGAAATGTCCTTCCTGAGGGTGATGACAGCTTGTATCCCAAAAGTAGCCTGGTCCCAATTCCACTTCCGTCCCAAATTTTGACGGTCTGGAACGGGTCTCAAAGGACACTAGATACAAAGATGAGGCTGTCTCCAAGCGCAAGAAAATTTCTAGATCTAGCCAACCTGAAGCAAGGAGTACAGTGGAACATAGTCTCACATTTGAATGACCAGGTCCTTTGCTATCGGTTTTGTTCTGTATTTTCTAACCAAATTTAAGACGTTGGTGCAGGCCCCTTGACTCAGCCAGACAATCTGCATTCATAAGCAGCTAAATGAACGCAGACTGGAATGATGAGAATTAGGATGACTGAGGTCCCTGAACAACACGGAGTTACGCGCATAAAGATGAATCTTAATAGCATCTGTGCAGAGTCTGGAGGTCAGGTGCATGCCTGCCCAAAATAACGACCGCCAGAAAACAATGAGAGAACAATCGCAGCATGCTGCAATTTACAGTGAGATTCAATTCACTTGCACTCATACAAGTCTATGGGTGCGAGTGAAACATCAGACTGCACATGGATGTCTTCCCAGTGCAGTCCGATATAATGTGAGTCAGGCCATGGAGGAGATGGAGAAATCACTTTCTCTGTCTCCTCCGCAGCTGTGCTCCGATCCTCTCATGCGAGAGAATCGCAGCACAGTAGTGTGACACTCGGCTCCCGCTCGCAGCAGAGCAGGACCCGAGGGTCATTAGCATATCGCATCCGATGCCATACACTGGAGTGACGCTGGCCTATTTCTAAAAGTTTTGCCCCCCCCCCCCACTCTTAAACTGAAGACTACATGTACCGTACCGTACACGTCATACACACACTGTTCCACTCAGTACACCTCGTACACGCGCGGCTCCGCTCCGAACACCTCGTACACGCGCGGCTCAGCTCCGTACCTCGTACACACACTGTTCCGCTCAGTACACGTCGTACACACGCGGCTCCGCTCAGTACACCTCGTACACACGCGGCTCCGCTCAGTACACCTCGTACACACGCGGCTCCGCTCAGTACACCTCGTACACGCGGCTCCTCTCCGTACACCTCGTACACACGCGGCTCCGCTCAGCACACCTCGTACACGCGCGGCTCTGCTACATCCACACTGTAAACCCCTCCTGACCCCACACATAACCTTCACCTCATCCAGCACCATGACAACCAGCACAGCAGAGTCCTGCATCCTCTGAGGCCCCTGATCATGTGACCCCTGACCCCTCCCCTCCTGTGACCTCATCACAGGTCCTGTGCGCACAGAACAGCCATATATGTGGGGTGGAGCCTGGAATGTATGGGGTGTAGTCAGGACATGGAAGGAGACCATACATTCTGGAAGATAGCAAAATCTATGGGCTCCTGTCAGGTATATATTATTGGAGGCAGGAGAATGTATGGGCTCCTGTCAGGTATATATTATTGGAGGCAGGAGAATGTATGGGCTCCTGTCAGGTATATATTATTGGAGGCAGGAGAATCTATGGGCTCCTGTCAGATATTATTGGAGGCAGCAGAATGTATGGGCTCCCGTCAGGTATATATTATTGGAGGCAGCAGAATGTATGGGCTCCCGTCAGGTATATATTATTGGAGGCAGGAGAATCTATGGGCTCCTGTCAGATATTATTGGATGCAGCAGAATGTATGGGCTCCTGTCAGGTATATATTATTGGAGGCAGCAGAATGTATGGGCTCCTGTCAGGTATATATTATTGGAGGCAGCAGAATGTATGGGCTCCTGTCAAGTATATATTATTGGAGGCAGCAGAATGTATTGTTTCCTGTCAGGTATATATTATTGGAGGCAGCAGAATGTATTGTTTCCTGTCAGGTATATATTATTGGAGGCAGCAGAATGTATTGTTTCCTGTCAGGTATATATTATTGGAGGCAGCAGAATGTATTGTTTCCTGTCAAGTATATATTATTGGAGGCAGGAGAATGTATGGGCTCCTGTCAGGTATATATTATTGGAGGCAGCAGAATCTATGGGCTCCTGTCAGGTATATATTATTGGAGGCAGCAGAATGTATGGGTTCCTGTCAGGTATATATTATTGGAGGCAGGAGAGCGTATAGGCTCCTGTCAGGTATATATTATTGGAGGCAGGAGAATGTATGGGCTCCTGTCAGGTATATATTATTGGAGGCAGGAGAATGTATGGGCTCCCGTCAGGTATATATTATTGGAGGCAGCAGAATGTATGGGCTCCCGTCAGGTATATATTATTGGAGGCAGCAGAATATATGGGCTCCCGTCAGGTATATATTATTGGAGGCAGCAGAATGTATGGGCTCCCGTCAGGTATATATTATTGGAGGCAGCAGAATGTATGGGCTCCCGTCAGGTATATATTATTGGAGGCAGCAGAATGTATGGGCTCCTGTCAGGTATATATTATTGGAGGCAGGAGAGTGTATAGCCTCCTGTCAGGTATATATTATTGGAGGCAGGAGAATGTATGGGCTCCTGTCAGGTATATATTATTGGAGGCAGGAGAATGTATGGGCTCCTGTCAGGTATATATTATTGGAGGCAGCAGAATGTATGGGCTCCTGTCAGGTATATATTATTGGAGGCAGGAGAATGTATGGGCTCCTGTCAGGTATATATTATTGGAGGCAGGAGAATGTATGGGCTCCTGTCAGGTATATATTATTGGAGCCAGCAGAATCTATGGGCTCCTGTCAGGTATATATTATTGGAGGCAGGAGAGTGTATGGGCTCCTGTCAGGTATATATTATTGGAGGCAGCAGAATGTATGGGCTCCTGTCAGGTATATATTTTTGGAGGCAGCAGAATGTATGGGCTCCTGTCAGGTATATATTATTGGAGGCAGGAGAATGTATGGGCTCCTGTCAGGTATATATTATTGGAGGCAGCAGAATCTATGGGCTCCTGTCAGGTATATATTATTGGAGGCAGCAGAATGTATGGGCTCCTGTCAGGTATATATTATTGGAGGCAGCAGAATGTATGGGCTCCTGTCAAGTATATATTATTGGAGGCAGCAGAATGTATTGTTTCCTGTCAGGTATATATTATTGGAGGCAGCAGAATGTATTGTTTCCTGTCAGGTATATATTATTGGAGGCAGGAGAATGTATGGGCTCCTGTCAGGTATATATTATTGGAGGCAGCAGAATCTATGGGCTCCTGTCTGGTATATATTATTGGAGGCAGCAGAATGTATGGGTTCCTGTCAGGTATATATTATTGGAGGCAGGAGAGCGTATAGGCTCCTGTCAGGTATATATTATTGGAGGCAGGAGAATGTATGGGCTCCTGTCAGGTATATATTATTGGAGGCAGCAGAATGTATGGGCTCCCGTCAGGTATATATTATTGGAGGCAGCAGAATGTATGGGCTCCCGTCAGGTATATATTATTGGAGGCAGCAGAATGTATGGGCTCCCGTCAGGTATATATTATTGGAGGCAGCAGAATGTATGGGCTCCCGTCAGGTATATATTATTGGAGGCAGCAGAATGTATGGGCTCCCGTCAGGTATATATTATTGGAGGCAGCAGAATGTATGGGCTCCTGTCAGGTATATATTATTGGAGGCAGGAGAGTGTATAGCCTCCTGTCAGGTATATATTATTGGAGGCAGGAGAATGTATGGGCTCCTGTCAGGTATATATTATTGGAGGCAGGAGAATGTATGGGCTCCCGTCAGGTATATATTATTGGAGGCAGCAGAATGTATGGGCTCCCGTCAGGTATATATTATTGGAGGCAGCAGAATGTATGGGCTCCCGTCAGGTATATATTATTGGAGGCAGCAGAATGTATGGGCTCCCGTCAGGTATATATTATTGGAGGCAGCAGAATGTATGGGCTCCCGTCAGGTATATATTATTGGAGGCAGCAGAATGTATGGGCTCCCGTCAGGTATATATTATTGGAGGCAGGAGAATCTATGGGCTCCTGTCAGATATTATTGGAGGCAGCAGAATGTATGGGCTCCCGTCAGGTATATATTATTGGAGGCAGGAGAATCTATGGGCTCCTGTCAGATATTATTGGAGGCAGCAGAATGTATGGGCTCCCGTCAGGTATATATTATTGGAGGCAGCAGAATGTATGGGCTCCCGTCAGGTATATATTATTGGAGGCAGGAGAATCTATGGGCTCCTGTCAGATATTATTGGAGGCAGCAGAATGTATGGGCTCCTGTCAGGTATATATTATTGGAGGCAGCAGAATGTATGGGCTCCTGTCAGGTATATATTATTGGAGGCAGCAGAATGTATGGGCTCCTGTCAAGTATATATTATTGGAGGCAGCAGAATGTATTGTTTCCTGTCAGGTATATATTATTGGAGGCAGCAGAATGTATTGTTTCCTGTCAGGTATATATTATTGGAGGCAGCAGAATGTATTGTTTCCTGTCAGGTATATATTATTGGAGGCAGGAGAATGTATGGGCTCCTGTCAGGTATATATTATTGGAGGCAGCAGAATCTATGGGCTCCTGTCAGGTATATATTATTGGAGGCAGCAGAATCTATGGGCTCCTGTCAGGTATATATTATTGGAGGCAGCAGAATGTATGGGTTCCTGTCAGGTATATATTATTGGAGGCAGGAGAGCGTATAGGCTCCTGTCAGGTATATATTATTGGAGGCAGGAGAATGTATGGGCTCCTGTCAGGTATATATTATTGGAGGCAGGAGAATGTATGGGCTCCCGTCAGGTATATATTATTGGAGGCAGCAGAATGTATGGGCTCCCGTCAGGTATATATTATTGGAGGCAGCAGAATGTATGGGCTCCCGTCAGGTATATATTATTGGAGGCAGCAGAATGTATGGGCTCCCGTCAGGTATATATTATTGGAGGCAGCAGAATGTATGGGCTCCCGTCACGTATATATTATTGGAGGCAGCAGAATGTATGGGCTCCCGTCAGGTATATATTATTGGAGGCAGGAGAATCTATGGGCTCCTGTCAGATATTATTGGAGGCAGCAGAATGTATGGGCTCCCGTCAGGTATATATTATTGGAGGCAGCAGAATGTATGGGCTCCCGTCAGGTATATATTATTGGAGGCAGGAGAATCTATGGGCTCCTGTCAGATATTATTGGAGGCAGCAGAATGTATGGGCTCCTGTCAGGTATATATTATTGGAGGCAGCAGAATGTATGGGCTCCTGTCAGGTATATATTATTGGAGGCAGCAGAATCTATGGGCTCCTGTCAGGTATATATTATTGGAGGCAGCAGAATGTATGGGCTCCCGTCAGGTATATATTATTGGAGGCAGCAGAATGTATGGGCTCCTGTCAGGTATATATTATTGGAGGCAGGAGAGTGTATAGCCTCCTGTCAGGTATATATTATTGGAGGCAGGAGAATGTATGGGCTCCTGTCAGGTATATATTATTGGAGGCAGGAGAATGTATGGGCTCCTGTCAGGTATATATTATTGGAGGCAGCAGAATGTATGAGCTCCCGTCAGGTATATATTATTGGAGGCAGCAGAATGTATGGGCTCCCGTCAGGTATATATTATTGGAGGCAGCAGAATGTATGGGCTCCCGTCAGGTATATATTATTGGAGGCAGCAGAATGTATGGGCTCCCGTCAGGTATATATTATTGGAGGCAGCAGAATGTATGGGCTCCCGTCAGGTATATATTATTGGAGGCAGGAGAATCTATGGGCTCCTGTCAGATATTATTGGAGGCAGCAGAATGTATGGGCTCCCGTCAGGTATATATTATTGGAGGCAGGAGAATCTATGGGCTCCTGTCAGATATTATTGGAGGCAGCAGAATGTATGGGCTCCCGTCAGGTATATATTATTGGAGGCAGCAGAATGTATGGGCTCCCGTCAGGTATATATTATTGGAGGCAGGAGAATCTATGGGCTCCTGTCAGATATTATTGGAGGCAGCAGAATGTATGGGCTCCTGTCAGGTATATATTATTGGAGGCAGCAGAATGTATGGGCTCCTGTCAGGTATATATTTTTGGAGGCAGCAGAATGTATGGGCTCCTGTCAAGTATATATTATTGGAGGCAGCAGAATGTATTGTTTCCTGTCAGGTATATATTATTGGAGGCAGCAGAATGTATTGTTTCCTGTCAAGTATATATTATTGGAGGCAGGAGAATGTATGGGCTCCTGTCAGGTATATATTATTGGAGGCAGCAGAATCTATGGGCTCCTGTCAGGTATATATTATTGGAGGCAGCAGAATGTATGGGCTCCTGTCTGGTATATATTATTGGAGGCAGCAGAATGTATGGGTTCCTGTCAGGTATATATTATTGGAGGCAGGAGAGCGTATAGGCTCCTGTCAGGTATATATTATTGGAGGCAGGAGAATGTATGGGCTCCTGTCAGGTATATATTATTGGAGGCAGGAGAATGTATGGGCTCCCGTCAGGTATATATTATTGGAGGCAGCAGAATGTATGGGCTCCCGTCAGGTATATATTATTGGAGGCAGCAGAATGTATGGGCTCCCGTCAGGTATATATTATTGGAGGCAGCAGAATGTATGGGCTCCCGTCAGGTATATATTATTGGAGGCAGCAGAATGTATGGGCTCCCGTCAGGTATATATTATTGGAGGCAGCAGAATGTATGGGCTCCTGTCAGGTATATATTATTGGAGGCAGGAGAGTGTATAGCCTCCTGTCAGGTATATATTATTGGAGGCAGGAGAATGTATGGGCTCCTGTCAGGTATATATTATTGGAGGCAGGAGAATGTATGGGCTCCTGTCAGGTATATATTATTGGAGCCAGCAGAATCTATGGGCTCCTGTCAGGTATATATTATTGGAGGCAGGAGAGTGTATGGGCTCCTGTCAGGTATATATTATTGGAGGCAGCAGAATGTATGGGCTCCTGTCAGGTATATATTTTTGGAGGCAGCAGAATGTATGGGCTCCTGTCAGGTATATATTATTGGAGGCAGGAGAATGTATGAGCTCCTGTCAGGTATATATTATTGGAGGCAGCAGAATCTATGGGCTCCTGTCAGGTATATATTATTGGAGGCAGCAGAATGTATGGGCTCCTGTCAGGTATATATTATTGGAGGCAGCAGAATGTATGGGCTCCTGTCAAGTATATATTATTGGAGGCAGCAGAATGTATTGTTTCCTGTCAGGTATATATTATTGGAGGCAGCAGAATGTATTGTTTCCTGTCAGGTATATATTATTGGAGGCAGGAGAATGTATGGGCTCCTGTCAGGTATATATTATTGGAGGCAGCAGAATCTATGGGCTCCCGTCAGGTATATATTATTGGAGGCAGCAGAATGTATGGGCTCCCGTCAGGTATATATTATTGGAGGCAGCAGAATGTATGGGCTCCCGTCAGGTATATATTATTGGAGGCAGCAGAATGTATGGGCTCCCGTCAGGTATATATTATTGGAGGCAGCAGAATGTATGGGCTCCCGTCAGGTATATATTATTGGAGGCAGGAGAATCTATGGGCTCCTGTCAGATATTATTGGAGGCAGCAGAATGTATGGGCTCCCGTCAGGTATATATTATTGGAGGCAGCAGAATGTATGGGCTCCCGTCAGGTATATATTATTGGAGGCAGGAGAATCTATGGGCTCCTGTCAGATATTATTGGAGGCAGCAGAATGTATGGGCTCCTGTCAGGTATATATTATTGGAGGCAGCAGAATGTATGGGCTCCTGTCAGGTATATATTATTGGAGGCAGCAGAATCTATGGGCTCCTGTCAGGTATATATTATTGGAGGCAGCAGAATGTATGGGCTCCCGTCAGGTATATATTATTGGAGGCAGCAGAATGTATGGGCTCCTGTCAGGTATATATTATTGGAGGCAGGAGAGTGTATAGCCTCCTGTCAGGTATATATTATTGGAGGCAGGAGAATGTATGGGCTCCTGTCAGGTATATATTATTGGAGGCAGGAGAATGTATGGGCTCCTGTCAGGTATATATTATTGGAGGCAGCAGAATGTATGAGCTCCCGTCAGGTATATATTATTGGAGGCAGCAGAATGTATGGGCTCCCGTCAGGTATATATTATTGGAGGCAGCAGAATGTATGGGCTCCCGTCAGGTATATATTATTGGAGGCAGCAGAATGTATGGGCTCCCGTCAGGTATATATTATTGGAGGCAGCAGAATGTATGGGCTCCCGTCAGGTATATATTATTGGAGGCAGGAGAATCTATGGGCTCCTGTCAGATATTATTGGAGGCAGCAGAATGTATGGGCTCCCGTCAGGTATATATTATTGGAGGCAGGAGAATCTATGGGCTCCTGTCAGATATTATTGGAGGCAGCAGAATGTATGGGCTCCCGTCAGGTATATATTATTGGAGGCAGCAGAATGTATGGGCTCCCGTCAGGTATATATTATTGGAGGCAGGAGAATCTATGGGCTCCTGTCAGATATTATTGGAGGCAGCAGAATGTATGGGCTCCTGTCAGGTATATATTATTGGAGGCAGCAGAATGTATGGGCTCCTGTCAGGTATATATTTTTGGAGGCAGCAGAATGTATGGGCTCCTGTCAAGTATATATTATTGGAGGCAGCAGAATGTATTGTTTCCTGTCAGGTATATATTATTGGAGGCAGCAGAATGTATTGTTTCCTGTCAAGTATATATTATTGGAGGCAGGAGAATGTATGGGCTCCTGTCAGGTATATATTATTGGAGGCAGCAGAATCTATGGGCTCCTGTCAGGTATATATTATTGGAGGCAGCAGAATGTATGGGCTCCTGTCTGGTATATATTATTGGAGGCAGCAGAATGTATGGGTTCCTGTCAGGTATATATTATTGGAGGCAGGAGAGCGTATAGGCTCCTGTCAGGTATATATTATTGGAGGCAGGAGAATGTATGGGCTCCTGTCAGGTATATATTATTGGAGGCAGGAGAATGTATGGGCTCCCGTCAGGTATATATTATTGGAGGCAGCAGAATGTATGGGCTCCCGTCAGGTATATATTATTGGAGGCAGCAGAATGTATGGGCTCCCGTCAGGTATATATTATTGGAGGCAGCAGAATGTATGGGCTCCCGTCAGGTATATATTATTGGAGGCAGCAGAATGTATGGGCTCCCGTCAGGTATATATTATTGGAGGCAGCAGAATGTATGGGCTCCTGTCAGGTATATATTATTGGAGGCAGGAGAGTGTATAGCCTCCTGTCAGGTATATATTATTGGAGGCAGGAGAATGTATGGGCTCCTGTCAGGTATATATTATTGGAGGCAGGAGAATGTATGGGCTCCTGTCAGGTATATATTATTGGAGCCAGCAGAATCTATGGGCTCCTGTCAGGTATATATTATTGGAGGCAGGAGAGTGTATGGGCTCCTGTCAGGTATATATTATTGGAGGCAGCAGAATGTATGGGCTCCTGTCAGGTATATATTTTTGGAGGCAGCAGAATGTATGGGCTCCTGTCAGGTATATATTATTGGAGGCAGGAGAATGTATGAGCTCCTGTCAGGTATATATTATTGGAGGCAGCAGAATCTATGGGCTCCTGTCAGGTATATATTATTGGAGGCAGCAGAATGTATGGGCTCCTGTCAGGTATATATTATTGGAGGCAGCAGAATGTATGGGCTCCTGTCAAGTATATATTATTGGAGGCAGCAGAATGTATTGTTTCCTGTCAGGTATATATTATTGGAGGCAGCAGAATGTATTGTTTCCTGTCAGGTATATATTATTGGAGGCAGGAGAATGTATGGGCTCCTGTCAGGTATATATTATTGGAGGCAGCAGAATCTATGGGCTCCTGTCAGGTATATATTATTGGAGGCAGCAGAATGTATGGGCTCCTGTCTGGTATATATTATTGGAGGCAGCAGAATGTATGGGTTCCTGTCAGGTATATATTATTGGAGGCAGGAGAGCGTATAGGCTCCTGTCAGGTATATATTATTGGAGGCAGGAGAATGTATGGGCTCCCGTCAGGTATATATTATTGGAGGCAGCAGAATGTATGGGCTCCCGTCAGGTATATATTATTGGAGGCAGCAGAATGTATGGGCTCCCGTCAGGTATATATTATTGGAGGCAGCAGAATGTATGGGCTCCCGTCAGGTATATATTATTGGAGGCAGCAGAATGTATGGGCTCCCGTCAGGTATATATTATTGGAGGCAGCAGAATGTATGGGCTCCCGTCAGGTATATATTATTGGAGGCAGCAGAATGTATGGGCTCCCGTCAGGTATATATTATTGGAGGCAGCAGAATGTATGGGCTCCCGTCAGGTATATATTATTGGAGGCAGCAGAATGTATGGGCTCCCGTCAGGTATATATTATTGGAGGCAGCAGAATGTATGGGCTCCCGTCAGGTATATATTATTGGAGGCAGGAGAATCTATGGGCTCCTGTCAGATATTATTGGAGGCAGCAGAATGTATGGGCTCCCGTCAGGTATATATTATTGGAGGCAGCAGAATGTATGGGCTCCCGTCAGGTATATATTATTGGAGGCAGGAGAATCTATGGGCTCCTGTCAGATATTATTGGAGGCAGCAGAATGTATGGGCTCCTGTCAGGTATATATTATTGGAGGCAGCAGAATGTATGGGCTCCTGTCAGGTATATATTATTGGAGGCAGCAGAATGTATGGGCTCCTGTCAAGTATATATTATTGGAGGCAGCAGAATGTATTGTTTCCTGTCAGGTATATATTATTGGAGGCAGCAGAATGTATTGTTTCCTGTCAGGTATATATTATTGGAGGCAGCAGAATGTATTGTTTCCTGTCAGGTATATATTATTGGAGGCAGGAGAATGTATGGGCTCCTGTCAGGTATATATTATTGGAGGCAGCAGAATCTATGGGCTCCTGTCAGGTATATATTATTGGAGGCAGCAGAATGTATGGGCTCCTGTCAGGTATATATTATTGGAGGCAGCAGAATGTATGGGTTCCTGTCAGGTATATATTATTGGAGGCAGGAGAGCGTATAGGCTCCTGTCAGGTATATATTATTGGAGGCAGGAGAATGTATGGGCTCCTGTCAGGTATATATTATTGGAGGCAGGAGAATGTATGGGCTCCCGTCAGGTATATATTATTGGAGGCAGCAGAATGTATGGGCTCCCGTCAGGTATATATTATTGGAGGCAGCAGAATGTATGGGCTCCCGTCAGGTATATATTATTGGAGGCAGCAGAATGTATGGGCTCCCGTCAGGTATATATTATTGGAGGCAGCAGAATGTATGGGCTCCCGTCAGGTATATATTATTGGAGGCAGCAGAATGTATGGGCTCCCGTCAGGTATATATTATTGGAGGCAGGAGAATGTATGGGCTCCTGTCAGGTATATATTATTGGAGGCAGCAGAATGTATGGGCTCCCGTCAGGTATATATTATTGGAGGCAGCAGAATGTATGGGCTCCCGTCAGGTATATATTATTGGAGGCAGCAGAATGTATGGGCTCCCGTCAGGTATATATTATTGGAGGCAGCAGAATGTATGGGCTCCCGTCAGGTATATATTATTGGAGGCAGCAGAATGTATGGGCTCCCGTCAGGTATATATTATTGGAGGCAGGAGAATCTATGGGCTCCTGTCAGATATTATTGGAGGCAGCAGAATGTATGGGCTCCCGTCAGGTATATATTATTGGAGGCAGGAGAATCTATGGGCTCCTGTCAGATATTATTGGAGGCAGCAGAATGTATGGGCTCCCGTCAGGTATATATTATTGGAGGCAGCAGAATGTATGGGCTCCCGTCAGGTATATATTATTGGAGGCAGGAGAATCTATGGGCTCCTGTCAGATGTTATTGGAGGCAGCAGAATGTATGGGCTCCTGTCAGGTATATATTATTGGAGGCAGCAGAATGTATGGGCTCCTGTCAGGTATATATTATTGGAGGCAGGAGAATGTATGGGCTCCTGTCAGTTATATATTATTGGAGGCAGCAGAATCTATGGGTTCCTGTCAGGTATATATTATTGGAGGCAGGAGAATGTATGGGCTCCTGTCAGTTATATATTATTGGAGGCAGGAGAATGTATGGGCTCCTGTCAGGTATATATTATTGGAGGCAGGAGAATGTATGGGCTCCTGTCAGGTATATATTATTGGAGGCAGCAGAATCTATGGGCTCCTGTCAGGTATATATTATTGGAGGCAGGAGAATGTATGGGCTCCCGTCAGGTATATATTATTGGAGGCAGCAGAATCTATGGGCTCCCGTCAGGTATATATTATTGGAGGCAGCAGAATGTATGGGCTCCCGTCAGGTATATATTATTGTAGGCAGGAGAATGTATGGGCTCCCGTCAGGTATATATTATTGGAGGCAGCAGAATGTATGGGCTCCCGTCAGGTATATATTATTGGAGGCAGCAGAATCTATGGGCTCCCGTCAGGTATATATTATTGGAGGCAGGAGAATGTATGGGCTCCCGTCAGGTATATATTATTGGAGGCAGCAGAATGTATGGGCTCCCGTCAGGTATATATTATTGGAGGCAGCAGAATCTATGGGCTCCCGTCAGGTATATATTATTGGAGGCAGCAGAATCTATGGGCTCCCGTCAGGTATATATTATTGGAGGCAAGAGAATCTATGGGCTCCTGTCAGGTATATATTATTGGAGGCAAGAGAATCTATGGGCTCCTGTCAGATATTATTGGAGGCAGCAGAATGTATGGGCTCCTGTCAGGTATATATTATTGGAGGCAGCAGAATCTATGGGCTCCTGTCAGGTATATATTATTGGAGGCAGGAGAATCTATGGGCTCCTGTCAGGTATATATTATTTGAGGCAGGAGAATGTATGGGCTCCTGTCAGGTATATATTATTTGAGGCAGGAGAATGTATGGGCTCCTGTCAGGTATATATTATTGGAGGCAGCAGAATGTATGGGCTCCTGTCAGGTATATATTATTGGAGGCAGGAGAATGTATGGGCTCCTGTCAGGTATATATTATTGGAGGCAGGAGAATGTATGGGCTCCTGTCAGGTATATATTATTGGAGGCAGGAGAATCTATGGGCTCCTGTCTGGTATATATTATTGGAGGCAGCAGAATGTATGGGCTCCTGTCAGGTATATATTATTGGAGGCAGCAGAATGTATGGGCTCCTGTCAGGTATATATTATTGGAGGCAGCAGAATGTATGGGCTTCTGTCAGGTATATACAGTGCTGGCCAAAAGTATTGGCACCCCTGCAATTCTGTCAGATAATACTCAGTTTCTTCCTGAAAATGATTGCAAGCACAAATTCTTTGGTATTATTCTCTTCATTTAATTTGCTTGCAAGGAAAAAAACACAAAAGAGAATGAAGCAAAAATCAAATCATTGATCATTTCACAAAAAACTCCAAAAATGGGCCAGACAAAAGTATGGGCACCCTCAGCCTAATACTTGGTTGAACAACCGCTTCCGATAACCATCAATGAGTTTCTTACAATGCTCTGCTGGAATTGTAGACCATTCTTCTTTGGCAAACTGCTCCAGGTCCCTGATATTTGAAGGGTGCCTTCTCCAAACTGACATTTTGAGATATCTCCACAGGTGTTCTATGGGATTTAGGTCTGGACTCATTGCTGGCCACCTTAGAAGTCTCCAGTGCGTTCTCTCAAACCATTTTATAGTGCTTTTGGAAGTGTGTTTTGGGTCATTGTCCTGCTGGAAGACCCATGACCTCTGAGGGAGACCCTGCTTTCTCACACTGGGCCCTACATTATGCTGCAAAATTTGTTGGTAGTCTTCAGACTTCATAATGCCATGCACACGGTCAAGCAGTCCAGTGCCAGAGACAGCAAAGCAACCCCAAAACATCAGGGAACCTCCGCCATGTTTGACTGTAGGGACCGTGTCCTTTTCTTTGAATGCCTCTTTTTTTTCCCTGTACACTCTATGTTGATGCTTTTTCCCAAAAAGCTCTACTTTTGTCTCATCTGACCAGAGAACATTCTTCCAAAACGTTTTAGGCTTTCTCAGGTAAGTTTTGGCAAACTCCAGCCTGGCATTTTTATGTCTCGGGGTAAGAAGTGGGGTCTTCCTGTGTATCCTACCATACAGTTCCTTTTCAGTCAGACGCTGACGGTTAGTATGGGTTGACACTGTTGTCCCCTCTGACTGCAGGGCAGCTTGAACTTGTTTGGATGTTAGTCGAGGTTCTTTATCCACCATCCGCACAATCTTGCGTTGAAATCTCTCGTCAATTTTTCTTTTCCATCCACATCTAGGGAGGTTAGCCACAGTGCCATGGGCTTTAAACTTCTTGATGACACTGCGCACAGAAGACACAGGAACATTCAGGTCTTTGGAGATGGACTTGTAGCCTTGAGATTGCTCATGCTTCCTCACAATTTGGTTTCTCAAGTTCTCAGATAGTTCTTTGGTCTTCTTTATTTTCTCCATGCTCGATGTGGTACACACAAGGACACAGGACAGAGGTTGAGTCAACTTTAATACATGTTAACTGGCTGCAACTGTGATTTAGTTATTGCCAACACCTGTTAGGTGCCACAGGTAAGTTACAGGTGCTGTTAATTACACGAATTAGAGAAGCATCACATGATTTTTCAAAGGGTGCCAATACTTTTGTCCACCCCCTTTTTTAGGTTCGGTGTGGAATTATATCCAATTTGGCTTTAGGACAATTCTTTTTGTGTTTTTTCATTGAAGACAAATTAAATGAAGATAATAATACCAAAGAATTTGTGATTGCAATCATTTTCAGGATGAAACTGAGTATTATCTGACAGAATTGCAGGGGTGCCAATACTTTTGGCCAGCACTGTATTATTGGAGGCATGAGAATGTATGGGCTCCTATCAGGTATATATTATTGGAGGGAGGAGAATATATGGGCTCCTGTCAGGTATATATTATTGGAGGCAGGAGAATCTATGGGCTCCTGTCAGTTATATATTATTGGAGGCAAGAGAATGTATGTGCTCCTGTCAGGTATATATTATTGGAGGCAGGAGAATGTATGGGATCCTGTCAGGTATATATTATTGGAGGCAACAGAATCTATGGGCTCCTGTCAGGTATATATTATTGGAGGCAGGAGAATGTATGGGATCCTGTCAGGTATATATTATTAGAGGCAGCAGAATATATGGGCTCCTGTCAGGTATATATTATTGGAGGCAGCAGAATGTATGGTGGGCTCCTGTCAGGCATATATTATTGGAGAAAAACAAGCAAAAAATAGGAGAACCGGACAAGTAAATTAGTATAAATATGCAAATTTATTGTAGTACATTATAAGGAGTAAAAAGACGATAGGGGGGTGCAATGGTAATACAAAAAGCAATAAATGTCACCTGGTATGTGGGTTGATAACAGGGAATAGATATAATGGCCTCTCCGCTCTAGATAATGTTCGTAAGTACTATATTGCAAATTGCCCTGTGGCCAAAAGCACTTGAACTGTCCATGGATAATTCATTTATTTATTTTTATAATCAATTTATTTATAGGAACCCAGTGGTTCCACAGGTTCCATGGCGGTAGGGAGAAAAATTCTGCAATAATCATTGAGTCCATAGTAGGACAAATGAATGGATAAAAAGACTGAGCCAAAGTTTGATGGGCTTAAAAATACCCCGAGACATCAATACCCATAATACATATTGCTTACCAAAGGTGGGAGTGGAGTAATGAAAATAAAACAGAGCCCGACGCGCGTTTCGTAGTGCAGCAGACCACTTTTTCAAGGGCGGTAGGTAGGTGGTGAAATAGGGAGTGAGGCCCATCTTATATACCCTGTATGATTGTACATGTGTGCACAGGAGTACCGGAAGCGCGGCTGCAGCAACCGGAACTGCGTCACCGGCATCACATGATCGCATGAATAGGAAGTATCACGGCGCGCTCCCTAGCCGTCCTCGCCGCGAGCAAACCCCCCGGCGCGCTCCCTAGCCGTCAGGCCGCTCGTGCGCGAGTGGTGAACAAGTGCAGAGCAACTTGGAGACGGACGGGGGCGCAAGGGGGATGATCACTGCGAGACGCATGCGCACCACACATCCATTAGATGTACCACCAAATGATGCAAGATGAGTGAAAAGGACGCAACAGGTAAAGAAACAAATCCCACATAGTTTACACATACATATCAATTAAATTAAAGAATCATAGCATCATATATGTAAATAAATAAAACAATGTATCAGTGGTTGATGGAGCTTCCATTAATCGTATTTTTGATGGGCCAAAGATAACGAAGTCATACAGAGGGTTAAACTGTGGAGAATAAGAATGAAGATAAAAAAAAGAACAAAGTCAGAAAAAAAAACACCACATGAACAAAATATATTAAAAACAAATAAAACTGATTCCTGACCACCATTAAGTGGACAGGGATTAATACAGATGATGCCAACAACAATTTAGAAAAATGAAGAAAAGCTCAAGGACTCGTTAAGACCAAAAGGCGCAACTGTGTTAAGTCGCACAATCCATTGGGCTTCCCGTTGTGCAAGGGCCTTCCTGATGTTGCCACCCCGGATCCCCAAATTCACCACCTCAATCCCCCGAACACATAAGGAACGGCCGTCACAATTGTGTTTCTCCTTAAAGTGGCGTGGGATAGTCTTTAAAAGGGCGGGGTCAAGTATCGTCCTGGCTGCCCCAATGTCTCTTACGTGTTCGCGTACACGGACTCGAAGTTCCCTCGTCGTCAGACCCACATATATCAAGGAGCAATCACATGTAGCATAATAAATAACATTTGTAGTGCTACAAGAAATGTGGTGTCTTATGTCGAAGGTCCTTCAGCCGTCCGCAGAAGCGAATGAAGTACAGCGGAAGACATTGGGACAAGCCAGGCAATGACCACATTTATAGCAACCCAATGTGGGACCCCTTGAGCCAAAAGGATTGCACTTTTCAGGAATATAATTGTAACGGGTCTGGGAGGCGGAACCTCTGAGCAACTATACAAGGGGGCGGTCCTTGTAAGGAAGCGGGTGGCTCCCAGGGAGGACGGGCAGGTAGTCACGGCAAGTGACAGGGACAGTCTCTGGGTAGAAGGGCAGGTAGTCACGGCAAGTGACAGGGACAGTCTCTGGGTAGAAGGGCAGGTAGTCACGGCAAGTGACAGGGACAGTCTCTGAGTAGAAGGACGGGTACTCACGGCAAGTGACAGGGACAGTCTCTGGGTAGAAGGACAGCAGGCAGGTGGCTGGTGAGCGCTCCCAGGTGAGCGGGCAAGAGTCTCTGGACGGGCAGGTGGTCACGGCAAGTGACGGCAGAGCCTCCAGGTAGGCTAGCAGACAGGTAGCAGGAGAGCGCTCCCAGGTGAGGAGGCAAGAGTCTCTGGACAGGCAGGTGGTCACGGCAAGTGACGGCGGAGCCTCCAGGTAGGCTAGCAGGCAGGTAGCAGATGAGCGCTCCCAGGTGAGCGGGCAGGCTGGTCCATTGACAGACTGACAGGTGTCGGAAGGCAGACCATCGGACCGCAGGCTTGCAAGCAGGTAAACGGATATCAGGCAGGTAACAGGCAGGAATCTGGCAGGTGACTGGCAGGTAACTGGTAACGGGACCTCAGGGCTGAAGCAGAGTGAAGGCTTTGCAACAACATTGCTCGGGCACCTCCATTTTGGAGGAGGTGCCTTATATATGGTGAGGTCCTCCGGCCATTGGCCGGGGACTCATTAGGATGGCGCGCGCGGCCCCTTTAAGAGAGGGGGAGCGCGCGCGCGCGCCCTAAGCACAGTGGCCGGGAGGCAGCGCGCGCTGCCAGCAGAGCAAGAGGAGGACGCCGGGCACGGAGTGGAGAGGTGAGGAGAAAAGCGTCCCTGCCTAGCAGGAGGCAGGGACGCCGATGCTACAGTACCCCCCCTTTAGGCCCCCCCCTTTTTTAGGCCAGACAGAAATTTATCAAGGATGAGAGGGGCATGGATGTTCTCCCGGGGCTCCCAAGTTCTCTCCTCAGGACCAAACCCCTTCCAATCTACCAGAAAAAAGGTTTTTCCTCTTACCCTTTTGGTGGCCAGAATGTTCTCTACCTCAAACTCGTTTTCAGCGGAAACCGGAGCAGGAGGC
The DNA here is from genome assembly GCF_046119375.1 of Phyllobates terribilis. Classification (NCBI taxonomy): domain Eukaryota; kingdom Metazoa; phylum Chordata; class Amphibia; order Anura; family Dendrobatidae; genus Phyllobates; species Phyllobates terribilis. Next base: position 49,788,408 of record NW_027362765.1, read on the forward strand.
GTACCTGTAGACTTGGAAAAAGAGTTAAGTACCACGGGTTTGAGGAGAGATACATGGAAGGAGTTAGGGATCCGCAAGTTGGCTGGGAGTTTCAATTTATAGGCCACTGGGTTGATTTGTTTGATAACTTCCAGTGGGCCGATGAACCGAGGCCCTAACTTGTAGGAAGGAATCTTGAGCCGGACATACTTGGACGAGAGCCAGACTTTATCTCCAGGACGGAATAGTGGAGGATCCAGGCGTTTTTTGTCAGCGTGTTTTTTCATCCGCTCGGACGACTGAAGGAGTGCGGATCGGGTACTCTCCCAAATGGAGGAGAATTTGCTAATGAGAGATTCCGCAGCCGGATTGTCCACCGAGGTGGAGACGGGAAATGGGATCCGAGGATGCTGACCGAAGACTACAAAAAACGGGGATTTGGAGGAAGATTCGCTCTCGTGATTATTGTAAGAGAATTCGGCCCATGGCAGGAGATCCACCCAGTCTGAATGGTGGGCATTAACGAAGTGCCGGAGGTAACTGGTCAGGATCTGATTGATCCGCTCCACTTGACCATTGGACTGTGGGTGGTATGCGGAGGAGAAGTCCAGGGTGATGTCTAGCAGCTTGCATGTGGCTCTCCAGAAGCGTGAGGTGAACTGGACCCCACGATCCGACACGATGTGGAGGGGCAGGCCGTGGAGACGGAAGATGTGGCGGATAAAGTCTTTAGCCAGCTCGGGTGCAGACGGGAGGCCTGGCAGGGGAATGAAATGAGCCATTTTGGAAAAGCGGTCAGCGACCACCCAAATGACCGTACAACCGGCAGAGACAGGGAGATCTGTTATGAAGTCCATAGCTATATGCTGCCAGGGGGCAGCAGGTACTGGAAGAGGAAGGAGGCGACCGGCTGGCAGGTGTCTCGGAACCTTGTTGCGGGCGCAGGACACACAGGCAGAAACAAAGTCTATTACGTCCTTGTGCAGGGTAGGCCACCAGTAGTGCCGGGTGATAAGCTGGAGGGTCTTTTTCTGACCGGCGTGGCCAGCAAGCTTAGACGAGTGACCCCAGTGTAGGATCTTCTCCCGATCAGGTACCGTTACGAACGTCTTACCGGGAGGGAGACGATTTAGACTCACGGGGGCCACCTGCATTACACCAGGAAGGATCGGGACAAGGCATCAGCTTTGATGTTTTTGTCAGCCGGGCGAAAATGAAGAACAAAATCAAAGCGAGCAAAAAACAAGGACCACCGGGCTTGGCGCGGGTTAAGTCTCTGGGCACTCTGGAGGTAAGCCAAGTTCTTGTGGTCCATGTAAATTATTACCAGGTGAAGAGCCCCCTCGAGAAGGTAACGCCACTCCTCCAATGCCAGCTTAATGGCCAATAACTCTCGGTCTCCTATAGAATAGTTGCGCTCGGAAGAGGAGAAGAGTTTGGAGAAGAAGCCGCAAGTTACCATTCTCCCGGAAGACTATTTTTGGGTAAGTACCGCTCCGGCTCCAGAGGAGGAGGCGTCAACTTGCAGGAAGAATTGCTTGTTGTCGTCCGGGCGATGCAGCATCGGGGCGGAAGAGAAAGCCTGTTTTAAGGAAAGAAAGGCTTCCTCTGCTTCGGGCGACCATTCTCTGGGATTAGTGCCCTTACGGGTGAGCGCAGAGATGGGGCAGTCCGGGAAGAGAAGTGCGGTATGAAGAGGCGGTAGTAGTTGGCGAAGCCCAGGAACCGCTGAATAGCCTTCAACCCCTCTGCTTGAGTCCACTTCTCGATGGCAGACAGTTTCTCAGGATTCATTCGTAGGCCGGTCTGAGAAATTATGTAGCCCAAAAACGGAAGCGAGGTCTGCTCATAGAGGCACTTCTCATATTTAGCGTAGAGGTGGTTCTGCCTGAGCCTGAGCAGAACCTGACGAACATCCCTCCGGTGTGTGGGGAGTTCCGGAGAGAAGACCAAGATGTCGTCCAGGTACACCACTACGCAGGAGTAGAGAAGGTCCCGGAAGATGTCATTGACCAACTCTTGAAAGACGGCAGGAGCGTTACAGAGACCGAAGGGCATTACCAGGTATTCATAGTGGCCGTCCCGGGTGTTGAATGCCGTCTTCCATTCATCCCCCTGACGGATACGGACCAGGTTATACGCCCCACGGAGGTCCAGCTTGGTGAAGATTCTAGCCACCCTCAGACGGTCAAATAATTCCGGAATGAGCGGAAGGGGGTATTTATTCTTCACCGTGATCTGGTTAAGGCCTCTATAGTCTATACAGGGACGGAGTGAGCCGTCCTTCTTTTTGACGAAGAAGAAGCCTGCTCCCGCCGGGGAAGTAGATTTCCGGATGAACCCCCGGGCCAGATTCTCCTCAATATATTCTGACATGGATCGGGTCTCAGCAGCGGACAAAGGGTAAATGCGCCCACGGGGAGGAGTAGCGCCGGGCATCAGGTCGATTGGGCAGTCGTATGGTCTATGAGGGGGTAATGTCTCTGCCTCCTTTTTATTAAAGACGTCCGCATACGACCAATAAGGAGCCGGAAGACCAGGTAGATTGGCTGGAGTAGGAGAAGGACGGACAGGATGGACGGGAACTAAACAAGTCTTATGGCAGTCCTGTCCCCAGCGAAGGACTTCTCCGGTCTGCCAATCAAGCACGGGTGCATGTCTCTGAAGCCAAGGTAGGCCTAGTAAGAGGGCTTGAGAGTGTCCAGGCAGAACATGAAAGAAGATGCTCTCAGAGTGCAGCATTCCCACCTGCAGGGTTATGGATTCGGTGAGGAGTTGGATGGGATGTGGTAAGAGGCCCCCATCCACGGCAGCGACAGATAAGGGTACAGCTAGAGGTTTGGTGGGAATGCGGTATTTCTCTACCAGAGACTGAGAAATGAGATTTCCGGCAGCTCCAGAGTCAAGTTGGGCTAGTTCAAAATAACGGTTCTCCCCGCAGATGATAGAGACCGACAGCAACAGAGATGGAGAGGGTTTACTCTTGTCTAGGACGACCTCTCTGAGCGATCCTAGACACAGGCGTTTCCCGACCTCTCCGGGCAGGAACGGATCCGGTGCTCCTTACTGCCACAGTAGAAGCAGCTCCCCTCGGCACGGCGTAACTCTTGACGGGTTTTGACCATCTTGGTCTGGTCGACCTGCATAGGCTCGGGTGAGTGCGCCTGGGGAGTAGCGGGAGAAGTGACAGGTTTCTGAAAGGTAGGGGCTAGACGTGGAAACCTCCTCTCACGGGTGACCTCTTTGGCGCGTTCCTGGAACCGGATGTCAATCCGGGTGGCAAGAGTTATTAAGTCGTCGAGAGTGGTAGGTATGTCCCGACCGGCGAGTTCATCTTTAATACGGTCGGACAGACCCTCCCAAAAGACAGTCACCAGGGCGTCGTTATCCCAGGCCAGCTCCGAAGCAAGGGTACGGAACCGTATGGCATATTGGCCCACGGTGAGATTTCCTTGATGGAGGCGTAGCAGAGATGATGCGGATGAGGTCTTCTATCCGGGTTCGTCGAAGACTTTCCGGAAAGCCGTGAGAAAGGTTGGCAGGTTGGACACCAGGGGGTCTCCTCTCTCCCATAGAGGATTTAGCCAAGCCAGTGCCTCCCCCGTGAGATGGGACATGATGAAGGCTACTTTGGCCCGGTCGGAGATAAACTGGTGGGACAGGAGTTCAAAGTGCAGGGTGCACTGGTTTATGAAGCCGCGAGCTTGAGCGGGGTCGCCTCCGAAGCGAGGAGGTGCAGAAAGCTGGGGTCCGGGGCAGGATGCCATGGTATTGGTGGGCAGCGGCGCTGCCGGGCTGCGAGTCATGACACTAGCGGTGGTTGCTGGTGGAGCAGTCAGAGTGTCCAGGCGAGAGTTGACATTCCGCAGATGACTCAGGATAGACTCCTGTTGGGACCTCTGACGGGACAGTTCATGACATAGGTCCGAGAGCGAGGGAGCTTGGGTGCCACCGGGTTCCATGGCACGAGCAAACTGTAACGGGTCTGGGAGGTGGAACCTCTGAGTATCTATACAAGGGGGCGGTCCTTGTAAGGAAGCGGGTGGCTCCCAGGGAAGACGAGCAGGTAGTCACGGCAAGTGACAGGGACAGTCTCTGGGTAGAAGGGCAGGTAGTCACGGCAAGTGACAGGGACAGTCTCTGGGTAGAAGGGCAGGTAGTCACGGCAAGTGACAGGGACAGTCTCTGAGTAGAAGGACGGGTACTCACGGCAAGTGACAGGGACAGTCTCTGGGTAGAAGGACAGCAGGCAGGTGGCTGTTGAGCGCTCCCAGGTGAGCAGGCAAGAGTCTCTGGACGGGCAGGTGGTCACGGCAAGTGACGGCAGAGCCTCCAGGTAGGCTAGCAGACAGGTAGCAGGTGAGCGCTCCCAGGTGAGCAGGCAAGAGTCTCTGGACAGGCAGGTGGTCACGGCAAGTGACGGCAGAGCCTCCAGGTAGGCTAGCAGGCAGGTAGCAGGTGAGCGCTCCCAGGTGAGCGGGCAAGAGTCTCTGGACGGGCAGGTGGTCACGGCAAGTGACGGCAGAGCCTCCAGGTAGGCTAGCAGACAGGTAGCAGGAGAGCGCTCCCAGGTGAGCGGGCAGGCTGGTCCATAGACAGACTGACAGGTGTCGGAAGGCAGACCGTCGGACCGCAGGCTGGCAAGCAGGTAAACGGATATCAGGCAGGTATCAAGCAGGAATCTGGCAGGTGACTGGCAGGTAACTGGTAACGGGACCTGAGGGCTGAAGCAGAGTGAAGGCTTTGCAACAACATTGCTCGGGCACCTCCATTTTGGAGGAGGTGCCTTATATATGGTGAGGTCCTCCGGCCATTGGCCGGGGACTCCTTAGGGCGGCGCGCGCGGCCCCTTTAAGAGAGAGGGAGCGCGCGCGCCCTAAGCACAGTGGCCGGGAGGCAGCGCGCGCTGCCAGCAGAGCAGGAGGAGGACGCCGGGCACGGAGAGGAGAGGTGAGGGGAACAGCGTCCCTGCCTAGCAGGAGGCAGGGACGCAGACACTACAATAATGACTCCTAACCAGGAGATCACCTACATTTTTGGATCTCCTGGGGGTCATTAAGGGGTAATCACCTAGATAGGTTCTCAGGGAGGGCTCCGTCATCAAAATGTCCCAGTGTTTGGCCAGGATCTGCCTCATGTTTGACCACTCATGATGATAAACAGAGATGAATCTTATTTTATCCATCTCAGTGTCTCTCTTTTTGAGAGGGTGGAGTAGGGCGTTGCGTGATGTTCTCCTTGCTCTCTCATAGCCATATTTAATACATCTGCGGCTATAGCCACGCTCCTCAAATCTATGCCTCAGATCCTTGGCCTGACGCTCAAAATCCGCGTCAGATGAACATATCCTCCTCATGTTTAGGAATTGTCCAACCGGGAGAGCCCTAATCGTAGCGGGACTATGGGCAGAACCGGCATGAATCAGAGAATTAACCGCGGTGGACTTCCTATACACGTCTGTCTGCATGCGTCCTTGAGAGTCCACGTGCAGTGAGATGTCTAGGAAGTCCACCTTTCTAGTGTCAAAAATATAGGTCAATTTGATATTGTACAGATTCACGCCGAGCTCGTCCATGAATGACTGGAGCTGCTGGCTTGAGCCCTGCCACAAAAATAAAATATCATCTATATAGCGTATCCAGCACAGCACATGGTGTGCGGCCCGCGCGCCCCCATCACCAAATATCTCCCTCTCCCACTGCCCAAGGAAGAGGTTGTCATAGGAGGGCGCACACGCCGCCCCCATGGCCGTGCCACGCTTCTGTAGAAAAAAAAAACGGTCTTTAAAAACAAAAAAAAATTGTGAGTGGGGGCAAACTCCAGCAGCTCCAGAATAAATTCGCACAGAGGGCCGTCCAGGTTGGAAGCACCCAGGAAGAGGCGGGCTGCATTTATACCATCAGCGTGTTCAATACTGGTGTAGAGACTCTCTACATCGGCTGTCACAAGCAAGGTGCCTTCCTCCACAAGGATACCGTCAACCCGCGTAAGGACATCGGTGGTGTCCTTTACATAGGATGGTAATGTCTCAACCAAAGGTTTGAGATAATGATCAATGAATTTGCAAATAGGCTCACAAAGGCCGCCAATCCCTGACACAATCGGACGTCCCGGCGGGTTCACGGCGTCCTTGTGGACCTTAGGCAGCAAATAGAACATGGAGGTCCTGGGAAAATCCACCGATAAGCCATGCAGCACCTTTGTGATAATACCTTCCTCAAAAGCCCGTGTTAGAATGTCTCCAAGGTCAGCAGAAAAGGAGGATAGGGGGCAGGAGGGCAATTTGGCATAAGTATGGGGGTCCCTCAATTGACGGAAAACCTCACGCTCATATTTATCGCAAGGCCAGACCACAATGTTGCCCCCCTTGTCCGCTGCCTTGAATACCACATCGTGTAGCGACTGTAGCTGTGAAATCGCCACACGATGTCGGTAGGTAAGATTGTCAAACTGTCGTCTAGGTGACAGTTTTCTCAAATCCTCCGTGACCAACTTAGTAAAAATGTCCACGGCTGGGCTAAGGGACAAGGGGGGGAACCTTGTGGATCTGGGCAAAATCGATTAAGGGAACCCACCTGTTCTTGATTTCTCTTGTTCATCCAGTAGCTCCTCCAAACACCGCAAAGCCTCACTTTCCATATGAGCTGTAATTATATCCAGGCCCTTGTAATGTAATTTCTTGAGGATAAGTTTAAGAGAGAAGAGCTGGAGGTCTTTTAACGCTGTAAAAAAATTGAAACCATAAGTGGGTGAAAATGTTAACCCGTTTCCCAAGACCTCCAGTTGCGCGGAGGTCAAAATGTGAGAGGACAGATTAATTACCTGGAGGCCCCCCTGAGAAGACATCCCTGTGACATGGGTATATGGGGCTCTTGGCTTCTTTGCTTGTATTGTTTTCATCTTATTTGTATCTGCAGGAATGGGTTGGACAGCCCCCTTCGAATTAGTAGATGAATGTGGGTCTTCCTGTGAAGCATTAGATTGTAATGATGTCGACCTCGACCTAGAATAAGACGTATTGCAAAATCCAGGGCGAGATCTCTGGTATTGATTTCTCCATCTATATACCTGTTGGTCTTGTTTCTCGCATACGTCTCTCTGGAATTTTTTTGACATGGTCGACTGAATGTCCGTGGCCCACTTTTGTAGTTCCACGTCCATATCGTCATTTAACTTTTTCAATGCTTCACTAGGGAGTCCATTTTTAAGCGTAGTTTGAAGCTCATCAATCTCCAATTCAATTTCTTTCACAGAGGAGGCATTCATCTCTTTAAGCAAGGCTATAAAACCCATCGAGCGGGTATTTGCCAATTCCTCCCATTTATTTTTAAAGTTTTCATCCGAGATAGGAAATGAGGGGAACACTTGGACCTTTAGGCCTCTAGGGATTAATCCCTTTTGTATATATTTTAACAAAAACGCATGATTCCACCAAATCCTGGTGCGTCTTCTAAGGAGGTCCTTAAATTTGTTGATGGCATCCTGTATATCCCTGTCCACCCTGGCCCCAACCTCCTGATTGTCTTTGAGAGCGTCATCCAATAAGGAGAGCCACGTGCCATCACGTGCTCTAAAATCCATATTGATACTGGCCAAAACTGTGAAAAACATAGAGACAATTATTAAACAACTGTACATGGCCGAAAAATGCATAAACAGAGGAGATAGATCACTAGCCAGCCTTGGGCTGCGACCTCCCCTCAATTAATACCTCTATTCATGTTTTGTTACCATTAAACTATCCATAAGACACAGGCAAAAAATAGGAGAACCGGACAATTAGTATAAATATGCAAATTTATTGTAGTACATTAAAAGGAGTAAAAAGACAATAGATAGGGGGGTGCAATGGTAATACAAAAAGCTATAAATGTTACCTGGTATGTGGGTTGATAACAAGGAATAGATATAATGGCCTCTCAGCTCTAGATAATGTTCGTAAGTACTATATTGCAAATTGCCCTGTGGCCAAAAACACCTAAACTGTCCATGGATAATTCATTTATTTATTTTTATAATCAATTTATTTATAAGAACCCAGTGGTTCCACAGGTTCCATGGCGGTAGGGAGAAAAATTATGCAATAATCATTGAGTCCATAATAGGACAAATGAATGGATAAAAAGACTGAGCCAAAGTTTGATGGGCTTAAAAATACCCTGAGACATCAATACCCATAATACGTATTGCTTACCAAAGGTGGGAGCGGAGTAATGAAAATAAAACAGCGCCCGACGCGCGTTTCGTAGTGCAGCAGACCACTTTTTCAAGGGCGGTAGGTAGGTGGTGAAATAGGGAGTGAGGCCCATCTTATATACCCTGTACGATGTACATGTGTGCACAGGAGCACCGGAAGCGCGGCCGCAGCAACCGGAAGTGCGTCACCGGCATCACATGATCGCATGAATAGGAAGTATCACGGCGCATGCGCGTCGCCGCGACCAAACCCCCCGGCGCGATTCCCAGCCAGCTTGGTAAACAAGCGCAGAGCAACTTGGAGACGGACGGGGGCGCAAGGGGGATGATCACTGCGAGACGCATGCGCACCACACATCCATTAGCTGTACCACCAAATGATGCAAGATGAGTGAAAAGGACGCAACAGGTAAAGAAACAAATCCCACATAGTTCACACATACATATCAATTAAATTAAAGAATCATAGCATCATATATGTAAATAAATAACACAATGTATCAGTGGTTGATGGAGCTTCCATTAATCGTATTTTTGATGGGCCAAAGGTAACGCAGGTATACAGAGGGTTAAACTGTGGAGAATAAGAATGAAGATAAAAAAAAGAACAAAGTCAGAAAAAAACACCACATGAACAAAATATATTAACAAATAAAACTGATTCATGACCACCATTAAGTGGACAGGGATTAATACAGACGATGCCAACAATAATTTAGAAATATGAAGAAAAGCTCAAGGACTCGTTAAGACCAAAAGGCGCAACTGTGTTAAGTCGCACAATCCATTGGGATTCCCGTTGTGCAAGGGCCTTCCTGATGTTGCCACCTCGGATCTCCTCTTTTTGCATTTTTCGGCCATGTACAGTTGTTTAATATATTATTGGAGGCAGCAAAATGTATGGGCTCCTGTCAGGTATATATTATTGGAGGCAGCAGAATGTATGGGCTCCTGTCAGGTATATATTATTGGAAGCTGCAGAATCTATAGGCTCCTGTCAGGTATATATTATTGGAGGCAGCAGAATGTATGGGCTCCTGTCAGGTATATATTATTGGAGGCAGCAGAATGTATGGGCTCCTGTCAGGTATATATTATTGGAAGCAGCAGAATCTGTAGGCTCCTGTCGGGTATATATTATTGGAGGCAGCAGAATGTATGGGCTCCTGTCAGGTATATATTTTTGGAGGCAGCAGAATCTATGGGCTCCTGTCAGGTATATATTATTGGAGGCAGCAGAATGTATGGGCTCCTGTCAGGTATATATTATTGGAGGCAGCATAATGTATGGGCTCCTGTCAGGTATATATTATTGGAGGCAGGAGAATCTATGGGCTCCTGTCAGGTATATATTATTGGAGGCAGCAGAATGTATGGGCTCCTGTCAGGTGTATATTATTGGAGGCAGGAGAATCTATGGGCCCTGTCAGGTCTATATTATTGGAGGCAGCAGAATGTATGGGCTCCTGTCAGGTATATATTATTGGAGGCAGCAGAAAGTATGGGCTCCTGTCAGGTATATATTATTGGAGGCAGGAGAATCTATGGGCTCCTGTCAGGTATATATTGTCGGAGGCAGCAGAATCTATGGGCTTCTGTGAGGTATATATTATCGGAGGCAAGAGAATGTATGGGCTCCTGTCAGGTATATATTATTGGAGGCAGGAGAATGCATGGTCTCCTGTCAGGTATATATTATTGGAGCCAGTAGCACTGCAGGACCTGGAAGGAGCCCATACATTCTCCTGCCTCCAATAACATATACATTCTGCTGCCTCCAATAATATATACCTGACAGGAGCCTATAGATTCTCCTGCCTCCAATAATATATACCTGAGAGGAGCCCATAGATTCTGCTGCCTCCAATAATATATACCTGACAGGAGCCCATAGATTCTGCTGCCTCCAATAATATATACCTGACAGGAACCCACAGATTCAGCTGCCTCCAATAATATACGTATATCTGACAGGAGCCCATACATTCTCCTGCCTCCAATAATATATACCTGACAGGAGCCCATACATTCTGTTGCCTCCAATAATATATACCTGACAGGAGCCCATACATTCTCCTGCCTCCAATAATATATACCTGACAGGACCCCTTACATTCTCCTGCCTCCAATAATATATACCTGACAGGAGCCCATACATTCTGCTGCCTCCAATAATATATACCTGACAGGAGCCCATACATTCTCCTGCCTCCAATAATATATACCTGACAGGAGCCCATACATTCTCCTGCCTCCAATAATATATACCTGACAGGAGCCCATAGATCCTCCTGCCTCCAATAATATATACCTGACAGGAGCCCATAGATTCTGCTGCCTCCAATAATATATACCTGACCGGAGCCCATAGATTCTGCTTCCTCCAATAATATATACCTGACAGGAGCCCATAGATTCTGCTGCCTCCAATAATATATACCTGACAGGAGCCCATACATTCTCCTGCCTCCAATAATATATACCTGACAGGAGCTCACACATTCTGCTGCCTCCAATAATATATACCTGACATGACCCCATAGATTCTGCTGCCTCCAATAATATATACCTGCCAGGAGCCCATATATTCTGCTGCCTCCAATAATATATACATGACAGGTGCCCATACATTCAGCTGCCTCCAATAATATATACCTGACAGGAGCCCATACATTCTCCTGCCTCCAATAATATATACCTGACAGGAGCCCATACATTCTCCTGCTTCCAATAATATATACCTGACAGGAGCCCATACATTCTGCTGCCTCCAATAATATATATCTGACAGGAGCCCATACATTCTCCTGCCTCCAATAATATATACCTGACAGGAGCCCATAGATCCTCCTGCCTCCAATAATATATACCTGACAGGAGCCCATAGATTCTGCTGCCTCCAATAATATATACCTGACCGGAGCCCATAGATTCTGCTTCCTCCAATAATATATACCTGACAGGAGCCCATAGATTCTGCTGCCTCCAATAATATATATCTGACAGGAGCCCATAGATTCTGCTGCCTCCAATAATATATACCTGACAGGTGCCCATAGATTCAGCTGCCTCCAATAATATATACCTCACAGGAGCCAATAGATTCTGCTGCCTCTATAATATATACCTGACAGGAGCCCATAGATTCTGCTGCCTCCAATAATATATACCTGAGAGGAGACCATAGATTCTGCTGCCTCCAATAATATATACCTGACAGGAGCCCATAGATTCTGCTGCCTCCAATAATATATACCTGACAGGAACCCACAGATTCAGCTGCCTCCAATAATATACGTATACCTGACAGGAGCCCATACATTCTCCAGCCTCCAATAATATATACCTGACAGGAGCCTATAGATTCTCCTGCCTCCAATAATATATACCTGACAGGAGCCCATACATTCTCCTGCCTCCAATAATATATATCTGACAGGAGCCTATAGATTCTCCTGCCTCCAATAATATATACCTGACAGGAGCCCATACATTCTCCTGCCTCCAATAATATATATCTGACAGGAGCCCATACATTCTCCTGCCTCCAATAATATATACCTGACAGGAGCCCATAGATTCTGCTGCCTCCAATAATATATACCTGACAGGAGCCCATAGATTCTGCTGCCTCCAATAATATATACCTGACAGGAGCCCATACATTCTGCTGCCTCCGATAATATATACCTGACAGGAGCACTTAGATTCTGCTGCCTCCGATAATATATACCTGACAGGAGCCCATGGATTCTCCTGCCTCCAATATTATATACCTGACAGGAGCCCATAGATTCTGCTGCCTCCAATAATATATACCTGACAGGAGCCAATACATTCTCCTGCCTCCAATAATATATACCTGACAGGAGCCCATACATTCTCCTGCCTCCAATAATATATACCTGACAGGAGCCCATAGATTCTGCTGCCTCCGATAATATATATCTGACAGGAGCCCATAGATTCTCCTGCCTCCGATAATATATACCTGACAGGAGCCCATACATTCTGCTGCCTCCAATAATATATACCTGACAGGACCCCATAGATTCTGCTGCCTCCAATAATATATACCTGACAGGAACCCAAAAATTCTGCTGCCTCCAATAATATATACCTGACAGGAACCCAAAAATTCAGCTGCCTCCAATAATATATACCTGACAGGAGCCCATACATTCTGCTGCCTCCAATAATATATACCTGACAGGAGCCCATAGATCCTGCTGCCTCCAATAATATATACCTCACAGGAGCCCATACATTCTCCTGCCTCCAATAATATATACCTGACAGGAGCCCATACATTCTGCTGCCTCCAATAATATATACCTGAGAGGAGCCCATAGATTCTGCTGCCTCCAATAATATATACTTGACAGGAGCCCATACATTCTCCTACCTCCAATAATATATACCTGACAGGAGCCCATACATTCTCCTGCCTCCAATAATATATACCTGACAGGAGCCCATACATTCTCCTGCTTCCAATAATATATACCTGACAGGAGCCCATACATTCTGCTGGCTCCAATAATATATACCTGACAGGAGCCCATACATTCTGCTGCCTTCAATAATATATACCTGACAGGAGCCCATACATTCTCCTGCCTCCAATAATATATACCTGACAGGAGCCCATAGATTCTGCTGCCTTCAATAATATATACCTGACAGGAGCTCATACATTCTCCTGCCTCCAATAATATATACCTGACAGGAGCCCATACATTCTCCTGCCTCCAATAATATATACCTGACAGGAGCCCATACATTCTGCTGGCTCCAATAATATATACCTGCCAGGAGCCCATATATTCTGCTGCCTCCAATAATATATACATGACAGGTGCCCATACATTCAGCTGCCTCCAATAATATATACCTGACAGGAGCCCATACATTCTGCTGCCTCCAATAATATATACCTGAGAGGAGCCCATACATTCTCCTGCCTCCAATAATATATACCTGAGAGGAGCCCATACATTCTCCTGCCTCCAATAATATATACCTGACAGGAGCCCATACATTCTCCTGCCTCCAATAATATATACCTGACAGGAGCCCATACATTCTCCTGCCTCCAATAATATATATCTGACAGGAGCCCATAGATTCTGCTGCCTCCAATAATATATACCTGACAGGAGGCCATAGATTCAGCTGCCTCCAATAATATATACCTGACAGGAGCCAATAGATTCTGCTGCCTCCAATAATATATACCTGAGAGGAGCCCATAGATTCTGCTGCCTCCAATAATATATACCTGACAGGAGCCCATAGATTCTGCTGCCTCCAATAATATATACCTGACAGGAGCCCATAGATTCTGCTGCCTCCAATAATGTATACCTGACAGGACCCCATAGATTCTGCTGCCTCCAATAATATATACCTGACAGGAGCCAACAGATTCTGCTGCCTCCAATAATATATACCTGACAGGAGCCAACAGATTCTGCTGCCTCCAATAATATATACCTGAGAGGAGCCCATAGATTCTGCTGCCTCCAATAATATATACCTGAGAGGAGCCCATACATTCTGCTGCCTCCAATAATATATACCTGACAGGAGCCCACAGATTCAGCTGCCTCCAATAATATATACCTGACAGGAGCCCATACATTCTCCTGCCTCCAATAATATATACCTGACAGGAGCCTATAGATCCTCCTGCCTCCAATAATATATACCTGACAGAAGCCCATACATTCTCCTGCCTCCAATAATATATACCTGACAGGAGCCCATACATTCTCCAGCCTCCAATAATATACACCTGACAGGAGCCCATAGATTCTGCTGCCTCCAATAATATATACCTGACAGGAGCCCATACATTTTGCTGCCTCCAATAATATATACCTGACAGGAGCCCATACATTTTGCTGCCTCCGATAATATATAGCTGACAGGAGCCCATACATTCTCCAGCCTCCAATAATATATACCTGACAGGAGCCCATAGATTCTGCTGCCTCCAATAATATATACCTGACAGGAGCCCATACATTTTCCTGCCTCCAATAATATATACCTGACAGGAGCCCATACATTTTGCTGCCTCCAATAATATATACCTGACAGGAGCCCATACATTCTCCAGCCTCCAATAATATATACCTGACAGGAGCCCATAGATTCTGCTGCCTCCAATAATATATACCTGACAGGAGCCCATACATTTTGCTGCCTCCAATAATATATACCTGACAGGAGCCCATACATTTTGCTGCCTCCAATAATATATACCTGACAGGAGCCCATAGATTCTCCTGCCTCCAATAATATATACCTGACAGGAGCCCATACATTCTCCTGCCTCCAATAATATATACCTGACAGGAACCCATAGATTCTGCTGCCTCCAATAATATATACCTGACAGGAGCCCATAGATTCTCCTGCCTCCAATAATATATACCTGACAGGAGCCCATAGATTCTGCTGCCTCCAATAATATATACCTGACAGGAGCCCATAGATTCTCCTGCCTCCAATAATATATACCTGACAGGAGCCCATACATTCTCCTGCCTCCAATAATATATACCTGACAAGAGCCCATAGATTCTGCTGCCTCCAATAATATATACCTGACAGGAGCCCATACATTCTCCTGCCTCCAATAATATATACCTGACAGGAGCCCATACATTCTCCTGCCTCCAATAATATATACCTGACAGGAGCCCATACATTCTCCTGCTTCCAATAATATATACCTGACAGGAGCCCATACATTCTGCTGGCTCCAATAATATATACCTGACAGGAGCCCATACATTCTGCTGCCTTCAATAATATATACCTGACAGGAGCCCATAGATTCTGCTGCATCCAATAATATCTACCTGACAGGAGCCCATACATTCTCCTGCCTCCAATAATATATAACTGACAGGAGCCCATACATTCTGCTGCCTCCGATAATATATACCTGACAGGAGCCCATAGATTCTGCTGCCTCCAATAATATATACCTGACAGGAGCCCATAGATTATGCTGCCTCCAATAATATATACCTGACAGGAGGCCATAGATTCAGCTGCCTCCAATAATATATACCTGACAGGAGCCAATAGATTCTGCTGCCTCCAATAATATATACCTGACAGGAGCCCATAGATTCTGCTGCCTCCAATAATATATACCTGACAGGAGCCCATAGATTCTGCTGCCTCCAATAATATATACCTGACAGGAGCCCATAGATTCTGCTGCCTCCAATAATATATACCTGACAGGAGCCCACAGATTCAGCTACCTCCAATAATATATACCTGACAGGAGCCCATACATTCTCCTGCCTCCAATAATATATACGACAGGAGCCTATAGATTCTCCTGACTCCAATAATATATACCTGACAGGAGCCCATACATTCTCCTGCCTCCAATAATATATACCTGACAGGAGCCTATAGATTCTCCTGCCTCCAATAATATATACCTGACAGGAGCCCATACATTCTCCTTTTTCCAATAATATATACCTGACAGGAGCCCATACATTCTCCTGCCTCCAATAATATATACCTGACAGGAGCCCATAGATTCTGCTGCCTCCAATAATATATACCTGACAGGAGCCCATAGATTCTCCTGCCTCCAATAATATATACCTGACAGGAGCCCATAGATTCTGCTGCCTCCAATAATATATACCTGACAGGAGCCCATAGATTCTCCTGCCTCCAATAATATATACCTGACAGGAGCCCATACATTCTCCTGCCTCCAATAATATATACCTGACAAGAGCCCATAGATTCTGCTGCCTCCAATAATATATACCTGACAGGAGCCCATACATTCTCCTGCCTCCAATAATATATACCTGTCAGGAGCCCATACATTCTCCTGCCTCCAATAATATATACCTGACAGGAGCCCATACATTCTGCTGGCTCCAATAATATATACCTGACAGGAGCCCATACATTCTGCTGCCTTCAATAATATATACCTGACAGGAGCCCATACATTCTGCTGCCTCCAATAATATATACCTGACAGGAGCCCATACATTCTGCTGCCTTTAATAATATATACCTGACAGGAGCCCATAGATTCTGCTGCCTCCAATAATAAATACCTGACAGGAGCCCATACATTCTGCTGCCTTCAATAATATATACCTGACAGGAGCCCATACATTCTGCTGGCTCCAATGATATATACCTGACAGGAGCCAATACATTCTGCTGCCTCCAATAATATATACCTGACAGGAGCCCATACATTCTCCTGCCTCCAATAATATATACCTGACAGGAGCCCATACATTCTGCTGCCTCCAATAATATATACCTGACAGGAGCCCATACATTCTCCTGCCTCCAATAATATATACCTGACAGGAGCCCATACATTCTCCTGCCTCCAATAATATATAACTGACAGGAGCCCATAGATTCTGCTGCCTCCAATAATATATACCTGACAGGAGCCCATACATTCTCCTGCCTTCAATAATATATACCTGACAGGAGGCCATAGATTCAGCTGCCTCCAATAATATATACCTGACAGGAGGCCATAGATTCAGCTGCCTCCAATAATATATACCTGACAGGAGCCAATAGATTCTGCTGCCTCCAATAATATATACCTGACAGGAGCCCATAGATTCTGCTGCCTCCAATAATATATACCTGACAGGAGCCCATAGATTCTGCTGCCTCCAATAATATATACCTGACAGGAGCCCATAGATTCTGCTGCCTCCAATAATATATACCTGACAGGAGCCCACAGATTCAGCTGCCTCCAATAATATATACCTGACAGGAGCCCATACATTCTCCTGCCTCCAATAACATATACCTGACAGGAGCCTATAGATTCTCCTGACTCCAATAATATATACCTGACAGGAGCCCATACATTCTCCTGCCTCCAATAATATATACCTGACAGGAGCCTATAGATTCTCCTGCCTCCAATAATATATACCCGACAGGAGCCCATACATTCTCCTGCCTCCAATAATATGTACCTGACAGGAGCCCATACATTCTCCAGCCTCCAATACTATATACCTGACAGGAGCCCATAGATTCTGCTGCCTCCAATAATATATACCTGACAGGAGCCCATACATTCTGCTGCCTCCGATAATATATACCTGACAGGAGCCCATAGATCCTCCTGCCTCCAATAATATATACCTGACAGGAGCCCATAGATTCTGCAGCCTCCAATAATATATACCTGATTGGAGCCCATAGATTCTGCTGCCTCCAATAATATATACCTGACAGGAGCCCATACATTCTCCTGCCTCCAATAATATATACCTGACAGGAGCCCATAGATTCTGCAGCCTCCAATAATATATACCTGACAGGAGCCCATAGATTCTCCTGACTCCAATAATATATACCTGACTGGAGCCCATAGATTCTGCTGCCTCCAATAATATATACCTGACAGGAGCCTATAGATTCTCCTGCCTCCAATAATATATACCTGACAGGAGCCCATACATTCTCCTGCCTCCAATAATATATACCTGACAGGAGCCCATACATTCTGCTGCCTCCGATAATATACAGTTATATGAAAAAGTTTGGGCACCCCTATTAATCTTAAGCTTAATGTTTTATAAAAATTGGTGTTTTTGCAGCAGCTATTTCAGTTTGATATATGTAATAACTGTTGGACACAGTAATGTTTCTGCCTTGAAATGAGGTTTATTGTACTAACAGAAAATGTGCAATCTGCATTCAAACTAAATTTGACAGGTGCATAAGTATGGGCACCCTTATCATTTTCTTGTTTTAAATCCTCCTACCTACTTTTTACTGACTTACTAAAGCACTTTTTTTGGTTTTGTAACCTCATTGAGCTTTGAACTTCATAGCCAGGTGTATGCAATCATGAGAAAAGCTACTTAAAAGTGGCCACTTGCAAGTTGTTCTCCTGTTTGAATCTCCTCTGAAGAGTGGCATCATGGGCTCCTCGAAACAACTGTCAAATGATCTGAAAACAAAGATTATTCAACATAGTTGTTCAGGAGAAGGATACAAAAAGCTGTCTCAGAGATTTAACCTGTCAGTTTCCACTGTGAGGAACATAGTAAGGAAATGGAATAACACAGGGACAGTTCTTGTTAAAGCTAGAAGTGGCAGGCCAAGAAAAACATCAGAAAGGCAGAGAAGAAGAATGGTGAAATCAGTCAAGGACAATCCTCAGACCACCTCCAGAGAGCTGCAGCATCAACTTGCTGCAGATGGTGTCACTGTGCATTGGTCAACTATACAAGGCACTTTGCACAAGGAGAAGCTGTATGGGAGAGTGATGCGAAAGAAGCCGTTTCTGCAAGCACGCCACAAACAGAGTCGGCTGAGGTATGCAAAAGCACATTTGGAGAAGCCAAATTCTTTTTGGAAGAAGGTCCTGTGGACTGATGAAACCAAGATTGAGTTGTTTGGTCATACAAAAAGGCGTTATGCATGGCGGCAAAAAAACACAGCATTCCAAGAAAAACACTTGCTACCCACAGTAAAATTTGGTGGAGGTTCCATCATGCTTTGGGGCTGTGTGGCCAATGCCGGCACTGGGAATCTTGTTAAAGTTGAGGGACGCATGGATTCCACTCAGCAGCAGCAGATTCTTGACAATAATGTTCAAGAATCAGTGACAAAGTTGAAGTTACGAAGGGGATGGATCTTTCAGCAAGACAATGATCCAAAACACCGCTCCAAATCTACTCAGGCATTCATGCAGAGAAACAATTACAATGTTCTAGAATGGCCATCCCAGTCCCCAGACCTGAATATCATTGAACATCTGTGGGATCATTTGAAGAGGGCTGTCCATGCTCGACGACCATCAAACTTAACTGAACTGGAATTGTTTTGTAAAGAGGAATGGTCAAAAATACCTTCATCCAGGATCCAGGAAATCATTAAAAGCTACAGGGAGCGACTAGAGGTTGTTATTTTTGCAAAAGGAGGATCTACTAAATATTAATGTCACTTTTCTGTTGAGGTGCCCATACTTATGCACCTGTCAAATTTTGTTTGAATGCAGATTGCACATTTTCTGTTAGTACAATAAACCTCATTTCAAGCCAGAAACATTACTGTGTCCAATAGTTATTACATATATCAAACTGAAATAGCTGTTGCAAAAACACCAATTTTTATAAAACATTAATCTTAAGATTAATAGGGGTGCCCAAACTTTTTCATATAACTGTATACCTGACAGGAGCCCATAGATTCTGCTGCCTCCGATAATATATACCTGACAGGAGCCCATAGATTCTGCTGCCTCCAATAATATATACCTGACAGGAGCCCATACATTCTGCTGCCTCCAACAATATATACGTGACAGGAGCCCATAGATTCTCCTGCCTCCAATAATATATACCTGACAGGATCCCATACATTCTGCTGCCTCCAGTAATATATACCTGACAGGAGCCCATACATTCTCCAGCCTCCAATAATATATACCTGACAGGGGCCCATAGATTCTGCTGCCTCCGATAATATATACCTGACAGGAGCCCATACATTCTCCTACCTCCAATAATATATACCTGACAGGAGCCCATAGATTCTGCTGCCTCCAATAATATATACCTGACAGGAGCCCATAGATTCTGCGGCCTCAACTAATATATACCTGACAGGAGCCCATACATTCTCCTGCCTCCAATAATATATACCTGACAGGAGCCCAAAGATTCTGCTGCCTCCAATAATATATACCTGACAGGAGCCCATAGATTCTGCTGCCTCAACTAATATATACCTGACAGGAGCCCATACATTCTCCTGCCTCCAATAATATATACCTGACAGGAGCCCATACATTCTCCTTTTTCCAATAATATATACCTGACAGGATCCCATACATTCTCCTGCCTCCAATAATATATACCTGACAGGAGCCCTTACATTCTCCTGCCTCCAATAATATATACCTGACAGGAGCCCATACATTCTCCTGCCTCCAATAATATATACCTGACAGGAGCCCATAGATTCTGCTGCCTCCAATAATATATACCTGACAGGAGCCCATAGATTCTCCTGCCTCCAATAATATATACCTGACAGGAGCCCATACATTCTCCTGCCTCCAATAATATATACCTGACAAGAGCCCATAGATTCTGCTGCCTCCAATAATATATACCTGACAGGAGCCCATACATTCTCCTGCCTCCAATAATATATACCTGACAGGAGCTCATACATTCTCCTGCTTCCAATAATATATACCTGACAGGAGCCCATACATTCTGCTGGCTCCAATAATATATACCTGACAGGAGCCCATACATCCTGCTGCCTTCAATAATATATACCTGACAGGAGCCCATACATTCTGCTGCCTCCAATAATATATACCTGACAGGAGCCCATACATTCTGCTGCCTTTAATAATATATACCTGACAGGAGCCCATAGATTCTGCTGCCTCCAATAATAAATACCTGACAGGAGCCCATACATTCTGCTGCCTTCAATAATATATACCTGACAGGAGCCCATACATTCTGCTGGCTCCAATGATATATACCTGACAGGAGCCAATACATTCTGCTGCCTCCAATAATATATACCTGACAGGAGCCCATACATTCTCCTGCCTCCAATAATATATACCTGACAGGAGCCCATACATTCTGCTGCCTCCAATAATATATACCTGACAGGAGCCCATACATTCTGCTGGCTCCAATAATATATACCTGACAGGAGCCCATACATTTTGCTGCCTCCAATAATATATACCTGACAGAAGCCCATACATTCTCCTGCCTCTAATAATATATACCTGACAGGAGCCCATACATTCTCCTGCCTCCAATAATATATACCTGACAGGGGCCCATACATTCTGCGGCCTCCACTAATATATACCTGACAGCAGCCCATACATTCTCCTGCCTCTAATAATATATACCTGACAGGAGCCCATACATTCTCCTGCCTCCAATAATATATACCTGACAGGGGCCCATACATTCTGCGGCCTCCAGTAATATATACCTGACAGGAGCCCATAGATTCTGCTGCCTCCAATAATATATACCTGACAAGAGCCCAGATATTCTGCTGCCTCCAATAATATATACCTGACAGGGGCCCATACATTCTGCTGCCTTCAATAATATATACCTGACAGGAGCCCATACATTCTGCTGCCTTCAATAATACATACCTGACAGGAGCCCATACATTCTGCTGCCTTCAATAATATATACCTAACAGGAGCCCATACATTCTGCTGCCTCCAATAATATATACCTGACAGGAGCCCATACATTCTGCTGCCTCCAGTAATATATACCTGACAGGAGCCCATACATTCTCCAGCCTCCAATAATATATACCTGACAGGGGCCCATACATTCTCCTGCCTCCGATAATATATACCAGACAGGAGTCCATAGATTCTGCTGCCTCCGATAATATATACCTGACAGGAGCCCATACATTCTCCTACCTCCAATAATATATACCTGACAGGAGCCCATACATTCTCCTGCCTCCAATAATATATACCTGACAGGAGCCCATAGATTCTGCTGCCTCAACTAATATATACCTGACAGGAGCCCATAGATTCTCCTGCCTCCAATAATATATACCTGACAGGAGCCCATACATTCTCCTTTTTCCAATAATATATACCTGACAGGATCCCATACATTCTCCTGCCTCCAATAATATATACCTGACAGGAGCCCATACATTCTCCTGCCTCCAATAATATATACCTGACAGGAGCCCATACATTCTCCTGCCTCCAATAATATATACCTGACAGGAGCCCATAGATTCTGCTGCCTCCAATAATATATACCTGACAGGAGCCCATAGATTCTCCTGCCTCCAATAATATATACCTGACAGGAGCCCATACATTCTCCTGCCTCCAATAATATATACCTGACAGGAGCCCATAGATTCTGCTGCCTCAACTAATATATACCTGACAGGAGCCCATAGATTCTCCTGCCTCCAATAATATATACCTGACAGGAGCCCATACATTCTGCTGCCTCCAATAATATATACCTGACAGGAGCCCATACATTCTGCTGGCTCCAATAATATATACCTGACAGGAGCCCATACATTTTGCTGCCTCCAATAATATATACCTGACAGGAGCCCATACATTCTCCTGCCTCCAATAATATATACCTGACAGGGGCCCATACATTCTGCGGCCTCCACTAATATATACCTGACAGCAGCCCATACATTCTACTGCCTCCAATAATATATACCTGACAGGAGCCCATACATTCTCCTGCCTCCAATAATATATACCTGACAGGAGCCCATACATTCTCCTGCCTCCAATAATATATACCTGACAGGGGCCCATACATTCTGCGGCCTCCAGCAATATATACCTGACAGGAGCCTATAGATTCTGCTGCCTCCAATAATATATACCTGACAAGAGCCCAGATATTCTGCTGCCTCCAATAATATATACCTGACAGGGGCCCATACATTCTGCTGCCTTCAATAATATATACCTGACAGGAGCCAATACATTCTGCTGCCTTCAATAATATATACCTAACAGGAGCCCATACATTCTGCTGCCTCCAATAATATATACCTGACAGGAGCCCATACATTCCGCTGCCTCCAATAATATATACCTGACAGGAGCCCATAGATTCCCCTGCCTCCAATAATATATACCTGACAGGAGCCCATACATTCTGCTGCCTCCAATAATATATACCTGACAGGAGCCCATACATTCTGCTGCCTCAAATAATATATACCGGTCAGGAGCCCATACATTCTGCTGCCTCCAATAATATATACCTGACAGGAGCCCATACATTCTGCTGCCTACAATAATATATACCTGACAGGAGCCCATACATTCTCCTGCCTCCAATAATTATATACCTGACAGGAGCCCATACATTCTGCTGCCTACAATAATATATACCTGACAGGAGCCAATACATTCTAGGCTCAACCCTGGTGCTAAACTAGTACACACCCCCGGAAATGACGTCACACCTGGAAGGAGCCCATGCATTCTAGCGTTTACGTTGAGGTATGTGGAGATTCCCCATTACTGGCGTCAGGGGACATTAACCCCTCCATTCCCGGAGATAGTGCCCCCTTCCCCCAGTTCTGCCATGTGTATATGTACAGTAATATAACTCTGGATGTGCTCATGTATACAGGGGGCATTAACCCCTCCATTCCCGGAGATAGTGCCCCCTTCCCCCAGTTCTGCCATGTGTATATGTACAGTAATATAACGCTGGATGTGCTCATGTATACAGGGGACATTAACCCCTCCATTCCCTGAGATAGTGCCCCCTTTCCCCAGTTCTGCCATGTGTATATGTACAGTAATATAACGCTGGATGTGCTCATGTATACAGGGGGCATTAACCCCTCCATTCCCGGAGATAGCTCCCCACTCCCCCCAGTTCTGCCATGTGTATATGTACAGTAATATAACGCTGGATGTGCTAATGTATACAGGGGGCATTAACCCCTCCATTCCCGGAGATAGTGCCCCCTTCCCCCAGTTCTGCCATGTGTATATGTACAGTAATATAACGCTGGATGTGCTCATGTATACAGGGGGCATTAACCCCTCCATTCCCGGAGATAGTGCCCCCTTCCCCCAGTTCTGCCATGTGTATATGTACAGTAATATAACGCTGGATGTGCTCATGTATACAGGGGACATTAACCCCTCCATTCCCGGAGATAGTGCCCCCTTCCCCCAGTTCTGCCATGTGTATATGTACAGTAATATAACTCTGGATGTGCTCATGTATACAGGGGACATTAACCCCTCCATTCCCTGAGATAGTGCCCCCTTTCCCCAGTTCTGCCATGTGTATATGTACAGTAATATAACGCTGGATGTGCTCATGTATACAGGGGGCATTAACCCCTCCATTCCCGGAGATAGTGCCCCCTTCCCCCAGTTCTGCCATGTGTATATGTACAGTAATATAACGCTGGATGTGCTCATGTATACAGGGGACATTAACCCCTCCATTCCCTGAGATAGTGCCCCCTTTCCCCAGTTCTGCCATGTGTATATGTACAGTAATATAACGCTGGATGTGCTCATGTATACAGGGGGCATTAACCCCTCCATTCCCGGAGATAGCTCCCCACTCCCCCCAGTTCTGCCATGTGTATATGTACAGTAATATAACGCTGGATGTGCTAATGTATACAGGGGGCATTAACCCCTCCATTCCCGGAGATAGTGCCCCCTTCCCCCAGTTCTGCCATGTGTATATGTACAGTAATATAACGCTGGATGTGCTCATGTATACAGGGGGCATTAACCCCTCCATTCCCGGAGATAGTGCCCCCTTCCCCCAGTTCTGCCATGTGTATATGTACAGTAATATAACGCTGGATGTGCTCATGTATACAGGGGACATTAACCCCTCCATTCCCGGAGATAGTGCCCCCTTCCCCCAGTTCTGCCATGTGTATATGTACAGTAATATGACGCTGGATGTGCTCATGTATACAGGGGGCATTAACCCCTCCATTCCTGGAGATAGTGCCCCCTTCCCCCAGTTCTGCCACGTGTATATGTACAGTAATATAACGCTGGATGTGCTCATGTATAAAGGGGACATTAACCCCTCCATTCCTGGAGATAGTGACCCCCTTCCCCCAGTTCTGCCATGTGTATATGTAGAGTAATATAACGCTGGGTGTGCTCATGTATACAGGGGACATAAAACCCTCCATTCCCGGAGATAGTGCCCCCTCCCCCCAGTTCTGCCATGTGTATATGTACAGTAATATATCGCTGGATGTGCTCATGTATACAGGGGGCATTAAGCCCTCCATTCCTGGAGATAGTGCCCCCTTGCCCCAGTTCTGCCATGTGTATATGTACAGTAATATAACGCTGGATGTGCTCATGTATACAGGGGGCATTAACTCCTCCATTCCCGGAGATAGTGCCCCCTTCCCCCAGTTCTGCCATGTGTATATGTACAGTAATATAACGCTGGATGTGCTCATGTATACAGGGGACATTAACCCCTCCATTCCCTGAGATAGTGCCCCCTTTCCCCAGTTCTGCCATGTGTATATGTACAGTAATATAACGCTGGATGTGCTCATGTATACAGGGGGCATTAACCCCTCCATTCCCGGAGATAGCTCCCCACTCCCCCCAGTTCTGCCATGTGTATATGTACAGTAATATAACGCTGGATGTGCTCATATATACAGGGGGCATTAACCCCTCCATTCCCGGAGATAGTGCCCCCTCCCCCCAGTTCTGCCATGTGTATATGTACAGTAATATAACGCTGGATGTGCTCATGTATACAGGGAACATTAACCCCTCCATTCCCGGAGATAGTGCCCCCTCCCCCCAGTTCTGCCATGTGTATATGTACAGTAATATAACGCTGGATGTGCTCATGTATACAGGGGGCATTAACCCCTCCATTCCCGGAGATAGTGCCCCCTCCCCCCAGTTCTGCCATGTGTATATGTACAGTAATATAACGCTGGATGTGCTCATGTATACAGGGGGCATTAACCCCTCCATTCCAGGAGATAGTGCCCCCTTCCCCCAGTTCTGCCATGTGTATATGTACAGTAATATAACGCTGGATGTGCTCATGTATACAGGGGGCATTAACCCCTCCATTCCCGGAGATAGTGCCCCCTTCCCCCAGTTCTGCCATGTGTATATGTACAGTAATATAACGCTGGATGTGCTCATGTATACAGGGGACATTAACCCCTCCATTCCCGGAGATAGTGCCCCCTTTCCCCAGTTCTGCCATGTGTATATGTACAGTAATATAACTCTGGATGTGCTCATGTATACACGGGGCATTAACCCCTCCATTCCAGGAGATAGTGCCCCCTTCCCCCAGTTCTGCCATGTGTATATGTACAGTAATATAACGCTGGATGTGCTCATGTATACAGGGGGCATTAACCCCTCCATTCCCAGAGATAGTGCCCCCTTCCCCCAGTTCTGCCATGTGTATATGTACAGTAATATAACGCTGGATGTGCTCATGTATACAGGGGACATTAACCCCTCTATTCCTTGAGATAGTGCCCCCTTTCCCCAGTTCTGCCATGTGTATATGTACAGTAATATAACGCTGGATGTGCTCATGTATACAGGGGGCATTAACCCCTCCATTCCCGGAGATAGCTCCCCACTCCCCCCAGTTCTGCCATGTGTATATGTACAGTAATATAACGCTGGATGTGCTCATGTATACAGGGGGCATTAACCCCTCCATTCCCGGAGATAGTGCCCCCTCCCCCCAGTTCTGCCATGTGTATATGTACAGTAATATAACGCTGGATGTGCTCATGTATACAGGGGGAATTAACCCCTCCATTCCCGGAGATAGTGCTCCCTTCCCCCAGTTCTGCCATGTGTATATGTACAGTAATATAACGCTGGATGTGCTCATGTATACAGGGGGCATTAACCCCTCCATTCCCGGAGATAGTGCCCCCTTCCCCCAGTTCTGCCATGTGTATATGTACAGTAATATAACGCTGGATGTGCTCATGTATACAGGGGACATTAACCCCTCCATTCCCGGAGATAGTGCCCCCCTTCCCCCAGTTCTGCCATGTGTATATGTACAGTAATATAACGCTGGATGTGCTCATGTATACAGGGGGCATTAACCCCTCCATTCCCGGAGATAGTGCCCCCTTCCCCCAGTTCTGCCATGTGTATATGTACAGTAATATAACGCTGGATGTGCTCATGTATACAGGGGACATTAACCCCTCCATTCCCGGAGATAGTGCCCCCTTCCCCCAGTTCTGCCATGTGTATATGTACAGTAATATGACGCTGGATGTGCTCATGTATACAGGGGGCATTAACCCCTCCATTCCTGGAGATAGTGCCCCCTTCCCCCAGTTCTGCCACGTGTATATGTACAGTAATATAACGCTGGATGTGCTCATGTATACAGGGGACATTAACCCCTCCATTCCTGGAGATAGTGACCCCCTTCCCCCAGTTCTGCCATGTGTATATGTAGAGTAATATAACGCTGGGTGTGCTCATGTATACAGGGGACATAAAACCCTCCATTCCCGGAGATAGTGCCCCCTCCCCCTAGTTCTGCCATGTGTATATGTACAGTAATATATCGCTGGATGTGCTCATGTATACAGGGGGCATTAACCCCTCCATTCCCGGAGATAGTGCCCCCTCCCCCCAGTTCTGCCATGTGTATATGTACAGTAATATAACGCTGGATGTGCTCATGTATACAGGGAACATTAACCCCTCCATTCCTGGAGATAGTGCCCCCTTCCCCCAGTTCTGCCATGTGTATATGTACAGTAATATAACGCTGGATGTTCTCATGTATACAGGGGGCATTAACCCCTCCATTCCCGGAGATAGTGCCCCCTCCCCTATTTCTGCCATGTGTATATGTACAGTAATATAACGCTGGATGTGATCATATATACCGGGGACATTAACCCCTCCATTCCCGGAGATAGTGCCCCTTCCCCCAGTTCTGCCATGTGTATATGTATAACGCTGGATGTGCTCATGTATACAGGGGGCATTAACCCCTCCATTCCCGGAGATAGTGCCCCCTCCCCCAGTTCTGCCATGTGTATATGTACAGTAATATAACGCTGGATGTGCTCATGTATACAGGGGACATTAACCCCTCCATTCCCGGAGATAGTGCCCCCTTCCCCCAGTTCTGTCATGTGTATATGTACAGTAATATAACGCTGGATGTGCTCATGTATACAGGGGACATTAACCCCTCCATTCCCGGAGATAGTGCCCCCTCCCCCAGTTCTGCCATGTGTATATGTACAGTAATATAACGATGGATGTGCTCATGTATACAGGGGGCATTAACCCCTCCATTCCCGGAGATAGTGCCCCCTTCCCCCAGTTCTGCCATGTGTATATGTACAGTAATATAACGCTGGATGTACTCATGTATACAGGGGACATTAACCCCTCCATTCCCGGAGATAGTGCCCCCTTATCCCAGTTCTGCCATGTGTATATATACAGTAATATAACGCTGGATGTTCTCATGTATACAGGGGGCATTAACCCCTCCATTCCCGGAGATAGTGCCCCCTTACCCCAGTTCTGTCATGTGTATATGTACAGTAATATAACGCTGGATGTGCTCATGTATACAAGGGACATTAACCCCTCCATTCCTGGAGATAGTGCCCCCTTCCCCCACTTCTGCCATGTGTATATGTACAGTAATATAACGCTGGATGTGCTCATGTATACAGGGGACATTAACCCCTCCATTCCCGGAGATAGTGCCCCCTTCCCCCAGTTCTGCCATGTGTATATGTACAGTATTATAACGCTGGATGTTCTCATGTATATAGGGGGTATTAACCCCTCCATTCCCGGAGATAGTGCCCCTCTTCCCCCAGTTCTGCCATGTGTATATGTACAGTAATATAACGCTGGATGTGCTAATGTATACAGGGGATATTAACCCCTCCATTCCCGGAGATAGTGCCCCCTCCCCCAGTTCTGCCATGTCTATATGTACAGTAATATAACGCTGGATGTGCTCATGTATACAGGGGGGCATAACCCCTCCATTCCTGGAGATAGTGCCCCCTTCCCCCAGTTCTGCCATGTCTATATGTACAGTAATATAACGCTGGATGTGCTCATGTATACAGGGGACATTAACCCCTCCATTCCCGGAGATAGTGCCCCCTTCCCCCAGTTCTGCCATGTGTATATGTACAGTAATATAACTCTGGATGTGCTCATGTATACAGGGGACATTAACCCCTCCATTCCCTGAGATAGTGCCCCCTTTCCCCAGTTCTGCCATGTGTATATGTACAGTAATATAACGCTGGATGTGCTCATGTATACAGGGGGCATTAACCCCTCCATTCCCGGAGATAGCTCCCCACTCCCCCCAGTTCTGCCATGTGTATATGTACAGTAATATAACGCTGGATGTGCTAATGTATACAGGGGGCATTAACCCCTCCATTCCCGGAGATAGTGCCCCCTTCCCCCAGTTCTGCCATGTGTATATGTACAGTAATATAACGCTGGATGTGCTCATGTATACAGGGGGCATTAACCCCTCCATTCCCGGAGATAGTGCCCCCTTCCCCCAGTTCTGCCATGTGTATATGTACAGTAATATAACGCTGGATGTGCTCATGTATACAGGGGACATTAACCCCTCCATTCCCGGAGATAGTGCCCCCTTCCCCCAGTTCTGCCATGTGTATATGTACAGTAATATGACGCTGGATGTGCTCATGTATACAGGGGGCATTAACCCCTCCATTCCTGGAGATAGTGCCCCCTTCCCCCAGTTCTGCCACGTGTATATGTACAGTAATATAACGCTGGATGTGCTCATGTATACAGGGGACATTAACCCCTCCATTCCTGGAGATAGTGACCCCCTTCCCCCAGTTCTGCCATGTGTATATGTAGAGTAATATAACGCTGGGTGTGCTCATGTATACAGGGGACATAAAACCCTCCATTCCCGGAGATAGTGCCCCCTCCCCCCAGTTCTGCCATGTGTATATGTACAGTAATATATCGCTGGATGTGCTCATGTATACAGGGGGCATTAACCCCTCCATTCCCGGAGATAGTGCCCCCTCCCCCCAGTTCTGCCATGTATATATGTACAGTAATATAACTCTGGATGTGCTCATGTATACAGGGGACATTAACCCCTCCATTGCCTGAGATAGTGGCCCCCTTTCCCCAGTTCTGCCATCTGTATATGTACAGTAATATAATGCTGGATGTGCTCATGTATACAGAGGACATTAACCCCTCCATTCCTGGAGATAGTGCCCCCTTGCCCCAGTTCTGCCATGTGTATATGTACAGTAATATAACGCTGGATGTGCTCATGTATACAGGGGGCATTAACTCCTCCATTCCCGGAGATAGTGCCCCCTTCCCCCAGTTCTGCCATGTGTATATATACAGTAATATAACGCTGGATGTGCTCATGTATACAGGGGACATTAACCCCTCCATTCCCTGAGATAGTGCCCCCTTTCCCCAGTTCTGCCATGTGTATATGTACAGTAATATAACGCTGGATGTGCTCATGTATACAGGGGGCATTAACCCCTCCATTCCCGGAGATAGCTCCCCACTCCCCCCAGTTCTGCCATGTGTATATGTACAGTAATATAACGCTGGATGTGCTCATATATACAGGGGGCATTAACCCCTCCATTCCCGGAGATAGTGCCCCCTCCCCCCAGTTCTGCCATGTGTATATGTACAGTAATATAACGCTGGATGTGCTCATGTATACAGGGAACATTAACCCCTCCATTCCCGGAGATAGTGCCCCCTCCCCCCAGTTCTGCCATGTGTATATGTACAGTAATATAACGCTGGATGTGCTCATGTATACAGGGGGCATTAACCCCTCCATTCCCGGAGATAGTGCCCCCTCCCCCCAGTTCTGCCATGTGTATATGTACAGTAATATAACGCTGGATGTGCTCATGTATACAGGGGGCATTAACCCCTCCATTCCAGGAGATAGTGCCCCCTTCCCCCAGTTCTGCCATGTGTATATGTACAGTAATATAACGCTGGATGTGCTCATGTATACAGGGAACATTAACCCCTCCATTCCCGGAGATAGTGCCCCCTCCCCCCAGTTCTGCCATGTGTATATGTACAGTAATATAACGCTGGATGTGCTCATGTATACAGGGGGCATTAACCCCTCCATTCCCGGAGATAGTGCCCTCTCCCCCCAGTTCTGCCATGTGTATATGTACAGTAATATAACGCTGGATGTGCTCATGTATACAGGGGGCATTAACCCCTCCATTCCAGGAGATAGTGCCCCCTTCCCCCAGTTCTGCCATGTGTATATGTACAGTAATATAACGCTGGATGTGCTCATGTATACAGGGGGCATTAACCCCTCCATTCCCGGAGATAGTGCCCCCTTCCCCCAGTTCTGCCATGTGTATATGTACAGTAATATAACGCTGGATGTGCTCATGTATACAGGGGACATTAAACCCTCCATTCCCGGAGATAGTGCCCCCTTTCCCCAGTTCTGCCATGTGTATATGTACAGTAATATAACTCTGGATGTGCTCATGTATACACGGGGCATTAACCCCTCCATTCCAGGAGATAGTGCCCCCTTCCCCCAGTTCTGCCATGTGTATATGTACAGTAATATAACGCTGGATGTGCTCATGTATACAGGGGGCATTAACCCCTCCATTCCCAGAGATAGTGCCCCCTTCCCCCAGTTCTGCCATGTGTATATGTACAGTAATATAACGCTGGATGTGCTCATGTATACAGGGGACATTAACCCCTCTATTCCTTGAGATAGTGCCCCCTTTCCCCAGTTCTGCCATGTGTATATGTACAGTAATATAACGCTGGATGTGCTCATGTATACAGGGGGCATTAACCCCTCCATTCCCGGAGATAGCTCCCCACTCCCCCCAGTTCTGCCATGTGTATATGTACAGTAATATAACGCTGGATGTGCTCATGTATACAGGGGGCATTAACCCCTCCATTCCCGGAGATAGTGCCCCCTCCCCCCAGTTCTGCCATGTGTATATGTACAGTAATATAACGCTGGATGTGCTCATGTATACAGGGGGCATTAACCCCTCCATTCCCGGAGATAGTGCTCCCTTCCCCCAGTTCTGCCATGTGTATATGTACAGTAATATAACGCTGGATGTGCTCATGTATACAGGGGGCATTAACCCCTCCATTCCCGGAGATAGTGCCCCCTTCCCCCAGTTCTGCCATGTGTATATGTACAGTAATATAACGCTGGATGTGCTCATGTATACAGGGGACATTAACCCCTCCATTCCCGGAGATAGTGCCCCCCTTCCCCCAGTTCTGCCATGTGTATATGTACAGTAATATAACGCTGGATGTGCTCATGTATACAGGGGGCATTAACCCCTCCATTCCCGGAGATAGTGCCCCCTTCCCCCAGTTCTGCCATGTGTATATGTACAGTAATATAACGCTGGATGTGCTCATGTATACAGGGGACATTAACCCCTCCATTCCCGGAGATAGTGCCCCCTTCCCCCAGTTCTGCCATGTGTATATGTACAGTAATATGACGCTGGATGTGCTCATGTATACAGGGGGCATTAACCCCTCCATTCCTGGAGATAGTGCCCCCTTCCCCCAGTTCTGCCACGTGTATATGTACAGTAATATAACGCTGGATGTGCTCATGTATACAGGGGACATTAACCCCTCCATTCCTGGAGATAGTGACCCCCTTCCCCCAGTTCTGCCATGTGTATATGTAGAGTAATATAACGCTGGGTGTGCTCATGTATACAGGGGACATAAAACCCTCCATTCCCGGAGATAGTGCCCCCTCCCCCCAGTTCTGCCATGTGTATATGTACAGTAATATATCGCTGGATGTGCTCATGTATACAGGGGGCATTAACCCCTCCATTCCCGGAGATAGTGCCCCCTCCCCCCAGTTCTGCCATGTGTATATGTACAGTAATATAACGCTGGATGTGCTCATGTATACAGGGAACATTAACCCCTCCATTCCTGGAGATAGTGCCCCCTTCCCCCAGTTCTGCCATGTGTATATGTACAGTAATATAACGCTGGATGTTCTCATGTATACAGGGGGCATTAACCCCTCCATTCCCGGAGATAGTGCCCCCTCCCCTATTTCTGCCATGTGTATATGTACAGTAATATAACGCTGGATGTGATCATATATACCGGGGACATTAACCCCTCCATTCCCGGAGATAGTGCCCCTTCCCCCAGTTCTGCCATGTGTATATGTATAACGCTGGATGTGCTCATGTATACAGGGGGCATTAACCCCTCCATTCCCGGAGATAGTGCCCCCTCCCCCAGTTCTGCCATGTGTATATGTACAGTAATATAACGCTGGATGTGCTCATGTATACAGGGGACATTAACCCCTCCATTCCCGGAGATAGTGCCCCCTTCCCCCAGTTCTGTCATGTGTATATGTACAGTAATATAACGCTGGATGTGCTCATGTATACAGGGGACATTAACCCCTCCATTCCCGGAGATAGTGCCCCCTCCCCCAGTTCTGCCATGTGTATATGTACAGTAATATAACGATGGATGTGCTCATGTATACAGGGGGCATTAACCCCTCCATTCCCGGAGATAGTGCCCCCTTCCCCCAGTTCTGCCATGTGTATATGTACAGTAATATAACGCTGGATGTACTCATGTATACAGGGGACATTAACCCCTCCATTCCCGGAGATAGTGCCCCCTTATCCCAGTTCTGCCATGTGTATATATACAGTAATATAACGCTGGATGTTCTCATGTATACAGGGGGCATTAACCCCTCCATTCCCGGAGATAGTGCCCCCTTACCCCAGTTCTGTCATGTGTATATGTACAGTAATATAACGCTGGATGTGCTCATGTATACAAGGGACATTAACCCCTCCATTCCTGGAGATAGTGCCCCCTTCCCCCACTTCTGCCATGTGTATATGTACAGTAATATAACGCTGGATGTGCTCATGTATACAGGGGACATTAACCCCTCCATTCCCGGAGATAGTGCCCCCTTCCCCCAGTTCTGCCATGTGTATATGTACAGTATTATAACGCTGGATGTTCTCATGTATATAGGGGGTATTAACCCCTCCATTCCCGGAGATAGTGCCCCTCTTCCCCCAGTTCTGCCATGTGTATATGTACAGTAATATAACGCTGGATGTGCTAATGTATACAGGGGATATTAACCCCTCCATTCCCGGAGATAGTGCCCCCTCCCCCAGTTCTGCCATGTCTATATGTACAGTAATATAACGCTGGATGTGCTCATGTATACAGGGGGGCATAACCCCTCCATTCCTGGAGATAGTGCCCCCTTCCCCCAGTTCTGCCATGTCTATATGTACAGTAATATAACGCTGGATGTGCTCATGTATACAGGGGACATTAACCCCTCCATTCCCGGAGATAGTGCCCCCTTCCCCCAGTTCTGCCATGTGTATATGTACAGTAATATAACTCTGGATGTGCTCATGTATACAGGGGACATTAACCCCTCCATTCCCTGAGATAGTGCCCCCTTTCCCCAGTTCTGCCATGTGTATATGTACAGTAATATAACGCTGGATGTGCTCATGTATACAGGGGGCATTAACCCCTCCATTCCCGGAGATAGCTCCCCACTCCCCCCAGTTCTGCCATGTGTATATGTACAGTAATATAACGCTGGATGTGCTAATGTATACAGGGGGCATTAACCCCTCCATTCCCGGAGATAGTGCCCCCTTCCCCCAGTTCTGCCATGTGTATATGTACAGTAATATAACGCTGGATGTGCTCATGTATACAGGGGGCATTAACCCCTCCATTCCCGGAGATAGTGCCCCCTTCCCCCAGTTCTGCCATGTGTATATGTACAGTAATATAACGCTGGATGTGCTCATGTATACAGGGGACATTAACCCCTCCATTCCCGGAGATAGTGCCCCCTTCCCCCAGTTCTGCCATGTGTATATGTACAGTAATATGACGCTGGATGTGCTCATGTATACAGGGGGCATTAACCCCTCCATTCCTGGAGATAGTGCCCCCTTCCCCCAGTTCTGCCACGTGTATATGTACAGTAATATAACGCTGGATGTGCTCATGTATACAGGGGACATTAACCCCTCCATTCCTGGAGATAGTGACCCCCTTCCCCCAGTTCTGCCATGTGTATATGTAGAGTAATATAACGCTGGGTGTGCTCATGTATACAGGGGACATAAAACCCTCCATTCCCGGAGATAGTGCCCCCTCCCCCCAGTTCTGCCATGTGTATATGTACAGTAATATATCGCTGGATGTGCTCATGTATACAGGGGGCATTAACCCCTCCATTCCCGGAGATAGTGCCCCCTCCCCCCAGTTCTGCCATGTGTATATGTACAGTAATATAACTCTGGATGTGCTCATGTATACAGGGGACATTAACCCCTCCATTCCCTGAGATAGTGGCCCCCTTTCCCCAGTTCTGCCATCTGTATATGTACAGTAATATAATGCTGGATGTGCTCATGTATACAGAGGACATTAACCCCTCCATTCCTGGAGATAGTGCCCCCTTGCCCCAGTTCTGCCATGTGTATATGTACAGTAATATAACGCTGGATGTGCTCATGTATACAGGGGGCATTAACTCCTCCATTCCCGGAGATAGTGCCCCCTTCCCCCAGTTCTGCCATGTGTATATGTACAGTAATATAACGCTGGATGTGCTCATGTATACAGGGGACATTAACCCCTCCATTCCCTGAGATAGTGCCCCCTTTCCCCAGTTCTGCCATGTGTATATGTACAGTAATATAACGCTGGATGTGCTCATGTATACAGGGGGCATTAACCCCTCCATTCCCGGAGATAGCTCCCCACTCCCCCCAGTTCTGCCATGTGTATATGTACAGTAATATAACGCTGGATGTGCTCATATATACAGGGGGCATTAACCCCTCCATTCCCGGAGATAGTGCCCCCTCCCCCCAGTTCTGCCATGTGTATATGTACAGTAATATAACGCTGGATGTGCTCATGTATACAGGGAACATTAACCCCTCCATTCCCGGAGATAGTGCCCCCTCCCCCCAGTTCTGCCATGTGTATATGTACAGTAATATAACGCTGGATGTGCTCATGTATACAGGGGGCATTAACCCCTCCATTCCCGGAGATAGTGCCCCCTCCCCCCAGTTCTGCCATGTGTATATGTACAGTAATATAACGCTGGATGTGCTCATGTATACAGGGGGCATTAACCCCTCCATTCCAGGAGATAGTGCCCCCTTCCCCCAGTTCTGCCATGTGTATATGTACAGTAATATAACGCTGGATGTGCTCATGTATACAGGGGGCATTAACCCCTCCATTCCCGGAGATAGTGCCCCCTTCCCCCAGTTCTGCCATGTGTATATGTACAGTAATATAACGCTGGATGTGCTCATGTATACAGGGGACATTAACCCCTCCATTCCCGGAGATAGTGCCCCCTTTCCCCAGTTCTGCCATGTGTATATGTACAGTAATATAACTCTGGATGTGCTCATGTATACACGGGGCATTAACCCCTCCATTCCAGGAGATAGTGCCCCCTTCCCCCAGTTCTGCCATGTGTATATGTACAGTAATATAACGCTGGATGTGCTCATTTATACAGGGGGCATTAACCCCTCCATTCCCAGAGATAGTGCCCCCTTCCCCCAGTTCTGCCATGTGTATATGTACAGTAATATAACGCTGGATGTGCTCATGTATACAGGGGACATTAACCCCTCTATTCCTTGAGATAGTGCCCCCTTTCCCCAGTTCTGCCATGTGTATATGTACAGTAATATAACGCTGGATGTGCTCATGTATACAGGGGGCATTAACCCCTCCATTCCCGGAGATAGCTCCCCACTCCCCCCAGTTCTGCCATGTGTATATGTACAGTAATATAACGCTGGATGTGCTCATGTATACAGGGGGCATTAACCCCTCCATTCCCGGAGATAGTGCCCCCTCCCCCCAGTTCTGCCATGTGTATATGTACAGTAATATAACGCTGGATGTGCTCATGTATACAGGGGGCATTAACCCCTCCATTCCCGGAGATAGTGCTCCCTTCCCCCAGTTCTGCCATGTGTATATGTACAGTAATATAACGCTGGATGTGCTCATGTATACAGGGGGCATTAACCCCTCCATTCCCGGAGATAGTGCCCCCTTCCCCCAGTTCTGCCATGTGTATATGTACAGTAATATAACGCTGGATGTGCTCATGTATACAGGGGACATTAACCCCTCCATTCCCGGAGATAGTGCCCCCCTTCCCCCAGTTCTGCCATGTGTATATGTACAGTAATATAACTCTGGATGTGCTCATGTATACAGGGGGCATTAACCCCTCCATTCCCGGAGATAGTGCCCCCTTCCCCCAGTTCTGCCATGTGTATATGTACAGTAATATAACGCTGGATGTGCTCATGTATACAGGGGACATTAACCCCTCCATTCCCGGAGATAGTGCCCCCTTCCCCCAGTTCTGCCATGTGTATATGTACAGTAATATGACGCTGGATGTGCTCATGTATACAGGGGGCATTAACCCCTCCATTCCTGGAGATAGTGCCCCCTTCCCCCAGTTCTGCCACGTGTATATGTACAGTAATATAACGCTGGATGTGCTCATGTATACAGGGGACATTAACCCCTCCATTCCTGGAGATAGTGACCCCCTTCCCCCAGTTCTGCCATGTGTATATGTAGAGTAATATAACGCTGGGTGTGCTCATGTATACAGGGGACATAAAACCCTCCATTCCCGGAGATAGTGCCCCCTCCCCCCAGTTCTGCCATGTGTATATGTACAGTAATATATCGCTGGATGTGCTCATGTATACAGGGGGCATTAACCCCTCCATTCCCGGAGATAGTGCCCCCTCCCCCCAGTTCTGCCATGTGTATATGTACAGTAATATAACGCTGGATGTGCTCATGTATACAGGGAACATTAACCCCTCCATTCCTGGAGATAGTGCCCCCTTCCCCCAGTTCTGCCATGTGTATATGTACAGTAATATAACGCTGGATGTTCTCATGTATACAGGGGGCATTAACCCCTCCATTCCCGGAGATAGTGCCCCCTCCCCTATTTCTGCCATGTGTATATGTACAGTAATATAACGCTGGATGTGATCATATATACCGGGGACATTAACCCCTCCATTCCCGGAGATAGTGCCCCTTCCCCCAGTTCTGCCATGTGTATATGTATAACGCTGGATGTGCTCATGTATACAGGGGGCATTAACCCCTCCATTCCCGGAGATAGTGCCCCCTCCCCCAGTTCTGCCATGTGTATATGTACAGTAATATAACGCTGGATGTGCTCATGTATACAGGGGACATTAACCCCTCCATTCCCGGAGATAGTGCCCCCTTCCCCCAGTTCTGTCATGTGTATATGTACAGTAATATAACGCTGGATGTGCTCATGTATACAGGGGACATTAACCCCTCCATTCCCGGAGATAGTGCCCCCTCCCCCAGTTCTGCCATGTGTATATGTACAGTAATATAACGATGGATGTGCTCATGTATACAGGGGGCATTAACCCCTCCATTCCCGGAGATAGTGCCCCCTTCCCCCAGTTCTGCCATGTGTATATGTACAGTAATATAACGCTGGATGTGCTCATGTATACAGGGGACATTAACCCCTCCATTCCCGGAGATAGTGCCCCCTTATCCCAGTTCTGCCATGTGTATATATACAGTAATATAACGCTGGATGTTCTCATGTATACAGGGGGCATTAACCCCTCCATTCCCGGAGATAGTGCCCCCTTACCCCAGTTCTGTCATGTGTATATGTACAGTAATATAACGCTGGATGTGCTCATGTATACAAGGGACATTAACCCCTCCATTCCTGGAGATAGTGCCCCCTTCCCCCACTTCTGCCATGTGTATATGTACAGTAATATAACGCTGGATGTGCTCATGTATACAGGGGACATTAACCCCTCCATTCCCGGAGATAGTGCCCCCTTCCCCCAGTTCTGCCATGTGTATATGTACAGTATTATAACGCTGGATGTTCTCATGTATATAGGGGGTATTAACCCCTCCATTCCCGGAGATAGTGCCCCTCTTCCCCCAGTTCTGCCATGTGTATATGTACAGTAATATAACGCTGGATGTGCTAATGTATACAGGGGATATTAACCCCTCCATTCCCGGAGATAGTGCCCCCTCCCCCAGTTCTGCCATGTCTATATGTACAGTAATATAACGCTGGATGTGCTCATGTATACAGGGGGGCATAACCCCTCCATTCCTGGAGATAGTGCCCCCTTCCCCCAGTTCTGCCATGTCTATATGTACAGTAATATAACGCTGGATGTGCTCATGTATACAGGGGACATTAACCCCTCCATTCCCGGAGATAGTGCCCCCTTCCCCCAGTTCTGCCATGTGTATATGTACAGTAATATAACTCTGGATGTGCTCTTGTATACAGGGGACATTAACCCCTCCATTCCCTGAGATAGTGCCCCCTTCCCCCAGTTCTGCCATGTGTATATGTACAGTAATATAATGCTGGATGTGCTCATGTATACAGAGGACATTAACCCCTCCATTCCTGGAGATAGTGCCCCCTTTCCCCAGTTCTGCCATCTGTATATGTACAGTAATATAATGCTGGATGTGCTCATGTATACAGAGGACATTAACCCCTCCATTCCTGGAGATAGTGCCCCCTTGCCCCAGTTCTGCCATGTGTATATGTACAGTAATATAACGCTGGATGTGCTCATGTATACAGGGGGCATTAACCCCTCCATTCCCGGAGATAGTGCCCCCTTCCCCCAGTTCTGCCATGTGTATATGTACAGTAATATAACGCTGGATGTGCTCATGTATACAGGGGACATTAACCCCTCCATTCCCTGAGATAGTGCCCCCTTTCCCCAGTTCTGCCATGTGTATATGTACAGTAATATAACGCTGGATGTGCTCATGTATACAGGGGGCATTAACCCCTCCATTCCCGGAGATAGCTCCCCACTCCCCCCAGTTCTGCCATGTGTATATGTACAGTAATATAACGCTGGATGTGCTCATGTATACAGGGGGCATTAACCCCTCCATTCCCGGAGATAGTGCCCCCTCCCCCCAGTTCTGCCATGTGTATATGTACAGTAATATAACGCTGGATGTGCTCATGTATACAGGGAACATTAACCCCTCCATTCCCGGAGATAGTGCCCCCTCCCCCCAGTTCTGCCATGTGTATATGTACAGTAATATAACGCTGGATGTGCTCATGTATACAGGGGGCATTAACCCCTCCATTCCCGGAGATAGTGCCCCCTCCCCCCAGTTCTGCCATGTGTATATGTACAGTAATATAACGCTGGATGTGCTCATGTATACAGGGGGCATTAACCCCTCCATTCCAGGAGATAGTGCCCCCTTCCCCCAGTTCTGCCATGTGTATATGTACAGTAATATAACGCTGGATGTGCTCATGTATACAGGGGGCATTAACCCCTCCATTCCCGGAGATAGTGCCCCCTTCCCCCAGTTCTGCCATGTGTATATGTACAGTAATATAACGCTGGATGTGCTCATGTATACAGGGGACATTAACCCCTCCATTCCCGGAGATAGTGCCCCCTTTCCCCAGTTCTGACATGTGTATATGTACAGTAATATAACTCTGGATGTGCTCATGTATACAGGGGGCATTAACCCCTCCATTCCAGGAGATAGTGCCCCCTTCCCCCAGTTCTGCCATGTGTATATGTACAGTAATATAACGCTGGATGTGCTCATGTATACAGGGGGCATTAACCCCTCCATTCCCAGAGATAGTGCCCCCTTCCCCCAGTTCTGCCATGTGTATATGTACAGTAATATAACGCTGGATGTGCTCATGTATACAGGGGACATTAACCCCTCTATTCCTTGAGATAGTGCCCCCTTTCCCCAGTTCTGCCATGTGTATATGTACAGTAATATAACGCTGGATGTGCTCATGTATACAGGGGGCATTAACCCCTCCATTCCCGGAGATAGCTCCCCACTCCCCCCAGTTCTGCCATGTGTATATGTACAGTAATATAACGCTGGATGTGCTCATGTATACAGGGGGCATTAACCCCTCCATTCCCGGAGATAGTGCCCCCTCCCCCCAGTTCTGCCATGTGTATATGTACAGTAATATAACGCTGGATGTGTTCATGTATACAGGGGGCATTAACCCCTCCATTCCCGGAGATAGTGCTCCCTTCCCCCAGTTCTGCAATATGTATATGTACAGTAATATAACGCTGGATGTGCTCATGTATACAGGGGGCATTAACCCCTCCATTCCCGGAGATAGTGCCCCCTTCCCCCAGTTCTGCCATGTGTATATGTACAGTAATATAACGCTGGATGTGCTCATGTATACAGGGGACATTAACCCCTCCATTCCCGGAGATAGTGCCCCCTTCCCCCAGTTCTGCCATGTGTATATGTACAGTAATATGACGCTGGATGTGCTCATGTATACAGGGGGCATTAACCCCTCCATTCCTGGAGATAGTGCCCCCTTCCCCCAGTTCTGCCACGTGTATATGTACAGTAATATAACGCTGGATGTGCTCATGTATACAGGGGACATTAACCCCTCCATTCCTGGAGATAGTGACCCCCTTCCCCCAGTTCTGCCATGTGTATATGTAGAGTAATATAACGCTGGGTGTGCTCATGTATACAGGGGACATAAAACCCTCCATTCCCGGAGATAGTGCCCCCTCCCCCCAGTTCTGCCATGTGTATATGTACAGTAATATATCGCTGGATGTGCTCATGTATACAGGGGGCATTAACCCCTCCATTCCCGGAGATAGTGCCCCCTTCCCCCAGTTCTGCCATGTGTATATGTACAGTAATATAACGCTGGATGTTCTCATGTATACAGGGGGCATTAACCCCTCCATTCCCGGAGATAGTGCCCCCTCCCCTATTTCTGCCATGTGTATATGTACAGTAATATAACGCTGGATGTGATCATATATACCGGGGACATTAACCCCTCCATTCCCGGAGATAGTGCCCCTTCCCCCAGTTCTGCCATGTGTATATGTATAACGCTGGATGTGCTCATGTATACAGGGGGCATTAACCCCTCCATTCCCGGAGATAGTGCCCCCTCCCCCAGTTCTGCCATGTGTATATGTACAGTAATATAACGCTGGATGTGCTCATGTATACAGGGGACATTAACCCCTCCATTCCCGGAGATAGTGCCCCCTTCCCCCAGTTCTGTCATGTGTATATGTACAGTAATATAACGCTGGATGTGCTCATGTATACAGGGGACATTAACCCCTCCATTCCCGGAGATAGTGCCCCCTCCCCCAGTTCTGCCATGTGTATATGTACAGTAATATAACGCTGGATGTGCTCATGTATACAGGGGACATTAACCCCTCCATTCCCGGAGATAGTGCCCCCTTCCCCCAGTTCTGCCATGTGTATATGTACAGTAATATAACGCTGGATGTGCTCATGTATACAGGGGACATTAACCCCTCCATTCCCGGAGATAGTGCCCCCTTATCCCAGTTCTGCCATGTGTATATATACAGTAATATAACGCTGGATGTTCTCATATATACAGGGGGCATTAACCCCTCCATTCCCGGAGATAGTGCCCCCTTACCCCAGTTCTGTCATGTGTATATGTACAGTAATATAACGCTGGATGTGCTCATGTATACAGGGCACATTAACCCCTCCATTCCTGGAGATAGTGCCCCCTTCCCCCAGTTCTGCCATGTGTATATGTACAGTAATATAACGCTGGATGTGCTCATGTATACAGGGGACATTAACCCCTCCATTCCCGGAGATAGTGCCCCCTTCCCCCAGTTCTGCCATGTGTATATGTACAGTATTATAACGCTGGATGTTCTCATGTATATAGGGGGTATTAACCCCTCCATTCCCGGAGATAGTGCCCCTCTTCCCCCAGTTCTGCCATGTGTATATGTACAGTAATATAACGCTGGATGTGCTAATGTATACAGGGGATATTAACCCCTCCATTCCCGGAGATAGTGCCCCCTCCCCCAGTTCTGCCATGTGTATATGTACAGTAATATAACGCTGGATGTGCTCATGTATACAGGGGGGCATAACCCCTCCATTCCCGGAGATAGTGCCCCCTTCCCCCAGTTCTGCCATGTGTATATGTACAGTAATATAACGCTGGATGTGCTCATGTATTCAGGGGGCATTAACTCCTCCATTCCCGGAGATAGGGCCCCCCTCCCCCAGTTCTGCCATGTGTATATGTACAGTAATATAACACTGGGTGTGCTCATGTATGCAGGGGACATTAACCTCTCCATTCCCGGAGATAGTGCCCCCTTCCCCCAGTTCTGCCATGTGTATATGTTCAGTAATATAACGCTGGATGTGCTCATGTATACAGGGGACATTAACCCCTCCATTCCCGGAGATAGTGCCCCCCTCCCCCAGTTCTGCCATGTGTATATGTACAGTATTATAACGCTGGATGTGCTCATGTATGCAGGGGACATTAACCTCTCCATTCCCGGAGATAGTGCCCCCTTCCCCCAGTTCTGCCATGTGTATATGTTCAGTAATATAACGCTGGATGTGCTCATGTATACAGGGGACATTAACCCCTCCATTCCCGGAGATAGTGCCCCCTCCCCCAGTTCTGCCATGTGTATATGTACAGTAATATAACGATGGATGTGCTCATGTATACAGGGGGCATTAACCCCTCCATTCCCGGAGATAGTGCCCCCTTCCCCCAGTTCTGCCATGTGTATATGTACAGTAATATAACGCTGGATGTGCTCATGTATACAGGGGACATTAACCCCTCCAGTCCCGGAGATAGTGCCCCCTTATCCCAGTTCTGCCATGTGTATTTATACAGTAATATAACGCTGGATGTTCTCATGTATACAGGGGGCATTAACCCCTCCATTCCCGGAGATAGTGCCCCCTTACCCCAGCTCTGTCATGTGTATATGTAAAGTAATATAACGCTGGATGTGCTCATGTATACAGGGGACATTAACCCCTCCATTCC
The DNA here is from genome assembly GCF_046119375.1 of Phyllobates terribilis. Taxonomy (NCBI): domain Eukaryota; kingdom Metazoa; phylum Chordata; class Amphibia; order Anura; family Dendrobatidae; genus Phyllobates; species Phyllobates terribilis. The sequence continues at coordinate 49,832,300 of NW_027362765.1, forward strand.
CGGAGATAGTGCCCCCTTCCCCCGGTTCTGCCATGTGTATATGTACAGTATTATAACGCTGGATGTTCTCATGTATATAGGGGGTATTAACCCCTCCATTCCTGGAGATAGTGCCCCCTTCCCCAAGGTTCTGCCATGTGTATATGTACAGTAATATAACGCTGGATGTGCTCATGTATACAGGGGACATTAACCCCTCCATTCCCAGAGATAGTGCCCGCCTCCCCCAGTTCTGCCATGTGTATATGTACAGTAATATAACGCTGGATGTGCTCATGTATACAGGGGACATTAACCCCTCCATTCCCGGAGATAGTGCCCCAGTTCTGCCATGTGTATATGTACAGTAATATAACGCTGGATGTGCTCAGGTATACAGGGGACATTAACCCCTCCATTCCCGGAGATATTGCCCCCTTCCCCCAGTTCTGCCATGTGTATATGTACAGTAATATAATGCTGGATGTACTCATGTATACAGGGGGCATTAACCCCTCCATTCCCGGAGATAGTGACCCCTTCCCCCAGTTCTGCCATGTGTATATGTACAGTAATATAACGCTGGATGTGCTCATGTATACAGGGGACATTAACCCCTCCATTCCCGGAGATAGCGCCCCACTCCCCCAGTTCTGCCATGTGTATATGTACAGTAATATAACGCTGGATGTGCTCATGTATACAGGGGACATTAACCCCTCCATTCCCGGAGATTGTGCCCCCCTCCCCCAGTTCTGCCATGTGTATATGTACAGTAATATAACGCTGGATGTTCTCATGTATACAGGGGACATTAACCCCTCCATTCCCGGAGATAGTGCCCCCTTATCCCAGCTCTGTCATGTGTATATGTACAGTAATATAACGCTGGATGTGCTCATGTATACAGGGGACATTAACCCCTCCATTCCTGGAGATAGTGCCCCCTTCCCCCAGTTCTGCCATGTGTATATGTACAGTAATATAACGCTGGATGTGCTCATGTATACAGGGGACATTAACACCCTCCATTCCCGGAGATAGTGCCCCCCTCCCCCAGTTCTGCCATGTGTATATGTACAGTAATATAACGCTGGATGTGCTCATGTATACAGGGGACATTAACCCCTCCATTCCCGGAGAAAGTGCCCCCTTCCCCCAGTTCTGCCATGTGTATATGTACAGTATTATAACGCTGGATGTTCTCATGTATATAGGGGGTATTAACCCCTCCATTCCTGGAGATAGTGCCCCCTTCCCCCAGTTCTGCCATGTGTATATGTACAGTAATATAACGCTGGATGTGCTCATGTATACAGGGGACATTAACCCCTCCATTCCCGGAGATAGTGCCCCCCTTCCCCCAGTTCTGCCATGTGTATATGTACAGTAATATAACGCTGGATGTGCTCAGGTATACAGGGGACATTAACCCCTCCATTCCCGGAGATAGTGCCCCCTTCCCCCAGTTCTGCCATGTGTATATGTACAGTAATATAACGCTGGATGTACTCATGTATACAGGGGGCATTAACCCCTCCATTCCCGGAGATAGTGCCCCCTTCCCCCAGTTCTGCCATGTGTATATGTACAGTAATATAACGCTGGATGTGCTCATGTATACAGGGGACATTAACCCCTCCATTCCCGGAGATAGTGCCCCCCTTCCCCCAGTTCTGCCATGTGTATATGTACAGTAATATAACGCTGGATGTGCTCATGTATACAGGGGACATTAACCCCTCCATTCCTGGAGATAGTGCCCCCCTCCCCCAGTTCTGCCATGTGTATATGTACAGTAATATAACGCTGGATGTGCTCATGTATACAGGGGACATTAACCCCTTCATTCCCGGAGATAGTGCCCCTTCCCCCAGTTCTGCCATGTGTATATGTATAACGCTGGATGTGCTCATGTATACAGGGGGCATTAACCCCTCCATTCCCGGAGATAGTGCCCCCTCCCCCAGTTCTGCCATGTGTATATGTACAGTAATATAACGCTGGATGTGCTCATGTATACAGGGGACATTAACCCCCCCATTCCTGGAGATAGTGCCCCTTTCCCCAGTTCTGCCATGTGTATATGTACAGTAATATAACGCTGGATGTGCTCATGTATACAGGGGACATTAACCCCTTTATTTCTGGAGATAGTGCCCCCTTCCCCCAGTTCTGCCATGTGTATATGTACAGTAATATAACGCTGGATGTGCTCATGTATACAGGGGACATTAACCGCTCCATTCCCGGAGATCGTGCCCCCTCCCCCAGTTCTACCATGTGTATATGTACAGTAATATAAAGCTGGATGTGCTCATGTATACAGGGGGCATTAACCCCTCTTTTCCCGGAGATAGTGCCCCCTTCCCCCTGTTCTGCCATGTATATATGTACAGTAATATAACGCTGGATGTGCTCATGTATACAGGGGGCATTAACCCCTCCATTCCCAGAGATAGTGCCCCTTCCCCTAGTTCTGCCATGTGTATATGTTCAGTAATATAACGCTGGATGTGCTCATGTATACAGGGGACATTAACCCCTCCATTCCCGGAGATAGTGCCCCCCTCCCCCAGTTCTGCCATGTGTATATGTACAGTATTATAACGCTGGATGTGCTCATGTATGCAGGGGACATTAACCTCTCCATTCCCGGAGATAGTGCCCCCTTCCCCCAGTTCTGCCATGTGTATATGTTCAGTAATATAACGCTGGATGTGCTCATGTATACAGGGGACATTAACCCCTCCATTCCCGGAGATAGTGCCCCCCTCCCCCAGTTCTGCCATGTGTATATGTACAGTAATATAACGCTGGATGTGCTAATGTATACAGGGGATATTAACCCCTCCATTCCTGGAGATAGTGCCCCTCTTCCCCCAGTTCTGCCATGTGTATATGTACAGTAATATAACGCTGGATGTGCTAATGTATACAGGGGATATTAACCCCTCCATTCCCGGAGATAGTGCCCCCTCCCCCAGTTCTGCCATGTGTATATGTACAGTAATATAACGCTGGATGTGCTCATTTATACAGGGGGGCATAACCCCTCCATTCCCGGAGATAGTGCCCCCTTCCCCCAGTTCTGCCATGTGTATATGTACAGTAATATAACGCTGGATGTGCTCATGTATACAGGGGGCATTAACTCCTCCATTCCCGGAGATAGTGCCCCCCTCCCCCAGTTCTGCCATGTGTATATGTACAGTAATATAACACTGGGTGTGCTCATGTACACAGGGGGCATTAACCCCTCCATTCCCGGAGACAGTGCCCTCTCCCGCCAGTTCTACCATGTGTATATGTACAGTAATATAACGCTGGATGTGCTCATGTATACAGGGGACATTAACCCCTCCATTCCCGGAGATAGTGCCCCCTCCCCCAGTTCTGCCATGTGTATATGTACAGTAATATAACGATGGATGTGCTCATGTATACAGGGGGCATTAACCCCTCCATTCCCGGAGATAGTGCCCCCTTCCCCCAGTTCTGCCATGTGTATATGTACAGTAATATAACGCTGGATGTGCTCATGTATACAGGGGACATTAACCCCTCCATTCCCGGAGATAGTGCCCCCCTCCCCCAGTTCTGCCATGTGTATATGTACAGTAATATAATGCTGGATGTGCTCATGTATACAGGGGACATTAACCCCTCCATTCCCGGAGATAGTGCCCCCTTATCCCAGTTCTGCCATATGTATATATACAGTAATATAACGCTGGATGTTCTCATGTATACAGGGGGCATTAACCCCTCCATTCCCGGAGATAGTGCCCCCTTACCCCAGCTCTGTCATGTGTATATGTACAGTAATATAACGCTGGATGTGCTCATGTATACAGGGGACATTAACCCCTCCATTCCCGGAGATAGTGCCCGCCTCCCCCAGTTCTGCCATGTGTATATGTACAGTAATATAACACTGGGTGTGCTCATGTACACAGGGGGCATTAACCCCTCCATTCCCGGAGACAGTGCCCTCTCCCGCCAGTTCTACCATGTGTATATGTACAGTAATATAACGCTGGATGTGCTCATGTATACAGGGGACATTAACCCCTCCATTCCCGGAGATAGTGCCCCCTCCCCCAGTTCTGCCATGTGTATATGTACAGTAATATAACGATGGATGTGCTCATGTATACAGGGGGCATTAACCCCTCCATTCCCGGAGATAGTGCCCCCTTCCCCCAGTTCTGCCATGTGTATATGTACAGTAATATAACGCTGGATGTGCTCATGTATACAGGGGACATTAACCCCTCCATTCCCGGAGATAGTGCCCCCCTCCCCCAGTTCTGCCATGTGTATATGTACAGTAATATAATGCTGGATGTGCTCATGTATACAGGGGACATTAACCCCTCCATTCCCGGAGATAGTGCCCCCTTATCCCAGTTCTGCCATATGTATATATACAGTAATATAACGCTGGATGTTCTCATGTATACAGGGGGCATTAACCCCTCCATTCCCGGAGATAGTGCCCCCTTACCCCAGCTCTGTCATGTGTATATGTACAGTAATATAACGCTGGATGTGCTCATGTATACAGGGGACATTAACCCCTCCATTCCCGGAGATAGTGCCCGCCTCCCCCAGTTCTGCCATGTGTATATGTACAGTAATATAGCGCTGGATGTGCTCATGTATACAGGGGACATTAACCCCTCCATTCCCGGAGATAGTGCCCCCCTTCCCCCAGTTCTGCCATGTGTATATGTACAGTAATATAACGCTGGATGTGCTCAGGTATACAGGGGACATTAACCCCTCCATTCCCGGAGATAGTGCCCCCTTCCCCCAGTTCTGCCATGTGTATATGTACAGTAATATAATGCTGGATGTACTCATGTATACAGGGGGCATTAACCCCTCCATTCCCGGAGATAGTGCCCCCTTCCCCCAGTTCTGCCATGTGTATATGTACAGTAATATAACGCTGGATGTGCTCATGTATACAGGGGACATTAACCCCTCCATTCCCGGAGATAGCGCCCCACTCCCCCCAGTTCTGCCATGTGTATATGTACAGTAATATAACGCTGGATGTGCTCATGTATACAGGGGACATTAACCCCTCCATTCCTGGAGATAGTGCCCCCCTCCCCCAGTTCTGCCATGTGTATATGTACAGTAATATAACGCTGGATGTGCTCATGTATACAGGGGACATTAACCCCTCCATTCCCGGAGATAGTGCCCCTTCCCCCAGTTCTGCCATGTGTATATGTATAACGCTGGATGTGCTCATGTATACAGGGGGCATTAACCCCTCCATTCCCGGAGATAGTGCCCCCTCCCCCAGTTCTGCCATGTGTATATGTACAGTAATATAACGCTGGATGTGCTCATGTATACAGGGGACATTAACCCCCCCATTCCTGGAGATAGTGCCCCTTTCCCCAGTTCTGCCATGTGTATATGTACAGTAATATAACGCTGGATGTGCTCATGTATACAGGGGACATTAACCCCTCTATTTCTGGAGATAGTGCCCCCTTCCCCCAGTTCTGCCATGTGTATATGTACAGTAATATAACGCTGGATGTGCTCATGTATACAGGGGACATTAACCGCTCCATTCCCGGAGATAGTGCCCCCTCCCCCAGTTCTGCCATGTGTATATGTACAGTAATATAACGCTGGATGTGCTCATGTATACAGGGGGCATTAACCCCTCTTTTCCCGGAGATAGTGCCCCCTTCCCCCTGTTCTGCCATGTATATATGTACAGTATTATAACGCTGGATGTGCTCATGTATGCAGGGGACATTAACCTCTCCATTCCCGGAGATAGTGCCCCCTTCCCCCAGTTCTGCCATGTGTATATGTTCAGTAATATAACGCTGGATGTGCTCATGTATACAGGGGACATTAACCCCTCCATTCCCGGAGATAGTGCCCCCCTCCCCCAGTTCTGCCATGTGTATATGTACAGTAATATAACGCTGGATGTGCTAATGTATACAGGGGATATTAACCCCTCCATTCCCGGAGATAGTGCCCCTCTTCCCCCAGTTCTGCCATGTGTATATGTACAGTAATATAACGCTGGATGTGCTAATGTATACAGGGGATATTAACCCCTCCATTCCCGGAGATAGTGCCCCCTCCCCCAGTTCTGCCATGTGTATATGTACAGTAATATAACGCTGGATTTGCTCATGTATTCAGGGGGCATTAACTCCTCCATTCCCGGAGATAGTGCCCCCCTCCCCCAGTTCTGCCATGTGTATATGTACAGTAATATAACACTGGGTGTGCTCATGTACACAGGGGGCATTAACCCCTCCATTCCCGGAGACAGTGCCCCCTCCCGCCAGTTCTGCTATGTGTATATGTACAGTAATATAACGCTGGATGTGCTCATGTATACAGGGGACATTAACCCCTCCATTCCCGGAGATAGTGCCCCCTCCCCCAGTTCTGCCATGTGTATATGTACAGTAATATAACATTGGGTGTGCTCATGTACACAGGGGGCATTAACCCCTCCATTCCCGGAGACAGTGCCCCCTCCCGCCAGTTCTGCTATGTGTATATGTACAGTAATATAACGCTGGATGTGCTCATGTATACAGGGGACATTAACCCCTCCATTCCCGGAGATAGTGCCCCCCTCCCCCCAGTTCTGCCATGTGTATATGTACAGTAATATAACGATGGATGTGCTCATGTATACAGGGGGCATTAACCCCTCCATTCCCGGAGATAGTGCCCCCTTCCCCCAGTTCTGCCATGTGTATATGTACAGTAATATAACGCTGGATGTGCTCATGTATACAGGGGACATTAACCCCTCCATTCCCGGAGATAGTGCCCCCCTCCCCCAGTTCTGCCATGTGTATATGTACAGTAATATTACGCTGGATGTGCTCATGTATACAGGGGACATTAACCCCTCCATTCCCGGAGATAGTGCCCCCTTATCCCAGTTCTGCCATGTGTATATATACAGTAATATAACGCTGGATGTTCTCATGTATACAGGGGGCATTAACCCCTCCATTCCCGGAGATAGTGCCCCCTTACCCCAGCTCTGTCATGTGTATATGTACAGTAATATAACGCTGGATGTGCTCATGTATACAGGGGACATTAACCCCTTCATTCCTGGAGATAGTGCCCCCTTCCCCCAGTTCTGCCATGTGTATATGTACAGTAATATAACGCTGGATGTGCTCATGTATACAGGGGACATTAACCCCTCCATTCCCGGAGATAGTGCCCCCTTCCCCCGGTTCTGCCATGTGTATATGTACAGTATTATAACGCTGGATGTTCTCATGTATATAGGGGGTATTAACCCCTCCATTCCTGGAGATAGTGCCCCCTTCCCCAAGGTTCTGCCATGTGTATATGTACAGTAATATAACGCTGGATGTGCTCATGTATACAGGGGACATTAACCTCTCCATTCCCGGAGATAGTGCCCCCTCCCCCAGTTCTGCCATGTGTATATGTACAGTAATATAACGATGGATGTGCTCATGTATAACAGGGGGCATTAACCCCTCCATTCCCAGAGATAGGGCCCCCTTCCCCCAGTTCTGCCATGTGTATATGTACAGTAATATAATGCTGGATGTGCTCATGTATACAGGGGCATTAACCCCTCCATTCCTGGAGATAGTGCCCCCTTCCCCCAGTTCTGCCATGTGTATATGTACAGTAATATAACGCTGGATATGCTCATGTATACAGGGGGCATTAACCCCTCTATTCCTGGAGATAGTGCCCCCTTCCCCCAGTTCTGCCATGTGTATATGTACAGTAATATAACGCTGGATGAGCTCATGTATACAGGGGACATTAACCCCTCCATTCCCGGAGATAGTGCCCCCTTCCCCCAGTTCTGCCATGTGTTTATGTACAGTAATATAACGCTGGATGTGCTCATGTATACAGGGGACATTAACCCCTCCATTCCCGGAGATAGTGCCCCCTTCCCCCATTTCTGCCATGTATATATGTACAGTAATATAACGCTGGATGTGCTAATGTATACAGGGGGCATTAATCCCTCCATTCCCGGAGATAGTGCCCCCCTCCCCCAGTTCTGCCATGTGTATATGTACAGTAATATAACGCTGGATGTGCTCATGTATACAGGTGGCATTAACCCCTCTATTCCCGGAGATAGTGCCCCCTTCCCCCAGTTCTGCCATGTGTATATGTACAGTAATATAACGCTGGATGTGCTCATGTATACAGGGGGCATTAACCCCTCCATTCCCGGAGATAGTGCCCCCCTTCCCCCAGTTCTGCCATGTGTATATGTACAGTAATATAATGCTGGATGTGCTCATGTATACAGGGGGCATTAACCCCTCTATTCCCGGAGATAGTGCCCCCTTCCCCCAGTTCTGCCATGTGTATATGTACAGTAATATAACGCTGGATGTGCTCATGTATACAGGGGACATTAACCCCTCCATTCCTGGAGATAGTGCCCCCTCCCGCCAGTTCTGCCATGTGTATATGTACAGTAATATAACGCTGAATGTGCTCATGTATACAGGGGGCATTAACCCCTCTATTCCTGGAGATAGTGCCACCTTCCCCCAGTTCTGCCATGTGTATATGTACAGTAATATAACGCTGGATGTGCTCATGTATACAGGGGGCATTAACCCCTCCTTTCCTGGAGATAGAGTCCCCTTCCCCCAGTTCTGCCATATGTATATGTACAGTAATATAATGCTGGATGTGCTCATGTATACAGGGGGCATTAACCCCTCCATTCCCAGAGATAGTGCCCCCTTCCCCCAGTTCTGCCATGTGAATATGTACAGTAATATAACGCTGGATGTGCTCATGTATACAGGGGACATTAACCCCTCCATTCCCAGAGATAGTGCCCCCTTCCCCCAGTTCTGCTATGTGTATATGTACAGTAATATAACGCTGGATGTGCTCATGTATACAGGGGACATTAACCCCTCCATTCCCGGAGATAGTGCCCCCCTCCCCCCATTTCTGCCATGTGTATATGTACAGTAATATAACGCTGGATGTGCTCATGTATACAGGGGACATTAACCCCTCCATTCCCGGAGATAGTGCCCCCTTCCCCCAGTTCTGCCATGTGTATATGTACAGTAATATAACGCTGGATGTTCTCATGTATACAGGGGATCATTAACCCCTCCATTCCCGGAGATATTGTCCCCTTCCCCCAGTTCTGCCATGTGTATATGTACAGTAATATAACGCTGGATGTGCTCATGTATAGAGGGGGCATTAACCTCTCCATTCCCGGAGATAGTGCCCCCTTCCCCCAGTTCTGCCATGTGTATATGTACAGTAATATAATGCTGTATGTGCTCATGTATACAGGGGACATTAACCCCTCCATTCCCGGAGATAGTGCCCCCCTTCCCCCAGTTCTGCCATGTGTATATGTACAGTAATATAATGCTGGATGTGCTCATGTATACAGGGGGCATTAACCCCTCTATTCCCGGAGATAGTGCCCCCTTCCCCCAGTTCTGCCATGTGTATATGTACAGTAATATAACGCTGGATGTGCTCATGTATACAGGGGACATTAACCCCTCCATTCCTGGAGATAGTGCCCCCTCCCGCCAGTTCTGCCATGTGTATATGTACAGTAATATAACGCTGAATGTGCTCATGTATACAGGGGGCATTAACCCCTCTATTCCTGGAGATAGTGCCACCTTCCCCCAGTTCTGCCATGTGTATATGTACAGTAATATAACGCTGGATGTGCTCATGTATACAGGGGGCATTAACCCCTCCTTTCCTGGAGCTAGAGTCCCCTTCCCCCAGTTCTGCCATATGTATATGTACAGTTATATAATGCTGGATGTGCTCATGTATACAGGGGGCATTAACCCCTCCATTCCCAGAGATAGTGCCCCCTTCCCCCAGTTCTGCCATGTGAATATGTACAGTAATATAACGCTGGATGTGCTCATGTATACAGGGGACATTAACCCCTCAATTCCCAGAGATAGTGCCCCCTTCCCCCAGTTCTGCTATGTGTATATGTACAGTAATATAACGCTGGATGTGCTCATGTATACAGGGGACATTAACCCCTCCATTCCCGGAGATAGTGCCCCCCTCCCCCCATTTCTGCCATGTGTATATGTACAGTAATATAACGCTGGATGTGCTCATGTATACAGGGGACATTAACCCCTCCATTCCCGGAGATAGTGCCCCCTTCCCCCAGTTCTGCCATGTGTATATGTACAGTAATATAACGCTGGATGTTCTCATGTATACAGGGGATCATTAACCCCTCCATTCCCGGAGATATTGTCCCCTTCCCCCAGTTCTGCCATGTGTATATGTACAGTAATATAACGCTGGATGTGCTCATGTATAGAGGGGGCATTAACCTCTCCATTCCCGGAGATAGTGCCCCCTTCCCCCAGTTCTGCCATGTGTATATGTACAGTAATATAATGCTGTATGTGCTCATGTATACAGGGGACATTAACCCCTCCATTCCCGGAGATAGTGCCCCCCTCCCCCCATTTCTGCCATGTGTATATGTACAGTACTATAACGCTGGATGTGCTCATGTATACAGGGGACATTAACCCCTCCATTCCCGGAGATAGTGCCCCCTTCCCCCAGTTCTGCCATGTGTATATGTACAGTAATATAACGCTGGATGTTCTCATGTATACAGGGGATCATTAACCCCTCCATTCCCGGAGATATTGTCCCCTTCCCCCAGTTCTGCCATGTGTATATGTACAGTAATATAACGCTGGATGTGCTCATGTATAGAGGGGGCATTAACCTCTCCATTCCCGGAGATAGTGCCCCCTTCCCCCAGTTCTGCCATGTGTATATGTACAGTAATATAACGCTGGATGTGCTCATGTATACAGGGGGTATTAACCCCTCCATTCCCGGAGATAGTGCCCCCTCCCCCAGTTCTGCCATGTGTATATGTACAGTAATATAACGCTGGATGTGCTCATGTATACTGGGGGTATTAACCCCTCCATTCCCGGAGATAGTGCCCCCTCCCCCAGTTCTGCCATGTGTATATGTACAGTAATATAACACTGGATGTGCTCATGTATACAGGGGAATTAACCCCTCCATTCCTGGAGATAGTGCCCCCTTCCCCCAGTTCTGCCATGTGTATATGTACAGTAATATAATGCTGGATGTGGTCATGTATACAGGGGACATTAACCCCTCCATTCCCGGAGATAGTGCCCCCTCACCCCAGTTCTGCCATGTGTATATGTACAGTAATATAACGCTGGATGTGCTCATGTATACAGGGGATATTAACCCCTCCATTCCCGGAGATAGTGCCCCCTTACCCCAGTTCTGCCATGTGTACATGTACAGTAATATAACGCTGGATGTGCTCATATATACAGGGGACATTAACCCCTCCATTCCCGGAGATAGTGCCCCCTTCCCCCAGTTCTGTCATGTGTATATGTACAGTAATATAACGCTGGATGTGCTCATATATACAGGGGACATTAACCCCTCCATTCCCGGAGATAGTGCCCCCTCACCCCAGTTCTGCCATGTGTATATGTACAGTAATATAACGCCTGATGTGCTCATGTATACAGGGGACATTAACCCCTCCATTCCCGGAGATAGTGCCCCCTTCCCCCAGTTCTGCCATGTGTATATGTACAGTAATATAACGCTGGATGTTCTCATGTATACAGGGGGCATTAACCCCTCCATTCCTAGAGATAGTGCCCCCTTCCCCCAGTTCTGCTATGTGTATATGTACAGTAATATAACGCTGGATGTGCTCTTGTATACAGGGGACATTAACCCCTCCATTCCTGGAGATAGTGCCCCCTTCCCCCAGTTCTGCCATGTGTATATGTACAGTAATATAACGCTGGATGTGCTCATGTATACTGGGGACATTAACCCCTCTATTCCCGGAAATTGTGCCCCCCTTCCCCCAGTTCTGTCATGTGTTTATGTACAGTAATATAACACTGGATGTACTCATGTATACTGGGGGTATTAACCCCTCCATTCCCGGAGATAGTGCCCCCTCCCCCAGTTCTGCCATGTGTATATGTACAGTAATATAACACTGGATGTGCTCATGTATACAGGGGAATTAACCCCTCCATTCCTGGAGATAGTGCCCCCTTCCCCCAGTTCTGCCATGTGAATATGTACAGTAATATAACGCTGGATGTGCTCATGTATACAGGGGACATTAACCCCTCCATTCCCAGAGATAGTGCCCCCTTCCCCCAGTTCTGCTATGTGTATATGTACAGTAATATAACGCTGGATGTGCTCATGTATACAGGGGACATTAACCCCTCCATTCCCGGAGATAGTGCCCCCCTCCCCCCATTTCTGCCATGTGTATATGTACAGTAATATAACGCTGGATGTGCTCATGTATACAGGGGACATTAACCCCTCCATTCCCGGAGATAGTGCCCCCTTCCCCCAGTTCTGCCATGTGTATATGTACAGTAATATAACGCTGGATGTTCTCATGTATACAGGGGATCATTAACCCCTCCATTCCCGGAGATATTGTCCCCTTCCCCCAGTTCTGCCATGTGTATATGTACAGTAATATAACGCTGGATGTGCTCATGTATAGAGGGGGCATTAACCTCTCCATTCCCGGAGATAGTGCCCCCTTCCCCCAGTTCTGCCATGTGTATATGTACAGTAATATAATGCTGTATGTGCTCATGTATACAGGGGACATTAACCCCTCCATTCCCGGAGATAGTGCCCCCCTTCCCCCAGTTCTGCCATGTGTATATAAACAGTAATATAATGCTGGATGTGCTCATGTATACAGGGGGCATTAACCCCTCTATTCCCGGAGATAGTGCCCCCTTCCCCCAGTTCTGCCATGTGTATATGTACAGTAATATAACGCTGGATGTGCTCATGTATACAGGGGACATTAACCCCTCCATTCCTGGAGATAGTGCCCCCTCCCGCCAGTTCTGCCATGTGTATATGTACAGTAATATAACGCTGAATGTGCTCATGTATACAGGGGGCATTAACCCCTCTATTCCTGGAGATAGTGCCACCTTCCCCCAGTTCTGCCATGTGTATATGTACAGTAATATAACGCTGGATGTGCTCATGTATACAGGGGGCATTAACCCCTCCTTTCCTGGAGCTAGAGTCCCCTTCCCCCAGTTCTGCCATATGTATATGTACAGTAATATAATGCTGGATGTGCTCATGTATACAGGGGGCATTAACCCCTCCATTCCCAGAGATAGTGCCCCCTTCCCCCAGTTCTGCCATGTGAATATGTACAGTAATATAACGCTGGATGTGCTCATGTATACAGGGGACATTAACCCCTCAATTCCCAGAGATAGTGCCCCCTTCCCCCAGTTCTGCTATGTGTATATGTACAGTAATATAACGCTGGATGTGCTCATGTATACAGGGGACATTAACCCCTCCATTCCCGGAGATAGTGCCCCCCTCCCCCCATTTCTGCCATGTGTATATGTACAGTAATATAACGCTGGATGTGCTCATGTATACAGGGGACATTAACCCCTCCATTCCCGGAGATAGTGCCCCCTTCCCCCAGTTCTGCCATGTGTATATGTACAGTAATATAACGCTGGATGTTCTCATGTATACAGGGGATCATTAACCCCTCCATTCCCGGAGATATTGTCCCCTTCCCCCAGTTCTGCCATGTGTATATGTACAGTAATATAACGCTGGATGTGCTCATGTATAGAGGGGGCATTAACCTCTCCATTCCCGGAGATAGTGCCCCCTTCCCCCAGTTCTGCCATGTGTATATGTACAGTAATATAATGCTGTATGTGCTCATGTATACAGGGGACATTAACCCCTCCATTCCCGGAGATAGTGCCCCCCTCCCCCCATTTCTGCCATGTGTATATGTACAGTACTATAACGCTGGATGTGCTCATGTATACAGGGGACATTAACCCCTCCATTCCCGGAGATAGTGCCCCCTTCCCCCAGTTCTGCCATGTGTATATGTACAGTAATATAACGCTGGATGTTCTCATGTATACAGGGGATCATTAACCCCTCCATTCCCGGAGATATTGTCCCCTTCCCCCAGTTCTGCCATGTGTATATGTACAGTAATATAACGCTGGATGTGCTCATGTATAGAGGGGGCATTAACCTCTCCATTCCCGGAGATAGTGCCCCCTTCCCCCAGTTCTGCCATGTGTATATGTACAGTAATATAACGCTGGATGTGCTCATGTATACAGGGGGTATTAACCCCTCCATTCCCGGAGATAGTGCCCCCTCCCCCAGTTCTGCCATGTGTATATGTACAGTAATATAACGCTGGATGTGCTCATGTATACTGGGGGTATTAACCCCTCCATTCCCGGAGATAGTGCCCCCTCCCCCAGTTCTGCCATGTGTATATGTACAGTAATATAACACTGGATGTGCTCATGTATACAGGGGAATTAACCCCTCCATTCCTGGAGATAGTGCCCCCTTCCCCCAGTTCTGCCATGTGTATATGTACAGTAATATAATGCTGGATGTGGTCATGTATACAGGGGACATTAACCCCTCCATTCCCGGAGATAGTGCCCCCTCACCCCAGTTCTGCCATGTGTATATGTACAGTAATATAACGCTGGATGTGCTCATGTATACAGGGGATATTAACCCCTCCATTCCCGGAGATAGTGCCCCCTTACCCCAGTTCTGCCATGTGTACATGTACAGTAATATAACGCTGGATGTGCTCATATATACAGGGGACATTAACCCCTCCATTCCCGGAGATAGTGCCCCCTTCCCCCAGTTCTGTCATGTGTATATGTACAGTAATATAACGCTGGATGTGCTCATATATACAGGGGACATTAACCCCTCCATTCCCGGAGATAGTGCCCCCTCACCCCAGTTCTGCCATGTGTATATGTACAGTAATATAACGCCTGATGTGCTCATGTATACAGGGGACATTAACCCCTCCATTCCCGGAGATAGTGCCCCCTTCCCCCAGTTCTGCCATGTGTATATGTACAGTAATATAACGCTGGATGTTCTCATGTATACAGGGGGCATTAACCCCTCCATTCCTAGAGATAGTGCCCCCTTCCCCCAGTTCTGCTATGTGTATATGTACAGTAATATAACGCTGGATGTGCTCTTGTATACAGGGGACATTAACCCCTCCATTCCTGGAGATAGTGCCCCCTTCTCCCAGTTCTGCCATGTGTATATGTACAGTAATATAACGCTGGATGTGCTCATGTATACTGGGGACATTAACCCCTCTATTCCCGGAAATTGTGCCCCCCTTCCCCCAGTTCTGTCATGTGTTTATGTACAGTAATATAACACTGGATGTACTCATGTATACAGGGGACATTAACCCCTCCATTCCCGGAGATAGTGCCCCCCTCCCCCCAGTTCTGTCATGTGTTTATGTACAGTAATATAACACTGGATGTACTCTTGTATACAGGGGACATTAACCCCTCCATTCCCGGAGATAGTGCCCCCTTCCCCCAGTTCTGCCATGAGTATATGTACAGTAATATAACGCTGTATGTGCTCTTGTATACAGGGGACATTAACCCCTCCATTCCCGGAGATAGTGCCCCCTTCCCCCAGTTCTGCCATGTGTATATGTACAGTAATATAACACTGGATGTACTCTTGTATACAGGGGACATTAATCCCTCCATTCCTTTAGATAGTGCCCCCCTCCCCCCAGTTCTGCCATCTGTATATGTACAGTAATATAACGCTGTATGTGCTCTTGTATACAGGGGACATTAACCCCTCCATTCCCGGAGATAGTGTCCCCTTCCCCCAGTTCTGCCATGTGTATATGTACAGTAATATAACGCTGGATGTGCTCATGTATACAGGGGACATTAACCCCCCCTTCCCCCGGTTCTGCCATGTGTATATGTACAGAAATATAACGCTGGATTTGCTCATGTATACAGGGGGCATTAACCCCTCCATTCCCGGAGATAGTGCCCTCCTCCCCCCAGTTCTGCCATGTGTATATGTACAGTAATATAACGCTGGATGTGCTCATGTGTACAGGGGACATTAACCCCTCCATTCCCGGAGATAGTGCCCCCTTCCCCCAGTTCTGCCTGGTGTATATGTACAGTAATATAACGCTGGATGTGCTCATGTATACAGGGGACATTAACCCCCCTTCCCCCAGTTCTGCCAGGTGTATATGTACAGTAATATAACGCTGGATGTGCTCATGTATACAGGGAACATTAACCCCTCCTTTCCTGGAGATAGTGCCCCCTCCCCCCAGTTCTGCCATGTGTATATGTACAGTAATATAACGCTGGATGTGCTCATGTATATAGGAGACATTAACCCCTCCATTCCCGGAGATAGTGCCCCCTCCCCCCAGTTCTGACATGTGTATATGTACAGTAATATAGCGCTGGATGTGCTCATGTATACAGGGGGCATTAACCCCTCCATTCCCGGAGATAGTGCCCCTTCCCCCAGTTCTCCCATGTGTATATGTACAGTAATATAAAGCTGGATGTGCTCATGTATACAGGGGACATAACCCCTCCATTCCTGGAGATAGTGCCCCCCTTCCCCCAGTTCTGCGAGCTATATATGTACAGTAATATAACGCTGGATGTGCTCATGTATACAGGGGACATTAACCCCTCCATTCCTGGAGATAGTGCCCCCCTTCCCCCAGTTCTGTCAGGTGGATATGTACAGTAATATATCGCTAGATGTACTTATGTATACAGGGGACATTAACCCCTCCATTCTCGGAGATAGTGCCCCCCTCCCCCCAGTTCTGTCATGTGTTTATGTACAGTAATATAACACTTTATGTACTCTTGTATACAGGGGACATTAATCCGTCCATTCCTGGAGATAGTGCCCCCCTCCCCCCAGTTCTGCCATGTGTATATGTACAGTAATATAACGCTGTATGTGCTCTTGTATACAGGGGACATTAACCCTTCCATTCCCGGAGATAGTGCCCCCTCCCCCAGTTCTGTCATGTGTATATGTACAGTAATATAACACTGGATGTACTCTTGTATACAGGGGACATTAATCCCTCCATTCCTTTAGATAGTGCCCCCCTCCCCCCAGTTCTGCCATCTGTATATGTACAGTAATATAACGCTGTATGTGCTCTTGTATACAGGGGACATTAACCCCTCCATTCCCGCAGATAGTGCCCCCTTCCCCCAGTTCTGTCATGTGTATATGTACAGTAATATAACACTGGATGTACTCTTGTATACAGGGGACATTAATCCCTCCATTCCTTTAGATAGTGCCCCCCTCCCCCCCAGTTCTGCCATCTGTATATGTACAGTAATATAACGCTGTATGTGCTCTTGAATACAGGGGACATTAACCCCTCCATTCCTGGAGATAGTGCCCCCTTCCCCCAGTTCTGCTATGTGTATATGTACAGTAATATAACGCTGGATGTGCTCACGAATACAGGGGACATTAACCCCTCCATTCCTGGAGATAGTGCCCCCTTCCCCCAGTTCTGCTATGTGTATATGTACAGTAATATAACGCTGGATGTGCTCACGAATACAGGGGACATTAACCCCTCCATTCCTGGAGATAGTGCCCCCCCTCCGCCCAGTTCTGCCATGTGTATATGTACAGTAATATAACGCTGGATGTGCTGTTGTATACAGAGGACATTAATCCCTCCATTCCCGGAGATAGTTCCCCCTCCCCCAGTTCTGCTATGTGTATATGTACAGTAATATAACGCTGGATGTGCTCATGTTTACAAAGGACATTAACCCCTCCATTCCCGGAGATAGTGTCCCCTTCCCCCAGTTCTGCCATGTGTATATGTACAGTAATATAACGCTGGATGTGCTCATGTATACTGGGGACATTAACCCCTCTATTCCCGGAGATAGTGCCCCCCTTCCTCCAGTTCTGCCATGTGTATATGTACAGTAATATAACGCTGGATATGCTCATGTATACAGGGGATATTAACCCCTCTATTCCCGGAGATAGTGTCCCCTTCCCCCTATTCTGCCATGTGTATATGTACAGTAATATAATGCTGGATGTGCTCATGTATACTGGGGACATTAACCCCTCTATTCACGGAAATAGTGCCCCCCTTCCCCCAGTTCTGCCATGTGTATATGTACAGTAATATAATGCTGGATGTGCTCATGTATACTGGGGACATTAACTCCTTCATTCCCGGAGATAGTGCCCCCTTCCCCCAGTTCTGCCATGTGTATATGTACAGTAATATAATGCTCGATATGCTCATGTATACAGGGGACATTAACCCCTCTATTCCCGGAGATAGTGTCCCCTTCCCCCAGTTCTGCCATGTGTATATGTACAGTAATATATCACTGGATGTGCTCATGTATACAGGGGACATTAGCCCCTCCATTCCCGGAGATAGTGTCCCCTTCCCCCAGTTCTGCCATGTGTATATGTACAGTAATATAACGCTGGATGTGCTCATGTATACAGGGGGCATTAACCCCTCCATTCCCGGAGATAGTGCCCCTTCCCCCAGTTCTGCCATGTGTATATGTACAGTAATATAACGCTGGATGTGCTCATGTATACAGGGGACATTAACCCCTCCATTCCCGGAGATAGTGCCCCCTTCCCCCAGGTCTGCCATGTGTATATGTACAGTAATATAAAGCTGGATGTGCTCATGTATACAGGGGGCATTAACCCCTCCTTTCCCGGAGATAGTGCCCCCTTCCCCCAGTTCTGCCATGTGTATATGTACAGTAATATAACGCTGGATGTACTCATGTAGACAGTGGACATTAACCCCTCCATTCCCGGAGATATTGCCCCGCTCCCCCAGTTCTGCCTGGTGTGTATATACAGTAATATAACGCTGGATGTGCTCATGTATATAGGGGGCATTAACCCCTCCATTCCCGGAGATAGTGCCCCTTTCCCCCAGTTCTCCCATGTGTATATGTACAGTAATATAAAAGCTGGATGTGCTCATATATACAGGGGACATTAACCCGTACATTCCTGGAGATAGTGCCCCCCTTCCCCCAGTTCTGCCAGGTGTATATGTACAGTAATATATCGCTGGATGTACTCATGTATACAGGGGACATTAACCCCTCCATTCCCGGAGATAGTGCCCCCCTCCCCCCAGTTCTGTCATGTGTTTATGTACAGTAATATAACACTGGATGTACTCATGTATACAGGGGACATTAACCCCTCCATTCCCGGAGATAGTGCCCCCCTCCCCCCAGTTCTGTCATGTGTTTATGTACAGTAATATAACACTGGATGTACCCTTGTATACAGGGGACATTAATCCCTCCATTCCTTTAGATAGTGCCCCCCTCCCCCCAGTTCTGCCATCTGTATATGTACAGTAATATAACGCTGTATGTGCTCTTGTATACAGGGGACATTAACCCCTCCATTCCTGGAGATAGTGCCCCCTTCCCCCAGTTCTGCTATGTGTATATGTACAGTAATATAACGCTGGATGTGCTCATGTTTACAAAGGACATTAACCCCTCCATTCCCGGAGATAGTGTCCCCTTCCCCCAGTTCTGCCATGTGTATATCTACAGTAATATAATGCTGGATGTGCTCATGTATACTGGGGACATTAACCCCTCTATTCCCGGAAATAGTGCCCCCCTTCCCCCAGTTCTGCCATGTGTATATGTACAGTAATATAATGCTGGATGTGCTCATGTATACTGGGGACATTAACCCCTTCATTCCCGGAGATAGTGCCCCCCTTCCTCCAGTTCTGCCATGTGTATATGTACAGTAATATAACGCTGGATATGCTCATGTATGCAGGGGATATTAACCCCTCTATTCCCGGAGATAGTGCCCCCTTCCCCCAGTTCTGCCATGTGTATATGTACAGTAATATAACGCTGGATGTGCTCATGTATACAGGGGACATTAACCCCTCCATTCCCGGAGATAGTGCCCCCCTTCCCCCAGTTCTGCCATGTGTATATGTACAGTAATATAACGCTGGATGTGCTCATGTATGCAGGGGACATTAACCCCTCCATTCCCGGAGATAGTGCCCCCCCCCCAGTTCTGCCATGTGTATATGTACAGTAATATAATGCTGGATGTGCTCATGTATACTGGGGACATTAACCCCTCTATTCCCGGAAATAGTGCCCCCCTTCCCCCAGTTCTGCCATGTGTATATGTACAGTAATATAACACTGGATGTGCTCATGTATACAGGGGGCATTAACCCCTCCATTCCCGGAGATAGTGCCCCCTCCCCCAGTTTTGCTATGTGTATATGTACAGTAATATAGCACTGGATGTGCTCATGTATACAGGGGACATTAACCCCTCCATTCCCGGAGATAGTGCCCCCCTTCCCCCAGTTCTGCCATGTGTATATGTACAGTAATATAATGCTGGATGTGCTCATGTATACAGGGGACATTAACCCCTCCATTCCCGGAGATAGTGCCCCCTTCCCCCAGTTCTGCCATGTGTATATGTACAGTAATATAATGCTCGATATGCTCATGTATACAGGGGACATTAACCCCTCTATTCCCGGAGATAGTGTCCCCTTCCCCCAGTTCTGCCATTTGTATATGTACAGTAATATAATATTGGATGTGCTCATGTATACTGGGGACATTAACCCCTCCATTCCCGGAGATAGTGTCCCCTTCCCCCAGTTCTGCCATGTGTATATGTACAGTAATATAACGCTGGATGTGCTCATGTATACAGGGGACATTAACCCCTCCATTCCCGGAGATAGTGCCCCCCTTCCCCCAGTTCTGTCATGTGTATATGTACAGTAATATAACGCTGGATGTGCTCATGTATACAGGGGACATTAACCCCTCCATTCCCGGAGATAGTGCCCCCTTCCCCCAGTTCTGTCATGTGTATATGTACAGTAATATAACGCTGGATGTGCTCATGTATACAGGGGACATTAACCCCTCCATTCCCGGAGATAGTGCCCCCTTCCCCCAGTTCTGTCATGTGTATATGTACAGTAATATAACGCTGGATGTGCTCATGTATTCAGGGGACATTAACCCCTCCATTCCCGGAGATAGTGCCCCCTCCCCCAGTTCTGCCATGTGTATATGTACAGTAATATAACGCTGGATGTGCTCATGTATACAGGGGACATTAATCCCTCCATTCCCAGAGATAGTGCCCCCTCCCCCAGTTCTGTCATGTGTATATGTACAGTAATATAACGCTGGATGTGCTCATGTATACAGGGGACATTAACCCCTCCATTCCCGGAGATAGTGTCCCCCCTTCCCCCAGTTCTGCCATGTGTATATGTACAGTAATATAACACTGGATGTACTCATGTATACAGGGGGCATTAACCCCTCATTCCCGGAGATAGTGCCCCCTTCCCCCAGTTCTGCCATGTGTATATGTACAGCAATATAACGCTGGATGTGCTCATGTATACAGGGGACATTAACCTCTCCATTCCCGGAGATAGTGCCCCTTCTCCCAGTTCTACCATGTGTATATGTACTGTAATATAACGCTGGATGTGCTCATGTATACAGGAGATATTAGCCCCTCCATTTTCGGAGATAGTGGCCCCCTTTTGTCAGTACTCGCAGTTTTTTTGCCATGTGTATATAGTTCCCCCAAGTCCTTGCTTCTATAGCTTCAGTATAAGGCTGTTATGTGGTACAGTATCAAATGCCTTTGCAAAGTCCAGATAAATCACATCCGCTGCATTACAAACATCCAGATTTGCACTTTCCTCCTCATAGAACCCCAACTTGTTGGTTAGACACAACCTATTTTTCATGAATCTGTGCTAATTATCATTTATTATTTTATTCTCTGTGATATAACTCTGCTCCCTGACCTGTAGATCTGAAATTGTATCTGGTCTATTTGACAGGGCCAGATCCAGCAGATTATCTTCTCTGGTTCACTCCTTAGTAGGTAAAAAATTCAGAAGTGGTGCATGTGTTTCTATTACACTTTTCCTCTGAATGTTCCACTTCTGGTTTTGACTTACAAATCCTGAGGTAAAAACTCACCAAATACTCAACGTGTGCATGTGGCCTTACTGTTTTCAAATGCAGAAAAGACCTTTCAGCTTTTAGCTCAACCACATGATTCTATGTCCAATTGAATGTCTGAATAGTTAAAATCCCCCATAATAAGAACACTATTATTTTCTGCCTTTTCCATCTGTTGCAGCATTTCATCCTCTACCAGTTCAGCTATATTAGGAGGCTTGTAGCAAACTCCACTTAGCAGCTTTCCATTATAGCCATCCCCATGTACATTTACCTACACTGACTCTACATTGTCGCAGCTCCCCCCACTGTCGTCATTGAGCAGGTCTTAAGTTGGATTTAATGAAAATACACACCCTCCACCTTTTTTTTCTCTTTCCTGTATTTTCTAAATGTAGTGAAACCCTCTACGTTTGTCACCCAGTCTTGGCTTTCATCCAGCCAGGTTTTTTTTTTTGTTAGGAAGTTATAATGGTTAAAAGTTGACCAGCGATTTCTCATTTTTCCAACAAAATGTATATGACAGAAAATACCCAAAAGTGACACCATTCTAAAACCTGCACCCCTCAAGGTGCTCAAAACCACATTCAAGAAGTTTAACCCTTCAGATGCTTCACAGGAACTGAAGCAATGTGGAAGGGAAAAATTAATATTTAACTTTTTTTCACTAAAATTTTAGACCCACTTTATTTATTTTCATAAGGGTAACAGGAAAAAATAGACCTGTAAATTTGTAGTGCAATTTATCCTGAATGTGCTGATACCCCATATATGGGGGAAAACCACTGTTTGGGCGCACGGCAGGGCTCAGAAGTGAAGGAGCGCCATTTGACTTTTTGGATGCAAACTTTGCTGGAATAATTAGTGGACGCCATGTCGCATTTGGAGAGCTCCTGATGTGCCTAAGCAGTGGAAACCCCCCCCCACAAGTAACCCCATTTTGAAAACTAGACTCCCCCAAGGAATTTATCTAGATGTGTGGTGAGCACCTTGAATCCCCAGGTGCTTCACAGAAAATTATATCGTTTAGGTGCAAAAATAAAAAAAAATCGAATTTTTCCACAAAAATGTTATTTTAGCCCCATTTTTTTCATTTTCACAAGGGTAACAGGATAAAATGGACCTCAAAATCTGTTGTGCAATTTCTCCTGAGTACGCTGATACCCCATATGTGGAGGAAAACCACTGTTTGGGTATGACGGTTTTTAATGCAGACTTTAATGGAATGGTCTGCGGGTGTCATGTTGCGTTTAGAGAACCCCTAACGTACCTAAACTGTGGAAATGCCCCACAAGTGACCCCATTTTGGAACTGATCTACTGTTTCCTGGTATGTGAATTTCATAATATAGTGGCATACATAAGTTGTTTAGTGTTCATCAAGTTGGCATACGTGAATTGTGTAACTCAGAAATTAATTTAGTAGCCCATGGATGTGTAGTACTGTCTGAAGCATTCTTTTATACTCATACCAGGTTTGTCGGGGCAGGTGTCCCATTGCTAAGTGGTGTCCTTGCGTATCCCTCTCCTGTAACACACTCGGCACCTCTTTTGAGAACTTAATTTTTTGTGGTTTGAAGGACCTGTTGGGAAATGTTGGCCTGGTACGATATTAGCACCTTCAGTTCCGGAAGTACTGGGGCCCGCTCCTTCCTGATATCCAAAGATTGGGGCGATCACAACTTCCTGGAACTGAAGATATGACATACTGGTCTGGTCTGTACATCCTGATAGCACAAAAGCATTGTGCTTTGCCATCTGTATGATGTGCACGGCCAGCTTCTTGTACCACACCTTGGCCTTTCTCGTGGCACTTTTTGGCTGGGGTGTTTGATTAGAGAGCTCAACTCCGTCCATGTTTTTGTTGTACCCCAGTATATCGTCTAGTTTGGTGACCTGTGTAAAGGTACCTCATACAGTGCTGGGGGTGCTGCCATTTCCATGTATGGTGGTCAAGAAAAGGACATCCCTCTTGTCCTTGTACTTGACCACCAGCATGTTGTCGGTACATCGGACTCTGCTCTCACCATTTCTGAGCAGCTGCCCAATTAGCGTCTTAAGGAGGCTTCTCTGATTTTTGCTGACAGCACCACAGACTGCAGTAGCTTGCTCAGAGAGTGACTTGAAGAGTGGGATGCTGGTATAAAAGTTGTCTACGTAGAGGTGATAACCTTGATCCAGCAGTGGGTGCACCAAATCCCACACAATTTTCACTCCCAGGATAGGGGGAATTCATGGGGTTCAATGCCGAAGTCCTTCCCTTCATAAACCCTAAACTTGTGCGTTTACCCTGAGGTACTCTCACATCATTTTTACAGCTTTATTCCATACCTGGCCCTCTTGCTGGGCAGGTACTGTCAGAATTTGAGCCTCCCGTTGAAATGGATTAGGGACTCATGCACGCAGATGTCTCTTTGGGGCACATACACCTCAGCAAACTTATTGCTGAAGTGCTCAATGACCGGCTGAACTTTGAATAGACGGTCAAAGTTGGGGTCATCTTGGGGTAGACACCGTGCATTATCATTATAATGCAAACATTTTTGGATGGTCTCAAAACGTTTATGGGTCATGGCCATTCGGAACACTGTAGTGTTGTATAAAACATCAGCACTTCAATATTGCCGAAGTTCTGGCTTCTTCAGTATCCCCATTTGAAGGACCAGGACCCAAAACGTCATCCGTTCTACTGCGTCTACAGGAGACCAGTTAGAAAATGATGAAGAGCAGTTTTGTGCCAAAAATGGGTTTACAGATTTGTTTGGGCCACCATGAGATTTACAAGATCTACAGAGAAAAAGTCCATTTCTGTGAGGCCAGTGGTGTCAAATTGGATTCCTGATTGCGCCACAAAATCAGGAATCAGTGGCTCATAATCTTCGGTTGGTGAGGTCCATACGGGTTCAATAACAGTGGGTGCTGGTTCAATTTCTGTGTGGCATCTGGGTGGCAGTTCAGCATCACTTGATGAAGAGAAGGAGGAAAATAAATGAAGGTGGGATTATCTCCCTCACTATGAGTGCCTCCTCCTCTGAATATGATGATTTGGACGAGCGGGACACTTTTTTTTACGTATGTGGTGTTTGTGTGAGCACCAAGTTTTATTCAGGTGTGTGTGTGTATGTATGACTGAATGATGTAAACTTTTTTTTTATTCGGTCACGCATAACAGCACCACGAGAGAGGGAATCCGCCCACCAAGGACAGGAAACCTCAGTTTGATTTCCTGTCCTTGATGAGGGAACCTGTCAGGCTTACCTGGAAAGAAGAAGACCTTCCTGTCCCAGCCCCGACCGGTCGGTTCAGGCAGGGATGCATTCTCTGCATCGGCATGAGCGGGACTCCTGGAAGTGCCACAGTGTTCTAAAGGGGTCTGCTCCGTGAGCGGTGGTGAAGATGAGCCGGCCTCCCCTGCCTGGGGATGGACCACTCATGCATGGCTCAGATGGCTTGGAACTCCTGCATTCCGCAACTCTCCGTTATGGCAGCGGTGTAGACCGCGTACTGAGGAGGTCTTTTACAGAATACAGCGGACAGAGGATACTAGACTCAATTTGTTGGGGTAACACCTTTTTACTAAGAACTGGAACTGGGTTGGCCCGGCAATGCAAGAAAGTAACAGCAGTAAACCTCACACACATCTAGCTCAAGGCAGCTAGAACCCTTGCGCTACACAACCGGCAGGGCCATGATGTACGAACAACAGAACTATAATTTGCCTACTCAATGGTTCCACCTAATGCACAGATGGGTGCACAAGATGGCTCGTACAGTGGTGAAGCGCAACAGTTAACAAACTTAACAAATCTCTATGGTTACAATCCTGTTATTCTAACTATACACAATCTCCCTACAGGGGGGAGTCTATAACAAAGGTTCGCCCAAAACCTGCCCACAACCAATGTCTTTGAGAACTAGTGTTTGGCACCAAACAAACCCTGCTATTTGCATGTACCAACAGGATTCTGTGGTGATACCTGAGCTCAGATCTTACCGGCCAGTAACTGTTCTCCGAAGAAGCTGGAGTCTGAGGAGAGAGTCCTGAACTAGTCTCAGGAGTGCGGTTTTCAGTCTGTAAGGCCAGCAGAGGGTCCTCCACGTCACTCAGATGCACTGGGGAGGAATCCACCTCTGTATCCAACAACAGTTGTCCCTTCAAGGTAGCTCCTTCTCTCTGCCCAGAGCCACAGGCAAAGCTCCTCCTTCAGGCAAAGTTCTAATAGACTCTCTGCATGCTGCACACACCAGCTCTTAGGATACAGCTCCACCATGTCTCTCCTCTCTCCACTCCTGCTTCTTTTTTTGCTTAATCACACCAACAAGTTCACCAAAGAGTTCCTTTCTTTTAGAGGCAACAGCGGCCTCTGGTGGCCAGAGGCTGGTAAAGCAGCAATGTCCACACAACTCCCTCTCACAGCTGGAAGTGGGGTTGCGCCGACGGGTGACGCGGCAGTGATATGTTCGCAATGGACAGTGGCCGCGTGACATGGTGGGCGGCCCGCATACTCGCCCGCGGGAACGAAAGTTTCCAGCCGTATGCACGCCGGAGGGGGCGTGTTCGTCCAGGGGAGAGTTTTGCGCCACTGCTGGGGTGCTTCCCATCTCTTCACGATTCCATGATGAGCCATTCTGAGCAGCATTTGCCACAGCAGGAGCAGCAGCAACAAGATCAGCTGCTGCCTGGGGAGCCCCAGGAAGAAGTGGTCCAGCACTGCTCTCGTTCTAATCGAGGGAGCAGCCGTTCCACAGGGAGGTATGAATCTACGAGGTCCAGCCAGAAAGATTCAAGTAGGAGGAAGATTTCTGCAGTCACGAGAGTAAACCCTCCGGCTGAGAAAGATCCTTCAGCAAACCACGGTACCGTATGTTTGAGCAAAGGGTAAGTGATCTTCGTGAAAGTTCACTTGGTGGTTGTCCCTTCTCCTTGTTAAATTTTCAGGCGAAGAAGTGTGGTACTAAATCCGAGCACAAGAAGTGTGCCCTATGTAAAATCCCCTTGCCAGACTCTTGCCTTAAAAAAACGGTCATGTATTGATAAAACTGTGGTTAAAGAGACCCCCCATTTCTCCTCAGGATTAAGATCCTTGATTAAGGAAGAGATAGTCAGGGCCCTCTCCAAAAAAACAGCAAGGCAGGGTAGGGATCCTTCTCCGGTGTCTGAAGATTCCTCAGTTCCTATTGACTCTGAAAATTCGGATGATTCTTCCATCTCCGCATCTTCTTCTGATAGTGACTCAGGCCGTCACTGCTTTCCCCTAAACAAAGTTGACGCACTAGTTAAAGCTGTCCATACCACAATGGTTATCGTGGACTCTATGGCAGAGAAATCTGTTGAAGATAGGATGCTTGGGGGGCTAGACCAGAACAAAAAGTGTTTTCCCCTAAATAGTAAAATCCAAGGGTTAATCCAAAGAGAGTGGAAGAAGCCAGAAAGAAAAGGCTCTCTTCCACCTTCATTCAAGAGGAAGTATCCCTTTTGAGGAAGCATCATGTTCCTCTTGGTCCAAAGCCCCTAAACTAGATGTGGCCATAACCTAAGCCTCCAAGAAATCCTCTCTACCCTTCAACGACATGGGAGCGTTGAAGGATCCGCTTGACAGAAGAGCAGATGCCTTTCTAAAAAGCACATGGGAGACTGCGGCGGGGGCCTTAAAGCTGGCAGTCGCAGCTTCCTGCACTTCCAGGACTTTAATGATCTGGTTGGATCAGTTAGAGTCACACTTAAAGGAGGGAGTAGCAAGGAGTCAAATCTTGTCCTCAGTACCCCTTGTTCAAGGTGCTACAGCCTTTCTTGTTGATGCCTCAGCGGACTCGGTAAGGCTGGCAGCAAGATCAGCTGCTCTCCAAAATGCTGCACGTCGAGCCTTGTGGTTAAAGTGTTGGCCAGGGGACATTCAGGCCAGGTCCAGGTTGTGTTCCATCGCTTGTGAGGTAGAATATCTGTTCGGTCCCATGATGGACGAGATACTTGAGAAGGCAGGAGTTTCTAAAAAAGGATTTCCATTAGTACCCATGCCCAGGGCCGCCACCAGGAATTTCAGGGCCCCATACTGGCAAAATTTTTGGCCCCCTTGAGGCTCCATCCAGGCTCCACCTTCATCCCTCGAACCTTCCACAGTCCCACCACCCACTCTTGGAAAAACTCCACTTCTGCACCATGTCCTCACCAATCACACATTAACAGTTCCCCGTGAACACCAGATCACATACATAGCCATCAGCTTTTGTTTTGCCCAAAAGATTTTTAAAGCCGCCACCACCACGATAAGGTAAGCTCTTCTGGCCGGATCCTACTCTGCTCTAACCTATTAAACATTTCTTAAAATATCCAATACTCTTTTTAGGTATATTTTTATTTATTTTTCTCTAAGGAAATGTGTCATGTACATTTTTTAAAATGACCAATAATATCAAATACAAGGATCAAATACCACCACACCATGACCGGACCACATATTACTACCACAGTGACCGAATAATAACACATACAAGGTACAAAAAACACCACACCATGACCAGAGCACATTTTACCACCACATAGTGATCGAATAATACCACATACAAGGGACAAAAAACGCCACATCATGACCAGACCACATATTACCAACACATATAGACCGAATACTACAACACTGATCATTAATAAAAAAAAAAAAAAACACAATACTAATATTACCATAAGTGCCATTATACATGGGAGCTCTGTACATAGTATACAGTGTATAATGTAAGTGTACAGGTAATACAGTGATCACCACAGGAACTCTGTATATAGTGTCAGTATACAGGTAATACAGTGATCACCAGTTATATTATATACAGGCGCTCTGTATATAGTGTACAGGTAACACAGTGACATTATACACAGGAGCTCTGTACATAGTATATAGTGTCAGTGTACAGATAACACACTGACTCACCGGTGACGTCTCTAGGTGAAGTCCTTCATCTTCGCTTTTCTACTTCTTCCAGCCAGGACTCATCTCTGCATAACATAACACAGTTATCTAGAGCACATTCCCCAACTTTTATATTACACAGCTGAATACTGATGTACACCTACCATTAATATACTGTTAGTTATTATGCAACCCACCATTCCAAATATAAATTGTAATCCACCACTATGCCTCCACTAACTGTAAATAGCCACTTCCCCACCTAATAAATATATAAATTTATTAGAACCTGTACTCTTTCCCCCAATTTATTACCAGTCACACTCCTGCATCCTCAACGCCCCCTACTCTGTGCCTCCTGCTCCCCCGATTCATTATATTTACATGCCCCCTCTGCCCCAATTCATTGTCATACCCATGCTCTCCCCACACCCACCCTCTGTTCATCATCATTTACTCCCCCCACTCCCAATTCATCATGAGCACTCCCCGCCCACCAATTCACCATTTGCTCTTCCCAACCTCTACTCCCAATTCTCCACATGCTCTCCCCACCCTCTAAATCCCAGTTCTCCACGTGCTCTTCCCACCCTCCACTCCAAATTCCCCATGCGTTCTTCCCACCCTCCACTCCAAATTCCCCATGCGTTCTTCCCACCCTCCACTCCCAATTCCCCAATGCGCTCTTCCCACTCTCCACTCCCAGTTCCCCAATGCGCTCTTCCCACCCTCCATTCCAATTCCCCATGTGCTCTTCCCACCCTCCATGTGCTCATCCCTAAGAAATTTAATTAATTCTATTTAAAAAAATATAGTTGTTATACTTGCCTCTCATACGATCCCTGCAGCTGTGCTGGTGCGGCTCTTGCTCTCTGCAGGCGCTTATGCGATGAGACATCGCCTACGTGCCTTTACCAGCACATCACAGGGGAGGAGGGACCCCCTTGGAGCTGCTGCACAGCCATTCAGTGTTAAAGGCTGTGAGTGCTCCTAGGGTCCCTGCGTCAGGAGAGGTACGCCTCTGGGTTCTCCTGACTTCTGTCAGGTAACGGCGTGTATGTGCTGTCACATGACCAGAAGTCAGGAGAAGTTGTAGGGAGCTGCGTGGCTGCACAGCTCCAGTAAGGCACTTAGCACCGAGGTGTGCGGCGCCGAAGGCGGCACTCCGGCGATCGGCACTTTGCTACAGCATGGGGGCCCCATGAGCAGAAGCACAAGAGGGGGGCCCCCGACTGGGCCCGGCCCCCCCTCTGTACTACTTGCTCACGGGGCCCCATAAAGCAGTAAATGCAGTAATGCCCTGATGGCAGCCCTGCCCATGCCTAGCTACAAACGGTCTTTTCGAAAAAATAAGTTTATCTGCAGGAGGCTAGCGAAGGACCAGGACAAATATGAGGAGCGCAAACCAAGAGGACTGCTATTTGGGTCCTCCTCCCAGGGAGCCAGAAAGTCAGTGCAATGACGTTTAGCCCAGGTGGGGGGGGAGACTTTCCTCCTTTTTCCCAGCTTGGGAGAGCATCACTGCGAGCGGATGGATCCTCGGTCTCGTGAAGTCGGGACTGAAGTTGGAATTTTCTTCCCTACCCCGGGGTAGATTTGATTACCCGCGCTCGCCCCTCTCCAGAGCAGCAGCTATGCCTCCAGCTGGAGGTTCATGACTAGTGTTGAGCCACCCCCGTAGTGTTCGAGTTCGGTTCGGTTCGTCGAACACCCGTGTGTTCGCCGAACTGTTCGTCGAACTGTTCGTCGAACACCTTCGAACACCGTTAAAACCAATGGCAGGCAAACAAAAACACATAGAAACACATAGAAAACACCTTCAAAGGTGTCCAAAAGCTGACAAACTGCTCAGAAGACACAACTAACACATGGAAAAGTGACAAGTACATATAGTCATGCGAAAAGAAAAGAGGTGGAGGAGTAAAAGGAGGGGGAGACACAGATATAGGCATGTCATGCCCTTCTAAAATCCAAAAAGTGAGAAGCCGAGACGGCCAGTCCGCTCCTGCCCGTGCCACCTTCGTGTCGCCGGGTTTGTGCCAGAGCCGCGGTGAACCCTGACGGCCAGCCCCCCTCTCCCAATACTGGTGCCTGTCCGCTGGTGGGTCGAGAGAGCCCCCCTGTGGTGGAGGCAGCTCTAAGCTTTTTAATTTAAATTGTCCCTCTAATTTAAATGAATACACTTTAAATCCATTTACAAGGATCTATTGGAGGGCAAGTCTCATGCCAGCAGCCGCGTAATTCCAGCTCCAGTAGCGTCCACTAAAGCTGCTGCAGTTAAAAAGCTTTTATAAGGATCGAGCTCGGCTGTCCACCGCAAGGCATCCTAGTGCCAGTCCCAGCCCCTATGCCTTGGGGTGCCTCCTGATGCTCTTCACTAAGTATCCCGTGGTCCCGAAGCATTTCCTTTGAAAAAATTAAGTGTCCAAACTACAGGTGGTGTAGCTTGCTTAACAGCCGGGATAATCCGCTGACTAGCAGACACTGCTACTAGGCACAAAGTATTTCCTGGGCTAGATGCAGTTAAAAATTTGTAAGTAGATACTCTCGTTGGATGCTGAGAAAGCATTCCATAGAGTCTCCTGGCACGCCATATATGATTCTCTTAAAAAGCTTGGGGTAGGGGTCTAGGGGACCCTTTTATAGCCAAAATCACGGCCCTGTATCACAATACGTCACCTAGGCTGAAGATAAGTGGAACTGTAGCACCGAGGGCTCGGTTGCTACAGACGTATTGCACCTCACCCAGAGGTGTGATATCTCACTCTCAGATAAGGATGGAGTGTGGATCAGGACCCGACACCTGCATGCATTACACCACATTGCCGTGGGGCAGGGCGACCAATATGCCCCTGAGATGGGCACGACAGTCCCTGTCCCTGGCTGGAGTGGGGGGAGGGAACACTGAGGAAGGGGAACCCTGCAGTGCAGGAGCAGGGAGGAAGCAGTTGATGGGTGCATTGAGAAGGGAGTATAAAAGGTGGGCACCATCTTAGTTCAGTGCAGAGAAGTCTGAGCAGAAGTGGCAGGGAGCAGGGGCTCTGCATGAGCTCTGCTCCGGAGGCGGGCCTAGTAACAGAGGCCCAGGCCTGCAAGAGGGAGAAGGAAGGAAGAGGAGCGGAGAAGGCTCCAGGAACGAGGAATGAAGGGATCCCAGGGGTGCGGACGGGCGAGTCGCCACCGCACGCCCGAATCCACCTGCGTGGAGGGGTCAGGCCAAAGGGGGAGACCGGTCCCCGAACTAGTGGAGGCAGGAAACGACCCTCAGCTAGAAACCGGAGGCTCTGACATTTTATGTGGCGCAGCCCCTTGCTCCACCCGCTAGGAAGGCACCACATAGGGTCAGGGAAACTGGCGCCAAGTTTACCAAGAGGAGGCCCGAGGCAGCCGGACAGAAGTGTTGGTAAGAAAGGCCAGACAAAGGACACACAAAGGGGGTCCTGTGAAGCGCTCCAAAGTTATCTGGGAGTTGTCTGAGCCCCTCACCTGGTGAGCACAGTACGACGTGGGCAGCCGTTACCTGCAGACGTGGTCTGGATAATAAGAACTGTGAGTAAAGGCCCTGAACTGCATCACTGACTCCGTGTCGTTACTGCTGCTGCCCTGCACCATCACCCCCATCCTCCGCATACACTGCCCTGAGGCTATACTCCTCCCGTGGGGAGTTATGCTACGCTCTGCTGCACCCACAACACCAGCCTTAGCGGTCTTCCCTGTAGCGGCGGTTCACTCTGACCGCAATCCACGGGTGGCGTAGTCAGACATTTAAACATCAAAACCACATAAATAGTTCCGCCACTGGTTTGACCGCCCTGAGCCACGGAACCGGATCGCCGCCACGAAGACTACAACCACCAGCATCCACCAAAAAGGGTCCGGCTCCGGGTGTCCCAAGGCCCAGGGGGTGCGTCAGAACATTTTCATCACCTTTCACAATCACCAATGGGACAAGGCAGGGATGTCCTCTGTCCCCTCTCTTATACATCCTAGTGACGGAGCACCTGCTCTCATCAATTCGCCATAACCCCAATATTAGGTGGATTGAGGTGGGAGGCACCGAGTACAAGTGCTCTCTATTTGCTGATGATGTCCTAGTATATATCACTCAATCACATATATCCATCCCTGCTGTTATGGCTGAAATAGATCACTTTGTTACATGGTAAAATTTTAAAATCAATGCAGCGAAGTCTGAGGCCCTCGATGTCTCCCTCCCTAAATCCATATAGGATTCCATCCAGTCCAACTTTCCCTTTGCCTGGCCCTCACAGGGTATCAAATACTTAGGAATTCCTATTCATAGAGACCTCTCCCATCTATGTTATCTTAATTTTGGGCCCTTTATTGAACAATTCCATACAGACCACGGTTGGCAAGTTAGAACTGTAAGATTCACTACGTGAACCACTGGTGTTTTGTGGAAAAGCACATGTACACCGCGTTCCAAATTATTATGCAAAAAGTGTTTAGGAGTGATAAGGGAAGAATTTGTTTGTTTGTCAGTTAAACTCATTGATGGTGATGTGTGTCAGGGCTCTTTATATCACTGTAAGCAATTGCAGACACCTGTGCTAATTAGTTTGGCAGGTGTGTCCAATGAAAGGCAAGACTACTTAAGAAGGCTCTCTCACATTATTAAGCAGCCTACATTTTCTGCCAAAATGGGAAAGAAAAAGGATGTGTCGGCTGCTGAGAAGCAACAAATTGTGGAGTGTTTAGGTCAAGGCATGACTACAATCAACATTGTGCGATGATCAGGATGAAGTGTCTTGGCAATCAAGAAGTATGTAGCTGATTCACAGTACACACGTGTGCGTGCTGATAAGGGCAAATTGAGGACTCTTTCCTACAGGCAATTACGTCAGGTTGAAACAGCAGCGGCAAAAAAGCCTTGTCATAGCAGCAGACAAGTTTTTGAAGCTGCTTGTGCCTCCAACGTCCCCCGAACAACAAGATGCAGGGTCCTTCAGAGGTTTGCAGCTGTGCATATGCCATCCTGTCGACCTCCTCTATCCACTTCACACAAGCAGAAACGGCTCCAGTGGGCCAAACATTACATGAAGACTGATTTCAAAACTGTTTTGTTCACGGATGAGTGCCGTGCAGCGCTCGATGGTCCAGATGAATGGAGTGGAGGATGGCTGGTTGATGGACACCCCACGCAAACACGGCTACAGCGCCAACAAGGAGGAGGTGGAGTAATGTTTTGGGCTGGAATCATGGGGAGAGAGATTGTCGGCCCCTTTAGGATCCCTGAAGGCGCTAAAGATGAACTCCATAATGTATGTGGATTTTCTCAAACAGCACTTCCTGCCATGGTTCAAGAAGAAGAACCGTGTATTTCACAGCAAGATCATTTTTCTGCATGATAATGCACCATCTCATGCTGCACATAAAACATCTGCATCTCTGGCTGATATGGGCATAAAAGGGGACAAACTTATGGTGTGACCCCCATGCTCCCCTGACCTCTACCCCATTCAGAACCTTTGGAGCATCATTAAAAGGAGTGTCTATGATGGCGGGAGGCAGTTCACATCTAAGCAACAGCTCTGGGAGGGTATTCTGTCCTCATGCAAAACAATTGAAGCAGAAACCATCCAAAACCTGACAAATTCAATGGATGAGAGAGTTCAGAAGCTCCTTTCGAACAAGGGGTCCTATGTGAAAATGTAACATCACCTAGAATAAAGTTTTGAGTTGAAAACTGTTTGATTTCAGTTTCTAACAACCTGCTAATGCTTATAATTTCAAAAATGACCATTTTTTTGGTCTTTATTAAAATGAAAAGGTTGATCGAAAAGTTTGGGGGATCTAAGAGTGTGGCAACCCAGTAGTCATGATTACTTCGAATTCTGACAATATGAGGGTCATGCTGCAGGTAGTGCAGCAAGAAGGCACTTATGTGTCTTGCGCATCTCGGAGCCCCAAAATTATTTTCCGGGCTAGATGCAGCTAAAAATTATTTTTAATTTTAAATCTGGTGAAGCTTATTATAGATGGCCTAATAGGATCAGTGCTGCACACTGCTACAAAGCCCAAATTATTTTCCAGTCAAGATACAGATAAACATGATTAGTAATTTGAAAGCTTAAAACGGTTGGTAGGGTGATTTTAACCAATCATCAAGCTTTTACTCTCCCCAGGATGACACAGGGGTAGAAAAGTCGTTTCGGATCCATGATTTGTTCATCTTTATGAACGTGAGTCTGTCTACATTATCAGTGGAGAGCCGCGTGCGCTTATCTGTCAGCACACCACCAGCAGCGCTGAACACACGTTCAGACAGAACGCTGGCTGCGGGGCATGACAAGATCTCCAAGGCGTAAGTGGCTAGCTCCGGCCATTTATCCAGATTGGAAGCCCAAAAAGAGCAAGGGTCCAGTGACCCAGTCGTGGCTTCAATGTTTACTTGGAGATACTCCTGTACCATCGTCTCTAGGCGTTGACTATGTGTCAGACTTCTTGTCTCCTGTGGCCTTGCAAAGGATGGGCTAAAAAAGTGGTGAAATGATTCCGCAAAATTGATGTTACCAGCAGATACTGTGTTTCTGTTACGGTTTGAGTGCTGAACACTTGACGGTCCCACGGTTGGCAAGTTGGAACTGTGAGATTCACTACGTGCACCACTGGTATTTTGTGGAAAAGCACATGTAAGATTCTGCAACAGTCTCTGCTGATACTCCTGCATGCGTGCATCCCTTTCTATGGCAGGAATAATTTCTGCAAATTTACTTTTGTACCGGGGATCTAACAGTGTGGCAACCCAGTAGTCAGGATTATTTCTAATTCTCACAATTCGAGGGTCATGTTGCAGGTAGTGCAGCAAGAAGGCACTCATGTGTGTTGCGCATCCAGGAGCACCAAGTCCCTGTTGTGTTGGTGGCGAGGTAGCAATCATGCTTCCTTCCTCTGTCCTCTCCCCCCAACCTCGCACAACAGAAATGTGATCAAGGTCTCCCTCATCTGATGAGTCTTCCATCAGTTCGTCCTCCACTTCTTCCTGGGCTCCTGCACCTTCCTCACTAGTTTGGCTGCTACCATGCGCCCTGGTAAAATCATCTCCCCCACCCTCACATGCCTGCCGCCTTGGTGCTGCCGACCGTCTGGACCTTGCAGATGTTAGCCCTTCCGCATACAACTCCTCCTCCTCTACTTCCTCCACCTCCTCTTGTGCCACCACCTGACTCCGAATTCTGTTTAACATGTGCTCCAGCATGTAAATCACCGGAATAGTCATGCTGATAATGGCATCGTCAGCACTAAACATCTTCGTCGCCATTTCAAAACTGTGCAGAAGGGTGCATAGGTCCCTGATCTGAGACCACTCCTCCAGCGTGATTTGCCCCACCTCTGAATCTCGTTGGCCCAGGCTATACGTCAGAACGTATTGCACCAGGGCTTGTCGGTGCTGCCACAGTCGCTGCAACATGTGCAGAGTTGAATTCCACCGGGTAGGCACATCGCATTTTAGCCGGTGAAGTGGCAGGCCCAACGACTTCTGTAGAGATGTAAGTCGCTGAGCTGCGGGATGCGAACAGCGGAAGTGAGCACACAGCGACCGTGCCCTCTGCAGAAGGCTATCTAGTCTGGGATAGTGGGCTAAAAATTGCTGGACAACCAGGTTCAACACGTGAGCCATACAAGGCACGTGTGTGACATTGCCCCGGCGAAGGGCCGCACCCAGGTTTGCAGCATTGTCGCACACGGCCTTCCCTGGTTTCAGGTCCAGTGGAGACAACCATTCATGAAATTGGTTCTCCAGAGCTGACCACAACTCCTCAGCTGTGTGACTCACATTTCCCAGACATTTCAATGTAAAAACCGCCTGATGACGTTGAGCCCTACTGCCAGCATAGTAAGGAGGTGTGCAGGATCCCTTCTGCGCAGTTAGAAAGCTTGTGGCATGACCAGACAGGCTTTGGGTGCAGGTGGAAGACCGAGAGGAGGTTGAGGAGGCAGAAGCAGTGGAGGAAAAATGACATAAAGAGGATTGACGCACAACTCGTGGGGACGGCAAGACTTGGACAGCAGCCCCTTGTCCTGCTGTCACCATAGTTACCCAGTGCCCAGTCAGCGACATGTAACGCCCCTGTCCATGCCTACTCGTCCAAGTGTCTGTGGTGAAATGCACCCTGTCACACACAGAGTTTCTCAAAGAAGCGGTGATGTTGTGTGCGACATGCTGGTGGAGCGCAGGCACACCTTTCTTTGAGAAGTAGTGCCGACTGGGCATCTGGTACTGGGGCACTGCGACGGACATAAGGTCTCGAAAATCCTCTGTGTCCACCAGGCGGAAAGGCAGCATTTCTGTAGCCAAGAGCTTGCAGATGGTGAAATTCAACCTCTTAGCTTTCTCATGGCTAGGAGGAAATGGTCTTTTACTTGTCCACATCTGAGGGACCGAGGGCTGGCTATTGTGCTTAGACGGGGTTGATAAGGGTGTCCCCGGCAAACTGCCGGTCTGTGAGGAAGATGCAGGCGGACATGTTAGGTTGCCTTGATCCAAAGGTGGTGCTATCGATGTCGGACAGCGCTCAAGACCAGCTGGTGTTACCACCTCCAAAGAAAATGATGACCTGCCAATCACGCTGGCTGTTGCGGGTAAAGAGGTGGCAGGTCTGCGCCCCAAAACAGGTGTGACTGCTGTCCCCCCAGTCACAGAGGATGAAGAGGCCGCGGATGCACAAGATATGGCAGACGGTGGTTGGCCCGGCCGGCTAGACCGCATTGTAGCACACTGAGCTTCCCACTGCAACTTATGCTTCATGTCCATGTGCCGGTTCATGCATGAAGTACTCAAACTATGTATTTTTTGGCCTCTACTTAGCTTTTGCTGACAAATGTTACAGATAACACGAGTTGGGTCATCTTTATCGATCTGAAAAAATGCCCAGGCTATGCAAGGCTTAGCACCCATGCGACCTGAAGAGCCACCACGACTTGTGGTGAGAGGCAGAGTTGTGTTTGAGGATGCAGTTGTTGACGTGCTTCCAGTACTACGTCTCTGTCCAGGAAGGCGCAACCTGACCTCGTCGTCACTAGCATCTTCCTCCACCTCCTCTGCTGACCTCATCTCTTGGCTGACTGTGGGTTGACAGTAAGTGGGATCTCCGACCTCATCATCATCACCCTGTGCGTTATCACACCCGTCGTCCTCAGAGCCAACCTGTTCCTGCCCTGACAAAAAACTAAAGTTGTCGCTGCAATCAGGTATTTGAGTCTTATCATCGTCTTCCTCATTGTCTCCACCAACAGGAGTTACAGTTTGGGAATGAGGGTCTACATTATGGTCAGAACCTTCTGCGTCTGGTCCTGGATCCGACTCATAAAGATTCTGGGCATCAGTGCAGATCATTTCCTCGTCTGGATTCACAGAAGCACTGGAGTCGACCTCTGATTCCCAGGCTATAGTATGAGTAAACAGCTCTGCAGACTCAACCATCTGTTCTACCTCATACTCAGACGGGCAGCTGGAGATTTGGGAGCTGTGAGGAAGCAAGTGCGATTTGGGTGACACCTTTGAGGACTGGAGTATTTGTGATGTTGAAGTTGATGTGGAGGAGAGCCCACTTAAAGGAGCACTTGATATCCGTTGAAGCACCTGCTGTTTTTGTGCCTCATCTCGAATTTGTAGCGATTGGCGTGGCCGTAAGAAAGGGATCTTATCACATTGTCCGCTAAAAGAAGTAGACATTTTAGTTTGGCTGGAAGATGGTCTTTCTTCTGCACCTACCCAACGGACACAACCTTTTTTCCCCTTCCCAACACGCCTATTCCCCTTTCCACCAGCAGCAGGCCTTTTTCCACTCATTTTGGTGGTTAACTAATTCACAACTCTGGAGTTGTTTGCACAAAAAAACAATGGATGGTAACCGAGCAGAGCTGAGTGGCCAAACTGTGGTATTAGGCCAAAACTATTGGCTGGGTTAGATGCAGAAAAAAATTATTTTTAATTTGCAACCTGATGGAGGTCAGTATAGATGGACTAATAGACCAAGTCCCACACACCGCTAGAAGCCCAAATATTTTTTCAGAGCTAGATGCAGAAATTTTTTTTATTCAATTTGCAACCTGATGGAGGTCAGTATAGATGGACTAATAGACCAAGTCCCACACACTGCTAGAAGCCCAAATATTTTTTCAGAGCTAGATGCAGAAAAAAATTATTTTTAATTTGCAACCTGATGGAGGTCAGTATAGATGGACTAATAGAACAAGTCCCACACGCTGCTAGAAGCCCAAATATTTTTTCAGAGATAAATGAAGAAAAAAATTATTTTTAATTTGCAACCTGATGGAGGTCAGTATAGATGGACTAATAGACCAAGTCCCACACACTGCTAGAAGCCCAAATATTTTTTCAGAGCTAGATGCAGAAAAAAATTATTTTTAATTTGCAACCTGATGGAGGTCAGTATAGATGGACTAATAGAACAAGTCCCACACGCTGCTAGAAGCCCAAATATTTTTTCAGAGATAAATGAAGAAAAAAATTATTTTTAATTTGCAACCTGATGGAGGTCAGTATAGATGGACTAATAGACCAAGTCCCACACACTGCTAGAAGCCCAAATATTTTTTCAGAGCTAGATGCAGAAAAAAATTATTTTTAATTTGCAACCTGATGGAGGTCAGTATAGATGGACTAATAGACCAAGTCCCACACACCGCTAGAAGCCCAAATATTTTTTCAGAGCTAGATGCAGAAATTTTTTTTATTCAATTTGCAACCTGATGGAGGTCAGTATAGATGGACTAATAGACCAAGTCCCACACACTGCTAGAAGCCCAAATATTTTTTCAGAGCTAGATGCAGAAAAAAAATATTTTTAATTTGCAACCTGATGGAGGTCAGTATAGATGGACTAATAGAACAAGTCCCACACGCTGCTAGAAGCCCAAATATTTTTTCAGAGATAAATGAAGAAAAAAATTATTTTTAATTTGCAACCTGATGGAGGTCAGTATAGATGGACTAATAGACCAAGTCCCACACACTGCTAGAAGCCCAAATATTTTTTCAGAGCTAGATGCAGAAAAAAATTATTTTTAATTTGCAACCTGATGGAGGTCAGTATAGATGGACTAATAGAACAAGTCCCACACGCTGCTAGAAGCCCAAATATTTTTTCAGAGATAAATGAAGAAAAAAATTATTTTTAATTTGCAACCTGATGGAGGTCAGTATAGATGGACTAATAGACCAAGTCCCACACACTGCTAGAAGCCCAAATATTTTTTCAGAGCTAGATGCAGAAAAAAATTATTTTTAATTTGCAACCTGATGGAGGTCAGTATAGATGGACTAATAGACCAAGTCCCACACACCGCTAGAAGCCCAAATATTTTTTCAGAGCTAGATGCAGAAAAAAATTATATTCAATTTGCAACCTGCTGGAGGTCAGTATAGAAGGACTAATAGAACAAGTCCCACACACTGCTAGAAGCCCAAATATTTTTTCAGAGCTAAATGAAGAAAAAAATTATTTTTAATTTGCAACCTGATGGAGGTCAGTATAGATGGACTAATAGACCAAGTCCCACACACTGCTAGAAGCCCAAATATTTTTTCAGAGCTAGATGCAGAAAAAAATTATATTCAGTTTGCAACCTGATGGAGGTCAGTATAGATGGACTAATAGAATGATGCTATGCCCAAAAGATTTTACTTCACTAGGTGCAGTAAAAAAATTGGTATTCTATACACAGGTTGTATATCTTGCAACACAGATAGGCTACTCCACTGACTAACACACTCTGCAATAGGCCAAAAAGGATTAGCTTTGCTAGATTCAGCCAAATGCTGTGAAAAAAACTTGCACAGCACTGGCACAGACCTGCCTGGCAAAAACTGATAGGAACTGATGTAACCTAGTCCTGAAAAGGACTCCAATTACAATTAGTCTTTACTCCCACAATCTATCTATTTAAGAGCACAGACCTGCCTGATAAAAGTCGTAGGAAATGCTGTAACCTAGTCCTTAAAAGGACTGCAATCACAACTATTCCCTACTCCCAAGCTATCTGTATATTTGTGCGAAAATTGGCTTGAAATTAACAAGGTATAGCGCACACAGCAACAGCGGTGCCGTCTAACACGCAGCTGCAGCAGTGAGAAAATGGTGGCGACGGGGAAAATGGCTTGGTCTTATAGGGCAAGGACATGTGACATACACTGCCAATGACACATGCCCTTGCTTGTGTGAAAAAAAGCACTTCGCTCCGTGTGTGCGCTGCTGATAGGCTGACAGATTGCACCTCCCCACTGCAAATGCGGGAAAGAGAAAAAAAAATGGAGATCTTCATTGTTCCTGCAGAGATCCATCCCCTGCCCCTCCCCCCGCCCCGCTGTACACTCAAACTGCGTATTAACATTAATTTTCATCATTACTGAGAAAAAATCCAGTTATGATTTTGGTGCACGAACAGTTATCGAACATAACCTCGAACAGCCGAATTTTTCTCAAATTGTTCGTGTTCGCCGATCGGCTCGAACACCGCCCAAAACAGCTCGAATTTGAGATTGGCGAACAGTTCGAGTAGAACAACGCTCATCTCTATTCATGACTTAATGGCAAAGTCAGTCCTGGTGGAGGTTCCAAAAACAGAATGAGGTCAGGGGTTTTACTCCCCCCTCTTCCTGGTGTCCAAGCCAGATGGCTCCTTCAGGACAATAGTCAATCTGAAGTTCTTAAATAAATACCTAAAAGTGGATACTTTTAAAATGGAATCATTAAAAACGGCAATAAAGTTTCTCTTTTCTGGTTGTTATATGGCGGTCTTAGATCATAAAGATGTGTACTATCATGTGCCCATTTATGTGGATTACCAAAAATACT
Organism: Phyllobates terribilis; assembly: GCF_046119375.1. Lineage (NCBI taxonomy): Eukaryota > Metazoa > Chordata > Amphibia > Anura > Dendrobatidae > Phyllobates > Phyllobates terribilis. Next base: position 49,874,065 of record NW_027362765.1, read on the forward strand.
TAATGCTGTGTGCCCACGATGCGTTTTTTAAGCGCTTCCGCAGCGGCAGAAACGCTTAAAAACGCATGGTAGAAGGCCTGCCATGTCCCCCAATGATAATCCGCATGTGCTGTGCACATGCTGCGGAAATTTCCGCTGCGGATTATCATTGCGGGAAAAAAATGCAGCACTACCAATTACTTTGCGGAAGTACTGCGTTTTCGCCGCCATTGACTTGCATTAGAACACGCCAATTCTGCAAGACTGCATCTGTACTTGCGTAATTGGCGCGTTCTAATGTGTGGATGATACCCAGGTGTGGAGGGGAGGAGATTCTCATCCACACCCAGGTACCATTAAAAGAGCTGTAAAAAAAGAATAAAATAAAAAATAAATATATATTTACCTTCTGGCGGCCCGCGCTGCGCTCCTCCTTGCTTCCCGGCACTTTGCGATGGAATGAAGGACCTGCGCTGACGTCAGAGTCATGTGATGGGTCACGCGACACTGACGTCGGCAGGTCCTTCACTCTACCGCTGCCGGCAGCCGGGACTGAGCGAAGTAAGCCAGCGCGGGCCATCGGAGGGTAAGTATATATTTATTTTTTTATTTTTTGACATTCTCTCGGTCACACTATATAAATCCATGTTGTTTGCCTGGATTTATATAGTGTGACCAAGTTGTCAAGCACTTTCCAAGTGATGCTAAAATCTAAAATCGTTTGGAAAGCGCTTGTCAACCCGCATGCGGAAATGCAAGTGAAGAATGCTTCACTTCCGTATGTCCCTGTCAGGAAAACGCATGTACAATTCGCATGCGTTTTTTTCAGCCAGGGAGATTCAGAAACGCTCAGGAAAAAATCCTGAGCATTTCTGCATCGTGGGCACATAGCCTAAGGGTAGCAGTGAATATGGGGGTTTTCATTAAACATTTCCAGTACACATCCCTCCCCTTCGGGCTAGCCACAGCACCCAGGGTTTTCACTAAAGTAGTGGCCGAGGCTATGGCTCATGTTAGAGAAAAGGACATTCTCATCATCCCCTATCTGGATTACTTCCTTGTAGTAGGGAATTCCTTCCATGATTGTGAGCATCACTTGAAAGAAGTGATGTCTACCTTACAAAGCTTGGGTTGGTTGTTAAATTTACAGAAGTCTAAGCTAGTTCCTTCAAAGATCCAGCAATTCCTGGGAGTCATGTTAGATTCAGAAAAGCAGGAATCTTTCCTACCTGCCCAAGCACGGTGGCTCAGTGGTTAGCACTGCAGCCTTGCTGCACTGGGGTCCTGGGTTCAAATCCCACCAACGACAACATCTGCAAGGAGTTTGTATGTTCTCCCCGTGTTTGCGTGGGTTTCCCTCGGGTTCTCCGGTTTCCTCCCACACTCCAAAGACAAACTGATGGGGAATGTAGATTGTGAGCCCCAATGGGGACAGTGCCCATAATGTCTGTAAAGCGCTGTGGAATTAATGGTGCTATATAAGTGAGTAAAATGAATGAATGAATGAATGAAGACAATTCAACATCAAGTAAAGAGAGCCATTGATGTCCCCTCTATGTCACTTAGAAGTGCCATGTCCCTGTTGGGTACCTTGACATCCTGTTTTCCCGCAGTACTATGGGCTCAATTCCACTCTAGAGCATTACAGTGAGATGTGTTATATAATTAGTCATTTCTAGGGGGCCAGCTGGATAGTAAACTAATGTTATCCCCCCCGCTCGATCGAGTTCCTGGGGTGGTGGCTAGATGACAAAAACCTGTCCAGGGGGATCCCTGGGGGGTGAGCCCTTCCTGAGTGTTGGCTACTGATGCAAGTCCATCAGGTTGGGGAGCGCACTTAGGAGAAGAACTAGTCCAGGAGGTTTGGTCAGAAGAAGAAAAAAATTTCTCCTCTAATACCAAATTATTGGCGATTGATAAAGCAACAAACAAATTCCTTGTATCCCTGCAGGGCCAGAAATTTCAGGGTGTTCTCGGACAACCATGTAGCCGTGGCTTATATAATCCACCAAGGGGGTACACTATCAAAATCCTTAATGAAAGTGGCAGACAAGCTGTTGCAAAAGGCAGAAAAGCATCTACTCTCCCTTACTGCCTGTGATGAACCTGTAGCCGCCATCTTGGTAATGATAAATCATATCCAGGGATGGCCACACTTCAGCAGCCCCCACCCTTGGGACCTTCTGTTAAAACGTCAACTAGATAGTTTCCCCCCATCCAGGCTCCTGTAAGATAAGAAGCCTACTTAACACTTGAATGCTAGGAGCTTCAAAGACTTCGAGAGGAAACACAGCCAGCAGGGGGGGGTGCTTCGTCCATCTGTACCTGACCATTTGTCCCATAGGACTAGTTTCTTTGTCTGTCACAAGCATGGAGGCATAAGATATAGAAACATGAAAAGTACACGCATGTTGCATGGGATGGGCCAATAAAAAAATATCACGGCGTCCCGGAGCCATTGCGCACACAAGCCTCCGCGGTAGACGTTTGTACGTGCTCTGGAAGCCAAGATATAGCGCGGAGCCATTCCTGAGGACCGTATGGTATCATAATTGATATCAAAAGGTCGGTTACGGCGGCCCGAATCCATGGGAACCCCTGGGGGTATCATGAGACCATCCCAGAAGAAGTTATTGGGTTCCATAGAATTTGGGCTTCTGATCGAAGTTAGACCTGAGGGTGGAGACTGAGCCAGCTGACCTCACCAGCAGTGGGCGGGACAGGGCAGGTAAGATAGCAGGACAGACAAGAGACAAGTCAGTCTTGACCCAAGAGTGGGGTGCTGAACATCTGAGCACCAGCTGAGGCCACCAAGGGGAGGAGCAGTTTGACCATGCGGTGGTAGGCCTCAGCCTGTAACAAAGAACCGTGCCTGCGACCGCAGAATCCTCTCCCTGCGTCACAAGAAAATCAAGAAACCGGTAACTGATATGCTGTGGTGATTCTGTGTGTTGTATTCCATTGTTGTATAGTTTAGCCTGACCTTATACCTGTGTATATTTAGTTGTATATCGTGTATCTAGTGTATTATTATAATCAATTACCTCAAGTAATTGTGGGCCTGCCTTTTATTCTGCATAACGAACGCACGTCCGTGTGAGCTCGGCTCAAGCCAAAAACGCTACCCAGGGTTGGTTCCTGACCCGATATAGGCCCATTCACGGACTGGGCGTATATCTAAAATAGGGACTGGTGGCAGCATACCAACTGGGGATTGGGGAAGGCTGGTAGTGACGGTCGGAGGTTCAGATATATATATTCCTGGCGCGGCCAAGGAAGATATATATACCGCCCTCACTACAGAGGGCCCCGATACCCAGTAGGTTACAGGACAGTCTCCCTGGCGACCGCTTATCCTAGGTGCAGTTCCTTGACTGACCTGAGGCTAAGAGGGCGCTAGCGAGTTGTGCTGTGTAGTGACGTTACGGTTTAGTGACGTTGAAGGGATAACACACTACCGTGTTCCCTGCGCTGGTTGCAGCTTCCTGGCACTACTTTCTCTAGGTGCAGTACCTTGACTGACCTGAGAGGTAAGGGGGCGCCAGAGAGCTGCACCCACCGGCCGGCTTTCATCACATTGGTGGCAGAGCGGTGGGATTGCAGAATAATAGTGTTGTGGGACCCCTACTCCCAGGCACTAAAGACTGCCAGTGGTAACTTCCACTGCTGGAGTCTTAAGGTCAGCCCAACGTTAGACGGTCAGGCTAAAAGTATAACAAGGTGTGTGCAAACTCAGGGTTGCAGCGGTGTCGGTTACCAAGATGGCAGACGGCACCAGGAGCAAGACCCTGCAAGAGGCTAATGCTACGGTCCGTGTGGCAGGAGGGGAGGACATTGTTACTCATGGCGAGGAGGAGTCCAGCCCGGGCACCTCAGGGAGCCAGTCCCCAGTATACGGTCCCGCAGTGGGCTGCCCACCACCTACCCAGCCCAGCCTGTCCAGATCACAAGCCCTTTTACAAGCGGCTATGGCAAGTCTCCAGTCTCATGGCGATGCCGTCTACAAAACCCTCCTGGCAGCATCAGAGAAGGCAGCGGAGGAGGAGCGTGCAGAGCGGGCTGCGGAGCGGGCTGCGGAGCGGGCTGCGGAGCGTGAAGCTGCAGAGCGCCGGGAGGCTGCGGAGCGTGCAGAGCGAGCTGCGGAGCGCCAGCACCAACTGGACCTGGCCCAGCGGGGGCTTCCGCTAGAGCAACCAACCCATCAGGAGACCAAGTCGTCCAAAGTCCGAGCTGAGGACTTCCCTCTACTGGAGAAGGATGGGGACCTGGACTCCTTTCTGGTGGCATTTGAACGGACCTGTCTTCAGCACCATCTGGCCCGGGATCAGTGGGCCAGATACCTGACCCCCCGTTTGAGGGGTAAGTCCCTGGATGCCTTGGGGGACTTACCTGCCGGGGAGGTACAGAACTACGACTGCATCAAGCGGGCCCTGATCCGGCAGTACAACCTCACTCCCGAGTCGTACCGCCAGAAGTTCCGGAGCCTGCTGCGTGGCCCCAAGGACACCTGGACCGATCATATGCGGGCGCTGTTGAGAGCCGCAGAGCACTGGACCTCGGGTCTAGCGCTTACTACCCGCCAGGAGGTCCAGGAACTGTTCGTCACGGAGCAGTTCTTGTGGAACTGCCCAGAGGACCTCCGACAGTTCCTCCGTGACCGAAAACCAACAGGGGCTTCTGCTACAGCCGCCCTGGCAGACGAGTATGCCAATAACAGGGCGCCTGAGCTGAAGAAGTCTGCCAGCAGCACCTGGAGAGGGGGTAAGCCCAGTCATGCCCCTGTTTCCCCGGCCCCTAGAACACAAGGGGTGTATCCCCCTGTTGCCCTCTCCAGGCAAGGACCAGACGTAAGACGTTGTCATCTATGCAACAAACCAGGACACTTTAGGGCTGAGTGTCCCCAGCGCCAAAAGACCCCATCCCAGTCCCAGAGAGCGCCCAATGTTTTGTGTGTGGGAGGGGGTGGTGGTAGGTCCCTGGACAACATCCAACCCGTCACCATAGGCCGTTCTGCGGTCATGGGACTGCGGGACACGGGCGCTGAACGAACACTGGTACGGCCTGAGGTGGTGTCCCCCCAGGACTTGGTACCAGGAAAGACTCTTTCCGTCTCCGGGGTTGGAGGCGTGGAGCCGGCACTTCCCGTTGCCATGGTGTATTTGGACTGGGGTGCCGGAAGGGGGATGCGGGAGGTGGGAGTAACGCCAAATATTCCCGCAAATGTTTTATTAGGGACCGACTTGGGGCGTCTAGTATCGCAGTATGTACCCTCTGAACCCCCAAGTTCGGCCCCCCAAGAGTGTATTGATTTGTCTGCTGCTAATGCCAACCATGTTGTATGTAGTGTGCGTCCTGCTGAGGAGGAGGGAGTGAAACCTGAGGGTAACACCTGCACAGACACAACACAAACAGGGTTAGTGAAAGCAGGTGGGGAGTGTGGGGATGCCCGCAGAGGTGCTCAGCCGGCGTGCCGTGACCTCTTGTCCTCCGGTGAGGGAGGGGGCGGGCAGGATTCTGTAGAGGGAAGCTCAGGGATGGAGAGGGGGGCAGCTACCGGCAGTGTAGGGCTCCCAGGGGTATCCAGGCTGCTGAGTATAGGCCCACTGCAGGGGGAGGAACAGGCCATGGGAGGTGGGGGTGTCCCAAGAGAGGAGCCGCCAGGTAAGACCCCAGGGCAGGAGTTCCCCACATCCGAGATGTCCAAAGGCCTAGGAAGCCTGCCTGATCGGGCGGCTTGGTCAGAAACAGAGGGGAAGCAGGCACTACCCACGGTCACAGCGGTCATAGCCGCTGTCACCAGGAGTGGGAGCGCCGGAGCCCAAGGAGCCTTGCAGAGGTCCGACGGCTTCCCCACTTCTGACCAAGTGTCTGCCGGGTCAGACAGCGGCCAGGTGACATGCCCGGAGGGGCTGACAGAGGATGTGGCAGTTTCGTCGATTCTGGCCACATCAAGTCAGGAATTTCAGGCTGCGTTGGAAGCAGACGACAGCCTGAAAGCTCTCAAGGAACAGGCGGCACAGCCTCCCATGGAGTCAGACTGCGAGCGTGTGGTCTGGGACCAGGGACGGCTGTACCGGGTAACGGTCCAGCAGGGTTCACCGGAGGCGTGGCCCAGGGACCGACAGTTAGTGGTACCCTATCCGTTCAGGGCGGAATTGTTGCGGATCGCACACGAGATTCCGATGGCCGGACACCTAGGGATCGCTAAAACCAAGGCCAGGATAGCTCAGCATTTCTACTGGCCTGGGATGGGAGCCGCGGTGGGTGCCTACTGCCGTTCGTGTGACACCTGTCAGAGGGTGGGGAAGGCGGGGCCGCGCCCCAAAGCCCCACTGGTAACTCTGCCAATCATCGAAGAGCCTTTCTCGAGGGTCGCTGTGGATCTTATTGGACCTCTGTCCACTCCCAGCCACTCCGGGAAATGCTTCATACTCACGGTAGTGGACTATGCCACCCGGTACCCGGAAGCGGTAGCTTTGTCGTCCATTCGGGCCGACAAGGTGGCTACCGCCTTACTGGAGATCTTCTCCAGAGTGGGTTTCCCCCAAGAAATGCTCACCGACCGAGGGACCCAGTTCATGTCGCGGCTGATGGAGTCCCTCTGTAAGCAAATGCAGGTGCAACATCTGGTGGCCAGCCCGTATCACCCACAGACTAATGGCCTGTGTGAGCGGTTCAATGGCACCTTAAAGCAGATGCTTAAGATGTTGGTCGACTCCCACGGGAGAGACTGGGAGCGTTACCTCCCACACCTCCTATTTGCTTACCGGGAGGTTCCGCAGGCCTCAACGGGGTTCTCCCCCTTTGAGCTCCTGTACGGGCGACGGGTACGGGGCCCCCTGGCTCTGGTGAAGGAAGCATGGGAAGGGGATTTGGCCACCCCCGAGGTGTCGGTCATCGAGTATGTCGTGCGCCACCGGGACAGGATGATGGCCTTGGCAAAGCTGGTGCAGGACAATATGGCCCAGGCCCAGGCCGACCAGAAGCGGTGGTACGACCAGAATGCTTGTGAGAGGACCTACCAGGTGGGTCAAAAGGTGTGGGTACTGGTCCCCGTACCACAGAACAAGCTTCAGGCAGCCTGGGAAGGTCCCTACTTCGTGCACCAGAAACTCAATGCCGTCACCTATCTGGTCACCCTGGATCACGCCCGTGGAAGGAGGAAGGCCTTCCACGTGAACATGATGAAGGCTCATCATGAGCGGGAAGCGACTGCCCACCCAGTGTGCAACCTTCCCGAGGAAGGAGAGGTAGAAACCCTCCTGGATCTGCTCACCCAAGCCAAGGCGGGTGGGTCCATCGAGGATGTGGGGGTTGGCCACCAGCTCACGGAGGACCAACGGTCCCAGCTGGGGACCACCCTGCACCCCTTCCGGGGGCTGTTCAGCAGCCTGCCCGGAGGGACTGAGATGGCTGTCCACGACGTGGACACTGGCGATCACCCGCCGATCCGGCGTTCAGCATATCGGGTCTCTTTCGAGGTGCAGGGAAACATGCGCCAAGAGATAGACGAGATGCTGAAGCTGGGGGTGATCCAGGCATCCAGCAGCGCGTGGGCCTCGCCTGTAGTCCTCGTACCAAAGAAGGACCGAACTACACGGTTCTGCGTGGACTACCGGGGGCTCAACGCTGTAACGGCCACCGATGCGTTCCCCATACCACGCATCGATGACCTGCTCGATCGGATGGCCGGGGCTAAGTACCTGACCATCATGGATCTGAGCCGGGGGTACTGGCAGATTCCTCTGACCCCCGCGGCAAGGGAACGCTCTGCCTTTATCACCCCTTTTGGACTGTACGAGTCCACAGTGATGCCATTCGGCATGAAGAATGCCCCTGCCACTTTTCAGCGGATGGTCAATACGCTGCTTGAGGGACTTGAAGGGTACGCGGCTGCGTACTTGGACGATATTGCAGTCTTCAGTCCCACTTGGGAGGATCACCTAGAGCACCTGCGGCAGGTGCTCGGTCGGATCCACCGGGCAGGCTTGACCATCAAGCCGGAAAAGTGCCAGCTGGGCATGAGTGAGGTCCTCTACCTGGGTCACCGGGTAGGCGGGGGGGTTCTGAAGCCAGAACCGGGGAAAGTGGATGCCATCGCATCCTGGCCCACTCCTAGGACCAAAAAGCAGGTGATGTCCTTCTTGGGGACCGCCGGGTACTATAGGAGGTTCGTCCCACACTATAGCACCCTGGCCAAGCCCCTGACGGACCTCACCAAGAAGAAGCTGCCCGTCGCAGTCGACTGGACAGTCGCCTGCGAGACAGCTTTCGGGGCACTCAAGGCCGCCCTAAGTAGCTCCCCTGTACTGCAAGCTGCCGACTTCGACCGGCCGTTTGTGGTACAGACCGACGCCAGTGACTTTGGCCTCGGTGCTGTGCTAAGTCAGGTCAACACGACAGGCCAGGAACATCCTGTCTTGTACCTGAGCAGGAAGCTACTGCCCCGGGAGGTGGCTTACTCCACGGTGGAAAAAGAATGCCTGGCAATTGTATGGGCCCTGCAGCGTCTGCAGCCCTACTTGTACGGGAGCCATTTCACCGTGGAGACGGACCACAACCCCCTCAGCTGGTTACACACGGTCTCTGGGTCGAATGGCAGGTTGCTACGCTGGAGCCTCGCTCTCCAGCAGTACCACTTCTCCATTCGCCACAGAAGAGGCCGTGACCACGGTAACGCTGACGGGTTATCCCGGCAAGGGGAGGGTGCAGAAGGACGCACGGGGGAACACAGGAATGTGCTACCCCCTCGCGCCCTCGTATAGGGGGAGGTGTGATGAACCTGTAGCCGCCATCTTGGTAATGATAAATCATATCCAGGGATGGCCACACTTCAGCAGCCCCCACCCTTGGGACCTTCTGTTAAAACGTCAACTAGATAGTTTCCCCCCATCCAGGCTCCTGTAAGATAAGAAGCCTACTTAACACTTGAATGCTAGGAGCTTCAAAGACTTCGAGAGGAAACACAGCCAGCAGGGGGGGGTGCTTCGTCCATCTGTACCTGACCATTTGTCCCATAGGACTAGTTTCTTTGTCTGTCACAAGCATGGAGGCATAAGATATAGAAACATGAAAAGTACACGCATGTTGCATGGGATGGGCCAATAAAAAAATATCACGGCGTCCCGGAGCCATTGCGCACACAAGCCTCCGCGGTAGACGTTTGTACGTGCTCTGGAAGCCAAGATATAGCGCGGAGCCATTCCTGAGGACCGTATGGTATCATAATTGATATCAAAAGGTCGGTTACGGCGGCCCGAATCCATGGGAACCCCTGGGGGTATCATGAGACCATCCCAGAAGAAGTTATTGGGTTCCATAGAATTTGGGCTTCTGATCGAAGTTAGACCTGAGGGTGGAGACTGAGCCAGCTGACCTCACCAGCAGTGGGCGGGACAGGGCAGGTAAGATAGCAGGACAGACAAGAGACAAGTCAGTCTTGACCCAAGAGTGGGGTGCTGAACATCTGAGCACCAGCTGAGGCCACCAAGGGGAGGAGCAGTTTGACCATGCGGTGGTAGGCCTCAGCCTGTAACAAAGAACCGTGCCTGCGACCGCAGAATCCTCTCCCTGCGTCACAAGAAAATCAAGAAACCGGTAACTGATATGCTGTGGTGATTCTGTGTGTTGTATTCCATTGTTGTATAGTTTAGCCTGACCTTATACCTGTGTATATTTAGTTGTATATCGTGTATCTAGTGTATTATTATAATCAATTACCTCAAGTAATTGTGGGCCTGCCTTTTATTCTGCATAACGAACGCACGTCCGTGTGAGCTCGGCTCAAGCCAAAAACGCTACCCAGGGTTGGTTCCTGACCCGATATAGGCCCATTCACGGACTGGGCGTATATCTAAAATAGGGACTGGTGGCAGCATACCAACTGGGGATTGGGGAAGGCTGGTAGTGACGGTCGGAGGTTCAGATATATATATTCCTGGCGCGGCCAAGGAAGATATATATACCGCCCTCACTACAGAGGGCCCCGATACCCAGTAGGTTACAGGACAGTCTCCCTGGCGACCGCTTATCCTAGGTGCAGTTCCTTGACTGACCTGAGGCTAAGAGGGCGCTAGCGAGTTGTGCTGTGTAGTGACGTTACGGTTTAGTGACGTTGAAGGGATAACACACTACCGTGTTCCCTGCGCTGGTTGCAGCTTCCTGGCACTACTTTCTCTAGGTGCAGTACCTTGACTGACCTGAGAGGTAAGGGGGCGCCAGAGAGCTGCACCCACCGGCCGGCTTTCATCACACTGCCTTACACATAAAAGGAAGCAAATACACCAAGGCAGATTTCCTGAGCCGCAGTACTTTAAAGGAGGGAGAATGGGTTCTAAATCAACAACTCTTCTCTCACATGACCCGGATGTGGGGTCTTCCAGTGGTGGACCTATTTGCCACCAAACAAAATCGAAGAGTTAAGGAATTCTGCTCCTTAAATCCCAGGGAAAATCTCCTGGTTGTGGACTCTCTCATGATTCCATGGACGTTCAGTCTGGCTTATGCCTTTCCCCCGTTATCCCTGCTTCCTGCAGTCATAAGGAAAGTCAGGACAGACAGAGCACGGATACACCGGGAAATGTCGGTGACAGACTCGTGGATTCTGCCAGAACTCCCGGACCTCCTCTCAGGGGCCAATTGTCCACCCACCAGCTCCGGGACTACATCTGACGGCGTGGAATTTGAAAGGGCATTATTAGAGAAGAAAGGGTTTTCATCCAATTTAATAGAAACCCTTTTGTGCAGTAGGAAGCCTTTTACCACACGTACAGTGGGTACGGAAAGTATTCAGACCCCTTTCAATTTTTCACTCTTTACTTCATTACAGCCATTTGGTAAATTCTAAAAAGTTCATTTTTTTCTCATTAATGTACACTCTGCACCCCATCTTGACTGAAAAAAATCAGAAATGTAGAAATTAAAAAAAAAAAAGAAAAACTGAAATATCACATGGTCATAAGTATTCAGACCCTTTGCTCAGTATTGAGTAGAAGCACCCCTTTGAGCTACTACAGCCTTGAGTCTTCTTGTGAATGATGCAACAAGTTTTTCACACCTAGGTGGTTAAAAAATAATAATTTTGGGGGATTAGCTCATTGTTGTGAATTGGATTGTTGTTGTACTAACCTTTGCTTTCCTCTCATGCTGTGTAAACCAAACTGAGGTGAGAGAGAGGTACTGCCCTTTTAAAGCCTGTAGGTTTCCTGTCCTTGGTGGGCGGATCCCCTCTCTCGTGGTGCTGTCATGGGTAGTGTTGAGCGATACCTTCCGATATCGGGAAATATCGGATCGGATTGGATCGGACCGATACCGAAAAAGTATCGGATATCGCCGATTCCGATACCGGAAACCAATGCAAGTCAATGGGACAGAAATATCGGAATGAAAATAAACCCTTTCTTTCCTTGTAGGTTAATTCTACATGAAGGAAAACAACTAAGAATAATGTAGAATGTATTGGGGGAGGTGGGGGAGACAATAAAGGCATAGAGGTTTAGCCCAATCAAATGGAATAGCAGGAATTAATATTTTTTTTAAGACGTTCTGAGTTACGGAAATATTGACTATGTTAAGTATTTTTATATTTTGTCAGATATTTATGTTTCACTACTTCCATGCTCTTCACCTTCTTTTTTACTTCTCCCACACTTTCTCCTTCATCATCCTCTGCATCTTTTTCATCCACTTCTTCTTCACCTTCTTCATCTTCTTCTTCTTCACCTTCTTCGTATTATTCTTTTTTTTTCATTCTTCATATTCTTCTTCTTCATCATATTCTTATTTGTGACAGGCATTCCTGTAGTTGTTATCTATAAAAGTTTGAACATTACACCTTTCGTTCTGCCCGTCACAAAAGATTTACAACAGGATTTGTCCGCGTTCAGTTTGGCCTGCAGCAGCAGGTCTTTTCCAGGGGCACCACGAGGAGGAACGGACTCACCCCCATACACTGCTTAGTCATCTTCTGCTTATAATTTAGATATTATCTTTTGCTCTGATTTTTAGTCTTATGCTTAATGTTCTTCCGCTTTTTGTTCTGCAGCTTCTTGTATTTCTGCTTCTTGGTTTTCTGTCTCTTGTTCTTCTGTATCTTGATGGTTGTCTTCTCTTCTTTGTCCTCTTGGTCAACTTCTTCAGGGTCATCTTCTTGGTCTTCTTCGGGGTGGTCTTCAGGGTCGTCGTCTTCGGGGGTCCTCGTCTTCGGGGTCCTCGTCTTCTGGGTCCTCGTCTTCGGGGTCCTCGTCTTCTTCGGGGTGGTCTTCAGGGTCCTCGTCTTCTTCGGGGTGGTCTTCAGAGTCCTCGTCTTCTTCAGGGTGGTCTTCAGGGTCCTCGTCTTCAGGGTCGTCGTCTTCGGGGTCCTCGTCTTCTTAGGGTTGGTCTTCAGGGTCCTCGTCTTCAGGGTCCTCGTCCGGGAGATCCAGAGTGATTAACAAGAACCATTTCAAAAAGCTTGAACTTGGAAATGTAGCAGAAGGTACAAGAAAGCTGAGGAACTACCGAGGACCAGGTGACGGTACTGGAACCCGGATGGGTAGCAGAAGGTACAAGAGCCAATGGAACTGCCGAAGACCAGCTGACGGTACTGGAACTCGGTTAATAAGCAGGAGGTACCTGTGCCAGAAAGCACTACCAAGGACCATCAGACGTTGGTGGAACTTGGATACCGAGAAGGAGGCACCTAATCCAAAGGCACTGCCGAGAACCAGCTGACGGTACTGGAACCCGGATGGGTAGCAGAAGGTACCCATGTAAAAAAAAGTTCAAGGCCGCGAGCCGGCCGCAGTTACCAAAACCCACAGTCCTACAGGGGGTGCTTGTCCTATTGGCACTATGGAACCAGCCTTCATTGCCAGATCCCGCAGCCCACATAGGAGTCACCTAAACTGCAGGCACCATAGAGTCGGCTAACCCGACCGCAACACGACAGGACAACGCATTGGAGGCAAAGTGACGTTGACACTACCCGGAAACAGCTGGCGTGCTAGAACCAGGCTGGGCAGGAGGGAGTACCCGTGACAAAGACACTGCCGAGAACCAGCTGACAGTACTGGAACCCGGATGGGTAGCAGAAGGTACAAGAGCCAATGGAACTGCCGAAGACCAGCTGACGGTACTGGAACTCGGTTACTAAGCAGGAGGTACCTGTGCCAGAAAGCACTACCAAGGACCAGCAGACATTGATGGAACTTGGATACCGAGAAGGAGGCACCTAATCCAAAGGCACTGCTGAGAACCAGCTGACGATACTGGAACCCGGATGGGTAGCAGAAGGTACCCATGTAAAAAAAAGTTCAAGGTCGCGAGCCGGCCGCAGTTACCAAAACCCACAGTCCTACAGGGGGTGCTTGTCCTATTGTCACTATGGAACCAGCCTTCATTGCCAGATCCCGCAGCCCACATAGGAGTCACCTAAACTGCAGGCACCATAGAGTCGGCTAACCCGACCGCAACACGACAGGACAACGCATTGGAGGCAAAGTGATGTTGACACTACCCGGAAACAGCTGGCGTGCTGGAACCAGGCTGGGCAGGAGGGAGTACCCGTGCCAAAGTCACTGTCGAGAACCAGCTGACGGTACTGGAACCCGGATGGGTAGTAGAAGGTACAAGAGCAAATGGAACTACCGAGGACCAGCTGACGGTACTGGAACCCGGATGGGTAGCAGAAGGTACAAGAGCCAATGGAACTGCCAAAGACCAGCTGACGGTACTGGAACACAGTTACTAAGCAGGAGGTACCTGTGCCAGAAAGCACTACCAAGAACCAGCAGATGTTGGTGGAACTTGGATACCGAGAAGGAGGCACCTAATCCAAAGGCACTGCCGAGAACCAGCTGACGGTACTGGAACCCGGATGGCTAGTAGAAGGTACAAGAGCAAATGGAACTACCGAGAACCAGCTGGCGGTGCTGGAACCCAGGGTAAATACTAAAAACAGAGTGGAGCCAGAGGTGTAATTGGAGCAAGTTTTAAATCAGTAGTACAGTGGATGTGGACAAAGCAGGAGAATTTGCCGGACACACAGCAGGGGAACAGCTGACGTTACTGAACCCCAATAACACGGCAGCAAGTGTTGACTGTGCAGACGGCACTTCCGAGCGCCAACTGGCGGTGTTGGAGCTCAGGGATAATACTGAAAACAGAGGAGCCAGAGGTGTATTTGCAGGAGGTTTTAAATCAGTTGTACAGTGGATGTGGACAGAGCAGGAGAAATTGCCGTCCGCACAGCAGGGGAACAGCTGACGTTACTGAACCCCAATAACATGGCAGCAAGTGTTGACTGTGCAGACGGCACTTCCGAGCGCCAACTGGCGGTGTTGGAGCTCAGGGATAATACTGAAAACAGAGGAGCCAGAGGTGTATTTGGAGGAGGTTTTAAATCAGTAGTACAGTGGATGTGGACAGAGCAGGAGAAATTGCCGTCCGCACAGCAGGGGAACAGCTGACGTTACTGAACCCCAATAACAAGGCAGCAAGTGTTGACTGTGCAGACGGCACTTCCGAGCGCCAACTGGCGGTGTTGGAGCTCAGGGATTATACTGAAAACAGAGGAGCCAGAGGTGTAATTGGAGCAACTTTAAAATCTGTAGTAGTGAGAATGTGGACAGAGCAGGAGAAATTGCCGTCCGCACAGCAGGGGAACAGCTGACGTTACTGAACCCCAATAACACGGCAGCAAGTGTTGACTGTGCAGACGGCACTTCCGAGCGCCAACTGGCGGTGTTGGAGCTCAGGGATAATACTGAAAACAGACGAGCCAGAGGTGTAATTGGAGCAACTTTAAAATCTGTAGTAGTGAGAATGTGGACAGAGCAGGAGAAATTGCCGTCCGCACAGCAGGGGAACAGCTGACGTTACTGAACCCCAATAACATGGCAGCAAGTGTTGACTGTGAAGACGGCACTTCCGAGCGCCAACTGGCGGTGTTGGAGCTCATGGATAATACTGAAAACAGAGGAGCCAGAGGTGTATTTGGAGGAGGTTTTAAATCAGTAGTACAGTGGATGTGGACAGAGCAGGAGAAATTGCCGTCCTCACAACAGGGGAACAGCTGACGTTACTAAACCCCAATAACTCGGCAGCAAGTGTTGACTGTGCAGACCGCACTTCCAAGCGCCAACTGGCGGTGTTGGAGCTCAGGGATAATACTGAAAACAGAGGAGCCAGAGGTGTAATTGGAGGAGGTTTTAAATCAGTAGTACAGTGGATGTGGACAGAGCAGGAGAAATTGCCGTCCGCACAGCAGGGGAACAGCTGACGTTACTGAACCCCAATAACACGGCAGCAAGTGTTGACTGTGCAGACGGCACTTCCGAGCGCCAACTGGCGGTGTTGGAGCTCAGGGATTACACTGAAAACAGAGGAGCCAGAGGTGTAATTGGAGCAACTTTAAAATCTGTAGTAGTGAGAATGTGGACAGAGCAGGAGAAATTGACGTCCGCACAGCCGGGGAACAGCTAACGTTACTGAACCCCAATGACACGGCAGCAAGTGTTGACTGTGCAGACGGCACTTCCGAGCGCCAACTGGCGGTGTTGGAGCTCAGGGATTACAGTTCAGGTGGTAGAAACATGAACAGAACAGGAGACCTGGATACTGTTGCCAACCAATTATTTATTCTGGAAGAGGACTGGCAAATTCATGAGAGATCCAGGCCTTGTTCATTTTGAGAAAAGTAAGCCGGTCAACGTTATCGGAGGATAGTCGCATGCGACGGTCTGTTAGTACACCACCTGCGGCACTAAAGACGCGTTCCGATAATACACTAGCAGCAGGGCAAGCTAGCACCTCCAATGCATACTGACTAAGCTCTGGCCATGTATCCAGCTTACAGACCCAAAACTTGAAGGGAGAAGAGCCGTCTGGGAGTACACTAAGAGGGCAAGACATGTAGTCTGTCACCATCTGACGGAAACGTTGCCTCCTGCTGACTGGAGCCGTCTGTGATGGTGTAGACATTTGTGGCGGCGGGGACACAAAACTTTGCCACATTTCGGCCATTCTGGTCTTGCCTTGTGCTGAGGCGCTGCTTCTGCTCCCTCTTTGTGCAGAGCTTCCTCCACTGCCTCGACGCACTGAGCTGCTTTGTAAAGCACTAGCAGCACTGCTCTCGGTTGGAATGGAGAACATGATGGAATGCACCAGTGCGTCTTGGTACTCCCGCATTTTACGCTCCCGGTTCAACGGTGTTATGAGGCTTTGTAAGTTGTCCCGGTAGCGAGGATCTAGAAGGGTGGACACCCAATAATCAGCCGTGTTGAGAATGTGGGCGATGCGGCGGTCGTTTCTCAGGCACTGCAGCATGAAATCAACCATGTGCTGCAGACTGCCAACTGGCCAAGAAACGCTGTCCCCTGCTTGAGGCGTGATCTCTGCCTGCTCTGCATCACCCCACCCTCGCTCTAGATACTGACTACTAGAGCATTGTGTACCTCCCTCCTCTGGACAGATGTCTTCCTCATCCATTGACTCCTCCTCATCCTCCTCACAAAGTGTCCCCTGCCTAGGCCTTTGTGAGGAACCACGTTGCGCAGACTGTAGAGAAGCAGATGGCATTTGTGACTCCTCATCCTCCACCTCTTCCAAAACCTCGTCCCTTAGTGCTTGCAGTGTTTTTTCAAGCAGGCAGATAAGGGGGATAGTCATGCTGACTAGTGCATCATCTGCACTCGCCATCCGCGTGGAATAATCGAAGGCACGCAAAATGTGGCAAATGTCCTTCATAGAGGCCCACTCAGTGGTGGTGAAGTGTGAACGGCGCGCACTGCGACTTGTTTGCGCCTGCTGCAGCTGGTACTCCATTACTGCTGCCTGCTGCTCACACAACCTCTCCAACATATGTAACGTTGAATTCCACCTGGTGGGTAGGTCACATATGATGCGATGTTCCGGAAGACGTAATCGGCGCTGCAGAGCTGCAATGCGTGATCTTGCATTGCTGGAACGCCGCAAGTGAGCGCACTCTATGCGGACCTTGTGAAGCAGTGCATCAAGATCCGGATAGTCCCTCAAAAAACTCTGCACGACCAAGTTGAGCACATGTGCCAGACATGGGATGTGAGTGAGGCTGCCTAGGCCCAGAGCTGCCACCAGATTTCGGCCATTGTCACACACTACCATGCCTGGCTGGAGATTCGCTGGCACAAATCACATGTCGCTCTGCTGCTTGATAGCATTCCAGAGCTCCTGCGCTGTGTGGCTTCGATTCCCCAAAGAAATTAATTTTAATACGGCCTGTTGACGTTTGGCCACGGCTGTGCTCATATTGGTCACCATAATAGGTAACCGTTCACGGGTCGATGTGGAGGTAGACCGTGACGGCTCCTGCAGCGCTGATTCAGAGGAACTGGAGTATGAGGAGGAGTCAGTGTGTACAGACTGGATTCCTGCAATCCTTGGAGTTGGCAGAAAACGTACAGCGCCACTCTCAAGATCTGTACCCGGCTCCACAACATTTACCCAATGGGCAGTGAGGGAAAGGTATCGTCCCTGTCCATGCTTACTGGTCCACGCATCGGTGGTCAGGTGGACCTTGCTACTGACGGCGTTTTGTAGCGCATGTTTAATTTTTCCCTCCACATGATGTTGCAGGGCAGGGACGGCTTGCCTGCTGAAATAAAAGCGGCTGGGCACGTTGTATTGTGGGACTGCCAATGCCATAAAGTTACGGAATGTGTCAGTCTCCACCAGCCTGAATGATAGCATTTCAAGGGCCAGTAGTTTAGCAATGCCAGCATTCAGAGCCTGTGCTCGGGGGTGGTTTGCCGAGTATGGGCGCCTTTTCTCCCATGCCTGTGCTAACGATGGCTGTAGACTGGCGTGGGAGTGTGAGGATGACTGGGAAAGTGGTGCTGTGGGTGGAATTACACTGTGTCTCTGTACAACAGTGCCAGAGATTCTTCCATGGCGATTCTGTGAGGAAGCCGAACCAGCTGTGTGTGAGCTGGAGGAAGAGGCTACAACACGAGCTGAAGAGGTGGTAGGTGGCGCTGTAGGTTGGCCTAGGTCTTCAGTGTGTTTTTGTAACTCCACCACGTGCTTGGTCCGCACATGTTTCCACATATTTGTGGTATTGAGGTTGCTGACACTTTTCCCTCTTTTCACCTTCTGATTACACAGCTTGCATTTGACAAAGCAAATGTCATCTGCAACTGTGTCAAAAAAGGACCAGGCACTGCAAGTCTTGGGAGCGCCCGCTTTGGATTTTGGAAGAGCCATGCTCCTAATGGGTGCCGAAGTGGAGGCTACAGGCAACCAAGTCTGCCCCCTCCCTCTCCCTCCTTTTTGGGCTGTTCGGGGAATCTCTTCCTCAGAGCTGCTCCCACCACCTTCCTGTCCCTCACGCCATGATGGGTCAAGGACCTCATCATCTACACCACCCTTTTCAAACAACTGCTTCTCCTGGGTAGTCTCGACAGCACAGTACGCACCAGAAAGTGGCACCTGAGTCTCATCATCAGATGCGTACTGAGGTGTGCTGCTGACCATAGGCACTGGCCCACCCGCCTCTTCAGATTCAGAGAGACAAAACGATTGAGCATCACTGCATACTACCTCTTCTTCAAATTCTCGAATTCTGCTTGGCTGGCCCCCTCTTTCCAAGCCAAGAGATTCAGAGAACAGAAGTAGAGATGGCTCCTGTCCAGGGCTCTCTGACTGCCTGGGCAATTTGGCAGGTGGTGAAGAGACAGATGGGTGCTCTTCAGTGCTCAGGACCTGAGA
Organism: Phyllobates terribilis; assembly: GCF_046119375.1. Classification (NCBI taxonomy): domain Eukaryota; kingdom Metazoa; phylum Chordata; class Amphibia; order Anura; family Dendrobatidae; genus Phyllobates; species Phyllobates terribilis. Next base: position 49,892,767 of record NW_027362765.1, read on the forward strand.
GGATCTGGAACTAATTGAAGTCGATGTGTTAGCTGCCATCCATCTGACAACGGCTTCAATTTGGTCCTCCCGCAGCAGTGGGGTACGGCTAGCTCCTACAAAGCTGCGCATAAAGGACTGTTCCCTGGTAAAACTGGGGGATGCTGAGTCACTGGTGCCCGCAGCAGGCACAGAATCCCCACGTCCTCTCCCTGCAGGCACAGAATCCTCACGTCCTCTCCCTGCAGAAACTCCACGCCCACGACCACATGCCTTACTCCCTGCCTTCTTCATCTTGGTAGACTGATAAAGATAGGCAGAAAAGTACTAAGGGCTTAGTGTGCTTATTCCTGAACAGCTGCTAACAGGTATAAGAAACGCTAATTTTATAAAGTGTGGACTAGACTTTAATATGAGCTAATGTGGCCTACACAACTGTAAAGTGGAGTGTTTGGTGAACTTTATTTAGGTTTTTTTTGTCACAAAAAGACACTGGATGTGCCTAAAGATGTAATAACGATAGTATCACAAACTTTTTGTAGCTATTACAATGTAGGAAGGTAACCTACAATGCAATAGATGAGGCTACAAAAAATAGGCTAATACTAATCTGGCTGGGGCTGCAGGGCCCAATGCTGCAGAAAGGCTCCTCTAACTACTCCTATATAGTGTGTTTGGAACCAATTTAGCTGAATACGGATGGAACCACCACACTAATAGGAGAAATCAGGAAAAATTATGAATTGGCAAAAAAGGACAATGTATGAGGCAGTGACACACACTGAGTGCACTACAACCAGACGTGGTTGAAGCACACACTACAGGGTGAGCTGCACTCACACCAGACCTTGCAGACAGCGGTGAACAGTACAGATGCAGAGCTCTGTGCACTAGCGCTGCAAGACCAAAAAAATTTCTCTATCTACTCCTATATAGTGTGTTTGGAACCAATTTAGCTGAATACGGATGGAACCACCACACTAATAGGAGATATCAGGAAAAATTATGAATTGGCAAAAAAGGACAATGTATGAGGCAGTGACACACACTGAGTGCACTACAACCAGACGTGGTTGAAGCACACACTACAGGGTGAGCTGCACTCACACACCAGACCTTGCAGACAGCGGTGAACAGTACAGATGCAGAGCACTGTGCACTAGTGCTGCAAGACCAAAAAAAATTCTCTATCTACTCCTATGTAGTGTGTTTGGAACCAATTTAGCTGAATACGGATGGAACCACCACACTAATAGGAGATATCAGGAAAAATTATGAATTGGCAAAAAAGGACAATGTATGAGGCAGTGACACACACTGAGTGCACTATAACCAGACGTGGCTGAAGCACACACTACAGGGTGAGCTGCACTCACACACACAGACCTTGCAGACAGCGGTGAACAGCACAGAGAACTGTGCACTAGCGCTGCAAGGCACAGCGATTTATAAAGTAGCTTGGGTAAAGCAGAATAGAGCAAATAGGTAGCTAAAACTGTCTCTCAGAACAACAGCATCCTATCCCTAACTGAATTCACAGCAGAGTGAGCTGAAAATGGCGGCGGCGGCTTTTATAGTGCATCATGACATAATTTCAGCAGCCATTCACAGCCATGCCATTAGTTAAGATGCCTACATGCCTAACAGGATGTGCCCACACTTTTTAGGATCCTCATTGGCTGAATAAAATGAAAATGGCTCATTGCATTATGGGAACTTCCGATTCCGGTATACGATATTGCAAAAGTATCGAAATTAAGTATCGGAATTCCGATACCGCGAATATCGGCCGATACCCGATATTTCAGTATCGGAATGCTCAACACTAGTCATGGGCTCTTACCTGTTACCGGTAAGTAACTAAGACTTTTTTTATTTAGAAAAAAAAAGCAACAATTGGAGGTTGATCACTGATGTGCGTCAGTGATCAGTGCTCGATGGCTGTAGGATGAACGCAAGGATAATTCTTTTTTTCAACGCTGACACTACCTCAATTCAGTAAAAAATACCGTAGTAGATGACAATTGCTACGGTATATTTTTACTCTTTACTAACTCAATTCAGTAAAAAATACTGTAGCAGGCGACGATTACTACAGTATATTTTTACTGTCCCTAATCTAGTCCTATCAACTAATCTAAATGATTTTTTATGATTCTTTTTTCACAAAGAAAAACAAAACAACCTGAGGCCAGCGCTCGATGGACGTAGTGCAAAAATAGGGATAAAAATAAAAATAGGGGGAAAAAAAAGTCCTTGCCAAAAACTAGCACGGGTGCTAATCAGCGGCTGCAGGACGCACATACAAAGTGGTGCAAAGGGGGAGGGAGGGAAATAGTGAAAAAAAGTTGTGGAAAACAGCAAGCACGAATGCGGATCAGTGATTTGGCGGCCGCTGGATGCACGCGCGAAGGTGGTGCAAAGGAGAGTGGGAGAAAAATTGACAGGGACAAAAAAAACTCCTGGAAAACAGCAAGCACGGACATTAATCATTGATTTGCATGATTGATCAGCGCTTGGCCGCTGCAGGAAGCACAAAAATGAAAAAAAAACTGCCAAAAATCGAGTCTTCAAGTACTGATCAGCGTTATGTGGAAAAAAGGGGGGAGATGGGGGAGAGGGTGATTAGGAGATATCGGGCAAGGTTTAGGAACTCTTCTTTCTTCTTCTTTTCAGTAGGAGAAGTGATTCAAAGGCAGCAGCAAGATCTGTGATGGCACAAGCCCAGCACGGTGCACAGACAGACTGAGTGACCGCCCTTTACAAGTCCGTAGCTAGAATGAGGAAGTTCTCTGATGCGTCTGTGCGCTCTGATTGGTGCAATGTCATCATCGATCTCACCAATCTGAGCTGGCTCAGATGAGGCTGGCATTGCCAGGCACCATCTTATGATTGGTGCTCTTACAGCACCAATCATAGGCTGGACATCAGTGTTTCAGGCAATCTGATTGCCTGAAACACGAGAAATACTGTGATTGGCTGTTCAGAATTGAACAGTCAATCACAGCAATCGTTCTTGCTGGTGGTCGTTTCCACCGCCTGGGATTACATGTACCCTGAGGTAAGATTGCGCCAGAACATTAATGCGATCACCGTGACTGCAGTCGTGGTGCCGCATTAAAGATATGACGTGTCCATACATCTAGGGTGTTAAGTACCAGGAGACCTGGACGTATGGATATGTCTAAGGTCGTAACGGGGTTAATAATGTTGTGTATGCATTATAGAGCTCAACACGTGTTCAATTGACTCTAAGGGGAACTCAATATCCATATTTTACAGGCAAACTCAGAGTTTTTATATTATACCATTCAATGCAAGTCAATTTTCTACATGGGATCCTTTTATGATTTTACATAGACTCATATTCTCTCCATTCAGGTCCTCACAATATTGGATCTTTTTAGTGGAGATATTCTACATTTTCCTGATTTGAGCCATCAAGGCCATCAAGAATGGATAGGGACCGGGACAAGATGGCGGAGAGGATATTACACCTCACCCTAGAGATCCTCTTCCGGCTTACTGGAGAGGTGAGAGATTCTGATGACGTCACATTGCATCATTCTTATCTATGGGAATAACAGATGGACAGAACTGGAGAGGTGAGGACTCTGGAAATGTCTGTAGTGAGATTTATTAATGTGTCTCTCCATAACCAGGATTACACAGTAGTGAAGAAGACCTCTAGTGAGTGCTGTCAGGACCCTGTGTCTGAGGGATGGAGAAGACCCCTGAGCCCAATCACAGGGCCTCCACCTCACCCCCTGATACATAACATCAATGACCAGAAGATCCTAGAACTCACCTACAAGATGATTGAGCTGCTGACTGGAGAGGTGACACTGCTGGGAATGCTGGGACATTATACAGTAACACTATAAAGGGATCAGGGGATGATGGTATCATTGTATGTGTCAGGTTCCTATAAGGTGTCAGGATGTCACCGTCTATTTCTCCATGGAGGAGTGGGAGTATTTAGAAGGACACACAGATCTGTACAAGGATATCATGATGGAAGTTCTCCAGCCCATCACAGCAACAGGTAATAAAGGTGGACTAAATAATTCTAATAATTCTGCAGGTGTCTACACCACACTGCACATTAAAAATCTTCTCTGATTGTAGAGAAGATTGAAGCAGAGTTTTAAAAGGTTGCGTTTTTTTCTGGTTCCACATAGAAGTGTATAGAGAAAAAAAGCTCAAACAGTGAAGTTCAGTAGCGCTTTAGACGCACAGTAGGCGAGGTTTTTATAAAATCACACCCACTTTGCTTGGATATTTAGACTGTGTTCACATGTAGTGTAAATCTTGCATTTTTTTCTGCTGTTTTGTTTTTGCTCAGAAATTCTGCTGTGTTTTAACTGTCCAAGCAAAGTTGATGTGATTTCATGAAAACTCCTGACTGCTGTGCGCCTAAGCTTTTCTGTAGTATAAAAAAACGCTTCAATTAAGAGGGAAAATGCATAAGATGCAATAAGCAGAGAAGATTGTTATTGTGTAGTTTGGTGCAGACACCTGCAGAAAACCAAAAACACAGTATTTATGCAACGTATGAACGCGGCCTTAACGACACAAAAAAAGCAAGACCTATAGTAAAACTATAAAGTTATGGGTGATATAACTATAAATAAATGGATGAAAAAATAAATCCATAGGTCTCAACCATCCTGAAACAGCGTTCTATATTTGGGTGTTTGCAGCGCTGTCCCGGACGGTGTGCTCATTCCCTGCTACTATGCCTCCTCTGACTATTCCTCCTGCCAGGGTAGAAAGAAATGGTAAATGGGTATGGTCAAAGTTTGTCGCTTTTTCAGTCCTATAGAAGTTAGGAGGTATGTAACTGTACTATCTATCTATCGATAGATAGATATTTATGAGAACTATTTAGTGACTGAGATTGTACAGGGCGGTGCATGTTCCATATCTTAGTATTTGTACGAAAAATAATTGTTAGCAATACTCCATGAAGTTCAACAAGGTCCCCTTTTTTTTGCCTGAAAGTTAAAATGTAGTAATTTAGCTGGCGGTCGCGTGACCTGTCACATGACTAAATGACGTCATGGAAGGTCCTTTTACACCATTGCGAACCGCTGGGGAGCCAAGACGCATTGCTGAGGAGACCGGGGGCCATCGGAAGGTAAGTATAATGTTTTTTTTTTAATTTTAATTATTTTTTAACTACAGGTACTATGGTACCCGGGTCTGGAGGAGAGTCTCCTCTTCTCCAAACCCGGTTACCATCCGCACATTGAATCGCTTAATATCCGCATGTGCACATGTACTCATGGACATGCTGCGGATTTTTCCGCAATGATAATCCACAGCGGAAATTTCCGCAGCATTTGCACAGCACATGCGGATTATCATTGGGGACCATGGGGCACGTATTACGAAGCGTTTTTTAAGCGTTTTCGCTGCGGAAATTCCGCGGCAAAACGCTTGAAAAACGCATAATGGGCACGCAGCCTTAAAGGAAAAAGGGAAGATTATTTTTGGGTATTGAATAAAAGGTAGATATCAGGTGGGAGAGTTAAGCACAAGCACCAGCTCCAACTCGGTAAAAGTAGGCAAGTTCCATGGTCTTGCACCCATCTATGCACTGATTTCGTGTTTGATACATAGGTAATTAAAAATCTGGGCATGTTTCAGATCATAGCTGGTCTGCAAAACAGGAAAGTTCATTATCCCCTCTTCTGTACATACCTGGCATATAAGCCATTCCAATCGTTTCCCCCATCCCTGGTCCCCAGAGAGGGACAATAGTTCCGAGACAAAAATTTTATATCTGATTGCATTAGGGAAATTGGGCGATAAGTATCACACAGTAAGAGATCCTTAGCAAGCTGGCAGTTCACATGCTTGATCGCTGCTCCATTCATTTCCTCTGGGGTTCAATCAGCACTTTCTGGCAGTTCCATAAAGAATAAATGGAGCTGCAGTCAATCATCCCACCTACTACTCCATTTTGTAACGGGGATAAAAGGGGCTTATCGGGTATAAGAATTCCCCGTTGTGCTGATCAACGGTTGGACTTCCACTGATCAGCAAGTTTTCACCTACCCTTTGAATAGGTGATACATTATTATAACTGGGCAACTCTTTTAATACAGGTTATGTTTTTGGCAGATGACTGTTCCAGGAGATTACAACGACATTGGATATCTTCAGTTTTACAACCAGAAGATGGTGGCATAACACAACAAACATATGAAGAGCAAAGCAAAGATCTATCATCTGAATATTTTAAACAGGTCCTATCAAAGACTGTTAAGCAAATTAAAAATCACAAAAGGGGTGATAAAGTATACAAATAGCCTACCCTGTAAAGAAACCATAGTCGTGTTCAGAATGTAGGAAGTGTTTTAACCAGAAATCGACTTGTTACACATCAGAGAACTCACACACAGGAGAAGCCATATTCATGCCCAGAATGTGAGAAATGTTTTCATCACAAATCATGTCTTGTAAGACATCAGAGAGTTCACACAGAGAAAAAGGCATTTTCATGTTCAGTATGTATAAAATGTTTTAGTTACAAACTCATTGCACACAAGAAAATTCACAAAGGTGAAAAAGGCATGTACCTGTTTAGAATGAGGAAATTCTTTTCACCAGAAATCAAAACTTGTTATACATCAGAGAAGTCACACAGGGGAGAAGCCATATTCATGTTCAGAATGTGAGAAATATTTCGGCAAGTAAGAGTCCTTTTGTTCTCCATCACAAAACTCATACAGGAGAGCAGCCATTTTCATGTTCACATCGTGGGAATAGTTTTAAACTGGAATTAGATGTTAGACATCAGAGAAGTCACACAGGGGAGAAACCATTTTCTTGTTTAGAATGTTAGAAACATTTCAGTTTTAAGGCAAATCTTGTTGCATATTAAAGAATTTACACAGGGATCGAGTTACTTTTATTTCAGAATATAGGGAACATTATAGCATTCAAATACCGCACAACAAAGAATTCAAACAAATAAGTCATTTTCATGTTCAATTTATGGGAAATGTTTTAGCACTAAATCATATTTTCTTATACAACAAAGATCTCATACAGGTGAGTAGCCAGATTCATGTTCAGAATGTGGAAAATGGTTTACAAAGATTTCAACACTGGTGCCACATCAAAGAATTCCCACGGGAGAAGCCATTTTCATGCCAAGGACATGGGAAATACTTTGCTAGGAAAACAAGTCTTGTCAATCATAAAAAAAAAAAAAATGAACATGCAGCGGCTTCTTCCTTCTGCACCGTCTGTCTATATGCAACAGCAATACATGCATTTGCCCCTAAGATTTACAATTTCTGACTGTTTATACAATTTAGGTAGCCTAAAAAGTGGATACTGCTGTATGTTCTTAAATATGCTTTTAGTTACCTCTGTTTACCATCCGTTTCTATTAGCAAATCAAAATTTTGGGTTTGATTCATTGAAACCGGCCAATTCGAATTTCTCATTATCAGCTCATTTCTGTGAAACACTTGGAAACCATTTTCATACAACACACATTGAATGCTCCTAACCATTGATAGTAAACATCTACACGTTAAATATTCTTATATGTTTCCCTTGACTATCTCAAGTAATTCATTATGATTTTACATTGACTCATCTTTTCCCCATTCAGGTCCCTACAATATTGGATCCTCTCAGTAGAGATCTTCTATATAAGAGAATTTTCCTGATAGAAAGTGAGAGGGACACGATGGCAGAGAGGATATTACACCTCACCGTAAAGATTCTCTTCCGGCTTACTGGAGAGGTGAGAGATTCTGATGACGTCACATTACATCATTCTTATCTATGGGAATAACAGATGGATAGAACTGGAGAGGTGAGGACTCTGGAAATGTCTGTAGTGAGATTTATTAATGTGTCTCTCCATAACCAGGATTACACAGTAGTAAAGAAGACCTCTAGTGAGTGCTGTCAGGACCCTGTGTCTGAGGGATGGGGAAGACACCTGAGCCCAATCATGTGGGCACCACCTCACCTGATACACGAGGACATCAATGACCAGAAGATCCTAGAACTCACCTACAAGATGATTGAGCTGCTGACTGGAGAGGTGACACTGCTGGGAATGCTGGGACATTATACAGTAACGCTATGAAGGGATCGGGGGGATGACGGTATCATTGTATGTGTCAGGTTCCTATAAGGTGTCAGGATGTCACCATCTATTTCTCCATGGAGGAGTGGGAGTATTTAGAAGGACACAAAGATCTGTTCAAGGATGTCATGATGGAGGTTCCCCAGCCCCTCACATCACCAGGTAATAGACAGGACTAAATACACATGGCCTATAATTATCTATATTTAAAGAATGAATTCAGTCCCTGTATGTGTCTCCTATAGTTCTGTCCAGTAAGAGGATAACACCAGAGAGATGTCCCCATCTGCTTCCTCCACAAGACTGTAAAGAGGAAGATCGCAATTTTCCTCAGGATCATCAGGTAGATGAATAGAAGGTGTCATTAAATTTCCCCTATGATGTGTAGACAGCTGTGAAGGTCTTGTGCTCAGTCTTGCTTTATCTATTAGTTTTATAGTTGTGTAATGAGAACGGTGGAGATGTCAGGATTAGAGCTGATCATAGATGTGACTTCTCCTTCTGTCTGTGACATCATTTCAGGGTAAAGATCTGAACAATATTAATGCTACAGAGACAAATGGTAGAAGTGAGGTGCGGTGTAAAGATGAGATTCCTACAGATGATGACCCAGGTGAGTAGTAACCACTAAATTTAGAGAAGTCATATATTCTACTTCCACATACAAGACATTTTGTCTCAATAGGATGGCTGAAACCCAGCTATCTAATTCTGAATTGGGGAGGGATTTAATCTAGGAGAGTTCTGCTAAATCCATTTCATCAGTTGAGTGAACAGGAGCAACCTTAAAAATAAGAAAAAAGATAAAGTATGTGCAAATTTTCTGCCTTTCTACTGATATAAACAATGTATAGACTCTGGGAAAATATTATTATTTATTTTTAGAGCACCTTTGATTCCATGGTGCTGTACATGTGAAGAAGGGTTTGCATACAAAATACAAATATAAATTACAATGAACAAACTAACAATGACAGACTGGAACAAAGGGGGAGAGGGCCCTACCCTTGCGGGCTTACAGTCTACAGAGTGATGGGAAAGGAGACAATAGGTTGGGAGGGGTTGCGGCAGCTCCGGTGGTGGTGGGGTGACAGTGGGGTCCTTGCAGGCTCTAAGCTTTCTTGAAGAGATGGGTTTTCAATTTCCATCTGAAAGTTCTGAATGTGGTGGATAATCAGATGTGTTGGAGCACAGAGTTCCAGAGGATGGGAGATTCTCAGGAGAAGTCTTGGAAGCGATTCGGTGAGGAACGTACAAGTGTGGAGGAGAGAAGGAGGTCATGGAAAGACTGGAGATTATGTGTGGGAACATATCAAGAAAATAGTTTGGAGATATTTAGAGGAGACAGATAATGGACGGCCTTGTAGGTCAATGTTAGTAGTTTTAACTGGATTCAATGGGGAATTGGAAGCCAATGAAGGGATTTGTAGTGGGGAGAATCATAAAAATAATGATTAGACAGCTGAGTTAATCAGGCAGCAGAGTTAAGAACGAAATGGACAGGTGCGAGAGTGTTAGCTGGGAGGCCACAGAGGAGAATATTTCAGTAGTCGAGGCGGGAGATGATGAGGGCATGCATTAACATTTTAGTGATTCAGGGTTAAGAAAATGACGGATTCTGGAAATATTTTTGAGTTGGAGGCGTCTGCAGGTGGTAAAAGCTTGGAGTTGCAGTTTGAAAGACAGGGCAAGGTCAAGGGTTACTCCGAGGCAGGGAACTTCCAGGAAATGGGAAAGTGTGATGTTGTTTATTGTGATAGATCAAGAATGGGAAGGTCATGCAGATGAAGGAGAGATGATGAGATCAGTTTTGTCTATATTAAGTGTTAGGAAGCATGACGAGAAGAAGGAAGGTTATGTCTGATAGACACTCTGGGATTCTAAACAGGGGAGAGTTCATATCTGGGCTAGAGAGGTAGGAGAGGTAGGTTTGAGTGTCATCAGCATATAGATGATACTGCAAGCCATGAGACTTTGTGAATTGTCCCAGGCCAAAGGTATAGATGGAGAAAAGAAGGGGTCCCAGGACAGAACCTTGAGGGACACAGACATAGAGAGGGCAGGTTGAATAGATTGTATACGCACTATATGTGTGCTTAGTGAGGTTGGAGGAGATTCAGGAGAGGGCAAGGTCTTTGATGCCAAGGAAAGAGAGGATGTGTAGTAGGATGGAGTGGTTGACACTCTTTAACTTCTTCCTGACATGCGCCATATATATACGCTGTAATCGCAGCGACCCGAAGAATAAAGTCGTCTAATCACTTATACCGCATGAGGAACGGCGTACAAAATAAATAAAACTAAGTCTTCACCTTCCGTTGATTTGTTCATTCCCAAAAATTGCAGTAAGACTTGGCTCACATTTATCCTGCGCTCTACGCTGAGCTCTTACACTGGGGTTTCCGAGTAAATCTCTAAAATACCTGATTTAGATGGAAACCCTGGCGGAAAATTCCATATAATGAGGCAGAAGGAGGCACTGTAGATGCTATCTAACCTATGATCTGGCGGTGTCCGTCTTTTTATTAGGCATAATACTGCCGTCAGCTACAGTTTTGTGCACTTCTGAAAAGAAGGACGATGCTGAACAGAGGCCAGATGGAGTCCAGAGTAACTCTGCTGCCTCATTATAGTGAATGGTTCCCTTGGGGGTTGCATTTGAATCACGTCACTCAGAGATTTAGATGGAAACTCCGATATGAGTGCTGATCGTAGAGCGCATCATAAATGTGATCCCAAATGTTTTGTAAAACGTTCCTAATAAAAGCTTCAACACCATTCACAAGTCACCACTCAGGTCCGTCATCTGTTAACGGGAATTTAGGGGGCTTTTATGTTACTGGTAGCACAAAGGCTCTGGAAAAACTAAATGGCTCATTGCCCTCCAACAGAAATCCAGCGAATTCTGTGCTCCCAAATCCAAATTCCCCCCTCCCTTCTGAGCTCCACAGTGTGCCTAAACCACAGTTAACGTCTACATGTTTGGCATTCCTGTAGCGATGAGAGCCTGCCTAATTTACAGGTGCGTGTCTCCAGAAATGCGAGCTGGGCATAACGTACTGGTCACTACAAGGTACTGGTTGTTTGCAATCTTTACAGCAGTTTTCAATCTTCACTTAGCAACATCCGCTGCTGCTTGTTTCTGGAAAACATCCATGGAGTTAAAATCGTCACTACACCTGTAGATAAATTAACAAAGGGGCATAAGTTCCAAAATGGGGTCACTTGAGGGGGATTCTGCTCTTCTAGCATGTAGGGTCTCTGTATATGGAGTCGACAAACTATTCTAGGAAAATCTACGCTCCAGGAGGCAAAAAGCACTCCATCCCTCCCGAGTCTCGCCGTATGGCTAAGCAGTAATGCACAGCCACATATGGGGTATTTCTACATTCAGGAGAAATTTGTGTGACAAATTTTGGTTACATTTTTACCCATTTCCCAGTGTGAAAATGTAAAATCTGAGGCTAAAGCAAAATTTTGGTGGTAAAAATTCTATTATTATTTCTTCACTGCACAATGGTATAAAATGCTGGCACACCTGTGGTGTCAATAAGATCCCATAGGTGAATTCACTGAGAGGTATAGTTTGCAAAATGTTGGTCCTGCTGATCTGGCACCTCAGGGGCTCTACCAATGTGACATGGCACCCTCAAACCCGTCCAGCAAAATCTGAACTCCAATATGGCACTTCTTCCCTTCTGAGCTTTGCATTATGCCTCAAAAGTAGTTTTCGACCACATATGGGGTATCGACGTACTCAGGAAAAATTTCACAACAAATTTTGGGGTCCATTTTCTCCTGTTACCCTTGTGAAAATGCAAAATTTAGTTCTAAAAAATATTCTTGCGGGAAAAATTAGATTTTTTTTTTTGATTTTTTTTATTTTCATGGCTCAACATTTTAAACTTCTGTAAAGCACCTGGGTTTTCAAGGTGCTCAACACACATTGAGATAAGTTCACTGAGGGGTCTAGTTTCCAAAATGGTGTCACTTGTGGGGGGTTTCCACTGTTTAGGCACATCAAGGGCTCTCCAAATGCTATATTGCGTCCGCTAATTATTCCAGAAAATTTTGCATTCAAAAAGTCAAATGGCGCTCCTTCACTTCCAAACAGTATTTTTCCTTCACATATTGGGTATCTGCGTACTCAGGAGAAATTGCACAACAAATTGTATGGTGAAATTTTTCCTCTTATCCTAGTGAAAATGTAAAATTTGGGGCTAAAAAATTTTTGGGTGGAAAAATGTGATTTCTTTATTTTAACGGCTCAACAATCTAAACTTTGGTGAAGCACCTGGGTGTTAAAGGTGCTCATCAACAATCTAGTTCCCTGAGGGTTCTAGTTTCCAAAATGGTATCACTTGTGGTGGGGGGTTTCCACTGTTTAAGTACATAAGTGGCTCTCCAAACATGACATGGCTTCCTCTAATTTTGCCAGCAAATTTTACATTCAAAAAGTCAAATGCCGCTCGTTCTCTTACAAGCCCTGCCGTGCACCCAAACAGCGGTTTTCCCCCACAAATTGGGTATCTGTGTGCTCAGGAGAAATTGCACAACAAATTTTGGGGTTCATTTTTCCTGTTACCCTTTTGAAAGTAAAAAAAATGGGTCTAAAGTAAAATTTTTGTGAAAAAAAGTTAAATGTTTATTTTTTTTCCTTCCACATTCCTAATTAATTCCTGTAAAGCAGAGGTCCCCAACCGCCGGTCCGCGGACCAGGACCGGGCCGTTGGGGTTTTTCAGCCGGTCCGCGGTGCCGCTGACAGCTAGCTCCGCGGCCCTGCGCCTGGTCAGAGCTCGCTCTGTGTGGATTTATAATGTTTTCTGCCATAGCCGTGACAGCTCGCAGCTCCCGGCAGAGAACATTATGCAGGACGGGGTGGGGCGTCGGGCGGGTCTCCTGCACAGCATGGTGTGTTCCTGACGGGGTGGGGCGGCAGGCTCTCCTCACTGACACGCCCCCGGCAGAACATGTTATGTGGGGCGTGCTGGGGCAGCAGACTGGCTTCAGTGACGCGGCTCCCGGTACCGGTGTTCAGTGTGTAGCGCTGCTAAGCAGCAGCGCTGTATACACTGACGCTCAATGTACAATGCTGCTACTTAGCAGCGCTGTACACCGAGGTCCCGCCAGCATCCTCCCCATACAGCTCCACCCCTCCATAACCCTACCCCCATATGACCAAAGCCCCGCCCCCACCCCCACCGGGCCGTGGAAAACTGGTCTTGCTTAAAGCCGGTCCCTGGTGCAAAAAAGGTTGGGGACCTCTGCTGTAAAGCACCTGAATGCATGTGGCTTTGAACACCTTGAGGGTTGCAGTATTTAGAATGGTGGTACTTTTGGGTATTTTCCATCTTATAGAGCACTCAAAGTCACTGCAAATGTGATGTGGTCCCTAAAATAAATGGTTTTGTAAATTTTGCAGTAAAAAAGAGAAATCGCTGGTCAACTTTTAACCCTTATATCTTCCTAACAAAAAAATGATGTTTACCAAATTGTGCTCATGTAAAGTAGACATGTGGGAAATCTTTTTAATTAATTATTTTGTGTGATATGACTCTCTGATTTATGGGCATTAAAATTAAAAGTTTGAAAATTGCAAAATGTTCACAAATTTCGCCAAATTTCAGATTTTTTTTCACAAATAAACGTACATCATATAAAATAAATTTTACCACTATTAATATGTCACGAAAAAAACATTCTCCGAATCACCGGGATCCGTTGAAGCATTCCAGTTATTACCTCATAAAGTGACAGTGGTCAGAATTAAAAAAAAAAAAATTGGCCTGGTCAGGAAGGTGAAAACAGGCTTCAGGGTGAAAGGCTTAAACATGGGAAAAATGTTTTCTGAGGCCCCCCTCTATGTGTCTTCCAGGTTGTATTGCAGTCCCTCCTTCTAATTTTTGGCAGGCCTTGCACTTAGTGCATAGGCTTCATGAGTCTAGGAGTCCCACTACCTAACAATTTTAACAGAATGTGTATGAGGCTATGTGCCCACGATGCAGAAATGAAGCAGAACATTTCTGCAGCATTTCTGCATCTCCCTGGCAGAAAAAACGCATGCAGATTGTGCATGCGTTTTTCCTGCAGAATACATGCGGAATACATGCGGATTCACATGCGTATCCACATGAGTTAACGGATGTGTTTCCGCATGCGGATTGACAAGCACTTTCCAGGTGATAGCATCACTTGGAAAGTGCTTGACAACTAGGTCACACTGTATAAATCCATGCAAATGGCATGGATTTATACAGTGTGACCGTAAAAATAAAAAAATAAAGCTATACTTACCGATCCCCCGCCGCGTGAGCTGTCGCGTGTGTTGTCGCGCTACTTCCGGGTTGCCGCGACGTCATCTCAGGTCCTGGAAGGAGAAGCACTGCGCGGGCTGCCGGACAGGTGAATATAAACTTTATTTATTATTTTATTCTTTTTTTTACAGGTACAATAGTACCCAGGTCTGGATGAGAGTCTTCTCTCCTCCAGACCTGGGTACCATCCGCACATAGAGACGCATAGAATCCGCTTGTACAAATGTACAGACACGGATTCTATGCGTCTCAATGCAAGTCAATGGCGGCGCTTCCGCAAAATTAATGAACATGCTGCGGATTTATGAGCGCTGCAGAAACGCTGCGGAAAAATCCGCAGCATGTGCATTGACATTGCGGAATGCCATTGGGGACCATGGGGTGCGGATTACCATGCGTTTTTGATGCGTTTCCGCTGTGGAAATTCCGCAGCATAAACGCATGAAAAACGCATCGTGTGCACGCAGCCTGAGTCCCTCTTTTATGTCAAATACTGGGTCTGTTGAAGTCCCTCTTCCTTCTAATATTTAGCAGTTCTTGCATTGTCCGCATAGGCTTTGTGAGTTTCGGAGTCCATCATAAACTAAACAGGATGTGCTTCACCATGTTACCCAAACAACATGCACAGATAAGGTAGTAAAATGTTAAAATTACATATACCGGTGACTACCAGTGGGTGTACTTTTATTTCCTCCTGTACTATGTCATCTACTGTAGTCATAGGCGACGGCAAAATACGGTGAGAGATGGCCTGGCTATTATGGGGTGGAGGAGGTTGTTTTTTTTTAATCTTTTTCATTTTGCCTTATATACAAATAATTAGACAGGAAATAATGTTTTCTAACATTTTTCCTGTAAAATCCATTTTAGCTTCGGTTTTGCATGTTTTATTGACATTCCGTAAAAGTGGAGTAAGACTCTGACAGCATTGTTCCCAACAGTGACCTGGGAGTTAGAGATGCATCGAAGCGTCTTCCCCATGCTGTTCCCAAAATATTTGAGCTCTGTTTCCATCCATTTCAGCAATATTCCTGCCCCCCAGCCCTCCTATTAGGGTCTTCCAGAAAAATGCTCGAGTTTCCCATTATCTTCTATTATACTCGTAACTTGAGTCAAGCCCGTCCGAGCGTCCGACCTGCTCAATTTGAGTACCAAGCATTTTAGTGTTCAATCACCACTGTTTAGGATGTGCAGAACAAGAATAACAATCAGAATGCAATAATGTGTACATCTGGTATTGCTAGTCTTATAAAGCAATTCCTGTAGTTGAAAACCAATATTTAATGTCCATGTGCAGAAATGAGGTTGACATATCAGACAACAAGACCAAGGTCAATATATTTGTTACCTATATATAACGTCCTCTTAAATTAATATAATTTATTCATCTTCATAGCACATACTTTACACTAAAGGACCCAGACAGACACCTAGAAAGGGTTACTGTAAACCACAGACAAACGGGTGAAGTCCTGGAGACAACAGACAGGCAGCAGGGTTACTGGAAGCCATAGCCAGACAGGTGAAGTCCTGAAGACCACTGACAGCAGAGTTATTGGAGACCAAAATGGGTGTAATCCTGGAGACCACAGACAGGCTGCAGGGTTGTTAGAAAGTCTTAAAATAATACCAAGATACTGATGTGTGTCTTGGGAGGCCTTTTGTAGGCCTATGAAATACACCACATGGGAGCATGCTAAGCTACTTGCAAATCCCGCCGTGGAGAAGTAGAAAGTCTAGTGGACTGGAGAAAGTGCATAATATTTCCTCTCCTGGAGAATCAAATATCGGGGTGATAAACCGGTCTCTATGAAATTGTATGAAGTGTGCCCTGTTAAATAGCTTCACTGCTGTATATAGATAAACCTTTAAATGTGGAAACTGTAGTGTAGACATATGCAGTCTTATTGTTTGACTTGTTTCAGAGCTGCAATAACTCCCTTTTCAAGGTAAAAAACCACAACAAATTGTTTTTTTGTCTTGGAAAAAAATAGAGGCAATGCAGCTCTGAAATGCAACAACCAATAACACTATGTGTATCTATGTTACTATGTCCACAATTGAAGGTTTATTTTCATTCAGCAGTGAAGCTTATTAACCAGGCACACTTTCTATAATTTCATGTATCTGCTGAGGATAATCCTCCAGCACATGGAGCAGCAGCAGTGGGATTTACAGGCTTTCAAAGGTATTGTGCTTGTCACAACCCATCTCAGCGAGAACATTCCCTTCTCTATTTTGTTTGTGTATAGTATCACCCTATATGTGCATCTGCCCCCATCTATCACATATCCTAACCAGACCCTCTGAGAGAATAGGGAACCAGTTACCATTTGTCACAAATTTTAGGGAATAGTTCCAGAGTGATGAATGTGATGGTACAGCCATTTCTTAGGGGTAACAGACCATTAATGAGCAAAATCCATTCAGTTGTGTTTGGGGATTAAGCTGCTATCCATTTTGTCCCCTCCAACTCTTCTTCTATTAATGGTCTCAAATCTGCCTTACACTCCTCATATAAACATAAGGGAGGATTCCCTAGATTTATTTTGGAGTATTGATTGAAAGTTAGACATCAGTTGGGAGGGTCAAGCACCAGCTCCGACACTGTAAAGGAAGACAAGTTCCACGGTCTTGCACCCATCTATGCACTGTGGCAATGCTACTCACTTGTCTGCTACTGAGGTAGGCACAGGAACACTTGTGTCAAAGTCCGTGGTTGGTTTATTGCTTCATAAACCCGTGAAAACACAACAGTAACACAAAAATGGCCTTTTGTGGCATAACTCAAAATAATCAGCACATTACTGTGGCTCTAGCCTTGTGGGAAACAACAAACTTCTGCTCCCACTGGAGCTCCAGACTGGAGACTTGCTTGCCTTCAAACACACACAGAAAAAAACGTAGTGGCCGGACATTTACCTGCTGGACCACACCCTTGGGGTGGAGATATAGTGAGTAACCTTCCCACCCATCATTTACACCTACTCACAAAAAACCCAACCCTGTCATGGCTGATTAACTCCTCAGCACATAACATGCTGGAGAGAAACTTCTGTGTTTCACATCACGGCAGATAGCAACATTCTTGACACATATTTTCCCCCAAATACATTGCAAGTGACCCTGTCACATATATGGCCCCCCTCTGTCCAATTCCGGGGGTTTTGGCACCTTCAGACACTAAACAGGGAATTCTGGAGAGGTCTTCAGCATTACCATGTAACATCCCGGTCTATATTCTGCGTGGAAACGAAAGTCCTGGAGGTCTAAGAACCACCTAGTTACCCAGCCATTCTTACCCTTCTTTTCTCTTAACCATCTCAGAGGTGCATGGTCCAACAGTAGTCTAAACCTATGGCCTAGTAGGTCATACTTCAGCGTATCTATGACCCATTTGATGGCTAAGCACTCTTTTTCGACAATGGCATTGTTTTTCTCAGATACAGGATGGGATGTTCTTCACTATTTATCTTTTGAGACACCACGGCTCCCAACCCGACTTTTAAAGCGTCTGTCTGGACCACAAACTCTTTACTGAAGTCCAGTGCGACCAGTACTCGCTATTTACATAGGGCCAGCTTCAGCTCTTGGAATGCCGTCTCTGCAGTCCATTTGGCCATCGTCGACTTGCTACCTTTAAGGAGCTCCATCAGTGGTGCAACAATCATGGCGAAATTTGGGATAAACCGCCGGTAATATCCCACAACTCCAAGAAATGCCCTCACCTGCTTTTTGGAAAGCGGTTGGGGCCACTTCTGGATTACCTTAACCTTTTTTTACTTGTGGCTTGATTTCGCCTCTCCCTACGAGGTAGCCTAAGTACTTGTGCCATGTGGAAAGAAGAGGCCATTTTTTTGAATTTATGGTAAACCCTTCCTTTCTCAGAGCATCCAGAATCTCTTGTACCTTTGGTAGATGACTACGCCAGTCTGGACTGAAAATCACAACGTCATCGAAGTAGGCTGCGGTATATTTCTTATGCGGAGCTAGGATTCGATCCATGGCCCTCTGGAAGGTGGCTGGGGCACCCTGCAGGCCAAAAGGCATTCTGGTATATTGAAAACACCCATCAGGTGTCGAGAAAGCTGTCTTCTCCTTGGCACTCTGGGACATGGGGATCTGCCCTTTGTCAGGTTGAGGGTGGTAACGTACCTCACAGGTCCAAGTCTCTCAATGAGTTCATTGACGCGGGCCTGTGGTAGTCGTTACAAAACGGACACTCAACATCGGGCTTTGGCACGAGGACGATGGGACTCGACCATCCGCTGTTTGACTCCTCTATCACGCCGATGTCTTCTCTTCACCACCTTTGAGATAACCTCATGGCGTGCTTTGGGAATTCTATATAGCTTAAGGTTCACCCTTATATGCGGCTCTGTAAGAACGTCATGCTCCACCACCTGCGTATGACCCGGCAACTCCGGGTCATACGCAGGTCATTCGGCTGCAACAGTTCTCGAAATTGTTGCTTCTGGGCCAGCGATAGTCTCTGCAATCGTGACATCCTCCACTTTGGCTTTGAGATGGGCTCTCATACATGGAGCTTCCAGCGATTCCCGATCTTGCCAAGACTTGAGCAAGTTTACATGGTATATTTGGTGAGGCTTCCTTCATCCTGGCTGACGGACCTTGTAATTAACCTCGCCCAGTTTTTCCACCACCTTGTATGTGCTTTACCACTTGGCCAGGAACTTGCTCTCGACTGTGGGGATAAGCACCAGTACGCAGTCCCCAGGCTGCAACTGCCTCAGACTCGCTAATCTGTTATAAACCCTTGCCTGTGCCTCTTGTGCTTGAAGGAGATGAGGTATCACTTTCTTCATTCTCTCCTGTAGCATAATAGGAACAACGCTGCCCTAGGTTACAGTCCATTGGTTCAGGGGACATATGACACCAGGCGGCTATGTGTCCATGATTGTGACATCGCCAACAAACTACTTCCTTAACAACAGCCTTTAGAGGACCCTCAGTAGAATTTGAAAGCCCCCCTTTTGTGACTCTAGACCCCTCCCGTGGTGAGCCCACCCCTGTCTGAGTGTTTTTGTACGAGGAAGTGATGATGTCCTGTTTCCCTAGGGATTTCTCGACAACCTAGTATCTCTCCACTGGGCGAACCAGGTCGTCCACAATCCGAGGGTTGTCCTGGGCAACCCAGGACTGCACTGGCCTGAGGAGGGAGTGTATGAATCTGTCCATCACCACACGCTCGACTATATGGGCAGGAGTTGAAGACTCTGGCTGCAGTCACTTCTGGACTAGATGTAGCAAGTCAAACATCTGAGAGCGAGAGGGTTTGTCGCTGGCAAATGACCAATGGTGGGCTCTAACCGACATAGTTACTTCCAGGCGTGCCAAGATTTCGGTCTTGAACTTGGCGTATTCCTTGGCATCCTGCAGTGCTAAGTCATAATACACCTTTTAGGGTTTGCCTATCCAATATGGCGCCAGCACCTGCGACCACTGCTGTGGCGGAAGTCTCTTCCGATCAGCCACCCATTCTAAAATGGTTAGAAAGGCTTCCACATCATCCCAGGGTCATCTTCTGCATGGCCTGTCATACCGCCTTCCGGACGTGAGTCATCAGCAGGACCTGGGGGGGGGGGAGGCGGTTGGCCTGCCCTGGATGGCGCTCGCTAAAAGCTGCATATTTTGCTGCTGCTCCTGCGTTTGCTGCTGCTATTGTATCTGCTGTACCAGTAGCTTGTTTGTCTCCTGCTGCTGCAGCGTCTGGACCAGGTGTTTGATTAAGTCGTCCATGCATGCTTGATAGCTGGCGGCCTTTACCCAGGTCATATAACGTTCTCTGTAGCAGCTACACGTGTTCCTGGAACGCTGCCCGCATTCTAAACACCAACTGTGGTAATGTTACTCACTGGTCTGCTTCTGAGGTAGACACAGGAACACTTGGATTAAAGTCCATGGCTGGTTTATTGCATCATAAACCAGCAAAAACACAACAGTAACACAAAATTGGTCTTTTCTGGCATAACTCAAAATAAACAGCATGTGGCAAGTCCTTTCCACTGCTGCTCCAGCCTTGTGGGATCCAACAAACATCAGCTCCCACTGGAGCTCCAGACTGGAGGCTTCCTTGCCTCCAAACACACAGAAATAAAACCTCAGTGGCCTGACATTTACCTGCCGGACCACACCCTTGGGGTGGAGATATGGTGAGTAGTCATCACGCCCACATCACGGAAAATAACAACCTTCGTGACACATCTCCCCTCAAATACATTGCCAGTGACCCTGTCACAGCACTCATTGGAGGTTTGAAACGTAGGCAATTAAACATCTGGCCATTTGGCTGATCATAGTTGGTCTTCAAAATGGTCCATTACCCTTGCTTTTGTATATATCTGGGCAACATCCCTAGTTTCTCCCATCCCAGATGCCCAAAGATCTATAGCAGTTACAGGACTCTCTCGTTGTGCCAAAGGGGAGTATGTGCATGAATCCATCACCTTACATACCAGCAATGACTGCCTAAGCACAGGGGCCTCCAAAGATGTCACTCTGCCTCCGACACCGCAGAACAGAAGATTCGATGGATGCGAATATCCCTTGTTATAGGGATGTATGAAGTGCCTGCACCCTCATTGCTTCTAATGTCTGCCACCTAGTGTGATGATCTAATTGACTGAACAAATAGCATAACCTAATGTCCAGTGATGCCATGCCCCCCAGCCTCCAACAACACCACACGATGTCTAGTGGATACTCTAGTATTCCCACAAATGAGGCTATCCAATGTTTGCGTTATATGTGTGGGAATATATATAGGCGATTGCTGCAGCAAACAAAATATTTTGGGTAAACGGGTATTTTATAAAATTTTCTCTAGCTTACGTCGATAATGGGAGCTTACGCCATCCTTTAATTTTAGACTATAGGTGAGGCAAAAATGGCGATACATTTAGCTTTGTGTATTCTGTCACAGATGAGGAAAACATGACCACCCAAGTACATGATGGTTGATTCCCTCAATAATGGTACCTGTGCCACCGATCTAAAGAAGCTATTATATCTATGGGTAACAAACTGGACATGGACCAATTAAATTGGAGTCCAGGCAGAGAGCTAAAGTGATGTAGACAGTCCATAATGTGTTCGAGTGACAAATCAGGGTCTGTAAGGTATCATCTGCATATAAACTGACTTTCTCACTCACAAACTGACTTTCTCTACATCAAAACCAAGTACTGCAGGGTCCTGCCATAGATGTATTGCCAGGGGTTCTTCTCACTAATGCAAATAAAATTGGTGATAAAGGGCAGCTATGCCTGGTGCCACCTTATAGCTGAAAGTGTTCTGAGGTTTCAGTGCCGTGTACCTATGAAGTAAAGGTGTTTCCGAACCCAAATCAGAAAGTGTACAGCACAAGAAATGCCACTCAATTGAGTCGAATGTTTTTGAGTCATTTTGGGATATTATTGCCATGAACCTGATATGATAGTAAGTCACTTTAGGGTTTGTAAAATTACATGTTTATTAAGGGTTGTTGAGCAACCAAACATGAAACCTGTTTGGTCAGAGTGTATTAATGAACAAGTTACTGAATATACACGCCTGGGTAATATTTTGGCAAAAATTTTAATATCCAATTGTAGTAGGAAAATTGGTCACTAACAATCACAGTCTAGTGTTATTATGAAGCTGGGAATGCACATGGTTGACAGCTGCTCAATTTATCCCCTCTGCGGCTTAACTCAGATCTTTCTGGTGTTAGGGCACACAAAATGTGTGTTCTCGTCTTAATTATCTGCCGCCAAATTGAATATATGATCTGTACGGCAGGAGAAATCACAAGACATGTACACTAGGTCATGTCTCAATGAGTTCTGTTTTATTGGCCAAATGCACAGCTTTTTATAGAGAATCTCAGGGAATTCAAGGAATTTCCACTTTACACATTATCTGCTTTATCTCCTACTTGGTACAGACATTTGTCGCCATATATCATTACCTATAGTACCTTAATGGTGTAATCAATTAATTAGGTCAAGCTGACCTCTTGTCTGGCAGGTGGGGTTCATAGTTCAATCAGTATGATTAGTTATCATAATTACCCTTAATTATCCTAAAAGTAGTAAAAGTCCATTTGCAGAGTCATTAGGGTTTTTCCATTTGGTAATTGTCAGGTAGCCTGTAAACTTTGACCAGAATGAGGTAACTAGATCTACGTGGAATATCTTAGATTTTGGATGTCTGCAATTCCTAATACATGTATAAGTATGACGTTATATTTCCATATGACTTCAGTGAATATGCATATTTCTATATCCTTATCAGTCCCCTCTTTTGGAGACATCCAAAATATAATCCTGTCGTGGCCTAATTTCTGAAGAATTCTATCGATCAGACCTAGTGCACCTATCAAATTGGACCAAATTTGGGCAATGAAACCAACTAAGCTAATCTTCACCGTATATACAAGACGACCCATCCCTTGTGGATGGACCCTCTCCTAACGGACTCAGGTGTGCATGAGGTCAGATCCTATCCCTTACTAAACAGTCCATATTTGGCAGGCTGGGTAAGTGTCCTTCTGATTTAGGGAAAGTTGGGAACACAGTCTTTTCAGGGGTTCCGGGTAGAGTTAATCATTTGGATCTCCAAAATCTGTAGGCATCATCATCGTGGTGTTGTCCACAGTTTATGTCGTCTGGTAATGGGAAGTGTACATCCATTGATTGCTGTGGTAGTAAACATGAAATGGAACGGGCTGTCATCTTTAGGCTCGAGGATCCATCACTTGAACTTTTGGATGAGGAACCAGTCATTGAGTTGGATCTCACGGGTCCCTTCTAGATCTTGGGATTCTGGGAGGAGAAAACTCGAGAACATATTTTAGTCACATGTTTTAGTTAACTCAACAACAAACTTAGTCTGCCTATGGACAACTATGGTGGGTAAATATAATCCCAACCTGGGAGTATTTATAAGTAGGATCTTATAGGGGCTAATTTTAGTTGGGCCTGCTAGTGTGTGTTTGAGACTAAATGACCCAAGGGGAAGACTCTTATACTATGGCTTCCTTGTTTCTTGTGTGGCATTAAGTATGTAGGGTAACTAAGGCTTTACATTTTCCTTTTGTTGGATTGGCTGTGAGTGCAGATCCGTGATCATGTTTTATAGTCTCTGGAAGTTCATATCTGAATTTCAAAAAGCAGTTCTTTAGCTGTGGTCCAGGCTGATTGATTTTCATGGGAAAGGCTTCTGGCCTGGCCATCCTGAGAAGTTTTGAGGGGTCTTCTCCTTCTTTCTCGGTTTGCAGCTGTTGTTGAAAAGAACCTGGTACGTAGTTCTATCTCTCAAGGTTGCATATATTCCTTTTTGATTGGTGGGTGGTGCCAAGAGCCCACCTGGCTATCACTGAGTACAGGACCCTTTGGAAGGCAGTTTCCTATTTTGTAACAGTCTGTATTAATATTTTTCATCCTATCCAGCTTCATCCTGGATCCATTTGTCTTTTTCTTCTTTAGATACTTGTTTCTGTAGGTCCAAATGCATATTTCTTCTTCAGGATTGTTCATCAGTTTCGTTTTTCTCTGTTTCAGGGTCAGTCAAAGAGCATAGATGAGATGTTTCTGTGCCAAGTGGTAGTATGGCTGCTCCTTTTGCTGCTTTTGTCTGCCAAACTGTTTCCCACTGCTTCCTTTGAGGTTCCTCCAGTGTGTGCCTTAACCTTTATCACCACACCTCTTTCTGGCATCAACCGGGACTCCATCAGTTCTTGTATGGCTTTATGGTGTCTTTACTGAGGTTCCGTTAGCCGTAATGAAATCTCTTGCCCTCCAAATCGGTCCATAGTTGTGTGACACACCTCAAGCATAGCGGCTTATCAGTGTAGATGTTCGCAGTTCTCTGGGTAGCCATCTTGCAGGCTTCTGTAGAGGCAAGTTGTTCTACCTCCTGTGCACACAGGGTTGCAGGCAGTGGATGTGCTGTGACCACTGTCACACCCGTCTGAAAAGGGTCTTCTTGGTCTGCATATCTTGATCCATCCACAAAGAGCGTTATATCAGCGATGGTGTCAAATCCGGAGGTTTCTTGTCTCATGAGGGCGAGACAATTATGCTGAGCCATTTCAGAGGCAACTACATCTTCCATTAGTGTGTTAGAGATGTGATCCTCCTCCCCCCTTGGCAGAAGCAGGAGGGTAGCTGGGTTAAGGACATCGCATCTGGAGATGGTGACATTGTCTGAGAGCAGAAGTTAATACTCTAGGCGTAGATGACTTGCAGCAGATAGGTGCTTTGGCTGTGTCTGGGCCAGAAAGGCAGTGATGTTATGAGGTGCCATTTTCATCAGATTGTGGCCCAGAATGATGTCAGAAGTCTTGTCCAACAACAGGTGAGTTGCAAACACAGCTCTCTTGCTCCACGGGCAACTGAGTTTAGTCTGGCAGAGTAGTATTCAAGTAGATGTTGTCTTCCTTCATGAATTTGTCTCAGGACTCCAGTGGCATGTCCTCCTTTCTTCATGACAAACAGGCAGAATAGTTTCTGGTAGTCAGGCAGTCCAAGAGCTGGGAATGACATGATTGTATTCTTCAGTGCGTAGACTCCATCAACGGCTTCTTTGGTCAGACTGAAAGCAACATTCTTGAGACAGTCATACAGAGGCTGCATGTGTACAGAGGCATCTAGGATCCAGATGGCAAGGACATGTTCTTCAAGGCGTCTTCCTATGTTCAGTGAGATGCTTTGTTTGGTGTGAGATGCAATGTCCTAGGAACACAACTTTATCTTGGAAGAAATGCAGCTTGACTCTTCCTGGGCTTCTTTCTTAGAATCTGAGCATAGGAGAAAGTTATCAGCATACTAGAGGAGCATGACGTTAGGGTGTGTCATCTTCCAGGGCTCCAAGACAGTAGTCATTGCTTGACTGAACATAGAAGGGCTGTTCTGGACGCCTTGAGGCGTCACAGTTCATGTGAATTGCTGTCCCTCATGGGTGAAGGCAAACAGGTATTGACTGTCAGGGTGTAGAAGCTTCACTGAAGAAAGCATTAGCCAAGTCAATCACTGTTGACCTTGAGGAAGTAGATGGAATAGATGATTATGTGGGTTTGGCACAATTGGAATGTCCAGTATCATCTGGGGTGCCAGTACTGTTGTTTTATTGACTGCATGGTAAGCTGACCTTTTGGTGTCTTCTTCTTGACTGGGAACAGTGAAGTGTTGTCTGGTGATTTAGTAAGGACAATGGCTCCATTCCTGAGGTAGATCTGGAGTTGTTGAGCAATAGCAGTAGATTGTGGAATGGGAAGTGGATACTGTGGTTTTCCTTGGCAACAAAGCTTCTGGCTTCAGTTTCAGCAGGTTGGACATGGAGTTATTCAATGTCTTCTGGGCCTTGTGCCCATAGGATGTTTGGGACTTGTGCCAGCAGTGTAGCATTCACTGGATCAACAGGGATGTTCGGTAGAGTGAAGAGGCTACACACTTCAGATGAATGTTCCTTTGATAGTAGTCAGTCACAGTTCCATCTTCATTAAAAAATTGAACATTGGCCTGAAGTTTTGCTAGTAGATCTGCTTCTAGTAGGTTTACTGGGCAGATTTGTAAAGAGAGTTAATTGGGACAGCATACTCTGTGTAAGTTGTAGGCCTATGTGTAGGGGATTTGGTCATTGGTGTATAGCATGTAGCTCCATCCACCTCCACACAAGATATTACTTCATCTGTGAGGCAATCTAGTTGCCTGCACCAGTATCCACCAGGAAATTGAGGGATTTATCTTCAACTTCTATCTGGATGATGATGGTTAATATACTTGGTTGTCTTATGGAGTGTAAGAGTATATGTGCTTCTGGTGCGTGAGGATTCAGCTTGTCAATATCCTATTATGTTCTGGAGCCCGGTGGTTGTCCCAGGAGTGGCTGACGCTGGTGTCCAAGCTTCTTTCTTTCTTTCGGGGGCTAACTTGTATTTCAAATCTAAGATCCTGAAACATCTGATTTAAACAGTGTAAGACCCTTTCCACAGCTTCTCCTTTTTCCTGCATGACATCCTGAAAGGTGGAGGCTTGTTCTGTTAGGCGATCTTTAGCCCAGACGTAAAGCTTATGGAGGAAATCTTCTCCGGATACAAGCGATTCAAGCCACTCTACATGCAGTTTGTCGGGTTCAAAGGCTAGTTGCATTTTCGGCCAAATGGAATTTCTTGCTTTAATTTGAGTGATCCTTTCTAAGTCTATCCATGAGGTGGAGTGTGCCTTCTGTATTTGACACATCTTATGGTACAATAGGGGCTTACGTGGACAGGATGAGGATGATGATATTTCCCCACCATATAGTGGTAAATGCTGGGTCTTGTTCATAGGGTACTGCGGAGTGTCAGTCTGAACTACTGATTCCTGTCTTCCCTGTTCTCCTTGTTCATGTACTGCTATATCATCCTCATCTTTTTCTTCATTATTCTTTTTATAGACTGCATTAGTGGAGCTAAAATGGACGCTGGACAGGAAGTGGCATAAGGAGTGCCATCTACATAAATAACGGATTAGGGCAGGACTATTTGGGTTAGTTATCTGACAGACTGAACAAGTCTCACGATATTCTGAATTCTGCGTTTTACAATTGGCACATGTCCAGTTGTCAGGGATATGTATCGGAGGTATCCATGGTTCAGGTGCTGCTGACGCACTTTCCTCAGGCGATGACTGATTGGCATAACATTCAATAACATTGTCATATTCCTCTCTCCACATCTGTATTTTCACTTTCCTTGTCATTCTATACAAAACTTCAGCGTCCTGTAAGGCTTCGTAATACCTGGGATAATTCTCTCCCCTTCAACATATTCTTCCTGTAACGGGTCTGGGAGGCGGAACCTCTGAGCTACTATACAAGGGGGCGGTCCTTGTAAGGGAGCGGGTGGCAATCAGGGATGACGGGCAGGCAGTCACAGCAGGTGACCGGGACAGTCTCTGAGTGGACGGGCTGGAGGTCACGGCAAGTGACCGGGGCAGTCTCTGGAAGAACGGGCAGGAGGTCACGGCAAGTGACCGGGGCAGTCTCTGGATGAACGGGCAGGGAGTTACGGCAAGTGACCGGGGCAGTCTCTGGGTAAAGGGTAGGTACGACCTGTGATGGCAGAGCCTCCGGGTAGGCTAGCAGGCAGATGGTAGATGTGTGCTCCCAGGTGAGCAAGCGAGAGTCTCTGGAATGGTAGGTGGTCACAGCACGTGACGGCGAAGCCTCCAGGTAGGCTAGCAGGCAGGTAACAGGTGGGCGCTCCCAGGTGAGCGGGCAGGAGTCTCTGGAAAGGCAGATGGTCACAGCACGTGACGGCGGAGCCTCCAGGTAGGCTAGCAGGCAGGTAACAGGTGTGCGCTCCCAGGTGAGCGGGCAGGAGTCTCTGGAAAGGCAGATGGTCACAGCACGTGACGGCGGAGCCTCCAGGTAGGCTAGCAGGCAGGTAACAGGTGTGCGCTCCCAGGTGAGCGGGCAAGCTGGTCCATAGACAGACTGACAGGAGTTGGAAGGCAGACCGTCGGACCTCAGGCTAGCAGGCAGGTGACTGGATATCAGGCAGGACAAAGGCAGCAAGCTGGCAGGAATCTGGCAGGTAACTGGCAGGTAACTGGCAACGGGACCTGAGGGCTGAAGCACAGGTGAGACACAGGTGCAAACAACATTGCTCGGGCACCTCCATTTTGGAGGAGGTGCCCTTTATATGGGAGGTCCTCCGGCAATTGGCCGGGGACTCCTTAGGACGGCGCGCGCGCGCGCGCCCTAAGCACACTGCCGGGGAAGGAGCGCGCGCCGGAAGCAGCGGGGAGAGCAGCGCTGGAGGACGCCGCGCCAGGAGCGGGGAGGTGAGAGGGACGGCGTCTCTGCCTAGAACGGGGCAGAGACGCCGATGCTACAGTACCCCCCCCTTTAGGCCCCCTCTTTTTTAGGCCAGAAAGAAATTTTTCAAGGAGAAGCGGGGCGTTGATGTTCTCCCTGGGTTCCCAAGTTCTCTCCTCAGGACCAAACCCCTTCCAATCTACCAGAAAAAAGGTTTTTCCTCTTACCCTCTTGGAGGCCAGAATACTCTCTACCTCAAAGATGTTATCAGCGGAAACCGGAGCAGGAGGGGCACCTGGATTTTTGGAAAAAGAGTTAAAGACAACGGGTTTGAGGAGAGATACGTGGAAGGAGTTGGGGATCCGTAGGGTGGCCGGGAGTTTTAATTTGTAGGCCACAGGGTTAATTTGCCTGAGGACTTCGAAGGGGCCGATGAATCGAGGACCCAACTTGTAGGAGGGTATTTTGAGCCGCACATGTTTGGATGAGAGCCAAACCTTGTCTCCCAGACGGAATTGGGGCGGATCCAGACGTCTCTTATCAGCATATCTCTTCATCCGCTCAGAGGAGAGAAGAAGAGCGGACCTGGTGCTCTCCCAAATAGTAGAAAATTCGCTGACAAGAGACTCCGCAGCAGGGTTGTCCACAGAAACGGAGACAGGAAGTGGAATCCGGGGATGTTGGCCACCAACTATAAAGAACGGGGATTTGGAAGAGGACTCGCTCTCATGGTTGTTATAAGAGAACTCGGCCCACGGTAGAAGATCCACCCAGTCCGAGTGGTGAGCATCCACGAAGTGCCGGAGGTAGCTGGACAAGAGAGGGGGAGCGCGCGCGCGTCCTAAGCACACTGCCGGGGAAGGAGCGCGCGCCGGAAGCAGCGGGGAGAGCAGCGCTGGAGGACGCCGCGCCAGGAGCGGGGAGGTGAGAGGGACAGCGTCTCTGCCTAGAACGGGGCAGAGACGCCGATGCTACACTTCCATTCCTTCTTATCTAATCCTCCTCCTTTTGGGGTTGGAAGGAGGGTCTTTTTCACATGCTTTTTCTTTGCTTTCTCCGCTACCAACGCTGTGGGCTGTGTGTCTTCCGTGTGTTTCAACTGATTACCCCCACCCATTTTACCATCTAAATCCTGAATGTAGCGTCTGAGGGACATGTGTGTCTATTTCTTTAAACAAAGTTTCCACAGGGTTTTGAATAGTTAACCTGGTAGATGTATTTAATCTGAGTACTTCAAATTCTGGGTACGTGACTGGGAAGGCTATATGTACCAGTTTTACATCTAGAGAAAAGGGGTCTCAGTGACTTTGTGATAGCTAATACTTTGGACACAGTGATATAGGAGGTTTAGGATCAGCTAACAATTAGTCTGTTTCCCAACAGTTTCACTTATGAAAAATATCAGCTCACAAGTGTCACACACATGTACACAGAAAAATGCAGCTACGCTTAGTGAATAATTAACCACAGCAGCT
Organism: Phyllobates terribilis; assembly: GCF_046119375.1. Lineage (NCBI taxonomy): Eukaryota > Metazoa > Chordata > Amphibia > Anura > Dendrobatidae > Phyllobates > Phyllobates terribilis. Next base: position 49,922,458 of record NW_027362765.1, read on the forward strand.
TACAATAGACTTTGGTCCCAAACACTGTCTAAATTGTACCAGTTAAAACTATAGAAGAAACACAATCTTATCGTTTTTAAGAAATTCTCTATTTACATGAATACTTTAACACTCTATTTTACAGTTCTGAAGTACGCAAAAATCAGTTTATAATTAATTCTCTAAGCTCACAATCTCACAATGATCTCACAATGTATACAGAATGAATTCAAGACTCTAACTAGAGTATCTTATACTTACACTATACCTATAAGCCACCTAGCGGCAAATCATACACACAATGTAAACAGATAAAAACAGCTTATGATGTCGCTGTTGCCAGACTCTGCAATACTTATACAACTGTTTAATGTTTAACTAAATACCTCCACATTCCACAACCTATATTCCAGCCTGATTTGTAGAGATGACACGTCTACCTACGCCTGGGCAAAACATACACTTTAAGCAGACAGGGAGACAGCAATCACATAATCACATCAATATAATAATTATAATTATCCTTCCACCCGTATAGTACTATACTACAGCTGGACCACAACACCTTAGCTAGGCGGTTTCGGGTGGGAAACTGCAAGAAGTCATCAATCACTTAGAGATTGGAAAATCATACAGAGTCATCAACCCCCAACTTAGAGGGATATAGAGGTCAGGAACCATAAAACTTTAAAATTTCTACAAGGCCAGGCAGAGAGCAGGGCTGGTACCAGAGTGACAGTGAATCTGCTGAGTATGTCTGCCTGTCTTTTTCAAGCTGGCTGAGCTAACAATCACGTATGCAAACAATAAAGCAGCGAGTCAAAGCAGAAAGCAGATAATTAAGGAAATTGTATGACAGGGTTCAAGGGCTAGGACTTGTCAGTGTGATCGGTCACTATGTGTCTGAGAGTCTGGCAGCCGACTGACCTTTATCTCAGCATGGAGACATCGGAGGGTTTAGATAAGATAAATAATTTTCTTACCTAGTTAGGGGTTGCAATCTCCTCCCTTGAGTGGTCCATTCTGAGATTCGAGGTCGTGTTTGCAGCTGGTCATAACCGAACGTCTCGTCCTAGCCCCACGTTGGGCGCCAAATGTTAGGGCACACAAAATGTGTGTTCTCGCCTTCATTATCTGCCGCCAAATTGAATATAGGATCTGTACGCCAGGAGAAATCACAAGACATTTACACAAGGTCATGTCTCAATGAGTTCTGTTTCATTGGTCAAATACACAGCTTTTTATAGAGAATCTCAGGGAATTTCCACTTTACACATTATCTGCTTTATCTCCTAATTGGTACAGACATTTGTCGCCACATGTCATTATCTATATTACCTTAATGTTGTAATCAGTCAATTAGGTCAAACTGACCCTTTGCCTGGCAGGTGGGGTTCATAGTTCAATCAGTATGATTAGTTATCATAATTACCCTTAATTATCCTAAAAGTAGTAAAAGCCCATTTGCAGAGTCATTAGGGTTTCTCCATTTGGTAATTGTCAGGTAGCCTGTAAACTTTGACCAGAATGAGGTAACTACTAGATCTACGTGGAATATCTTAGATTTTGGATGTCTGCAATTCCTAATGCATGTATAAGTATGAAGTTATATTTCCATATAATGTCAGTGAATATACATATTTCTATATCCTTATCACTATCAGTGCTATTGAGAATGAATTGAGCGGTGGTCAGGCATCCGACCTGCTGCTCCATTTTGTAACAGGGATAAAAGTGCCTTGCTGGGCATAAGAATTCCTTGTTCTGCTGATTTGACATGGGTCCCAAAAGTTGGACTTCCACTGATCAGTAAGTTTTCACCTATTCCGCGGATAGGTGATATATTTTTTTCTAATGGACAACCCTTTTAATAACTGTTATGTTTTTGCCAGATGACTGTTCCAGGACATTACAAGGACAACGGATATCTTCAGCGTTCAGAGCAGAAGATGGTGGCACAACGCAACATACATATGAAACGCAAAGCAAAGATCTATCATCTGAACATTTTAAACAGAACCGATCAAAGACTATTAAGCAAACGAAAAATCAAAAAAGGAGTAATACATCACCATCAGCGCACCCTGTCAAGAAAAAATATTCATGGTCAGAATGTGGGAAATGTTATAGAGCTAAAAAAACTCTTGTTAGACATCAAAACATTCATGGAAGGTTTAAGCCATTTTCATGCTCAGAATGTGGGAAGTGCTTCAATGAGAAATCAGGTCTTGTTACACATCAAAGAACTCACACAGGGGAAAAGCCATATTCATGCCCAGAATGTGGCAAATGTTTTCATATAAAGTCATCTCTTACAAGACATCAGATTGTTCACACAGGAGAAAAGGCATTTTCATGTTCAGAATGTGGGTTATGTTTTAGATACAAACAAACACTCATTGGACATCAGAGAAGTCACACAGGTGAAAAGCCTTTTTTATGTTCAGAATGTGGGAAATGTTTTAGCATGAAGTTCTCTCTTGTTATGCATCAGAGAAATCACACAGGGGAGAAGCCTTATTCATGTTCAGAATGTGAGAAATGTTTCAGCAGTAAGACTGCCCTTGTTAACCATCAGAAAAATCACACAGGGAAGATGTCCTTTTCATGTTCACAATGTGGAAAATTCTTTACAAGTAAGTCAATTCTGGTCACACATCAGAGAATTCACACAGGGGAGAAACCTTTTTCGTGTTCAGAATGTGGAAAATTCTTTACAAATAAGTCGATTCTGTTTACACATCAGAGAATTCACACAGGGGAGAAACCATTTTCATGTTCAGAATGTGGAAAATTCTTTACAAGTAAGTCAATTCTGGTCACACATCAGAGAATTCACACAGGGGAGAAACCATTTTCATGTTCAGAATGTGGAAAATTCTTTACAAGTAAGTCAATTCTGGTCACACATCAGAGAATTCACACAGGGGAGAAACCTTTTTCATGTTCAGAATGTGGAAAATTCTTTACAAAAAAGTCAGCTCTGGTTATACACCAGAGAATTCACACAGGGGAGAAACCATTTTCATGTTCAGAATGTGGAAAATGTTACAGAGATAAAAAACACCTTGTTACTCATCAAAACATTCATCAAAGTTTTAAGTCATTTTCATGTTCAGAATGTGAGAAGTGTTTTATCCAGAAATCAGATCTTGTTTCACACCAGAGAACTCACACGGGGGAGAAGCCATATTCATGCCCAGAATGTGACAAATGCTTTCATAAAAAATCATCTCTTACAAGACATCATATAATTCACACAGAGAAAAAGGCATTTTCATGTTCAGAATGTGGGTTATGCTTTAGTTACAAAAACTCTCTCATTAGGCATCAGAAAGTTCACACATGTGAAAAGCCTTTTATATGTTCAGAATGTGGGAAATGTTTTAGCATTAAATTCGCTCTTATTCTGCATCAGAGAAGTCACACAGGGGAGAAGCCATTTACTTGTTTAGAATGTGGACATTCTTTTCACCAGAAATCAAAACTTGTTATACATCAGAGAAGTCACACAGGGGAGAAACCATATTCATGTTCAGAATGTGAGAAACAATTCAGCAGTAAGTCTGCTCTTGTTCACCATCAGAAAATTCACACAGGGGAGAAGCCATTTTCATGTTCACAATGTGGAAAATTCTTTAAAAGTAAGTCAACTTTGGTTACACATCAGCGAATTCACACTGGGGAGAAACCTTTTTCATGTTCAGAATGTGGAAAATATTTTGCAAATAAGTCAGCTCTGGTTATACATCAAAGAATTCACACAGGGGAGAAGCCATATTCATGTTCACAATGTGAGAAATGGTTCAGCAGTACATCTGCTCTTATTAACCATCAAAGAATTCACACAAGGGAGAAGCCATTTTCATGTTCACAATGTGGATATAGTTTTAAACTTAAATCATATTTGGTTAAACATCAGAAAATTCACACAGGGGAGAAACCTTTTTCATGTTCAGAATGTGGAAAATTATTTACAAGGAAGTCAACTCTGGTTACACATCAGAGAATTCACACAGGGGAGAAGCCATTTTAATCCTGAGGAGAGGGGAAATATTTTACTCAGAAAACAAATCGTGTTTGGGATAAAAAGAAAAAGCATGCACATAACTGAATAAAAAAGTACTGAACAGAAACAGTCAAAGTAAAGTGACATATCATACACAAGAAAGAGAAAATAGTTTGGAGAAGACCTGAGCAAATTGAGGCTTATGGGCCACCTGCTGCCAGGGGTAGTCAAATCACCAAAAAGAGTGATTGAACTAATCCATAAATCTGATTTTTGTCAGAATTTTAATTTCAATTGTAGTCACGCCCCAGATGACATCTACGTACTTATTTGTGGAAGTGGGTGCTGCTGAAAGAAGCAAAGAGTTGTTTAGCTCCTTGCTGTTAACAGGGCTGCTCAAACCTTGGAAAGAGGATTCATGAGGAAAGCAGTGAGCAAATGCTAGGACTACCTTACCCATTTCCTGCATATAACTGCCAACTTGTCAGCGAATAAGTGGGGCCTGGAGAGTGTAATTAAATAAGACCTAAGAGACTGCATTGTGTGCTGTGGCTGTTTGAGTTGGTCTCTGGACCAACTAATTCTTTTAACACTCTCTTAATCCCCTAATTGCAGGATGAAAGCTCCAACTACAATTTGTATGTTGAGACATCAGCTATTTAGTAGCAGCTGCATCTCCCCAGAACATCTCCTTACAGTTTTTACACTTGGATTGAAGTAGTCCTGATTAATACTGGTTCCATCAGTTTGAAGTACCCCTCAACTTCATTACATATGGTCTTCACATATAATATTCTGTGCCCCTTCCCTCCATCCTTCAATGATGAAGTGTTCTCCCTAACCTGCTCTTTATGCCCCACTATGTACTCTTGTGCTTCTCACCATTGTACAGTACAGACCAAAAGTTTGGATACACCTTCTCATTTAAAGATTTTTCTGTATTTTCATGACTTTGAAAATTGTACATTCACACTGAAGGCATCAAAACTATGAATTAACACATGTGGAATTATATACTTAACAAAAAAGTGTGAAACAACTGAAAATATGTCTTATATTCTAGGTTCTTCAAAGTAGCCACCTTTTGCTTTGATAACTGCTCTGCACACTCTTGGCATTCTCTTGATGAGCTTCAAGAAGTAGTCACCGGAAATGGTCGTTCAACAATCTTAAAGGCGTTCCCAGAGATGCTTAGCACTTGTTGGCCCTTTTGCCTTCACTCTGCGGTCCAGCTCACCCCAAACCATTTCGATTGGGTTCAGGTCTGGTGACTGTGGAGGCCAGGTCAACTGGCTTAGCACCCCATCACTCTCCTTCTTGGTCAAATAGCCCTTACACAGCCTGGAGGTGTTTGGGGTCATTGTCCTGTTGAAAAATAAATGATGGTCCAACTAAATGCAAACCGGATGGAATAGCATGCCGCTGCAAGAAGCTATGGTAGCCATGCTGGTTCAGTATGCCTTCAATTTTGAATAAATCCCCAACAGTGTCACCAGCAAAGCACCCCCACACCATCACACCTCCCTCATGCTTCACGGTGGGAATCAGGCATGTAGAGTCCATCCGTTCACCTTTTCTGCGTCGCACAAAGACACGGTGGTTGGAACCAAAGATCTCAAATTTGGACTCACCAGACCAAAGCACAGATTTCCACTGGTCTAATGTCCATTCCTTGTGTTCTTTAGCCCAAACAAGTCTCTTCTGCTTGTTGCCTGTCCTTAGTTGTGGTTTCCTAGCAGCTATTTTACAATGAAGGCCTGCTGCACAAAGTCTTCTCTTAACAGTTGTTGAAGGGATGTGTCTGCTGCTAGAACTCAGTGTGGCATTGACCTGGTCTCTAATCTGACCTGCTGTTAACCTGCGATTTCTGAGGCTGGTGACTCGGATAAACTTATCCTCAGAAGCAGAGGTGACTCTTGGTCTTCCTTTCCTTGGGTGGTCCTCATGTGAGCCAGTTTCTTTGTAGCGCTTGATGGTTTTTGCAACTGCACTTGGGGACACTTTTTTCCCAATTTTTCGGACTGACTGACCTTAATTCCTTAAAGTAATGATGGCCACTCGTTTTTCTTAGCTGCTTTTTTCTTGCCATAATACAAATTCTAACAGCCTATTCAGTAGGACTATCAGCTGTGTATCCACCCGACTTCTGCACAACACAACTGATGGTCCCAACCCCATTTATAAGGCAAGAAATCCCACTTATTAAACCTGACAGGGCACACCTGTGAAGTGAAAACCATATCCGGTGACTACCTCTTGAACCTCATCAAGAGAATGCCAAGAGTGTGCAAAGCAGTCATCAAAGCAAAAGGTAGCTACTCTGAAGAACCTAGAATATAAGACATATTTTCAGTTGTTTCACACTTTTTTGTTAAGCATATAATTCCACATGTGTTAATTCATAGTTTTGATGCCTTCAGTGTGAATGTACAATTTTCAAAGTCATGAAAATACAGAAAAATCTTTAAATGAGAAGGTGTGTCCAAACTTTTGGTCTGTACTGTATGTACAATGGTTAACCCTTACCTCCCCCTTTGCACCGAGCTTATGTGTTATTTTGCTACGTTTATGTCCTGTGTAGGGGAGGTAAGGGTTCTATGATCTCCCCCACATGACATGTGGATCCATGCATGTGGAATAGGTGGGCAATACATTTTTTCCCAGTCCTCACAATTTTTCCATTGCTTGATTAACTGCTAATACCATTATACTTATTTACCATGCATTATAAGACTAAGTTCTTATGACTGTATTTTCGGTCTGAGTGTTGTCTGTGTAAAGAAAAAACTAACTTCGCTAAGACCGCGCTAGAAATAATGAAATGCTATTGGGCTTTTCAGATGAAAGGTTTTTCACATGGATCGAATGTTCGAAAAAAGTTGCAACGGACACTCGTTTGCATTTCAGATGAGACTCCCCAGTCAAGTCTGTAGGTGCATAGAAAAAAATGGATCTCATACGGATCAATAGAATAGAATCTGATTTTTACAGATCGATTGAAATTATTAACATAGAAAACTGTATTTGGTTTTGTAAATTTAATTCACTACTGATATATCCAGGGCTGTGGAGTCGGTAAGCCAATCCTCCAACTCCGACTCCTCAATTTCCATAACACAGACTCCAACTCCACTACTCCGACTAGTTTAAGTGATAAATTTACTGTAGTAAAATGGTAACATCAGGCTTTTAATCATTATTATGATACAATAATCAAGCTATTTAGAAAGAACATAAATTATATTTATTGGAATACAACTTTAAAACCAAAAACTTTAGCATATTTACAATTTATTATACACAGTTTTCAACAAAAACGTACTGAATAACATTTGTGCAGTCTATGAATTTGTTCTGAGAAATAGTATCGCCTCCAGCAGATCCTCCATAGATGACCTCAAATCTGACTTAATTATTTTAATCTAGAGAACAACCTCTCTACACTATCTTGGGTTGGTGGCAAGGAAGTAACCACATGGGCAACATCTCTAACAATTTCAGGGTATAAAGGAATTGCCTCGTGCATAGTCAGTTTTGATGAACGATTGAACTCTTCTACTTCTTTGAGAGCAAGTGAAAAATTTTGTAATTCCACAATTGCCCCTTTTCCAACAAGTCTCTTCATGATGGAATCAATTTTAGGGGTTCTGGCAGCAATAGCCAATTTCCTAACTTTGCTAATCAGAGTTGCAGCATGTCCCTCTTGCAGACTATCTCTTATTGCCAGCTGCAGTGTGTGCACAACACAGCGCATGTGATGAATAGGAAAGAGGTGTGAAGCAGCTTCAACAAGATCATCTAATTGTAAAGAATCATTTTGCTGTTCTTCTGTAGTAATATCTGTTCCTCCGTTATGGGAACATGACTGTGGCCTTCCATCTCCAACATACTGAATTTGAAATGTTCTTCTAGCTGCTGTTCACCTTCATTATTCTCATTCATCAGTTTACTTGTACTTATCATGTTTGAAGCATTATCAGCTATAATAGCAAGAACCTTTTATTTTTTTTATTCTTAATCCTGCTTTCCTGTTCACTCCGGCAGTTCTGAGATGAGTGCAGGCATTCTTTCCCTGTGTGTTTGTTTTTTTTCCCCTTATCTGTAGAGGAGGAGCTTCACTACTTATCATGTACATAAACTGCAGCACAGATTAATCTCGGCAAAAGTCTAGACCCTTAAATCATGACTAGGACAGACATTTATAGAACATTTCATAACTTTCCCAAATTCTTATGAAAAAATATTCCCCACAAACTGCATTGAACTTCTGTACCCAATTTTTATATATTTTAGGAGTCGTAGTTGGTCCATTTTATTCCGACTCCAACAAAATGGACACCAATTCCACAGCCCTGGATATATCAAATGGTTGTCACACGGATGGCAATAGAGATGAAAAATCAGTCGTTTTTCCCAAGATGAAAATTGGGATAATTTTATTTTTAATACACTTATCATCGTAGATTTACTAGTATCAGCTAATCAAAACCATATAGTTTATGGCTTTTTTAAACCAATAAAATTTTGTACAGAATTAAGTTTAGTTGATTGGGTCCCAGTTTGTCTTGTGAACTCTTGATAAAATTAATTGCCCACTCCTGGTTTGGAGCACCAAATGATGATTAATGTTTGCAATTACCAATAATCATCTTATCCAATAAGATAACAGACCTCTATATAACATATCCATTGGATATTTCTGATTAATTTAAATAAGTGTCTCCAAACTAATTGTTAAAAAATAATAATTATTTCCTTTAAATTTTATAGACTTGGGCTTGGTCTTTCTTTATCATTTTGAGTTGTCTCACCTTTTGATGTTGACTTCAAGATGAAAAGGTGAGCAATGCTGATTGCGATGGCACATGGCTGCTTTGACCCATTCCTTAGAATATGACTCATCAGACTTTGGATCCCGGACTTTAAGACACTGTTTTTGAAAATTATCTATTCATAAAGGATAATTGTATTAGCTAAATTACACTATAGAGCCTTGTTTGGGAGTTTCCAATCCAAACAATTGCTGTTCTATTGTGTGCTAGGAATTGTCCCTTGTAAGGTTTAATGTTGTCTCTGCTCACTATCAAAAATGCATTTCAAGAGGTAGCTGACATTGGATAACCTCCGAACCAAGGTTCGTTATTTCAGTCCAAAAGATACAAATAGCAAGACAAGACCATCGTAGATGTATAAAATGTGTCCATCCTCTATGACAGTGATATTGTAACTCTTCCACTTCTAAATAGCCTGGACACTCGTAACTCACAGATATTCAAAGATGTTTAAAGTCAGAAACAGCATGGACTATGTTGGATAATCATGTAAGCTTCTCTTCCTTTGATATACAAACCTAACACATAGTAGACTGTCTAAGGATCCAAAAGCCAACCAGCTTCCTATACTCCAGATGCTAATTGGCTGTAATACTCTTGTGATGACACTGGCAGATGTTGATCCAAGCAGATGCAGCACCAACTACAAAGGAGTTCCAGGAGGTATAATTTTTTGCATTGCACCACCATGACAGCACTGACATTAGATAGCCTCCCTGTCCTAATAGGAACAGGAAATACAAGCAGAGAGATTAAGAGCCCCCCCCCCCCAGTTCCTCAGTATTTCATGTTTCTTGCAGGATAGTGGAAGAAATAGGTACTGTTTCTGGTACCTTTTAGACCCTGTGGCTGGCGGCAGGGTTTTGGACGTCATAAAGGATCCATACCTCACCACCCTGCCTGAAGTCACTAAGGATCACGTAATACAGTCTCCCCATTTGCAACAACGTGACATTCTGCACCCCTCGGGGACACGTAAGGTCAGCTTAGCATAGTTTTTCACAGACACCCCCTGTCCACATGGGCCCAGGGAGGCACTGGGACACTGGGAGTGAGAGGATATGGTCCATAAAGTCACTGAAGTGGAACCACACTCGCTCACAGCCCTGACAGGCTGAAAGGCCCCTTTTACTAGCCCCCGTGAAACAGCGCCTGGTAAACCCAGCATAACCGCCTCCAGTTCCTCATTCAATATAAGCCCAGTCCATTACAGGGAATTATATCAAGCCAAAAACCAGCCCCGGTAATATGGAAAGTTAAACCGAGAAAAGGATTTGTTAATTGAGATAAAAGAGCAGCCCAAGGTTAAATGATATATTTAATAGCCTTAAGGGCACACTAGACAATACACTATACACACATTGGTTATACATATACAATGGTCAGATATACAAATACAAATAGTGGTAGGACAAAAGATATAAGCAGATGGATCATGTCAATTACAGGTGTGACATCTGACAGTGTGTGCTGGGTCTCAGGAGGCATGTGCTTCCAGCTGGATCCTAGGTCCTTCACAACACGTTACTTAACCCCCGTTCAAAGTGGACAGCATGCATAAGTCAGAGAGGGAGACCACATGGCCTTACCCTAGCTTTTATCCACTTTTGGGTCTCTCCCCTCCTGCCCTCTGGGCTAGACCTAAGTCCCCTTCCCAAGCCTCTGGTAGCTTAAAACTTCAGATAGGTCATAACTCCTTAATTGACGGTCCTAGGGAGGCGGTTCTGGTGCCATCAGATCCAGCCGGGCCCCTGCTACGCGTTCAGACCAAACAGCTTTGCTATCTGTTTCCTACTATCTACCCATCCTGTGAGGCGAGAACGGATCGAGACCCTGGAAGGAAATATACACAATGTACGGTTAGGAAGTATAGCATCTCCAACCTCCCATTCGTGCCAGATATGATGTGTAACCAGCAGAGAGGTGTGGTCCGTTACCACGGTAAATTAGTGTCTGTACATGTATGGCTGCAGACTCTGGCCCACACAATTTCCAGACATTCCTTCTCTATTGTGGAGTAGGCCACCTCCCTCAGCAGGAGCTTCTGGCTCATGTACAAAACGGGGGAGTTCTTGGCCCGTAGAATCGACCTGGCTGAGCAGAGCACCGAGGCCAAAGTCACTGGCGTTGGTCTGTACTACAAATGGCAATGTAAAGTCAGCTGGCCGTAGTACTGGGAATCGGGTAAGGGCTGTCTTCAGTGACCGGAAGGCCGTCTCCCAGTCATTTGTCCAACTGACTGCGGAGGGCAGCTTCTTATTATCTATAGTACCTAGGGGTGCCCAGGAAGGACCACCAGTATCTTGGTCCTAGGGGTGCGTCAGGAAGCGATGGTATCTACCTTCCCGGGCTCCGGCTTTAGAGCCCCCTTGCCTACCCAGTGTCCCCAATAGTGGACCTCACTCATACCCAGCTGGCACTTTTCCAGCTCAATGATCAAGCCTGCCCAGCGAATCCGCCAGAGCACCTGCGCCAGATGCTCTAGGTGATCCTCCCAGGTGGGACTAAAGATGGCAATGCCATCACTGTATGTGGCCATGGACCCTTTAAGTGCCTTGAAGAGCATGTTGACCATCTGCTGCAAAGTGGCAGGGGCTTTCTTCATGCCGAATGGCATCACTGTGGACTCATACAATCCGAATGGGGTGATAAAGGCAGAGCATTCCCGCTCCTTGGGGTCAGGGGAATCTGCCAATATCCCCAACTCAGATCAATGATGGTCAGGTTCTTGACCCCAGCCAACTGTTTGAGCAGGTCATCGATGCGCGGCATTGGGTATGCATCGGTTACCGTGACAGTGTTGAGCTCCCTGTAGTCCACGCAGAACCGGGTTGTCTGGTCCTTCTTTGGGGCGAGGACTACAAGTGAGGTCCAAGTGCTGCTAGATGGTTGGATGACTTCCAGCTTCAGCATCTCGTTAATCTCCTTGCACATGTGCTGCTGTACCTCCAGGGAGATCCAATATGCTGAACACCAGATTGTGGGGTGATCCTTGGTGTCCACGTAATGGTCGGCCGTCTCTGTCCTTCCGGGATTGTTGCTGAACACATCCCAGAAGGGGGAGTAAGGATTCCCACAGCTGGGACCATTGGTACGACAAGACCTGGTTGAAAACCTCCCCATCTCGATGGTTCCACCCACCCTAGCCTGGGCGAGCATGTCCAGGAGGGTCTCTGCTTCTGTTTTTTCTGGTAGGTTGCATACGGGGAGGGCGCAGACCTTCCGCTCATGATGTGCCTTCATCATGTTCACGTGACCTTCCTCGTTCACCGGACGTGGTCCAGGATGACCATTACATTACGGTTTAGAGCTTCTGGTGCACGAGGTACAGGCTTTCCCAGGCCGCCTGAAGCTTGTCCTGGGCAACGGGGACCAGTACCCACACCTTTTGACCCACCTGGTAGGTCTTTTCACAAGCATTCTGGTTCTACCATCGCTTCTGGTCGGCCTGGGCTCGCATCATATTATCGTGCACCAGCTGCGGCAAGACCTGCATCTTCTCACGGAAGTGCACAACATACTCGACGGCCGACACTCTAGTCTCCTTCTCACACCTCTTTCACCAGGGCCAAGGGCCCCCCGCACACTTCACCTGTACAGGAGCTCAAAGGGGGAGAACTCAGTTGAGGCCTGTGGAACCTCCCTGTAGGTAAATAGCAGGTGTGGGAGGTACCGCTCCCAGTCGCACCCGTGGGAGTCGAAAAACATCTTAAGCATCTTCTTCAGGGTGCAATTTAACAGTTCACAGAGGCCATTGGTCTGTGGATAGTACAGGCTGGTCACCAGATGTTGCACCTTTATCTACTTACAGAGGGACTCCATAAGCTGCGACATGAACTGAGTCCCTCGGTCCGTGAGCATTTCTTGGGGAAAACCCACTCGAGAGAAAATCTCCAGTAAGGCGGTGGCCATCTTGTTGGCCTGAATGGGCGACCAGGCTACCGCTTCCGGGTACCGGGTGGCATAGTCTACTACCATCAGTACGAAGCATTTTCCGGAGCTGCTGGGAGTGGCCATTGGGCCAACCAAATCCACAGCCACACTCCTGAAATGCTCTTCAATAATGGGCAGAGTTACCAGTGGGGCTTTGGGGAGCTGTCCCATCTTCCCGACCCTTTGACTGGTGTTACACAAACAGCAGTAGGCAGCCACATCAGCCCCCATCCTTGGCTAGTAGAAATGCTGGGCTAGTCTGGCCTTGGTATTAGTGATCCCTAGGTGTCCGGCCATCAGAATCTCATGTGCAATCCATAAGAACTCCGCCCTGAACGGATAGGGCACCACTAACCGTCGGTCCCTAGGCCACACCTCCGGTGAACCTCGCTGGACCGTTACCTGGTACAGCTATCCTCGGTCCCAGACCACCCGCTCAAGGTCTGAGTCCGAGGGAGGCTGTGCCGACTGCTCCTTAAGAGCTTTCAGGCTGTCTTCAATTTCCAACGCTGCCTGAAACCCCTGACTGGACGTGGCCAGCATAGACGAGACCGCCACGTCTTCTGTCAGGTCCCCAGGACCTGCCTCCTGGCCTCAGTCTGACCCGGCAGCCACTTACTCGAAAGGGGGGAAGCTGTCGGAACCCAAGGGACCCCGGCGCTACCACTGTGTTTAACAGAAGCCACAGCCGCTGTAACTGTGGGTAGAGCCCGCTTCTCTGCTTCCGACCAAGTTGCCAGTCCAGACTGACCTGGGAGCCCTACCTCTTCTGGGACTATCCCACCCTCAATTGCATGTCCCCCCTCCACAGCTGTCTGCCAATGTCTGTCCCCCCCTGTGACCTCACAGGACAAACTGTTTCAGCAGGCCTGCTGGCCACACTCCAAGGTATTATCACAGCTGGCTTGATTGATCTCCCCCCCTCGCGAGGAGAGGGACACAGTACATCACCCAACCCCACATCCCCATCAGTAGGCCTGTTAATCACATTGACATCAACAGGGGTGGATATTACAGTGTTGTCTGGAGAATCAGGCCTTGTGGGTTCAGCAGCCACATACTGGGACACTAGCCATCCCAATGCTGTCCCAAGCAAAACACTCACGGGAATACTCAAGGTTACTCCCACGTACCACACTCCCCTCCCATTGCCCCAGTCCAAATACACCTTGGCAATGGGCAGCGCCGATTAGACTCCTCCAATCCCGGAGACAGCAAGGGTTTTCCAGGGTACCAAATTCTGTGGGGACACCAGCTCAGGCAGCACAAGAGTCATCTCAGCGCCGATGTCCCTGAGTCCCATGGCCAGGCCTATGGGGACGGGCTGAAGGTTGTCAAGGGACCTCCCACCACCCCCACGCAAAACAGTGGACTGTTTCTGAGATGGACCCTTCTGACGTTGGGGACACATGGCTTTGAAGTGTCCCGACTGTCTGCAGAGATGATAAAGTAAAAGTTCCTTAACAGACGTCGAGAGGGAAGCATGGGCAGGTGCCCCCTTGGGCTTGGGGGCAGGGACAGCAGGCACCGTGTTAGTCTTATTCCCTCTCCAGCCGGCAAGTTTCTTGACATCTAGAGACCTGTTATTGAAGTACTTGTTGGCAAGTGTCGCCGTTGCAGAGGCCCCCTTTGGCTTCCGGTCACGGAGATACTGCTGGACGTCCTTCGGGCAGTTCCACAAAAACTGCTCAGTTGCAATGAGCTCCTTCAGCTGGTGGACGGTGGTAAGCTCATATCCCGTGGTCCATTGATCAACTGCTCTCAGTAGGGCCCACATGCGATTGGCCCAGCTGTTTACAGGACCCCGCTGCATACTCAGGAGCTTCTTCTGGTACATCTCAGGGGTCAAGTTGTACTGCTGGACCAGAACCTGCTTGATGTCCTCATAGCTCAGGGTGGTCTCGCTGGGCAGGTACCCAAAGATTTCCAGGGCCTTACCCCTGAAGCGAGGGGTTAAGAACCGGACCCACTGGTCCTCAGGCAGATGGTAAATTTTTTTCAAATGCCAGCAAGAAAGTGTACAAGTCACCTCCTTTGTCCAGCAGGGGAAAGTCCTCCGTCCGTAGATTCAGGACTCGGATCTCAGGGGACTTACGACTGGCTGGGATCTGCAGCTGGAGTTGACGCATTTGTAGCTGCTGCTCGTGCTCACCCTGAAGTTCTGCCATGAGAATCTCGTAGGTGGCCTTGTCCCCAGCCTGGAGAATGGCCAGGGCAGCTTGCATGAGGGCACCCGAGCCTGGCTGGGGGGGACGGGCAAGTGGTGAGCGGCCCACTGCAGGACTGACCCACCGTCCGTATCATTGGTCATCTCTCTGGCTCTGCCAGTTTTACACGTATTCCCTGTCCACATGGGCCCAGGGAAGCACTGGGAGTGAGAGGATGTGGCCCACGTAGTCACTGACGTGGCACCACACTTGCTCACACCCTGAACAGGCTGAGAAGCTCCTTTTAATAGCCCCAGTGAAACAGCACCTGGTTAGCCTGGTAGAACTGCCACCTCGTTCGATATAAGCCCAGTCCGTTAAGAGGAATTATGTCAGGCCAGAAACCAGCCCCGGTAGCATGGAAAGTTAAACTGAGAAACGGATGTATGGATTCGTGAATCAAGATAAAAGAGCAGCCCAAGGTTAAATTATATATTTAATCGCCTTAAAGGCACACTAGACAATACACTATACACAAAATGGTTATACACATACAATGGTCAGATATGCAGATGCAAATAGTGGTAGGACAAAAGATATAAGCAGATGTGACATCTGACCATGTGTGCGCTGGGCCTCAGGGGGCATCGGCTTCTAGCTGGGTGCCAAGTCCTTCACAGCACGTTACTCGACGTGACCACCCGTTCAAAGTGGACCGCATGCATCAAAGAGAGAGGGTCATGGCCTTACACTAGCTTTTATCCCCTTTTGGGTCACTTACCTCCTGCCCTCTGGGCTGAATCTAAGTCCCCACCCCATGCCTCTGGCAGCTAAAAACTCCAAAACTTCAGATAGGTCATAACTCCTTAATGGACGGTCCTATGGAGGCGGTTTTGGTGACATCGGATCCAGCCGGGGCCCTGCTACGCATTAAGACCAAACACAGCTTTGCTATTTGTTTCCTACTAGGTATTCTACGTATCTCCCCACCCTGTAAGGCCAGAACAGATTGAGACCCTGGAAGGCATTCTGTCCAATCTGGGAATCTTGGAAATGTACGACTAGGACATATAGAATCTCCATGACTCCTTATGAAATCATAGCTGCCTTAACAAAGCAATTTAGATTGCATGGTATCCACATGAGAAGCAAGCATTTTGTTCTGCTCTGAGCTGGTCAAGGTGTGAGATCTGTCACTCACAGCCTTTTGACTCTTGACACCCCCCCCCCTTGCTGCTGCTAGCTGTTCTGTTACAACTGCACACTGAAGGGTTTTTTATAATCCCATGCTAAATAGGATGCAAATGATTGACATGAAATTATATCTCTAAGATTATTCACAGACGTTTTTTAGCCAGGTGATCTAGGAGATATACTTTAGGATATTCTTCCTACTGGAAATCATACTAGGTCTCGACGGGGTCGAGCTCCATGGTCTTGATTCTCCACACTGCACTTCATGGGAGTTATAGGTTGGAACTGTACAGCATCGGGAAGCACTCGTGCGATGTGACGGCTCCCCACACGGTAGTGTCTCCCGGCGTCCCCTGTTTCGGAAGTGCTGTGGTCACATATCGGGCCACATCACAGGAGGGGTGTTGTCCTGATCAGTTGAGTTCTGGTGGTTAGAGCCCAGAAGTTATTACAGCGAAATTTAAAGTTAGGAAATGTGCGTTTTACTTCATAAAGCTAGTGGACTCATAAGAAACCCTTTTGTAAATCATGCACAAATACAGTAGTGCAGGAAAAGATGTACTGTCATCACTATCTACACTAAACCTGCGTCCAAGTCCTGGCTATCGTCCTTCAAAAATGCGCAAAACCCAAGTAATATCAGATTCAGACACGGACTTCATTTTTTCATACAAATCCTCAGATCAGATCCTGGAATAAGAAGCGGCTAAAAAGAAAGGTTTTCCAGAGGAAGAGAGATGGCAAAAACACAAGAAAAATTTTCATCCCTATAGACAAAGAACTGAGGATATGGAGATAAAGGGAAGACAGGCCATTGGAGCTATTCGAAAGGTGGCAAACTTTGCAGTTCAGCTGTAAAGAGGTGACTCAGACAATCTAACAAAAAATCTGGAACCAGTTTTCTTCATGGTGTGGTCAGGCAATGTCCTGTCTATTATCCCCAGATATACCTAAATTGTAAAGCCCCCGTCTCACATAGCGATATCGCTAGCGATATCGCTGCTGTGTCACGGTTTTGGTGACTCACCAGCGACCTCACCAGCGATGTCGCTGTGTGTGACACTTTGCAACGATCAGGCCCCTGCTGTGAGGTCGCTGATCGCTGCAAAGTGTCCTGGACCATTTTTTGGTCGTTGGCCTCCCGCTGGCCAGCACACATCGCTGTGTGTGACCAGCGGGACCAACGATCTGGCTGGTAACTATGGTAAACAGCGGGTTACTAGGGGCACGCGCGCACTTAGTAACCCGCTGTTTACCATGGATACCACTCTGCTACGGTGCTCGGAGGCTCCTGCGCACCGTAGCAGAGTGGTATCCATGGTAAACAGCGGGTTACTAGGGGCACACACGCACTTAGTAACCCGATGTTTACCATAGTTACCAGCCTGCTCCTGCTTGCAGCAGGCTGGTAACGGGAGCAGGACATCGTGGAACGATTCTTTCCACGATATCGCTGCTCCCCTGATCGCTGGTGAGCCTGCCTGTTTGACAGCTCACCAGCGATGTATTAGCGATGCAGCAACGATCCCTGACAGGTCGTATCGTTGTCGGGATCGCTGCTGCATCGCTTAGTGTGACGGGGCCTTAAGTTTCTTACAATCTGGGTTAAATACAGGTTAGGGTTAACCCTGAGCATGCTTAAAGTCCATTTGTCAGCCTTAGGCTAAGTGCCCACGTAGCGTTTTTCAAGCGCATATGCTGCGGAATTTCCGCAGCGTAAACGCTTGTTAAACGCTAGGTAATCCGCCCCCCATGGTCCCCAAGGGGATTCCGCAAGTTCTATGCCCATGCTGCGCTCAAAAATCCGCAGCATGTCCATTAATTTTGCGGAAGCCGCCATTGACTTGCATTGAGACGCACATAATCCGTGTCAGTACATTTGTACTCACGGATTATATGCGTTTCAATGTGCGGATGGTACCCAAGTCTGGAGGAGAGTAGACTCTCATCCAGACCTGGGTATCATTGTACCTGTAAAAAAAATAATAAAATAAAAAATAAAGATAATATTCACCTTCCGACCCCCCCCGGTCTCCTTCCCTGTGCTTGCGGGCACGACTGAAGGACCTGCGGTGACATCACAGTCATGTGACCGCAGGCCCTTCAGTGCCGTGTCCTGCGATCAGCTGGCAGCCAGGAAGGAGCGCAGCAACACACGCCGGGCCATCTGAAGGTAAGTATAGGTTTATTTTTTTATTTTTAAACATTCTTACGGTCACACTATATAAATCCATGCCGTTTGCATGGATTTATATAGTGTGACCTAGTTGTCAAGCACTTTCCAAGTGATGCTAAAATCGCCTGGAAAGCGCTTGTCAATCCGCATGCAGAAACGCATGTGAATAACGCTTCAAATCCGCATGTATTTGGCAGGAAAAACGCATGCACAATCTGCTTAATTTCTGCATCGTGGGCACATAGCCTTAAAGGAAATCTGTCACCCCCTGGGACGTCTAAAACCTGCTAATATGGGCATACAGGTGTTAAACTAGTCCTACCTGTATGCCTCATATTAGTGGTCTTGTTGTTCAGAAATCTTATTTTATTTCTTTATGCTAATGATTCCTTCCAGGCCCCGGGCGTATATACACACAAACAGAAGGAGACTGATCGGAGCAGTGGCGAAACTAGATGAAAACGCCGAATGGTGAGTGTCAGACAGGGAGCAGGGGACTTGGATTTTAAGCATCACTCCAGGGTGAAATAAAAAAAAAACGCTGGAGTGGTACTTTAAGTATCACTGGGGCAGAGTGTTACAAAAGCACCAAAAATGTAGATTGGGGAGAGGTAAGTTGCGGTACAATTTCCCTGAACCTTTTCAGCAGTCTCCTTAGAGTTTTCATAGATGGAGATCACACATAAAAGGATCTACAGCTGGAATTCAGATCCTAAACTGATTAATAGAGAGTACGGCACCAGCTGCTGCAACCTGCTACAGACCTGACATGTAATGTTCTGCGAAAATGGTAATGGCAGCGACTCACAGTCCAGCTCCGCTCCATATGTGGCGCTCACACACGGCGCCACTCCGTTCACAATATAACCAAGGGGCTCCGCTCCGTACGCGTCGTACACACGCTGCTCCCCTCCGTACGCGTCGCACACACGCGGCTCCCCTCTGTACGCCTCACGCAGCTCTCCTCCGCACGCCTCGCGCACACGCGGCTCTCCTCCGCACGCCTCGCGCACATGCGGCTCTCCTCCGCACGCCTCGCGCACACGCGGCTCCGCTCCATATGTGGTGCTCACACACGGCTCCACTTCGTTCACAATACAACCACGCGGCTCTGCTCCATACGCGTCGAAAATACGCGGCTCCGCACGCCTCGTACAAGCGCGGTTCCGCACGCCTCGCACACGCGCGGCTCCGCTCCGCACGCCTCGCACACGCGCGGCTCCGCTCCGCACGCCTCGCACACGCGCGGCTCCGCTCCGCATGCCACGCACACGCACGGCTCCGCACGCCTCGCACACGCACGGCTCCGCACGCCTCGCACACGCACGGCTCCGCTCCGTACACGCGCAGCTCCGCTCCGTACGCTTCGTACACGCGCGGCTCCGCTCCGCACGCCTCGCACACGCGCGGCTCCGCTCCGTACACCTCGTACACGCGCGGCTCTGCTCCGTACGCCTCGTACACGCGCGGCTCCGCTCCGTACGCTTCGTACACGCGCGGCTCCGCTCCGTACGCCTCGTACACACGCGGCTCCGCTCCGTACACCTCGTACACGCGCGGCTCCGCTCCGTACACCTCGTACACACGCGGCTCCGCTCCGTACACCTCGTACACACGCGGCTCCGCTCCGTACACCTCGTACACACGCGGCTCCGCTCCGTACACCTCGTACACGCGCGGCTCTGCTCCGTACACCTCGTACACACGCGGCTCCGCTCCGTACACCTCGCACACGCGCGGCTCCGCTCCGTACACCTCGTACACACGCGGCTCCGCTCCGTACACCTCGTACACACGCGGCTCCGCTCCGTACACCTCGTACACGCGCGGCTCTGCTCCGTACACCTCGTACACACGCGGCTCTGCTACATCCACACTGTAAACCCCTCCTGACCCCACACATAACCTTCACCTCATCCAGCACCATGACAACCAGCACAGCAGAGTCCTGCATCCACTGAGGCCCCTGATCATGTGACCCCTGACTCCTCCCCTCCTGTGACCTCATCACAGGTCCTGTGCGCACAGAACAGCCATATATGTGGTGGCGGCTCTGCAGGTGGAGGTATGTGGAGACCCCATTACTGGGCGCAGGGGGCATTAACCCCTCCATTCCCGGAGACAGTGCCCCCTTACACCCGTGCTCGCAGTGACATTGTGCCCCCAGTTCTCCATTACTTCCTCCTCTCTCAGGAAGCTTCTGTCTTCCTTCCTGTGGGGCAGAGATGGTGGAGGTGTCTGTCGGCCTCAGCTGTAGTGAGTGGAGCCTTTTTCCTGCACTCAGCTGTATTGTATGTATTATACCCCTGTATCCTGTATGTGTAGATACTGACATGAGGCTGGTGGGGGATGGGGGTCTTCGGACAGTTATGGGTTCACCATGTGGAGATTCCCCATTACTGGGCAGAGGCGCCATTAACCCCTTCATTACCAGAGAAACCTCTTTTCCTGTCAGGATGAGGTTGCCGTCTCTGTATTACAGGACTTATTGGAGGATACGTATGCGATTATCGATGGTTTTGATCTCCGGACCCCTTTGATATAAGAACCCCTCTTCTTTTCTCATACGGTCCCGGGTTGCAGCTTTGGCTGCTGTTCAGACTGTGGTGGAACGTGATGGAGTCGCTCTTTCCAGCTGCTTTAAAACATCAGGAATTAATAAACGTGACAACGATGTCACAAGAGGCCACATGACGCCCTGAGGGAATCACACACTAATAATAGTTGCACAGTTAGGCCTCGTTCACACAGCCGTGTTGTTGCATCCGTTTTTTTTTTTACAGATTCAGCATGTATCCATTATAATCTATGGTGCTATTCACACATCTGTGTTTTTCCAGCAGCACAAATGACAAAAGCCAATACAGGTCTATGGATCCGTGACAAACACGTATTTATCATAGCAGAGAATAATAGCAGCTCAAAAAACACTGATGGTAAAAACTAGACACACGGATCACACGTTAATGCAAAACTTTGATGACACCGGGAGCGTTTTTTCCCTATGTGTGAATGAGGCCTGATATGGGTTGAAAAAAGACTGAGCTCCATCATGTTCAACCTTTCACCACCGGTTCTACATTCTCCATTGTTAGATTATTTATAACCCACAATGCCATTTTCTGTGAGAAAAGCATCCAGCCCTTTATAAAAAGCTGATATAGTGTCGGCCAGTACTACCTCTTGTGGTCGGCATTCCACAGTCTGACTGCTCTAACTGTAAAGAACCCTTTCCTATTTAGCTGCCAGAATCTTTTCTCCACCCGTAATGAGTGCCCCTCGGTCCTTAGTATGGTGTTTGGAAGGAATGTCATGTGCTAGTCCTTGGCATTGACCACACTATAAATGAGATCCCTTCTGAAGCTAAACAAGCCCAACTTTTCCAACCTTTTATCATAGGAAAGGCCTTTCATCTGACATAATAGTTTAGTTGCCTTTGAAGTGACCCTTCCGAATATCCTTTTTAACCCTTTCATGACATGCCATTTTCTGTGTTTTTTTTTTTTTTTTTTTTCTGTTTTTCCTCCCCTTCTTTCAAGAGCCATAACTTTTTGTATTGTACCTACAATATTGCCATATGAGAGTTTGTTTTTTGTGGGCTGAGTTGTACTTTTGAATGACACCATTAATTCTTCCACATAGTGTACTGGAAAACACTATGGCATTAAAATTGCAATAAAAGTGCAATTCCACAATTGTTTAAGTTTTTTTTTAGTTAATATGTTCACTATATGGTAATACTAGTGAACAAAACTTGGCACTCGTAAAATCTGAGAAGATTTTTATATTTGAATTTATTTATTTATTTAAAGTGCCGGCAATCCAAAAATTGAAGACGTTTTGGTCAAGTGACCTTCATCAGTATAGCAGATTGCAAATGACAGAATGTATATATTAAACCTCATCTGCCATGTGTTTGCCCATTCAGTCATCTTATCCAGAGCATTCTGGAATATTCTACTGTCAAGATCAGATTTTATTATCCTACATAGTTTTGTGTCATCAGCAAAGACTGACACTTTACCCTCAATCCCACCCACAAGGTCATTTAATAAAGAGATTTAAAAATATTGGTCCTAACACAGATCCTTGTGGTCCCCACTGTTCCCAGCATAGATCCCTGTGGTCCCCAGTTCTGACTTTATTCCAATTACAGAATGTACCATTTACCACTCTTTATTTCTTGTTCCTTAACCATTTTTTTTACCATGTGCATATAAAGTCCGCTAGTCCCTGTCTGGAGCTTTTGTGAAAGTCAGGTTGGTCAGACACGACTTCTCTTTCATGAATCCGTGCTTATTGGCAGTTAATATACAGGTACATCTCACAAAATTAGAATATCATCAAAAAGTTAATTTATTTCAGTTCTTCAATACAAAAAGTGAAACTCATTATATAGAGTCATTACAAACCGAGTGATCTATTTAAAGTGATTATTTCTGTTAATGTTGATGATAATGGCTTACAGCCAATGAAAACACAAAAGTCATTATCTCAGTAAACTGGAATGATTAACAAAAAACACCTGCAAAGGCTTCCTAAGCGTTTAAAAAGGTCATTTAGTCTGTTTCAGTATGCTTCACAATCATGGGGAAGACTGCTGACTTGACAGATGTCCAGAAGGCAGTCACTGATACACTCCACAAGGTCCCAGAGTTCCAATTTTCATTTGAAAATCAAGGTCCCAGAGTCTGGAGAAAGAGTAGAGAGGCACACAATCCAAGCTGCTTGAGGTCTAGTATGAAGTTTCCACAATCAGTGATGGTTTGGGGAACCATGTCATCTGCTGGTGTAGGTCCACTGTGTTTTATCAAGACTAAAGTCAGCGCAGCCGTCTACCAGGAAATTTTGGAGCACTTCATGCTTCCCTCTGCCGACAAGCTTTTTGGAGATGGAAATTTCATTCTCCAGCAGGACTTGGCACCTGTCCACACTGCCAAAAGTACCAATACTTGGTTTAAAAACAACAGTGTCACTGTGCTTGATTGGCCAGCAAACTCGCCTGACCTTAACCCCATAGATAATCTATGGGGTATTGTCAAGAGGAAGATGAGACACCAGACCCAACAATGCAGACAAGCTGAAGGCTGCTATCAAAGCAACCTGGGCTTCCATAACACCTCAGCAGTGCCACAGGCTGATCGCCTCCATGCAATGCCGCATTGATGCAGTAATTGATGCAAAAGGAGCCCCGACCAAGTATTGAGTGCATTTACTGAACATACATTTCAGTAGGCCAACATTTTGGATTTTAAAACATTTTTCAAGCTGATGTAAAGTATTCTTATTTACTGAGATAATGACTTTTGTGTTTTCATTGGCTGTAAGTGATAATCATCAACATTAATAGAAATAAACACTTGAAGTAGATTACTCTGTTTGCAATGACTCTATATAATATATGAGTTTCACTTTTTGTATTGAAGAACTGAAATAAATTAATGTTTTGATTATATTCTAATTTTGTGATATGCACCTGTATTATTCTCTGCAATATATTTTTGCAGGCCATTTCTTTCTTCTAATGCTTTCTACTAATTGCCTGGATCCACCTCCTTACCTTTCTTAAATATCAGTATAATGTAGGCCATCCTCCAATCTTGTGGCACTGGCCCTGTTACAAGAGAGTCTGAGAAGAAGAGACACAGCTGTCTGTCTATTACTGAGCTCAACTTCCTCAATATTCATGGATGAATGCCATCTGGCCCGGGAATGTTGCCAATATTTAATTTGCTGCCGTACTTTTCCAATTAGCAATACCCATGTATATCTACCCATACTGACTCTATATTGTGGCAGCTCCCCCCAATGTCGTTAGTGAGCACAGGTCTTAAGTTGGATTTAAAATACAAAAAAAATACACACCACTCCCACACTTTTATCTTTCCTGTCCTTTCTGAATGTAGTTTAACCCTCTACATTTGTCATCCAATCATGGCTTTCGTCCAACCAGAGTTCTGTAATGCCCACCACATCGTAATCTGTGGCTTAAGGGTCTCTTCTCCAATTCATTCATTCTGTTTGCAAGGCTTGTTGCATTCATCAGCAGACATTTTATACTATGAGAACATTTATTATTCCTACTCCCATCCTTGCACATCCCAGCCCCTACTAAATTCTCATTGATCCCTACTGTCTCCCTCTCTGTCTAATTTATCTATACTCCTTTTTTGCACAACCATCCTCATTCCCTCTGATCTTAATTTAATAGCTCCTCCATCCATCTGACCATCACCCCTCCATAACAAATCTATACGCTACATAGACAAACACGGGGGTAGTACTACATCATTACAAGTTGTTGGGATAGAGAAAATCGTAAACGGGGTGGTGATATGAGACGCTTACTCTTAGACAGGGAAGCTTATTGGATCTTTGTTTTAGGCACAAGATCTCCATCAGGTCTCAATATCAGACATGATGTTATGTACCATCATTGATTTTTATGAGCGTTTTTCATTTCTCAAGTTCAAAATAAAAAGGTGTGTACAATAGTATTATACTGTGCAAGTTGCCTCTTCAAAGAAGAAGAGGACTAACACTCTGGTGCCACCGATTGGAAGTAGCAATGTAAAGGGTACGTGCTCATGATCAGGAATAGTAGCGTTTTTGACGCAGCGTATTTTCACTGTGTTCAAAACGCTGCGTTCTACATTACAAGCACAGTGGATGGGATTTATAGAAATCCCATGTCCACTGTGCTTCTTTTTAACGTTGCGTAAACTCGCCTGCGGTGTGGGTTTGTAAATTTCTGTAGCGGAGCTGCTCGTCTCCTGTGCGTATTTTCCCCAATAGACTGTCCTTAGATGCGATAAATCTGCATTGTTCCAAAACACATGTTTAATGTAGAACACAGCGTTTTGGATGCAGCGAAAATATGCTGCATCCAAAACGCTTCTATTCCTGATCGTGGGCACATACCCTGAAAGTCAATTATTGACCCATTAATGATAATGACTTTCAGAATTGCTACTTCAAGTAGGTGGCACCAGAGTTTTAGTCCTCTTCCCCTCTGAAGAGGCAATGGATTAGGCAGACTTTCATGCACTGATGTCTGATGCCAATGATTAAATTGGCCATACCATCTGTCTGCCTGACTTCGTCTATACCATTCTGATGCCGCCAGTGCTGATGGAACACATTCTGCCGTGCATCTATTCCCTGTTCATCATGTCATCTGCAATGTACTGTAGCAATGCTGCCATTGCTGGCCCTAAACTGCCAAGTATCTCCTTGCCTGCCCCATCCTAAGGGTATGTACACACGGTCAGGAGCCGTTGCATGTTATGCAGCGTCAAACCCGCAGTGGCCAAATGTTACAGCATAGTGGATGGGATTTCTAGAAATCCAATGTCCACTATGCGTCTCTGGGCAACTGTGGCTTAACCGTGGAAACTGGCATACGGCTCATCTTTCAGACCCGCAGCATGTCAATTTCTCTTGCGGGTCCGCATGTGGACTTTCCCCATAGACTAACATATATGAGGAAAGTCCGCATGTGAAAAAGAAATGGCACTGCTCATTTGCATAATGAGGGTGGAAGCCGCTCGGTTATTCCACAGTGTCGGGGCTGCAAGCTTTCTCTTGACCGTGTGCGCATAACCTAACTCTCTACTGTTCAGCTTCTGTTGCAGCCAGATATTAATCTTTCAACATGTGCATACAAACAGTTACATCCATTGTGATATATTGATCGGCTATGCTTGTTTATTTCAATACGGCATAAACCACGGCAGGTTCAACAAAGTAAGCATGGCCTTACTGGAATAAAAGCAAAACAAAAGATAAATGATAGCACAGTCCATGTCCTTGCGAGGTTGTATTTTCACTTCAGCTCTTACTGAAGTTCCACACAGGAGACTTTCTGGTCTCCAAACACACAAAAGAAAAAAACTCAGTGGCTTGACATTTAACTTCTCCTCCACACCCTAGAGGTGGAGACATGGTGAGTAGGCATCCTGCTCATCTCACACCTACTCACAAAAAACCCAACCCATAACAGATTAACCCCTTCAGCATAGAACATGCTGAAGGAAAGCTTCTGGGTTTCACATAACGGAAGATAGCAACCTCTGTGACACATATGTCCCCTTACACATATCGCCAGTGACCCTGTCACAATATATATATTGTAGGTTCAGTAATAGATTGGAACAGCACAACCAAAGAAATGAGCTGGAGCATAAGTTGGTATATGTGCAGTGTATAGAGCACGTTCACACTGTGGACAGTTCACAGATAAAACCCCTGAAAAAAAACAAGATGAGCATATACCCTATAGTAAGTAAATAGTAATAGTACATGTATATAACATAGGGTACTTAGTTAGCGCTATTCTGATAAAAAAAAACAGGGCACTGTGACTTGCAGGGGAGTGGGGAAATATTGTAATTCACACAGGAGGCTTAGATTTCTTGCAGGCCCCGGGACTGGAACACATCAGAAACTTGTAGGAATAAAAAGACATTTCACAGCAACAAGACCTCTAATATGAGGCATACAGATAGAAATGTAAATCTTTACCTATCACCTGCATGCCCTTATTAGTAGGTCAGATAAGTCCCAGGGGGTGACAGATTCCCTTTAAAACCTCACTGTGTAGAATATTGGAGATATAATCCCATGTCAATCATTGTATCCTATTTGGCAGGGGATTATAAAGGTCTACAGTGTATAGTTGTAACTGAATACTTCTACAGCCAAGGAGCTACACCCAGGGCTGTGGAGGTGGAGTCGGTATAAAATGGACCAACTCCAACTCCTAAAATATATAATAAATTCAGTACAGTAGTTCAATCCAGTTTGTGAGGAATATTTTTTCATAAGAATTTGGGAAAGTTATGAAATTTCCTTTAAATGTCTGTCCTATTTCTGATCTTAGGGTCTAGACTTTTAGTTGGGAAAAATGTGTCCTACCTTAAATTTATCACTTAAACATGAGCCATGTATGTGGGAGTCGGAGTTCGAGTGGGTGTCATGGAAATTGAGGAGTCTGAGTCGAAGGTTTGGCTTACCGATTCCACAGCCCTGGCTACACCCACACCAGCTGAGCTGCTATAGGAAGACTCCCTGTGGACCCAAGCTATGCGGCCTCCCTTTGTGTCAGACAACTATAATTCAATACCAAGTTATGGAAATACTGTATATCCTAGTTATTCATAACCTAGTTTTTCGAGATCCCAAGAGAATGGGGAATGTCAACCTGGCTTCCAGCCCAGTCTAGTGCATAGGGATGGGGAGATACACGGCACAGTCTTTCGGAAACCCCTAGGACCACTGTGTTTGCTATCCATACGTAACAGGCGCCCGGCTGGATCCGATGACACCAGAACAATCTCTAGGACCGTCAATTTAGGAAGTATAACCCATTTTAGTTTTTGGAGTTTATAGCTGAGGGAGGCCAAGGGTGGAGATTTAGGTCCAGCCCAGGGGGCAGGAAGGGGAGTGACCCAGAGAGGTTAAAAGCTCCTGCAGCTCTAGCCCAGTGCTTTTTTTTTGGGAGGTCGCGACCAGACATCGTGTGAGGGAAAACGCCCAAAGGAAAGAGGGACCCACAAGCCTCCCATGTGGCAGCCCCTCCCCCGCAAGCCTGGCCTTCCATCTGACTGGTAGCTGACTCTTAATATCTGCATACTCTTGTACCACTACTATTGTGTTTGCATCTCTGACCATTATGTATGTATAACCCTTATGTATATAGTGTATTGTCTAGTGTGCACTTAAGGCGATTAAATATATAAATTTAACTTTAGGCTGCTCTTTTATCTTGATCCACGAATCCTCACGTCCGTTGTTCGGTCCAACTAACACCCTACTGGGGCTGGTTTCTGGCCCGATAGAATTCCCGTTAACGGACTGGGGGGCTTACATCTAATAGAAACTGGTGGCAGCTCTACCAGGCTGACAAGGTTCTGTTTCACCGGGATCAGTGAAAGGGGCCAATCAGCCTGTCAGGGGTGTGAGCGAGTGTGGTGCCACGTCAGTGACTGAGTGGGCCACCTCTTCTCACTTCCAGTATCTTCCTGTACCCGTGTGGACAGGGGGTATCTGTGTAGAACTGTACCAATCTGACCTTGCGCGTCCTCGAGGGGGTGCGAAACGTCACGTTGGTGCAAAGGGCAGATCCGTATCACGTGATCCATCTGACGTAATTGTGACGTCAGGCGGGTAGCGAGGTGGGGATCCTTCACATGTGGTGGCAGTGGTCGGATTCTGCGGGATCTCTATGGTGCCATTCTTCACATATGGTGGCAGCGGTGGGATTCTGCGGGATCTCTCTGGTGCCATTCTTCACACTCATCTTGTGTCACCCAACTTTAATGTAGATAAGGGCAGTGCGGGATACAGGCTCGACTGTTCAGACACCTGCTCATGGGAAGCTATATAGATGAAATGCCTTGCTCAAAAAGGGGAACCATGCCTCTATTTGTACGGAGAGCAAGAAACTTTAGCAAAACAAGGAAAGGAGCCACGGCATAAGGTTTTAATACTAGAGATAGATTAGGACTGGTGTCCCGATTGGGTACACCAGTCGCGATGAGATGGCTTTTACTCTTTTTTTTTAAAAATACTGTTAAATAAGTACCCTATGTTATTTACATGTACTATTTTACTTATTTACTTACTGCAGGGTATATGCTCTTTTTTTTTTTTTTTTTTTAATGGATTGGACAGCAGGAGAAGATGGACATCAAATGTCTTAATGTGACTGGTGCATCATTCCAGTCGCACATCTCTTGTAGTGCTAGACAGTACTACTGATGCTGGGAAACTTACCCTCAATAGGGCTAAGTTTTGAAAAGGCTTTCTAACGAAAAGCTGTAACTTCTTCACGTTCAAAACAAGACTCCGGTTTTGTGTCCTGAAATAAGGTGGATACATTTTTTGAATATTTGATAAAAAGCTTCTGTGAATGCCTATTAATTTTTTGGTTAGTAAACCAAAAAGGGATATTTTTTACGTTTAATTGGCAGTCCATTACTTCTTTATTTAGCAAAGTGAAATCTCTTTAGGGTATGTGCTCATGATCAGGCTATAGCAGAACTTTTGATGCAGCGTATTTTTGCTGCATCCAAAGCGCAGCTCTCTCTGGTGCCATTCTTCACATGTGGTGGCAGCGGTCGGATCGAGATAATAGTGTATGTGAGTATGCGTTGCATACTTACAGACACTAAAGACTGCCAGTAGTAGCTTTTGCTGCTGGGGTCTTAAGATCAGCTCAGCACTAGACAGTCTGAGTGCAAATACTGTAAGGTGTGTGGGTGCACCAGGTTGCAGTTCGGTGTCACTGACCATAGAGTACAAGGATGGCAAGTGGCACCAGGGGCAGAACCAAGGAGATGACCAATGCTCTGGCGGTGGGGCGGAGGTGGAAGACTGTCACTCTAGAAACAGGGGAGTCCAGCCCAGGCTCCCCAGGGAGAGTCGCCGGCGGTCGGTCCCGCAGTGGGCCACCCACCACTTGACCATCTCCCAGCCAGGCAGGCTTGGATGACCTTGTGCAAGCTGCCCTCGACAGTCTCAAGGCTGGAGACTAGGCCACCTATGAGACCCTCACAGCTGCAGTGGATCGTCGGGAGGCAGCAGCAGAACGTCAGCAGGAGCGCGAGCACCAGGAAAATATGCTCCGGCTGCAGGCCCCAGCCAGTCCCGAATTCCCTGAGATCTGAGTCCCATAGCTACGGGCAGAGGACTTCCCCCTGCTGGACAAAGGAGGGGACTTGGACACTTTCTTGCTGGCATTTGAAAAAAAACTGCCATCTGTACCATCTGCCTGAGGACCAGTTGGTCCGGTTCTTAACCCCTCACCTCAAGAAATCTTTGGGTACATACCCAGTGAGACCACCCTGAGTTATGAAGACATCAAGCAGGCTCTGGTCCGGCAGTACAACTTGACCCCTGAGACGTACCGGAAGAATCTCCGGAGTATACAGCGGGGTCCTGTCGACAGCTGGGCCGATCACATGCGGGCCCTACTGAGAGCAGTTGATCAATGGAACATGGGACTGGAGCCCACCACCGTACAGCAGCTGAAGGAGCTCATCGCGACTGAGCAGTTTCTGTGGAACTGCCCAGAGGACCTCCAACAGTACCTCCAAAGGGGGCCTCTGCAACAGCTACACTTGCTGACGAGTACTCCAACAACAGGACTCCAGAAGAAACTTGCAAGCTGGAGAGGGAGTAAGATGAACACGGTGCCTACTGTCTCTGTCTCCAGGCCCAAGGGGGCACCTACCCCTGCTTTCCTCTCCACGCCGGTAGGGGAACCTCAACTGTGTCACCTTTGCAGAGTGCTGAGCCACTTCAAGGTCATGTGTCGCCAGTGCCAGAAGAGCCCGTTCCCATCCCAGAAACCGTCCACTGTTTTGTGTGTGAATGGGGGTGGTGAGAGATCCCTTGACAACCTTCAGACCGTCACCATAGGCCATGCCAGGGCCATGGGACTGCAAGACACCGGCACTGAGATGACTCTTGTGCGGCCTGAACTGGTGTCTCCCCAGGATTTGATACCTGGGAAAACTCTCGCCGTCTCCAGGATTGGAGGCGTCGAGCCGGCGCTGCCCGTCGCCAAGGCGTATTTGGACTGGGGCGCCGGGACGGGAGTGCGGGAGGTGGAGGTAACTCCGAATATTCTTGCCAGTGTTTTGCTTGAAAAAGACTTGGGACGGCTAGTGTCCCACTATGTGGCCACTGGACCCCCAAGGCCTGACCCTACAGACAACGTCATGTCCACCCCAGTTGATGCCAATGTTATTAACATGCCTACTGATGGAGATGCGGGGCTTGGGGGAGAAGATCAATCAAGTCAGCTGTCCTTAGAGTGTGGCCAGCCGGCATGCTGGAACAGTTTGTCCTGTGAGGTTGTCACAGAGGGGACAGACAGGGGGCAGACAGCTGCGGAGGGGGAGCATGCCACGGAGGGCGGGGCAGTCCCAGGAGAGGTAGGGCTCCCAGGTAAGGCAGCATGGCAGGTTTCCTCCACAACCGGGGTGTCAGAGGGCCAGGGTAGTCCGTTTAGACTGGCGACTTGGTCAGAAGCAGAGGAGAAGCGGGCGCTACCCGCGGTCACAGTGGCTGTGGCCGCTGGCACGCGCAGTGGTGGCACCCGGGCCCCTCGGGAGTCCGACGGCTTCTCCCCTTCCGATCAAGTGGCTGCCGGGTCAGACTGAAGCCAGGAGACTGGTCCCGGTGAACTGACAGAAGACGTGGTACTCTCGTCTACTCTGGCCACGTCCAGTCAGGGGCTTCAGACGGCATTGGAGGCTGACGACAGCCTGAAAGCTCTTAAGGAACAGGCGGCACAGCCTCCCTCGGACTCAGACCTCGGGCGGGTGGTCTGCGACCAAGGATGGCTGTATCGGGTAACGGTCCAGCGAGGTTCACCGGAGTTATGGCCCAATTTATTATATATTTTAGGAGTCTGAGTCGGTCCATTTTATACCGACATCGACTCCACGACTCAGACTCCACAGCCCTGGTTTTAATTATGTGATTTGTATGAATGTATGCAACGTAAAAACAAATTTTTTGTGAAAATTCGTGGAAGCTGGCAAATTCGAATTTCTACATGGGATCCTTTATGATTTTACATTGGCTTATGTTCTTCCCATTCAGGTCCTTACAATATCAGATCCTTTCAGTGGAGATCTGTATAAGAGAATTTTCCTGATTGACCCGTCAAGGATAGATAGGGACAGGGAGAAGATGGCGGATAGGATACTACACCTCACCCTAGAGATCCTCTTCCGGCTTACTGGAGAGGTGAGAGATTTTGATGATATCACATTACATAATTCCTATCTATGTGAATAACAGATGGACAGAACTGGAGAGGTGAGGTCTCTGGAAATGTTTGTAGTGAGATTTATTAATGTGTCTCTCCATAACCAGGATTACACAGTAGTGAAGAAGACCTCTAGTGAGCGCTGTAAGGCCCCGATGTCTAAGGGATGGGGAAGACCCCTGAGTCCATTCATGAGGCCTCCACCTGACCCCATGACACATGGGGACATCAATGACCAGAAGACCCTAGAACTCGCATACAAGATGATTGAGCTGCTGACTGGAGAGGTGACACTGCTGGGAATGTTGGGACATTATGCAGTAATGCTATGAAGGGATCGGGAGGGATGACAATATCATTGTATGTGTCAGGTTCTTGTCAGGTGTCAGGATGTCACTGTCTATTTCTCCATGGAGGAGTGGGAGTATTTAGAAGGACACAAAGATCTGTACAGAAATGTCATGATGGAGGTTGCCCAGCCACTCACATCATTAGGTAATACACAGGACTAAATACACACGGCCTATAATTCTCTGTATGTAAAAAAATTAATTCAGTCCCTCTGTGTTTCCTCCAGTTTTATCCGGTAAGAGGACAACACCAACGAGATGTCCCCGTCGTCTTTTTCCACAGGACTGTAAACACGAAAATCCCAATGTTCCTCAGGATCGTCAGGTAGATGGAGAGAAGGTGTCATGAGATCTTCCGTGTTATGTGTAGATGGCTGTGAAGGTCTTGTGCTCAGTCTTGTTTTATCCAACAGTATTATGTTTTATACTGGTGTAATTAGAACGGTGGAGATGACCGGATTAGAGCTGATTATAGATGTGACTTTTATAGTATTTGTTTCAGGGTAAAGATCTGACCCATATTAATACTACAGAGACATATGTGAGAGATGATGACTGGTTTAAAGTGGAGATTATTACAGATGACGATTCAGGTGAGTAGTAACCACTAAATGTTGAGAAGTCACAGATTCTCATTCCACATAGAAGCCATTTTGTCTTGATAGGGTGTCTAAATTCCTGCAAACTAATTCTGAAATTGGGGAGGGATTTTATCTAGGAGAGTTCTGCTAAAGTAATTTCAACAGGTGAATGTATATGAAGAGCCGAAAAACTAAGAAAAAGGATAAAGTATGTCTAAGCTTTCTGCCTTTCTACTGGTTGTGGGGTTTCTCCTCACTTGGGTGCGCCGTGAGGCAAACAGGAGGCATGTTCCTTTAAATGTCCATGTCGGTTTATTACTTTATAAACCAAGGAAAAAGCAAAAGGAAAACAAACAGCCTTCTGTTCAGGCAAACAAAGTAAAGCAAACTCTGGTTAGCCACTAGTCCTGTGGGCACACAGGCTGCGTAGCATCCAGTTCACTGGCTCTGTCTGGAGACAACAACATACAGGAGGCCTTCTCCCTCCAAACACAGATTATGTGCCAAACAATGGCCTCCATTTTATATTTTAACCACACCCAGAGGTGAGGTATGTGGGCCGCCAGACACGCCCTTCTCTCACAGCTGCCCGTAACCCGGCCCCAGGCGCACCAGAGTAACATTCCGAGTTACATCACAGAGGTCAGCAATCTCTGTGATACATGCCTCCCATTGACTATGTGTCCGTTAGCCACCTTACATACCCCCCCACTGCCTAATGCCGTAGGGCTTGGTACCTTCTACCAGTAGAGAGGGAATTCTCGAGAGGGCATCGGCATTACCATGTAGCTTCACTGCTCTATGTTCTACATGGAAGTGGAAATCCTCTAGGGCTAAAAACCAGTGGGTGACCCTAGCATTTCTTCCCTTTTTCCCCCCATCTGTCTGAGTGGGGCATGGTCTGCTACCAATTTAAAATTTCATCCCAATAGATAGTAACATAGCGTGTCCACCGCCCACTTTATGGCCAAGCATTCCTTTTTTATGACAGCATAATTCTTTTCACACGAGGGCAGCTTCCTACTCAGGTAGAGAATAGGGTGCTCCTCCCCGTGTATCTCCTGGGAAAGGACTGCCCCTAAACCAACATCTGAGGCATCTGTCTGGGGTATAAACTCTTTCTTGAAGTTGGGGGCAACCAGAACCGGTTGCTTACACAGAGCCCCTTTCATGTCTTGAAAGACCGTCTCTGCCTCTTCAGACCATTTAGCCATTGCTGATTTCATCCCCTTAAGAAGGTTAGTCAGGGGTGCGGCCATCATTGCGAAATTTGGGATGAATCTCTGTAGTATCCCACGATTTCTAGAAAGGCTCTAACTTGCTTCTTCGAAAGTGGTCTTGGCCAGGTTTGGATTGCCTCCACTTTACTGATTTGGGGTTTGATCTTGACTCTACCCACTACATGTCCCAGGTATATGGCTTCTTCTTTCCCCATGGAACATTTTTTTATGGTTTATTGAAAACCCTGCCTTTCTTAGGGCATCAAACACTGCCTGGACCTTTTCCAAATGATTTCCCCATTCTGGGCTGAAGATTACAATATCATCCAGGTATTCTGCGGCATATTCCTTATGGGGTGCAAGGAATCGGTCCATGTCCCTCTGCAAAGTGGCCGGGGCTGGGGACCCCTGCAGTCGAAACGGCATCTGGAGATATTTGTTATCAGGGTGCCAACCTCCGCGTTAGGCAGGATCATCTTAGACTTTTAATAGGGCTAATTAAGTCCATCTTGTATAATGTGTTGTTCAATTTCTCCGAAGGAGATATGCCATTTAGGATGACCGTTCATCCACTTACTATTTTTCACTACACGGATATTGGTGCTTTTTAGTGAGTTTAATAAAAGTATTTATTTTAGAGGATTTATATGTTTACATACTGCTACAATTCCTTCTAGATGTATTATTTATGTTACTTTATACCATCCGGACATATTGGAAGCATCCGTCCAGCATAGAAAACGCAGTCTTCTCCTTGGCTTCCAGTGACATGGGGATTTGCCAATATCCCTTTGTTAAATCCAAGGTGGTTATGTACGTTGCTGACCCAAGTCTCTCGATCAGCTCATCGGCACACGGCATTGGATATGCGTCGAATATGGAGACCTCAGTCAACTTCCGATAGTCATTGCTGAATCTCCATTCGCCATTAGGTTTTGGGACCAGGACAATCGGGCTCGACCAACTGCTCTTGGATTCCTCAATGACCCCGAGTTTCAAAATACGCTTCACCTCCTTTGGCTCTGTCAGAACTTCGTGTACTATGACTTTGTGCACTCCTTCAAATCTGAGAACAGGTCCCTGTTCTTCTGCAGCAACTCCCGACACTGCTGTTTTTGGGCTTCGACAGCATCTACGCTATGGCAACACCTCCAACCTCGCCTTCTGGCTTGCCCAGCAAGCACGGCTTTTCAGCCGGCTTTCTGTCTTGCCATGGCTTGATGAGCTTGACGTGGCAGATCTAGTGTGGTTTCTGTCTTCCTGTTTGATGAAGCTTATAGTTCACATCACCAAGCTTCTCCACCACCTGATACGGCCCTTGCCATTTGGCCAAGAATTTACTCTCTCAGTAGGAATTAGCACGAGGACTCGTTCTCCCGGATTAAACTGAGCCTCTTGTGCCTGGAGGAGATGTCCTTTTACGGTGGGCATCACCTTCACAATCCTCTGCTGCATCAGTGCAACATGCTCAATGACGCTTCTGTGGGGCGTGACTTCGGCTTCCCAGGTTTCCTTTGCTATATCAAGGAGAACCCGCGGATGTCGGCCATAAGGAGTTCAAATGGCGAGAACCCTGAAGAGGCCTGTGGAACCTCTCGAATAGAGAACAACAGATATGGTAGGGGACAGGCCCAGTCTCTACCGTCCTTTTGTATGGCCTTCCTCAGCATACTCTTCACCTTTTTATTAAACCTTTCCATATGGCCATGTGTCTGAGGATGGTGTACTGAAGTCCTCAGTTGGGAGATTTGCAGGACCTTGCATAACTCCCTCATCACCTTACTCATAAAGGGTGTTCCCTGGTCGGTCAGGATCTCCTTTGGTAAACCTGTCTGGGAAAAAAACGTGGACCAATATACTATACTCTTTGCGAAGGAGTTTCTCAGGGGGATCGCTTCAGGATAGCGTGGAGCATAGTCCAGGATGACCAATATATATTGATGCCCATGAGCAGATTTAACCAGGGGACCGACCAAGTCCATAGCAATTCTCTCGAACGGCACTTCAATAATGGGCAATGGCATGAGGGGACTTCGAAAGTGAGAGGTGGGGGCGGTTAACTGGCATGTAGGGCAGGACCTGCAAAACTTTAATATTTCCTGGTGACATCCGGGCCAATCGAACCTCTGCATGATCCGTTCCTGCATTTTTTCTACTCCCAGATGGCCACCCAAGACATGTGAATGGGCCATGTCCAACACCCTCCGTCTATAAGGACCCGGCCCTATTAACTGTTCCACAAGCTCCTCCCTCACTTTCGTAACCCGGTACAACAACTCCTCACTTAGCATAAAATAGGGAAATCTTGTCATCCCCCGGCTCTTGTGCAATCCCATTTATGACTGTGACATTGTTAAAGTCTTCCCTCAGAGTTAGGTCCCTATGTTGGGTGGTCCCAAAATTCTCGCTGCTCACCCTTAACTCCGGAATGTCAGACTCAGGGGACACTACCTCCTCATCCCCCACCAGAACACAAAAGGGAAACCTGTCCGACTCTGGGTGTGGTGATACCTCTTCAGGGTTAGCTGGTTCCTTATCCAAGCTAGTGAACCCTGAACCCTTTTCCCA
This sequence comes from Phyllobates terribilis, assembly GCF_046119375.1. Taxonomy (NCBI): domain Eukaryota; kingdom Metazoa; phylum Chordata; class Amphibia; order Anura; family Dendrobatidae; genus Phyllobates; species Phyllobates terribilis. The sequence continues at coordinate 49,959,230 of NW_027362765.1, forward strand.
CAGATCCCAAAACAAACAAAAGTCCCGGCCTATAATAATGGGGTGCAACAAGTACTGGACGACGCCAACCTCGTGGGACTCAGTACCATGGGCCTTTTCAATGTCCACTCTGGCCATGGGGTAGTCCTTAGCAGCACCATGAATGCACCATACGCCAACCTTTTTCCCTGGGATCAGTTGGAGAGGGAGTGTGGCCCTCACAAGGGTCAGTAGACTCCCGGAGTCTAGCAGTCCCGTTACCTGCCAACCGTTCACCTTCACGGGACATGCTTGTGGCCCCTCGCTGGGTGGACAGTTCACACTGCAGGCCGGATACGCATAGTATGAACAGCGGCGTCCTATGCTGCAGTCCATTTGTTCGGGGGTCAGGAGACAACGGGCGGCTATATGGCCTGGGCCGTGTGACCTCCAGCAAATGACATCACCGTAGGGACCTTGGGCATTATCTCCTCAAATGGGCCTTGGACGTCCCACCCCCTTTTGGGCCTCCGCCCCCTGTTGGGACCCCTAGTATGGAGTGGGCTGCCGTCCCAAGGAATCCTCCACCCCCTGGTATCTCGACCAGTCTGATCAGTTCATTGGCATTTCGGGGATCACCCTTAGCAACCCAAGTCTGTATTGGCCTCGCCAAGGAATGCACAAACCGGTCCATCACCACTTGCCCTTCCATCTGCGCAGGCGTAGAGGGCTCCGGCTGCAGCCATTTTTGGACCAGCTGCAAAAGGTCAAACATTTGGGAGTGAGGGAGTTTGACGCGCTGTGCTCTGACAGACATAGCCACCCCCAAGCGTGCCAGAATTTCAGTTTTGAGTTTGCCATACTCCTTAGCATCCTGCAAAGCTAAGTCATAGTAAGCTTTCTGGGGCTCCCCCGGCAGGTATGGAGCCAGCACCTCTGCCCACTGCTCTGGCAGAAGTTTCTCCCTTTCGGAAACCCTTTCAAATACAGTCAAAAAAGCTTCCACGTCATCCCCAGGGGTCATCTTCTGCAAGGCCCGTCTTACGTCTTACTGCCTTCCGGACGTGGGAGTCATCAGCCGGACTTGGGCTGCTCGTCCTGCCCTGGATGGTGGTTGCCAGAAGCTGGATCTGCTGCTGCTGCTCCTGCTGGTGCTGCTGGATCTGCTGTAACAATAGCCTATTGGTCTCCTGCTGGTGCTGCTGCGACTGGACCAAGTGTTTCAGCAGGTCCTCAATTTTGTCCAGCGTTGCTTGCTGGCTTGTGGCAGACTTCACCCACGACATGCAGTTCTTCCTGTAACAGTCACATGTATCTGCTGGGAACGCTGCCTGCACTGCTAACACCAATTGTGGGGTTTCTACTCACTTGGGTGCGCCGGGAGGCAAACAGAAGGCATGTTCCTTTAAATGCCCATGTCGGTTTATTACTTTATAAACTAAGGAAAAGGCAAAGGGAAAAAAACAGCCTTCTGTTCAGGCAAACAAAGTAAAGAGTCCTTTAGGCAAAGTCTCTGGTTAGCCAGTCCTGTGGGCACACAGGCTGGGTAGCATCCAGTTCACTGGCTCTGTCTGGAGACAACAACACACAATAGGCCTTCTCCCTCCAAACACAGACCATGTGCCAAACAACGGCCTCCATTTTATATTTTGACCATAGCCAGAGGGGAGGTATGTGGGCAGCCAGACCCGCCCATCTCTCACAGCTGCCCGTAACCCATCTCCAGGTGCACCAAACAGTCCTCTTAGTGCTTAGGTGCAGTAGAGCAACATTCCTGGTTACATCACAGACGTCAGCAATCTCTGTGATACATACCTCCCATCGACTATGTGTTCGTTAGCCACCTTACATGGTACAAACAATGCGAAAGATATTTGGGCTTTTTGTTAACATTGATCCCAAGGAGATTATTTGTGGGAAATATCGTTTTGCTTGAACCTTTCTGATACTGGCTGGTACATTTTCAAATTGCCATCAGACAATAACATTTTAGACTTGGTACTACAAACAGAGGTACAATTAAGGATCCATCCTACCTAGCTGATTCACCCTATAATGTTTTTAAATTTACTGTGCAGTTTCAAATATATTAACCTCTAGGTGTTCGAGTCGAATTAGTGCAATTAAGGATCTTCTTACAATTGACCTCCTTTTATAGCTTAAATGGGCTGTCTGGTCTTAAACTACAAGTCTGCAATCCGCAGCCTCTGCCCCCTGATGACGACTTGTTTTAATTATCCCAACATGAACTGGGATTCTCAGATGAAGCATCATCACACCGAAGCAGTTACAGTAGTGAGAGAAGGATAGGGACTTTTTAACTGATTGTATTATGTAAAAAAATGGATAAATATATATATGATTAAAATAAATTTTAGTTTCGGACCACGGCTTTAAAAGAACAAGAGAATATTTCCCTAGAATTAAAGAGTATTGAATAAAAGGTGGATATAAGGTTGGAGGGTTAAGCACTAGCTCTGACACGGTAAAGGCAGGCAAGTTCAATGGTCTTGGACCCATTTGTATACTGATTGGGTATATTGAAATGTAGGTAATTAAAAATATGTCCTTGTGCCAGAGGGGAATATGTGTATTAATCCCAAGTATCTTGAAAAGTCCCTCCCTCCACCTTCCATACCAGCCACGAGTGCCTTCTTCCTGGAGCCTCCAAAGATGACCCTCTGACTCCCACACCACAAAGCATAAGATGTAATAGATACGAATATACCTTGCTATAGGGATGTGTGAGAAGTGTCTGGACCCTCATTTCTTTTAACGTGTGATGAGCTAATTTACTGAACAGACAGTATAACCTAATGTCCAGTAATGCCATTACCCCAGTCTCCCTCGATGCCACACAATGTCTTTGGATACCCTAAGTTGGCCATTATTTCACACAAATAAGGCTACATTGCTCCTCAATGTTTGTGTTATATGTGTGGGAATATATATTCTGGATTGCTGCAACAAGTATAATATTTTGGATAAAGGGGTCATTTTAACCTTACTCTAGCTACTGTCGACAATGCGGGGTTAGTCTATCCTTTATTTGTAGACTACATTTGGGACAAAAGTGGCGATACATTTAGCTGCATGTATTCTGCCACAGATCTAGAGACCCCGACAACCCAAGTATGTGATAGCTTATTCCCTCAATAATGGTACCTATGCCACCAATCTAGAAGGAGCCATTATATCTATACATAACAAACTGGACTTGAGTCCAGACAGGAATCAAAGTAATGTAGACTGTCCATAATTTGTTAGAGTGGCACTTTATGGTCCACAAGGTAAAGGAGTCTATCATCTGCATAAAAATGTATTTTCTCACTCACTGAGGGTTCTTCAGAACAGAGTACTGCAGGGTCCTGCCGTAGACATATTGCCAAGGGTTCTATTGCGAATGCCGATAATAGTCGTGATAAATGGCAGCCCTGTCTGGTGCCACATTGTAGCTGAAAGTGTTCTGAGGTCCACCTATTTATAATTAACCAGGTTTTGGGTTCATTGAAGAGAAGACCTAACCACGAAATAAGTGTTTCCGCATCCCAAATTTAAAAGTGTACGGATCAAGAAACGCCACTCAATTGAGTCAAATGCTTTGGAGACATCACCGTACAAAATCTCCCTAGACCTGATAGTGAGTCTCTTGAGGATTTGTAAAAAAAGTCTATGTGTATTAAGGGTCATTATGCAACCAGGCATAAAGCCCATTTGGTCAGGGTGTATTAATGAACAAGTCACTGAGGTTACCTGCCAGGCAAATATTTTGGCAATATATTTTAATATCCGATTGCAGTAAGGAAGTTGGCTAATAACAATCACACAGTATAGTGTTCTTACCAGTCTGGCATCGCACATGCTTGACCAATTCTGTATTCATTTCCGCCGGGGCTTTACTCAACTCTTTCTGGCAGTTCCATAAAGAATAAATGGAGCGGTGGTCAAGCATTTGACCTGCTGCTACACTTTGTAAAAAGGATAAAAGTGCCTTGTCTGGGATAATAATTCCTCATTCTGCTGATCAACCCAGGTCCCAACGGTTGGACTTACACTGATCATTAAGTTTTCACCCATCCTTTCGATAGGTGATAAATTGTTTTAACTGGGCAACCCTTTTAATACAAGTTATGTTTTTGGCAGATGACTGTTCCAGGAGATTACAAGGACATTGGATGTCTTCAGATTTCAAAGCGGAAGATGGCGGCATAACACAACATACATATGAAGAGCAAAGCAAAGATCTATCATCTAAACATTTTAAAAAGGTCCTTTCAAAGGTTGTTAAGCAAACTAAAAATCACAAATAGGTTGATAAAGCGCAACCAGCTCACCCTGTAAAGAAACCATATTCATGTGCAGAATGCAGGAAATGTTTTAACCCAGAAATACGGTTTCAGGCCCTGCACTGTGTAGAGAGCAATGGGTGTAATCGCGCCCTCCGCACTAACTAACAGTTCGTTCATCTTTAGAGCCGGCTGTCTATCAATGCCTGGGACGCAGTTCCAGCTGCCGCTCTCTATACACAAAGCGGTGACTGAACCCTCGCTGGCGCCCCCCCGTGCCTGAAATCCGAACGCTGTCGGCAAATCTTTAAGGCAAATCTTGTTGCACATCAAAGAATTTACACAGGGGTCGTGTTACTTTTAATTTCAGAATATAAGAAATATTATAGCATTAATTTAAAAAAATCACACAGGGGAGAAGCCATTTTCATGCTGAGGCTGTGGGAAATATTTTCCTAAAGTCTTGTCAAGCATTAAAAAACAAGTGAAGCTGTGTTTGCATTATAGAGCTCAACACGTGTTCAATTGACTCCAAGGGGAACTCACAATATTCTACAAATATTTTCCAGGCAATGTAAGGATTTTTAAGTATGCGATTTGGGTGAATTTATTCATGGCAAATCCAAATTTGGGGTTTAATTCACTGAAGCCAGCGAATTCAAATTTCTACCGATCGGCTCATTTCTATGAAGCAGTTTCCACTTTGAAACTATTTTCTATACCCACACATCGAATACTTCTAACTAGTGGTAGTATTTACTACGTATCTACACGTTTTACATTTACATACTTGTATGGTTCCCTTTATTATCTCAAGTAATTCTTTATGATTTTACAATGGATCATCTCCTTCCCATTCAGGTCCCTACAATATTGGATCCTCTCAGTGCAGATGTTCTATATAAGAGAATTTTCCTGATTCACCCGTCAAGGATGGATGGTAACAGGGTCAAGATGGCGGAGAGGATATTACACCTCACCCTAGAGATCCTCTTCAGGCTTACTGGAGAGGTGAGAGATTCTGATGACGTCACATTACATCATTCTTATCTGTGGGAATAACAGATGGCCAGAACTGGAGAGGTGAGGACTCTGGAAATGTCTGTAGTGAGATTTATTAATGTGTCTCTCCATAACCAGGATTACACAGTAATGAAGAAGACCGCTAGTGAGCGCTGTCAGGCCCCTGTGTCTGATAGGTGGGGAAGAACCCTGAGCCCAATCACGGGGCCTCCACCTCAACCAATTACACATGAGGACATCAATGACCAGAAGATCCTAGAACTCGCCTACAAGATGATTGAGCTGCTGACTGGAGAGGTGACACTGCTGGGAATGCTGGAACATTATACAGTAACGCTATGAAGGGATCAGAGGGATGACTGTATAATTGTATGTGTCAGGTTCCTATAAGATGTCAGGATATCTCCATCTGTTTTTCCATGGAGGAGTGGGAATATTTAGAAGCACACAAAGATCAGTACAAGACCGTCATGATAGCGGTTCCCCAGCCCCTCACACCACCTGGTAATAGGACTAAATATGCACGGTCTAAATTATCTGTATGTACAGAATAAATTCAGTCCCTGTATATGTTTCCTTCAGTTCTATCCAGTAAGTGGACAACACCAGAGAGATGTCTCTGTCCCCTTCTGCCACAAGACTGTAAACAAGAAAATCCAGATGTTCCTCTGGATCATCAGGTAGGTGGAGTGAAGATGTCATGAGACCTACACTATGATATGTAGACAGCTGTGAAGGTCTTGTGTTCAGTCTTGTTTTATCCACGAGTATATGTTTGAAACTTCTGTAGTGAGAACGGTGGTGGTGACCAGATTAGAGCTGATCATAGATGTGACTTCTCCATCTGTCTGTGACTTTTACAGAGTAAAGATCTGAACAATATTAATACTACAGAGACATATTTGATAAGTGAGGTGCGGTGTAAAGAGGAGTTTCCTACAGATGAAGACTCAGGTGAGTAGGAACCACTAAATGTAGAGAAGTCACAGATTCTACTTCCATAGAAGCCATTTTCTTTCAATACGATGTTTGAAACCCAGCTATCTAATTCTGATATTGGGGAGGCATTTTATTTAGGAGAGTTCTGCTAAAGTGATTTCATCAGTTGAATGAACAGGCGCAACCTTAAAAAAGAGAAAAAAGAAAGTATGTCCAAGCTTTCTACCTACTGGTACAGACAATGTGTAGACTTTATGGCACAGTCGGGGCGATGTGGGGGGGGGGGTCAAGCTGAACCTACCACTGTTAACATTTTGTCACAGATGACACCAGAGAGGTCACACAGACCCAACCGCTGCCAGTAGTTGTTAAGGGAACACACCTCCGCTGCCTCCAATCGTCAGGACAACTACGCAATTTACCGTCGAGTGATGGACTAGGCCGCGGCTGCCTCCAAAACTAGGCTGGTTATTGGGGAACTCGGAGTCAGCCTATGGTACTTACACCTCCAATTCAAACGCATGGAATATATGTACATACCCTGGTATGGTCACTATCAGCTCCGCAATAACAAAAAAGGACCACTACTAGCTGCCACCACCAATTGTTTATACAGCCCGATTGGACACCTGTTACAGGTAGCATATGGCTTCAGGGGTACGGTTTACAGAGCAAGAGGCTATTACATTTTATATTTAATCCAAAAAGATAGGCAGTGTTAATAAAAAAAAAGTCCCTCACTTATGTATAAAGTCCTCATAGATTTAAATAACTTTTTCTTCATGATAGAGCCTTCTTTATAGTAAGGAATCTTGAGAACAAAAGTAATCTCTCCTGAAAAATCTGAAATCTGTCTGATAAACCGGATACTTTTCCAGAAGTGTCTGCACCCAGAGGGCCCCATTGAATCTTTTGCATTAGGGCCCATGAGCTTCAAGTTACGCCACTGTCTGCACACTGATGTCTGCCACCTATTGAGATGTGCTAATTGACTCACCAATAGTATAACCTAATGTCTGGTAATGCCATGCCCTAAGCCTCCCACGATGTCTATTGGATACCCCATTCCAGCTGTTATTCCACAAAAATGAGGCTGTCATGCTCTCCAATGTTTGAGCCATAAGTTTGTAAATATGTATAGGGAGATGCTGCAACACATAATATAGGTAAGAAACTGGACTTGGATCAATTAATTTGGAGTTGAAACAGGAAGCCAGAATGATTTGGATGATTTGTAATGTGTTCAAGTGACACATCAGGGTCTGCTCACTAGGGGTACATCAAACTCTAGTACTACAGGGTCCTGCCATATATGTATTCCCAGGGCTTCTATCACTAATGTGAATAAAAGTGGTGATAAAGGGCAGCTCTACCTCATGCTGTGTGGTGGCTGAAATGGTTCTGCGGTTCACCCAAAACATTAAAGTGTATGGAAGTAGAAAGGTCACTCAGTCGACTTGAATGCTTTGGAGACATCTCCCATGATAGTCGCTTGAGGGTTTTTATAATCTCTATGTATAATAAAGGTAATTGAGCAACCAGGGATAAAGCCTGATTGGTCAGGGTGTATTAATAAATGAATGACTGAGGTCTTGCCTAGCTACCATTTTGGCAAAAATTGTAATATCCGATTGCAATAGGAAAATTGGCCAATGAGATACAGTCAGGGGTCCTTACCAGGCTGGCAATGCACATGCTTTACCACTGCTCCATTCATTCCCTCTTCATGCTGCTCTTTTTGGCAGTTCCCTGGAGAATAATTTGAGCAGTCGTAAAGTATCCGACATGCTTCATGTTGTAACAGGGATAAAAGTGCCTCATTGGGGTTAAGATTTCCTCATTCTGCTGATCAACCCGCACCCCTACGGTTGGACTTTCACTTATCAGTAAGCTTTGGATAGGTGATAAATTTTTTATCAGACACCTCTTTTAATACAGGTTATGTTTTTGGCAGATGACTATTCCCGGACATTACAAGGACATCAGATATCTTCACATTTCCAAGCAGAAGATGGCGGCATAACACAACATACATATGAGGAGCAAAGCAAAGATCTATTGTCTGAACATTTTAAACAGGTCCTATCAAAGACTGTTAAGCAAACTAAAAATCATAAAAGGATTGATGAAACGCAAACAGCCCACCCTGTAAAGAAACCATATTCATGTTCAGAATGCGGTAAATGTTTTAACCAGAAATCAGATCTTGTTACACATCAGGAAACTCACACAGGGGAAAAGCCATATTCATGCCCAGAATGTGAGAAATGTTTTCATCACAAATCATCTCTGATAATACATCAGAGAAGTCACACAGAGAAACAGGAATTTTCATGTTCAGAATGTGGGTTATGTTTTAGATTCAAATACAAACTCATTATACATCAGAGAATTCACACAGGTGAAAAGCCTTTTTCATGTTCAGAATGTGGGAAATGTTTTAGGATTAAATCATCTTTTGTTATGCATGAGAAAAGTCATGCAGAGAAAAAGCCATTTACCTGTTTAGAATGTGGACATTCTTTTCACCAGAAATCAAAACTTGTTATACATCAGAGAAGTCACACAGGAGAGAAGCCATATTCATGTTCAGAATGTGAGAAACAATTCAGCAGTAAGTCTGCTCTTGTTAACCATCAGAAAATTCACACAGGAGAGAAGCCATTTTCATGTTCACAATGTGGAAATAGTTTTAAATATAAATCAGATGTTGTTAGACATCAGAGAAGTCACACAGGGGAGAAACCATTTTCATGTTCAGAATGTGGAAAATTATTTGCAAATAAGTCAACTTTAGTTATACATCAGAGAAGTCACACAGGGGAGAAGCCATATTCATGTTCAGAATGTGGAAAATTCTTTGCAAAAAAGTCAAATTTGGTTATACATCAGAGAAGTCACACAGGGGAGAAACCATTTTCATGTTCAGAATGTGGGAAATGTTTCAGTTTTAAGGCAAATCTTGTTGCCCATCAGAGAATCCATACAGGGGAGAAGCCATATTCATGCTTGGAATGTGAGAAATGTTTCAGCAATAAGTCTTCTCTTCTTCACCATCAGAAAATTCACACAAGGGAGAAGCCATTTTTGTGTTCACAATGTGGAGAAAGTTTTAAACTGAAAACACATTTTGTTAAACATCATAGGAGTCACAAAGGGGAGAAACTATTTTCATGTTCAGAATGTGGGAAATGTTTCAGTTTTCAGGCAAATCTTGTTGCACATCAGAGAATTCACACAGGGGTAGAGTTACTTTTAATTGCAGAACATGGAAAAGATTATAGCATTAATTCAAATATCGCACAAGAGATAGTTTAAACAAATAAGCCATGTTTATGTTCCTTATGAGGGAAACATTATAGCAGTAAATCATACCTTGCTATACATCAGCGATCTCGCACAGGAGGCAAGCCATTCTCATGTTCAGAATGTGGAAACAGTTTTTACATGGAATCAGATCAGAGAAGTTACACAAGGGAGAAGCTATTTCCATGTTCAAAATGTGGAAAATTCTTTACAAAGAAGTCATCTTTGGTTACACATCAGAGAACTCACACAGGGGAGAAGCCATATTCATGCCGAGTTACATGTCATACATAAGAAAGAGAAAACATTATGGAGCAGACCTGAGCAAATTGCAGCCAACTGCAAGGGCCTAATCTGTCCATTTGGCTGTGTCTGATCGGCCCAATGACAGGCATACTCAAAGGACTGACAATGTTGATTGAACTGATCCATGATTCTAGCATAGTTTCTATTGTGGCCCCACCTCCAGATGTCATCTTCACCTAATTGCTGGATGAAAGCTTCGACTACACTTTGTATGTTGGGAGATCAGCAAATTAGTAGCTGCTGCGACTCCCCAGATAGTCTCCTGTCAGCTCACTTAGGCTACGACCCCACTATCCGTTTTTGGTCAGTATTTTTCCTCAGTATTTGTAAGCCAAAACCAGGTGCCGAACAATCAGAGAAAAGGTATAATAGAAAAACGTGCACCAATTCTGCATTTTTGGCCCACTCCTGGTTTTAGCTTGCAAATACTGAGGAAAAATACTGACTAAATACGGATAGTGGGGCCGTAGCCTTATGCAAAGTATTTCTGATGAATACTAGGTCCACCAGTGTGACTTACCTCTCACTTTCACTACATGAGTCTTTCAAATTTAATATTCTATGTGCACCTTCCTTCCATCCTTCACTGGTGAAATGAGCTTCCTAAACTTCTCCTTCCATGTACTCTGGTGTCTCCTCAACTTTGTGTGTAAAAGGGTTAACACCTACATCTCCCCCTTTGCACCAAGCTAGAGTGTTACTTTGCTCTGTTGTATGTCTTGTGCAGTAGAGGTAAGGGTTAAGCCCCTCATACTCCCTTCTATGACTGTGGCTTCTCGCATCCACTCCATTGACTCCAATAAAGATTTCTCGCTCTTTGTCTGTCATCTCCCCCCCCCCCATGTGGATCCATGCATGTAAAATAGAGGTAACCAAAATTTTTTTCTCAATTTTTCCATTACTCAATTAACTGCTAATACTATAAAGCTTATTGTACCTTGCATTATTAAGCTACGCTCACATGGCTGTATTTTCGGTGTGAGTTCTGTCATGTTAAAAAACTGACTTCATACAGACAGCACTAGGACTAATGTTATGCTATTAGGCTGTTCAGGTGACAGATTTTTCACATTAACCGAATGGCCGCGTGAAAAAAAAATCGCTATGCACACTCTTCCGTACCATATTTCAGAGGAGACTCGCTCAGTCAAGTCTATGGGTGCGTATCCGATTTTTTTTTACAGATTAGCAGTAAACTGTATTTGGTCTTGTAAATCTGGTTCACTGCTGATATATCAAATGGTTGGCACACGGATGGCAAATCTGTCTTTTTTCATATGTTGTTGTGAGCTAATCAAAACCATATAGTTTGTGGCTTTTTATAAAGTGATACAATTGTTTGTGTACAAAATTAGGTTCAATCGATTGGTACCCAGTTTCTCATGTGACCCCCTTGAGAAAATAATTCTCTGCAATTACCAATATTTATCTTATCCAAAAAAAAGTTAGCATACCTACGTAAAACATACATTGGATATTTCACATTAATTTAAATAAGTGTCTCAAAACATGTTGTGAAAAAAAAACAATAAATGTTTTTTTTTTAATTAAATGCTTGGGCTTGACCTTTCTTTATCAGTTTGAGCTTATAATTTTGTGATGCCACATGGGTGCCAGAACAAATTGCATAGAATGGGACTCATCAGACTTTGGATCCCAGACTTTAAGACACTGTTTTTGAAAATAAGCTATTCATAAAGGATAATTGTATTAACCATATTACACTACAGAGCCATGTTTGGGAGTTTCCAATTCAAATATTAGCTTTTGTATTGCGTGCTAGGAAGAGGCCCTTGTAGGTTTTAATATAGTTACTGCTCCCCATCAACATGGGGAGCAGCTAACTTTGTATAACCGCTGAAACAAGGTTGGTAAATTCAGATGTTTAAAGTCATAAAGAGCATGGCAGGAAAATTTTGGACTATTTCGGAAAATGATGTAAGCTTCTCATCCTCTGATACACAAGCCAAGCACACACCAGACTGTCCAAGGACTCAAAAGCAAACCAGCTTTCAACAAGCAGCATTGCTACTATAATCTTCTCATTTACCTACCCTAACATTTTGAGAGATAACAAAAGGCTCGGACATAATGTGAATGATGCAGCCAATCAATGGCTGCTGATTAGCTGTAACACACACATGATGAACCCAGCAGATGTTGATCCAAGCAAATGCAGTATTGACTACATAGTAGTGGTGCTGGTCCAGGAGGTATATATTTTTACATAATCGCACCATGACAGCAATGACATTAGATTGCCCCTCTGTCCAAATAGGAACAGGAAACACAAGCAGGTTAAAAGCTCTTTCCCCATTTCCTCAGTGTTTCTTTTTCCTATCAGGTCAGGGGCAGAGAGAGGTACTGTTTCTTGTACCTTTTTAAACCCTCTGTCTGGCTGCAGGGTTTTGGATGTTCCTTAGCCAGGTGATCTAGGAGCAATACTTTGGGGTATTCTTCCTACTGGGTATCATACTAGGTCTCGATGGGGTCGATCTCCCTGGTATTGCTGCTCCATACTGCTCTCCATGTGGGCTACAGGTTGGAGCAGTACAGCGTCAGGAAGCGCTCATGGGCTCTGGCTGGTCCCCATGTGGTGGGTCTCACAACATCCCCTTCTTAGGTAGTGCCACGGTCATATGTCTGGCTACGTCACAGGAGGCAGGTCATACTGATGTCATGATCAGTTAACTTACGGCAGTCAATGGTGCAAAATTTTCATTCAGAATCGGAAACAGACAACTTTTTGAATGGGATTTTACTTAGAGAGATAGAGTAATTACACATGCAGCAATTTTTATGAAAAAGTATAAATCCATTTATTTTACATATATGCTGACAAACAATTAAAAACAATTATTTAGCAGACAGTGAGCCATAGTAAATAATGAACCGATCAATTGGGGTGGTTTGCAGGTTTACAAATATATATCCTGAGTGGTATTAACATCAGTTAAATCACATTGCAGTAAACAGTTTAACACCAGTCTTTTTAGTAATCAGAAGGGCTTTATCTTCCCCTCTCCACGGGAGGTAGCAAACAGAGCAGAGAAAACACAAGTCACAGTTTAACAGCACACCATTATGTGTATATATATCTCAGTCTATGCCTCAGGTGCAATCATAAATACAGGCTGCAGACTATCAATGCTCATGTGCCCAGTACACAGTTACCCTGTGCTGAAATGTCAGACCCCAGTTAGTGTCACCTCACTGAATCAAGCAAGAATATCTCATTTTGTGGTGTTAGCAGTGTTGAATCATGCTATTACCAGTCAGGAAGGCTGTTAGGACCCACTTACCACGTGACCCCTGGCCCCAATGCGCATTTCGCACTAGCTTCCTCAAGGGGGCGAAATGCGCATTGGGGCCAGGGGTCACGTGGTAAGTGGGTCCTAACAGCCTTCCTGACTGGTAATAGCATGATTCAACACTGCTAACACCACAAAATGAGATATTCTTGCTTGATTCAGTGAGGTGACACTAACTGGGGTCTGACATTTCAGCACAGGGTAACTGTGTACTGGGCACATGAGCATTGATAGTCTGCAGCCTGTATTTATGATTGCACCTGAGGCATAGACTGAGATATATATACACATAATGGTGTGCTGTTAAACTGTGACTTGTGTTTTCTCTGCTCTGTTTGCTACCTCCCGTGGAGAGGGGAAGATAAAGCCCTTCTGATTACTAAAAAGACTGGTGTTAAACTGTTTACTGCAATGTGATTTAACTGATGTTAATACCACTCAGGATATATATTTGTAAACCTGCAAACCACCCCAATTGATTGGTTCATTATTTACTATGGCTCACTGTCTGCTAAATAATTGTTTTTAATTGTTTGTCAGCATATATGTAAAATAAATGGATTTATACTTTTTCATAAAAATTGCTGCATGTGTAATTACTCTGTCTCTCTAAGTAAAATGCTTAATAATGGAGTTAGCATGATTTATATCAAAGTCTGGTTCTTTTTTTTGGTACATTATAACTTTTTGAATGGGGTTGCACTACGTCTATTGATGCCTATGATATAAGATAGGGATGACTGCATGATCAGGCTAATGGATAGCACAGGAAGCCATGGATAGCTTATTACCCCGCTCAGAACCTTCTGAGCAGTCTGCCAACCACCGGCCCTGTAAGTGTCTGGCTGATGAGTGCACTTACTTATTAAAGGCATTTACTGGCTGGTTACCACGGTACACTAGTGCAGCCATGGTTTAGTGTTGTATGTTTATTTTACAGGGTGAAGGTTCCTTTGTGCAAAATCAAAGCCAAAAGTTAGGAAATGCGAAATTTGCTTCAAAACGCTGGTGGACTCATACAAGAAACCCCTTCATAAATAATGCACAAATAAAGTAGTGCAAGACGAAAAAAACGGCTATTTCTGTCAAACTTAGAGCTGTTATCAGACAAGATGTACAGTTGTTATTATTTTTGCTAAACCTGCATCCAAGTTCGGGCTGTCATACTCCATATTTTTCATACAAATCCTCAGAGAACGAGGAGAAATCAGTTAATATGCAAATGAAAGAGGATAAAAAAAAATCTTATTTCTCTTCATAGTATTGCGGACTCTACCAAGCAGGATCTCATGTCTTATGAAGTTAGAGGTAAAGGCAGAACTAAGAACCATTCAGGAAGAAATGTTCGGTGGGCTCAAAACACCGTAAAAGAATGGTCTTTACCATACACGGCTATATTAAGATGTTAATTCTGGATTAGTGGAAACATCCTGAGAGGAAGATAGTGGTTCCAAAAGAAATAAGGGAATGACATGTGTGAGGAACAACTTTGGAGGATAAGATGAGGGTCTTATCTTTCAAAGATATATAGAGACATCCATGAAAGTTCTGAAAGACTTGGGATGCATCTTGAATTTAGAAACGTCCATCCCACAGAAAAGTATTCCTAGGAATTATTCTGGATTTAAGACAACAGACTTCTTATCTCCCAGACGAAAAAAGAAATTCCTTTCAAGAAAAAAAATGTGCTTGCGAAAGGAAATATGTCTGGTCTATCAAGGAAGCAATATCCATCCGGTGGGTGATGACAGCTTATATCCCAGCAGTATCCTGGTCCCAATATCTCTCCTACCCACGTCAGTCACAAATTTTGAAGGTCTGGAACGTGGCTCAGAGGATGACCGATACAAAGATGAGGCTGTCTCCAAGCGCAAGGAAATATCTAGACTTGTGGATTCATCTAGCCAACCTGATGCAAGGAGTACAGTGCAGTTAAGATCAATGTGTTTCCGTAACCACAGATGCAAATTCTTGGGGTTGGGCAGCACAGGTGGAAGACGTGTTACTTCAGGGCCAATTGTTTTTCATACTACAATGGCATGTAAAAGTTTAAGCACCACTGGTTACTGTTATTGTGAACAATTAAGCAAGTTGAAGATAAAATGATCTCTAAAAGGGCTAAAGTTAGATGACACATTTCCTTTGTATTTTAGTCAAAAAAGTGTAATTTTTTACATTTTAAAAATTACAAAAAGTTCATAATAAGTTAGTCATTTTTACCAGGGGTGCCCAAACTTTTAAATGCCACTGTATGTAGAATTAAGAGCTGTTTGGGAGACCCTCAGAAGATCAAAAGATTTGATCTTCCTAAAGCATCAAGGGGGAACAAAATACAGAAGACTTCAGAGTTTGGTAAACTGCATCTTCAGATGGTTTGATCGATTGACTTACTCAGCTGCTCTCAGAGGTAGACACAGGAACACTTGGGGTTAAAGTCTGTGGCTGGTTTATTACTTCATAAACCAGAAAACAAAATAGTAACACAAAACGGCCCTCTTTGGCATAATTGAAAATCAACAGCACGTAGAAAGTCTTTTCCACTTCGGCTCCGGCCTTGTGGAAAATAACACACTTTAGCTCACACTTGAGCACCCTAACACACACACACACAGAAAAAAACTCAGTGCTTGGATATCTAACCTACTGAACCACACCCCTTGGGGTTGGAGATATGGTAAGTAGCCATCCTGCTCAACTCTTACAAGTACTCACAAAAAAAACCCTGTCATGGGTGATTAACCCCCCTCAGCACATAACATGCTGGAGAGAAA
The DNA here is from genome assembly GCF_046119375.1 of Phyllobates terribilis. NCBI lineage: Eukaryota > Metazoa > Chordata > Amphibia > Anura > Dendrobatidae > Phyllobates > Phyllobates terribilis. Next base: position 49,975,130 of record NW_027362765.1, read on the forward strand.
CTTCTGGGTTTTATACATCACGGAAGATAGCAGTCTTCGTGACGCATATCTCCCCTCACACACAGTGCCAGTGACCCTGTCACATATTCCCCCCCTTGCCCAAACCGGGGGTTTTGGCAACTTCAGCCACCAAACAGGGAATTTGGGAGAGGGCATCTGTGTTACCGTATAACTTCATTCCTGCTCTACGTAGAAACTAAAGTCCTGGAGGCCTAAGAACCACCTAGTCACCTGGGCATTCTTATCCTTCTTTTCCCTTAACCATCTCAGAGGTGCTTGGTCTGTCACTAGTTTAAACCTACGGCCTAGTAGGTAATACTTCAGTGTATCAATAGCCCATTTTATGGCTAAGCATTCTTTCTCGACAATGGCATAGTTTTTCTCACAGAAAGAGAGTTTCTGGCTCAGATACAGGATGGGATGTTCTTCCCCATTTATTTCTTGAGACAGCTCTACTCTCAACCCGACTTCTAACGCATCTGTTTGGGTCACAAATTCTTTGCTGAAGTCCAGTGTGACCAGGACCGGATGTTTACACAGAGCCAGCTTCAGCTCTTGGAATGCCAGCTCTGTCTCAGCAGTCCATTTGGCCATCGTCGATTTGGTGACTTTAAGGATATCCGTCAGTGGTGTGTCAATTATGGCGAAATTTGGGATAAACCGCCGGTAATATCCCACAATTCCAAGAAACACCCTCACCTGCTTCTTGGAAAGCGGTTGTGGCCACTTCTGTATTGCCTCGACCTTGTTTACTTGTGGCTTGCTGTTGCCTCTCCCGACGATATAGCCTAAGTACTTGGCCTCTTTCTTCCCTATGGCACATTTCTTTGGATTTATAGTAAACCCTGTTTTTCTCAGAGCATCCAGAATCGCTTGTACCTTTGGTAGATGACTACCCCCATCTGGGCTGAACACCACAATGTCATGGAAGAAAGCTGCGGCATACTTCTTATGTAGAGCTAGGATCTGATCTGGAAAGTGACTGGGGCCCCCTGCAGTCTGAAAGTCATTCTAGTGTATTGAAAATGCCCATCAGGTGTTGGCCTTCTGAGGATCTGCCAGTAGCCCTTTGTCAGATTGAGGGTGGTAATGTACCTCGCAGGACCAAGCCTGCCTCTCAATGAGTTCATTATCATGGGGCATCGGATACGTGTCAAACTTGGACACTTCATTCAGCCTGCGGTAGTCGTTGCACAACCGCCACTCCCTGTCTGGCTTTGGCACAAGGACGATGAGACTTGACCACCCGTTTCACTCCTATATCACACTGAGGTCTAGCATTCTCTTCACCTCGTTAGAAATTACCTCACGACATGCTTCGGGAATTCTTTATGTCTTAACCTTCACACTTATATGCGGCTCTGTTAGAATGTCATGCTCCACCACCTGCGTATGCCCCGGCACCTCTGAGCACAGGTCACGGTTCCGCTGCAGCAGTTCTCTACCCTGTTGCTTCTGGGCCGGCGGTAGAGTCTCCGCAATCGTGACATCCTCCACTTTGGCTTTGGGACTGGCTCCGAGGCAAGGAGCTTCCAGTGTTTCCCGATCTCGCCACGGCTTCAGCAAGTTCACGTGGTATACTTGGTGTGGCTTCCTTCGACCTAGCTGGTGGACCTTGTGATTAACCTCGCTAAGTTTTTCCACCATCTCGTATGCGCCTTGTCACTTGGCCAGGAACTTGCTCTCGACCGTGGGGATAAGCACCAGAATGCGGTCCTCAGGCTGGAACTGCCTCAGCCTCACTGATCGGTTATACACCCTTGCCTGTGCCTCCTGTGCCTGAAGGGGATACGCCTTCACGATAGGCATCACTTTTGCCATTCTCTCCGGCATCTCGGCAACATGCTGTATGATGCTCAGGTGGGTGTAACCTTGGCTTCCCAGGTTTCCTTGGCGATATCTAGGAACCCTTGTGGATGTCGACCATACAGGAGCTCGAACGGGGTGAAGCCAGAGGCTTGAGGCACTTCACTGACAGAGAAGAGCAGGAACAGAAGCAGATAGGACAGTCAAGACTGGGACTTCTCAATGACCTTCTTGAGCATAGCCTTTAAGGTCTTACTGATGCGCTCCACTTGGCAGTCCGTCTGCAGATGGTAGACTGAGGTTCGCAGCTGGGCAATCTGGAGGACCTTACACAGCTCCTTCATCACTTTGCTCATGAAGGGTTTCCCTTGGTCCATCAAAATCTCCTTTGGCAGGCCTGTCCTAGAAGAAATATTGACAAGCTCTGGCCTATAGACTTGGCGGTTGAGTTCCTTAGTATTACAGCCTCTGGGTAATGGGTCGCATAGTCCATAACTACAGGACCTACTAGGTATATCGCAATCCTCTCAAACGGGACTTCTATAAACATGTAATGGGGCTAGTGGACTTCGGACGTGGGAAGGGGGAGCAGTTATCTGGCAGGGGGTGCAGGACCTACAATAATTTAGGATCTTCCGATAGCATCCGGACCAATAGAACCTCCGCATTATCCTCTCCTGAGTTTTCTCTAACCCCAGATGTCCCCCCAAAACATGCAAATGGGCCATGTCTAAAACTCTCCTTCGTTAGGGTCCTGGAACCAACAGCTGCTCCACTATCTCACCTCCCCTCAGTTTGGTCACCAGATACAATAACCTCCCCATTAACTGCAATATCTGGGAATCTGGTCTCCGCCCCTGGCTTTTGAGCAACCCCGATACAGACTGTAACATTGTTACACGCCCACTTTAAAGTAAGGTCCCTAACTTAAGCAGTCCCAAAGTTCTCTCTGGACACTCCCCTCAGGGAGGTTGGCCTCTTTGGTCACCGTCTCATCCTCCTCCCCGGCAAGGACACACGGGGAACTCATCCACCTTTGAATTCAACGGGGTTTCTTCCTGAGGGATCTGGCTTTTCTCAGAGAGACTTGGTACGGCCCCCTTTTGCCACAAGTCCCAAAATAAGGAAAAATCCCACCCCAATATGACTGGATGTATCAAGTCCTGGAGTACCCCGACCTCATGGGACTGGACACCACAGTCTGTTCCCATGGTTACGCTGGCCACAGACTAGTTCTTGGTGTTTTCGTGTATACAGCGAACACCCACAGATTTGGCAGGGATCAACTGGTGGGGAAGCACCATTATCGCATTAATTGACATGGCACACGCCTGCGGGTTGACAGTACACACTACAGGCCGAATGCGCGTAATAGGAACGTCGTCTGCAGTCCATTGGTTCAGGGGACATGTGACACAGGGCAAGTACGTGTTCAGGATTGTGACATCGCCAACAGACCACGTCCTTAACAACAGCCTTTGCGGGACCCTCAGCGAGATTGGGATACCCCCGTTTGTGACTCTAGACCCCCTACATGGTGAGCCTGCCCCCTTTGGGTATTCCAGTACAGGGAAGTGACTATGTTCGATTTCCCGAGGGATTTCTCAACAACCTGGTACCTCTCTACTAGGCCAACTAGATTGTCAGCGTTCCAAGGGTCATCCTGGGCAACCCAGGTCTCCACTGGCCTGGGAAGGGAGTGGATGAATCTGTCCATCACCACACATTCGACTATCTGGGAAGGAGTGGAAGACTCTGGCTGCAACTACTTTTGGAAGTAACAAGTCAAACATTCTGTGAGCGAGGGGGTTTATTGCCAGCATATGCCCAGTGGTGGACTCGCTGGGCTCTTACCAACATAGTTACTCCCAGGCGTGCCAAGATTCAAGATTTCAGTCTTTAACGTGGCGTATTCCTTAGCATCCTGTAGTGCAAAGTCATAATGAACTTTTTGGGGTTCCCCGATAGAATATGGCGCCAGCACCTCCGCCCACTGCTCTGGCAGGAGCTGCTCTCAGAGGTAGACACAAGAACATTTGGAGTTAAAGTCTGTGGCTGGTTTATTACTTCATAAACCAGAAAACAAAATAGTAACACAAAACAGCCCACTTAGGCATAAGTGAAAATCAACACCACGCAAAAAGTCCTTTCCACTGCGGCTCCGACCTTGTGGAAAATAATACACTTCAGCTCACACTTGAGCACCCAACAAAGAAAAACTCAGTGGCCGGATATTTAACCTGCCGAACCACACACTTGAGGTGGAGATATGGCGAGTAGCCGTCCTGACCATCTCTTACAACTACTCACAAAAACCCAACCCTGTCATGGCTGATTAATCCCTCTCAGCACATAACATGCTGGAGAGAAACGTCTGGGTTTTCACATCATGGAAGATAGCAATCTTCGTGACACATATCTCCCCTCACATACATTGCCAGTGACCCTGTCACAATGCGCAGAGCTAAATATCTTATCCTTTACAGAGGTTCACTTAAAAGGGAAAGAGAATACCGGCTGCAGATCTCTTAAAGGGAATCTGTCAGTAGGATCAACCCTCCTAAGCCTATATGGGCACACAGGTCATAGGAAGCTGAATAAAATTATACCTTGATATGTGTGATCCAATGTCTTATTCCAGAGAAATCCACATTTTTCTTATATGTAAAAGATCTCTTCCAGGCTTCGGGGAGGATGTTGCCTGGAAAGTAACTCTGCCTCTAGATATTATTTTAAATAAAAGGAGGTATTACCAATGTGTGATAAGCAGGGCCGCCATCAGGGCATTACTGCCCTTACTGGCGTATGGGGCCTGGTGAGCAGAGTGGGGCCCAGACTGGGCCCCCCTCTTTCTTCTTCTGCTCACCTGGCCTCAGGGGAAGCTTTCTGCTAATTTAGGAACTGAACGTGCATTCTTGGACGCACGTTCAGCTGAAATCTATTGCTGTGCGGGAAGCCGATAGCTTCCCGCACCACAATAGTTAACAGCTGCCAGCCAATCACACGTCGCCGGCGTATGACGTCACTGCCATGCACCGGTTATTCCGCGCCTCAGGTGGATGAGGGAGAGGATGCTGCTGGATCGCAGTATACTTTTTTGTAAAGCCACACTAAGGGGGCAGAATGGACAATCCTAACTCCAACCCTAACGCAACTATAACCCTAACCCCACCCTAACACAACTATATTGGCAAAGAATGGATTTTTTTTTTTTTTCATTTTATAATTTTTATCTAAGGGGATGACAAAGGGGGATTTTATTTATTTATTTTTGGCTTTTGATCACTGTGATCGGGTCTATCACAGTGATCAAAAGGAACCAATAGGAAAAAATTTCCGGCTGGCAAATCTGCGTATGCGCCCGCCATTTTTTTTTCAGGAAGATGACGAGGAGGGCAACCCAGGATAGACTGAGTTGGCTGGGGGGACATCATTTCTCTCTCCTCTGACATGCATATCATGTCAGAAAAGAGAGAAATTAGTTTAACAGCAGGCAGTTTTTTTTCGTGATCGCCGTTATTCATTTGTGCGCAACAGCCTTATCCCTGATCACCGTTTTAAAACGGCAATAAGGGAAAAACGCCCCTTAACGGCCGCCGTTTTAATGCGTATTGTCATTAAGGGGTTAAATATGCACGGTTCTGTTTTGTATCTGTTGTACACACGGCTCCACTCCATATATAGAGCACCGTACACCTCGTACACACACGGCTCCGCTCCGTACACGTCATACACACGCGACTCCGCTCTGTACACATCATACACACGTGGCTCCGCTCTGTACACGTCGTACACACGCGGCTCCACTCCATACATGTCGTACACACGCGGCTCCACTCCGTACACGTCGTACACACGCGGCTCCGCTCCATATATAGTGCTCCGTACACCTCGTACACACGCGGCTCCACTCCGTACACCTCGTACACACACAGCTCCACTCCATATATAGTGCTCCGTACACCTTGCACATATGCGGCTCCACTCCATATATAGTGCTCCGTACACCTCGTACACACGCGGCTCCCCTCCTTATATAGTGCTCCGTACACTTCGTACACACGCGGCTCCGCTCCATACACCTCGTACACACGCGGCTCCACTCCGTACACCTTGTACACACACAGCTCCACTCCATATATAGTGCTCCGTACACCTCGCACATATGCGGCTCCACTCCATATATAGTGCTCCGTACACCTCGTACACACGCGGCTCCCCTCCTTATATAGTGCTCCGTACACTTCGTACACACGCGGCTCCGCTCCGTACACCTCGTACACGCGCGGCTCCGCTTCGTACACCTCGTACACACGCGGCTTCGATCCATATATAGTGCTCTGTACACCTCGTACACGCGCGACTCCGCTCCGGACACCTCGTACACACGCGGCTCCCCTCCTTATATAGTGCTCCGTACACCTCGTACACGTGCGGCTCCGCTCCGTACGCCTAGTACACGTGCGGCTCCACTCCGTACGCCTAGTACACGTGCGGCTCCGCTCAGTACGCCTCGTACACGCGCGGCTTTGCTCCATATATAGTGCTCTGTACACCTCGTATACACGCGGGTCCGCTCCGTACGCCTCGTACACGCGCGGCTCCGCTTCGTACACACGCGGCTTCGCTCCATATATAGTGCTCTGTACACCTCGTACACGCGCGGCTCCGCTCCGGACACCGCGTACACACGCGGCTCCCCTCCTTATATAGTGCTCCGTACACCTCGTACACATGCGGCTCCGCTCCGTACGCCTAGTACACGTGCGGCTCCGCTCCGTACGCCTCGTACACGCGCGGCTCCGCTCCGTACGCCTCGTACAAGAACGGCTCCCCTCCTTATATAGTGCTCCGTTCACCTCGTACACGCGTGGCTTCCCTCCTTATATAGTGATCCATACACTTCGTACACACGCGGCTCCGCTCCGTACGCCTCGTGCACATGCGGCTCCGCTCCGTACGCCTCGTACACACGCGGCTCCGCTCCGTACACCTCGTACACACGCGGCTCCCCTCCTTATATAGTGATCCGTACACCTCGTACACACGCGGCTCCGCTCCGTACACCTCGTACACACGCGGCTCCGCTCCGTACACCTCGTACACACGCGGCTCCTCTCCGTACACCTGGTACACACGCGGCTCCTCTCCGTACACCTCGTACACACGCGGCTCCGCTCCGGACGCCTCGTACACACGCGGCTCCGCTCCGTACACCTCGTACACGCGCGGCTCCGCTCCGCACACCTCGTACACGCGCGGCTCCGCTCCGCACACCTCGTACACGCGCGGCTCCGCTCCGTACACCTCGTACACGCGCGGCTCCGCTCCGTACACCTCGTACACGCGCGGCTCCGCTCCGTACACCTCGTACACGCGCGGCTCCGCTCCGTACACCTCGTACACGCGCGGCTCCGCTCCGTACACCTCGTACACGCGCGGCTCCGCTCCGTACACCTCGTACACGCACGGCTCCGCTCCGTACACCTCGTACACGCGCGGCTCCGCTCCGTACACCTCGTACACACACGGCTCCGCTCCGTACACCTCGTACACGCGCGGCTCCGCTCCGTACACCTCGTACACACACGGCTCCGCTCCGTACACCTCGTACACACACGGCTCCGCTCCGTACACCTCGTACACACGCGGCTCCGCTCCGTACACCTCGTACACACGCGGCTCTGCTACATCCACACTGTAAACCCCTCCTGACCCCACACATAACCTTCCCCTCATCCAGCACCATGACAACCAGCACAGCAGAGTCCTGCATCCACTGAGGCCCCTGATCATGTGACCCCTGACTCCTCCCCTCCTATGACCTCATCACAGGTCCTGTGCGCACAGAACAGCCATATATGTGGTGGTGGCTCTGCAGGTGGAGGTATGTGGACGTTAACCCCTTTTTTACCGGAGAAACCTCCTTTCCTGTCAGGATGAGGTTGCCGTCTCTGTATTACAAGACTTATTGAGGGATATCGGTGCTATTATTGATGGTTTTGATCTCCGGACCCCCTGTGATAAGAGAACCCCTCTTCTTACCTCATACGGTCCCGGGTTGCAGCTTTGGCTGCTGTTCAGACTCTGGTGTAACGTGATGGAGTCGCTCTTTCCAGCTGCCTTAAATCATCGGGAATTAATAAACGCGAGACCGAACTCACAAGAGGCCACATGACGTCCTGAGGGAATCTCACACTAATAATAGTTACACAGTTAGGCCTCATTCACACGGCCGTGTTGTTGCATCCGTTTTTTTCACAGATACTGCACGTACAGGTGCTTCTCACTAAATTAGAATATCATCAAAAAGTTAATTTATTTCAGTTCTTCAATACAAAAAGTGAAACTCCCATATTATATAGAGTCATTACACACAGAGTCATCTATTTCAAGTGTTTATTTCTGTTAATGTTGATGATTATGGATTGCAGCCAATGAAAACACAAAAGTCATTATCTCAGTAAATTAGAATACTTTATAACAACAGCTTGAAAAGTGTTTTTAGAATCCGAAATGTTGGCCTACTGAAATGTATGTTCAGTAAATGCCCTCAATACTTGGTCGAGGCTCCTTTTGCATCAACTACTGCATCGATGTGGTGTGGCACGGAGGTGATCAGCCTGTGGCACTGCTGAGGTGTTATGGAAGCCCAGGTTGCTTTGATAGCAGCCTTCAGCTCGTCTGCATTGTTGAATCTGGTGTCTCTCATCTTCCTCTTGACAATACCCCATAGATTATCTATAATAGATTCTCTATGGGGTTAAGGTCAGACGAGTTTGCTGGCCAATCAAGCACAGTGATACTGTTGTTTGTAAACCAGGTACTGGTACTTTTGGCAGTGTGGACAGGTGCCAAGTCCTGCTGGAGAATGAAATTTCCATCTCTAAAAAGCTTGTCGACAGAGAGAAGCATGAAGTGCTCTAAAATTTCCTGGTAGACGGCTGCACTGACTTTGGTCTTGATAAAACACAGTGGACCTACACCAGTAGATGACATGGCTCCCCAAACCATCACTGATTGTGGAAACTTCACACTAGACCTTAAGCAGCTTGGATTGTGTGCCTCTCCACTCTTCCTCCAGACTCTGGGACCTTGATTTCCAAAAGTAGTGTAAAATTTACTTTCATCTGAAAACAACACCTTGGACCACTGAGTAACAGTCCAGGTCTTTTTCTCCTTGGCCCAGGTAAGACGCTTCTGGCGTTATCTATTGGTCATGAGTGGCTTGACACAAGGAATGCAACACTTGTAGCCCATGTCCTGGATACGTCTGTGTGTGATGGCTCTTGAAGCAATGACTCCAGTAGCAGTCCACTCCTTTTGAATCTCCCCCCAAATTTTTGAATGGCCTTTTCTTAGCAATCTTTTCAAGGCTGTGGTTATCCCAGTTGCTTGTGCACCTTTTTCTACCACACTTTTTCCTTCCACTCAACTTTCCATTAATATGCTTGGGTACAGCACTCCGCCCATATTTAACATTGCAGAGGAGAGGAGAAGCTCATCCGTGAGAAACACTGATTACCCTTATGGTAAAAAACTAACACACGGATCTCACACTAATGCAAAACTCTGATTACACCAGGACCATTTTTTCCCATATGTGTTTAAACACAGACGTGTGAATGATGCATTAGATGGGTTGAAAAAAGACTGAGCTCCATCAAGTTCGACCTTTCTCCAACAGTTCTACATTCTCCATCACTAAATTATTTATTACCCACAATGCCATTTGTTGTGAGAAAAGTATCCAGCCATATATAAAAGGCTGAACTGTGTCTGACATTACATTCAGGAGCAGTCAGACTGTGGAATGCCGACCAGATAAGACAGTAAAGAATCCTTTCCTATTTAGCTGGCAAAATCATCTTTGGACCAGTAAGTAATGCCCATTGGTCCTTACTATTATCTTTGGAAGGAATAAGTCATGTGCTAGTGGTTTGTACTGACCACACATATATTTATACATGTAAATGAGATCTCCTCTGAGGCGTCGTTTTTGTAAGCTAAGCAAGCTCAACTTTTTCAACCTCTCATCATATGAGAGGCCTCCATCCCTTGTAATAATTTAGTTGCTGCCTTTGGGCTGACTCTAACTTCTGAATATCCTTTTTAAAATAAAGCCCACAACTGGATGCCATATTCTAGATGTGGCCTCACCAGTGATTCATAAAGAGGTAACAGTACCTTGGGATCGCGGGATTTTATCTCTCTTTTTAAACATCCTAAAATCTTGTTTGCTTTTGTGGCTGCTGCTTGACATTCAGTAATGCTGCTCAGTTTACTTGTAACCAGAATACCCAAGTCCTTCTCCTGTTCTGTAGTCCCGAGTATACTCCCATTTAATGTATATGCAGCAATATAATTACTCCGTCCTAGGTGCATTACTCTACATTTATGTATATTAAACCTCATCTGCCAAGTGATTGCCCATTCAGTCATCTTATCCAGATCGTTTTGCAATATTGTAAGGTTGAACTGAGATTTTAATATCCTACATAGTTTGGTGTCGTCAGCAAAGACTGACACTTTACTCTCAATCCCATCACCAAGGTCATTAATAAAGAGGTTTAAAAGAATTTGTCCTAGCACAGATCCCTGCGGTCCCCACTGCTGACTATATCCCATTTAGAGGATGTACCATTTTTAACAACTTTTTCTTTCTTGTTTCGTATCCAGTTTTTTTTTTTACAATCTGCATATAGTTCCCCCAAGTCCTTGCTTCTGTAGCTTCAGTATAAAGCTGTTATGTGGTACAGTATCGAATGCCTTTGCAAAGTCCAGATACAGTAAATCACATCAGCCGCATTACCAACATCCAGATTTGCACTTACCTCCTCATAGAAACCCAACATGTTGGTTAGACACAACTTATCTTTCATGAATCCGTGCTGGTTGTCAATTATATTATTCTCTGCAATATATTTCTGCCGGTCATCTCTTATAATGCTTTCTTATAATTGCCTAGACCCACTTGTTGACCTTTCTTAAATATCGGTACCTCATTGAATGTTCTAGAATCTTGTGGTACCAATCTGTTACAAAAGTGTATAAGAATATAAGTTACAGCAGTCTGTCAATTACTGAGCTCAATATCAATGGATGAATGTCATCCTGGCCTCGGGCTTTGCAAGTATTTAATTTGCAGCCGTACTTCTCCTTATGTTAGTTATATCAGGTGGTAAACTTTGATTTCTGCCTTGCTGAATGATACCTGGCTGTAACATACCTGGCGGCGTCCTTGCATAGTGGTCCATCTCCCACTGTGCAAGAGCGCGCACTTGATCTCCAGTCCAGTCTGCTAGCCTGGCTTCCCTCCATGCTGTTTGCTTGCCTCTGTTTCTGCTGCTTAAGGGCGACGCCCGATCACTTCCTGTTTCTTGTACCTGCTGCGGGCACACCCCTTGTGCGTCCTCAGCCTATTGCTGTCTGTCACTTGGTATTTAACCCAGCTCCTCCCAGGAAACCCTGCCTGAGCATTGTGTTTCATTCAGTGTGCTCTTTCACTCTGAATGTGCCAGGTCCCTTTCTGTGTTTGCTTGCCTGCCTTTCCTGGAGGCTGTATTTCCAGGCCTGTTCCTTCCGCCCTCTAGGGGCTGCATACCTAGACCCGCTCCTGTGTCTTGTCTGTCCTGTCTGAACACGCTCCTAGCCTGTTCCTTCCGCCTTCTAGAGGCTGCATACCTAGACCCGCTCCTGTATCTTGCTACTGTGTCTGTTCTTGTCTTAATACTCTTCTAGCCTGTTTCCTGTTTTTCTCTATATCCGTACCTTTCCTTTTTCTGCAGAGTCTGAACTCGTACCTAACTCCTACTCGTTGTCCCTGTACTCCCGTTTGTGAGTTTGTGGTCCACTCGCTACTTCACTGCAAGTACCCTGTGGGTATCTGGTTCTGCCGTTCCCTTCCTATCTGTTCCGTGTGTACAGAGCCCTGTCTCCCCTGCTCTGCCTTGCTCACCGCTCCGGCGGTTCTTGCCTGCTCTGCCTTGCTCACCGCTCCGGTGGTTCTAGCCTGCTCTGCCTTGCTCACCGCTCTGGCGGTTCTAGCCTGCTCTGCCTTGCTCACCGCTCCGGCGGTTCTAGCCTGCTCTGCCTTTGCTCACCGCTCCAGCGGTTCTGGCCTGCTCTGACCCTTTGCTCACTGCTCCGGCCGTCTTGCTCCGCTCTGACCCTTTGCTCACTGCTCCGGCAGTCTCGCTCCGCTCTGACCCTTTGCTCACTGCTCCGGCAGTCTCGCTCCGCTCTGACCCTTTGCTCACTGCTCCGGCAGTCTCGCTCCGCTCTGACTCCTTTTCTCACTGCTCCGGCAGTCTCGCTCCGCTCTGACTCCTTTTCTCACTGCTCCGGCAGTCTCGCTCCGCTCTAACTCCTTTTCTCACTGCTCCGGCAGTCTCGCTCCGCTCTGACTCCTTTTCTCACTGCTCCGGCAGTCTCGCTCCGCTCTGACCCTTTGCTCACTGCTCCGGCAGTCTCGCTCCGCTCTGACTCCTTTTCTCACTGCTCCGGCAGTCTCGCTCCACTCTGACTCCTTTGCTCACTGCTCCGGCAGTCTCGCTCTGCTCTGACCCTTTGCTCACCGCTCCAGGCGGTCTTGTCCTGCTCTACTCTCGCTCACCGCTACTGGCGGTCTCGTCTTGCTCTGCTCTTGCTCGCCGCTCCGGGCGGTCTCACTCTGCTGTGTTTGTCCGCTGCTTCTGCGGTTCTGTTCCTGAGTCCCAGTCTGAACTGGATCCTATCCATTCTGTGCTCCAACCTGTCATACCAGCCAGTACCTCCCTGCCTGCATACCAGTCGTGCTCGCCAGCATCCACCCGTCTGTATTCCAGCCGTGTCTGCCTATATCCACCAGTCTGTGTGCCAGCCTAACCTGCCTGTTCCAGTATTCCCCTGTGTGGGTCAACAGCCGTGTCCAGGGTTTGACCTGGAGTAGCACCTGGTCCCTCTGCCCGGTTCCTCCCTGGTGCACTGGCGTCGTATGCCGTCGTGCGACCTTGGTCGGATCGGGCAGATACTTAGTTACGCCCCTCCAGGCACTCTCCGGTTCATGGCACAGTGGAATCACTACATACACACGCACACGCCACTCAGCCCGGGCGTGTGCATTACAGCATGCTCAGGCCATGGTTCCCATTGAGCTCCACGGCCTTCGCTCTCTGAGACTTTTTCCAGCGAATATGTGCATCTAGAGGAAATTTTTTTTTTTTTGCTACCAGCTGAGTTCCAGGCGAATTACGCAACCGTCCAGATGGATCTATCAGCACTCGTTCCTACGGATCCGCCGCGGTATTATGGGGATCCAAAACAAAGCCGTGCATTTGTGGAGCAATGCTTGCAACACTTCAAGTTCTACCCTCTTTGTTTTCCCACCGATCGGGTTAAGGTGGGATTCATTATGTCTAACCTAGCGGGTGATGCCTTAGAATGGATCAACCCCCTATGGGAAACACAGGATCCTATCCTCCTGGACCTTCAGGCCTTCCTGGTGGCCTTTCTAATGGTCTTCGATGACCCTAACCCGAAGACCCCTGCTGAAGCTTCACTTCCCAAAATCCCGGAGCAGCCCCGATGGGTAATGTGTGTGGGTAGCGCAATAGTCCTCCAGCCCAATGAGACTACTGCCCACCCAGAATCCACACAGGATGACTACGCTCTCCGGAATACTTCTCCCAACCTCAAGAGGCAGTCCAGACGTGCTAGGCGCAGAGGCAAGCCGTCACGCCAGGGTCTGTCCTCCCAAAGACCTCCTGATCCCAACCTTGAGGTTCCTGCTGAAGCTTCATTTTCCGGTATCCCGGAGCAGCCCCGACGGGTAATGTGCGTGGGTAGCGCACCAGTTCTCCTGCCCGAAGAGACTACTGCCCACCCAGAATCCACACAGGAGGACTGCCTGCACCCGGTATCTGATACTTCACCCACTTTAACCGATGAGCCTGTCCAAGGGTGCTCCGAAGCAGTGATTACCTCCGAGTCTGTGCACCTCCACTACCTGGCGGAGGACCCCCTGTTGCCTCCTGAATCCTCCGGAATACCACTTGATGACAAATGGAGAGAGACTTCCCTACACCCGGTACCCCATACTTCGTCCGCTCCGTCCTGTGAGCTTGACAATGGGTACCTTAAAGCGGTAGTTACCCCCGAGTCTCTACACTCCTCCGACCAGGCGGAGGACCTCCAGTTGTCTCCAGAACCCTTCGGGGTGCTACCTGGTAGCGAATGGACAGAGTCTTCCCTATACTCTGTACCTGATACCTCGGCCGCTTCGTCCAGTGAGTCCGACCTAGTGTACTCCGAAGCAGAGGTTATCCCCGAGTCTCTACACCCCTCCGACCAGGCGGAGAACCTCCAGTTGTCTCCTGAACCCTTCGGGGTGCTACCTGATAGCGAATGGACAGAGACTCTCCTATACTCAGTACCTGATACCTCGCCCGCTTCTTCCAGCGAGTCCGATCTTGTGTACTCCGAAGCAGAGGTTACCCCCGAGTCTCTGCACCCCTCCAACCCGGCGGAGGACTTCCAGTTGTCTCTTGAACCCTCTGGGGTGCCACCTGAAAATATGTGGAGAGAGACTTCCTTGTGTACTGTTCCTGGTACTCCACCCGTTTCGTCTGTTGCTGAGGATGGCTGGACAGGAGGTAGCATCCTAGCTAATCAGATGAGACCAGTTTTTCCTGTGAACAGTGGAAGTGATCTCCTTGAAGTGAAGGATTGGCCCTCGAATTCCCTGCGGAACATTCTGGCAGGCCTGAAGAAGAGGGGGCGTAAGGGGGGGGTACTGTAACATACCTGGCGGCGTCCTTGCATAGTGGTCCATCTCCCACTGTGCAAGAGCGCTCACTTGATCTCAAGTCCAGTCTGCTAGCCTGGCTTCCCTCCATGCTGTTTGCTTGCCTCTGTTTCTGCTGCTTAAGGGCGGTGCCCGATCACTTCCTGTTTCTTGTACCTGCTGCGGGCACACCCTTTGTGCGTCCTCAGCCTATTGCTGTCTGTCACTTGGTATTTAACCCAGCTCCTCCCAGGAAACCCTGCCTGAGCATTGTGTTTCATTCAGTGTGCTCTTTCACTCTGAATGTGCCAGGTCCCTTTCTGTGTTTGCTTGCCTGCCTTTCCTGGAGGCTGTATTTCCCGGCCTGTCTGAACTGGCTCCTAGCCTGTTCCTTCCGCCCTCTAGGGGCTGCATACCTAGACCCGCTCCTGTGTCTCGTCTGTCCTGTCTGAACACGCTAATAGCCTGTTCCTTCCTCCTTCTAGGGGCTGCATACCTAGACCCGCTCCTGTATCTTGCTACTGTGTCTGTTCTTGTCTTAATACTCTTCTAGCCTGTTTCCTGTTTTTCTCTATGTCCGTACCTTTCCTTTTTCTGCAGAGTCTGAACTCGTACCTAACTCCTACTCGTTGTCCCTGTACTCCCGTTTGTGAGTTTGTGGTCCACTCGCTACTTCACTGCAAGTACCCTGTGGGTATCTCGTTCTGCCGTTCCCTTCCTATCTGTTCCATGTGTACAGAGCCCTGTCCCCCCTGCTCTGCCTTGCTCACCGCTCCGGCGGTTCTAGCCTGCTCTGCCTTGCTCACCGCTCCGGCGGTTCTAGCCTGCTCTGACCCTTTGCTCACTGCTCCGGAAGTCTTGCTCCGCTCTGACCCTTTGCACACTGCTCCGGCAGTCTCGCTCCGCTCTGACCCTTTGCTCACTGCTCCGGCAGTCTCGCTCTGACCCTTTGCTCACTGCTCCGGCAGTCTCGCTCCGCTCTGACCCTTTGCTCACTGCTCCAGCAGTCTCGCTCCGCTCTGACCCTTTGCTCACTGCTTCGGCAGTCTCGCTCCGCTCTGACCCTTTGCTCACTGCTCCGGCAGTCTCGCTTCGCTCTGACCCTTTGCTCACTGCTCCGGCAGTCTCGCTCCGCTCTGACCCTTTGCTCACTGCTCCGGCAGTCTCGCTCCGCTCTGACCCTTTGCTCACTGCTCCGGCAGTCTCGCTCCGCTCTGACCCTTTGCTCCCTGCTCCGGCAGTCTCGCTCCGCTCTGACTCTTTGCTCACTGCTCCGGCAGTCTCGCTCCGCTCTGACTCCTTTGCTCACTGCTCCAGCAGTCTCTCTCCGCTCTGACTCCTTTGCTCACTGCTCCGGCAGTCTCGCTCTGCTCTGACTCCTTTGCTCACTGCTCCGGCAGTCTCGCTCTGCTCTGACTCCTTTGCTCACTGCTCCGGCAGTCTTGTCCTGCTGTACTCTCGCTCACCGTTCCAGGCGGTCTTGTCCTGCTCTACTCTCGCTCACCGCTACTGGCTGTCTCGTCTTGCTCCGCTCTTGCTCGCCGCTCCGGGCGGTCTCACTCTGCTGTGTTTGTCCACTGCTTCTGCGGTTCTGTTCCTAAGTCCCAATCTGTACTGGGTCCTATCCACTCTGTGCTCCAGCCTGTCATACCAGCCAGTACCTCCCTGCCTGCATACCAGTCGTGCTCGCCAGCATCCACCTGTCTGTATTCCAGCCGTGTCTGCCTATACCCACCAGTCTGTGTGCCAGCCTAACCTGCCTGTTCCAGTATTCTCCTGTGTGGGTCAACAGCCGTGTCCGGGGTCTGACCTGGAGTAGCACCTGGTCCCTCTGCCCGGTTCCTCCCTGGTGCACTGGCGTCGTATGCCGTCGTGCGACCTTGGTCGGATCGGGCAGATACTTAGTTACGCCCCTCCAGGCACTCTCCGGTTCATGGCACAGTGGAATCACTACATACACACACACACGCCACTCAGCCCGGGCGTGTGCATTACACTGGCACAGCCCATTCATTGAGTACACAGATGAAAAGTGCCTGTTTAACCCCTTTACGACCTTGGACGTATTGATACATCCACTGCTGCTTGTTTCTGGAAAACTCTCATGGAGTCAAAATCGTCACTACACCTGTATATAAATTCACAAAACGGGTATAATTTCCAAAATGGGATCACTTGAGGGGGATTCTGCTCTTCTAGCACTTATGCGGACTCCACATACAGAGCCCCTACTATCCTAGAAAAATTTGCGCTCCAGCAGGCAAATAGTGCTCCGTCCCCCCGAGTTTCACCGTATGGCTAAGAAGTACTGTACAGCCACATATGGGGTATGTCTCCATTCAACAGAAATTGTGGGACAAATGTTGGTGCAATTTTGATGGTAAAAATGTAATTATTTTTTTCTTCGCTGCCCAATGGTATAAAATTCTGTGACCCACCAGTGGTGTCAATATGATCACTGCACCCCTAGATTAATTCATTGAAAGGTATAGTGGGGTCTCGAATGGTGGGTTCTGTGTTCTGCCACCTCAGGGGCTCTGTCAATGTGACATGACATCCTCAAACCAGTCCAACAAAATCTGAAGTCCAATATATATGGTGCTTCTTCCCTTCTGAACTTGGCACTGTGCCTCCAAAGTCGTTTTCGACCACATGTGGGTTATCGGTGTACTTAGGAGAAATTGCACAACAAGTTTTGGGGTCCATTTTCTCCTGCTATCCTCTTAGAAATTAAAAAATGTGGGGCTAAAACAATTTTCACAGATCAATGTTATAAAATTATGTAAAGCACCTGTAGGTTCAAGGTTCTCACCACACATCTAGATAAATTCCTTGCGGGGTGTAGTTTCCAAAATGAGGTCACTTGTGTGGTTTTTCCACTGTTCAGGCACATCAGTGGCTCTCCAAATGTGACGACACCCGCAGAACAGTATTTTTACCCTACATATGGGGTATCTGCGTACTCGGAAGAAATTGCACAACAAATTTTGGCGGCCCATTTTCTCCTGTTACCCTTGTGAAAATAAAAAATATTGGGGCTAAAAGAACATTTTTTTTATTTTCACGGCTCTACGTTATAAACTTCTGTGAAGCACCTCGGAGTTCAAGGTGCTCACCACACATATATATGTTTCCTGAGGGGTCAAGTTTCCAAAATGGTGGGGTGTTTCCACTGTTTAGGCATATCAGGGGCTCTTCAAATGCTACATGGCGTCTGCTGATTATTCCAGCAAATTTTGCATTAAAAAAATTAAATGGTGCTCCTTCCCTTCCAAGCCCTGCCCTTTTCCCATACAATAGTTTTTCTCCATGTGTAGGGTATCGGCGTGTTCAGGAGAAATTGCACAACAAATTTTGTGGTCCATTTTCTCATGTTACCCTTGTCAAAGTAAAGAAAATTGTGTCTAAAGTAACATTTTTGTGAAAAAAGTTAGATGTTTATTTTTTTCCTTCCACTTTCCATTAATTCCAGTGAAGCACTTGAAGGGTTAACAAACTTCTTAAATTTGGTTTTGAGTACCTTGAGGGGTGCAGTTCTTAGAATGGTGTCACTTTTGGATATTTTCTGTCATATAGGCCCCCCCAATGTCACTTCAAATGTGGCGTGGTCCCTAAAAAAATGGTTTTGTAAATTTTGTTGGAAAAATGGGAAATCGATGGTCAATTTTTCACCCTTATAACTTCCTAACAAATCGTGCTGATGTAAAGTAGACATGTGGGAAATATTATTTATTAATTATTTTGTTTGACATAATTCTGATTTAAGGGCATAAAAATGAAAAGTTTGAAAATTGCTAAACTTTCGCCAAATTTCCGTTGTTGTTGTTTTTTTTTACAAATAAACACAAGTCATATCGAACAAATTTTGCCACTATCAGTGGGATCCGTTCAAGCGTTCCAGAAATATTACCTCATTAAGTGACAGTAGTCAGAATTATAAAATTTAACTGTGAAGAATATTCATGATAATCCCATGTCAATCATTGTGCCCTGTTTTGCAGGGGATTATAGAGGTCTACAATGTACAGCTGTAACCGGACACTTTTACAGCTAAACAAGAAGGGAGGGGGCTGAGGGACAGTAAAGTGACAAACCCCCCACCTTTTGCTGTGGAGCTGCCTCAGGAAGACCCCCTGTGGAACCCAGCCATGTGGCATGTCCTTTGTGTCAGACAAGTATAATTCAATACCAAGTTATAGGAATACGATGCATCCCAGCGATTCACCAAATAATTTTTTGGAATCAAATGAACAGGAGGAATGTCACCCTAGCTTCCAGCACAGTCTAGCACATAGGGATGAGGAGATACACGGCACAGCCTTTCAGAAACCTCTAGGGCCACTGTGTTTGGTCTCCCCGCGTAGCAGGGGCCTGGCTGGAGCCGATGACACCAGAACCAGCTCCCTAGATCCGTCCATTAAGGAAGTATATCCCATTTTACTTTTTGGAGTTTTTAGCTGAGAGAGGCCAGGGATGGAGATTTAGGTCCAGCTAGGGGGCAGGAGGAGGGAGGGGGGTGACCCATAGGGGCTAAGAGCTCCAGCAGCCCTAGCTCAGTGTTTTTTTTCCTGGGAGGTCAGGACAACAGGTCGTGTGGGAGAAGTCCTGCAACAAAGGAGACCACAAGCCTCCCATGTGGCAGCCCCTTCCCCGCAAGCCAGGCCTTCCATCTGACTGGTAAATGACTCTTAATAACTGCTTATACCTTTTGTACCACTACTATTGTTTGCATCTCTGATCATTATGTATGTATAACCCTTATGTATTTAATGTATTGTGTAGTGTGCCCTTAAGGCGATTAAATATATAATTTAACCTTGGGCTGCTCTTTTATCTCGATCCACGAACTCTTATTTCCATTGTTCGGTCCAACAAACACGCTACCGGGGCTGATTCCTGGCCCGATATAATCCCCCGGTCCGCTAATGGGAATTATATTTAATAGGAACTAGTGGCAGCTCTACCAGGCTGACAAGGTTCCACTTCACTGGGGCTAGTGAAGGGGCCTCTCAGCCTGTCAGGGGTGTGAGCGAGTGTGGTGCCACGTCAGTGACTGAGTGGGCCACCTCTTCTCACTCCCTGCCTTCCTGTACCCGTGTGGATGGGGGGTGTGTATGTAAAACTGTGCCAATCTGACCTTACACGTCCCCGCGGGGGGTGTGGAACGTCATGTTGGTGCAAAGGGCAGATCCGTATCATGTGATCCGTCTGACGTAATTATGACGTCAGGCGGGTGGCGAGGTGTGGTTCTTTCACAAGTGGTGGCAGCGGTGGGATTCCGCGGGATCTCTCTGGCGCCATTCATCACATTAACCCCTTTACAGCCTGTGACCTATTGGTACGCACAGGCTGTAATCCCCCGGTTCAGTGAGGGCTCCGGCGCTGAGCCCGCACTGAACGAGCACATGTCAGCTGATTATTACAGCTGACATGTGACCGCAACAGCCGCGGGTGGAATCGCGATCCACCCGCGGCTGTTAACATGTTAAATGCCGCTGTGAATCTCTGACAGCGGCATTTAACAGCGCCGCGCTGGAAGCGCGTCACTTACCCCGCCCATCGGTGACCCCGTCACGTGATCACGGGTCACCGATGGGTGGGCATGACAACCCAGGGCCTGCAGCAGACGCCTGTGGTTGTCATGAGCTGGTTGCTATGAGCGCCACCTAGTGGTCGGTGCTCATAGCACAGGACCATTTCTGCTACATACAGGTGATCTGCTGATCATCTGTATGTAGCAGAGGTGATCGGACAGTTGCTGCTTCTAGTCTCCTATGGAGACTATAGAAGCAAGCAAAAATTGAAAAAAAAAGTTTTTAAAAATATAAAAAAAAAAAATATATATATAAAAGTTTAAATCACCCCCCTTTCGCCCCATTCAAAATAAAATAATAATAAAAAAAAACCTACATACACATATTTGGTATCGCCGCGTTCAGAATCGCCCGATCTATCAATATAAAAGAAGAATTAATCCGATCGGTAAACGGCGTAACGAGAAAAAAATTCTAAACATCAGAATTAAGTTTTTTGTTCGCCGCAAAATTGCAATAAAATGCAATAACGGGCGATCAAAACATCGGATCTACCCCAAAATGTTATCAATAAAAATACAGCTCTGTCCACACAAAATAAGTACTCACCCAGCCCCAGAACCCAAAAAATGGAGACACTACAGGTCTTAGAAAATGGCGTTATATATATATATTTTTTTAACAAACTTTGGAATTTTTTTTCACCACTTAAATAAAAAAGAATCTATACAAGTTTGGTGTCTACGAACTCGTAATGACCTGGAGAATAATAATGGCAGGTCAGTTTTAGCATTCAGTGAACGTGGTTAAAAAAAATAAATAAAAACAACTGTGGTATTGCACTTTTTTGCAATTTCACCGCACTTGGAATTTTGGCCAATTTATGTGTTAAATGAGAATTCTTATTTCTATTTTCTGCAGCAGTAATGCAATTCAAATTTCATATATTTCATGTTTGCATACTATAGCGCTACAGAGTGCTACTTTATTTGTTGGTTATATATGGAGATGGCTACTGTTAGTAAGCATCTGTACACACCAGTTTTCTGTTTTGGAAGTGACGGTCAATCTTTTGAGAACTGTAAAATTTGGCCTGGTCTTGAAGGTGAAAACAAGCTTGGAGAGTAAAGGAGTTAATATCTCAGCCTTTTCTTTGTCCTCTATAATTATCTACTTAACATCTTTTAAGGGTAGATAAGATTTTTTCTTTTTGGCATTTAGATATTTTTTCAAAATGTTGTGATTTATTATAATATCATTGGTGATTTGTTTCTCTGTAGCCAACTTTGTAGCCTGATTTCTTTTTTAAATTTACAATATTGAGAGCTTTATACTCCTGGATGCTATTTTTGACTACTCGGCTTTCAAGGTTTTTAGAATGCCCTTTGTTATTGTTTTATAATAACTTGTACTATCCTATTGAACCATAATGGTATATTTTTACTCCTGTACACTTTCTTACCAGAGGATATACGTTTTCTACAGGATTTTAGTAGTATATCTTTAGACATGCCCCATTTATGTTCAGTATTCCCAGTTACCAAGTCTGCTAGACTAACCTCTTCCCTTAATTTTTCTGACCATTGCAGCCTGTCCTTACTGTACATATTGTAGCCGACATTGAAGTCGAGCCAATTCTCCATGAACCCAACCCTCTCCTTCACCAATTTCTAAGCCACTTATTTATCTTCCTAATCTTCTGCTGTCTTTCTAGTGATGATCGTGACTCCACCAGTATTTCTTAAAAAGACACCTTGGAGGTCCTGGACTTCAGCTTCTCTCCCAGTCCATTTTAATGGACCTTACATCTCCCTCTGACTTTATCATTGGTACCAATGTGTACCCTGACCTCCTGGTTTTTCCCCCAGTCCCACACATAAATTTTTCTATCTGACCCGCAATATGCCGGACCCGAGCACCCGGCAGATAACACACTGTTTGGCATTCACAGTCTCGGATGTAGATGACCATGTCTGTTCATCTAATTATAGAGTCTCCTACCACCAGGGTTGAACTGGAGTGTCTGGAACCCACAGGGGGAATTGACCATAGAGGCCCACCCTATCGCTATATGCAAATACCTGTTAGCCGTTATCCCCGTTATAGTGGAGCGTGGACTGTAAATCAAAGGCGGCTCCTGCACATCTACCGTGCGCCACTGTAACTGGGATGTACAGTTATGGTAGTTTGCATTAAAGGGTTCTTTGATGAAAACAAATCATCACCGATCCACAGGTTAGGTAGGAGATAAATTACTGATCGGTAGAATCTGAGCATTGGAAACCGCACCGATCAGAAGAATGGGGAAGTTTTATCCCCAACAGGACACTTTTATCCCCATTTTAAAATGGAGCAGCAAGTGGGATGTCTGACTGCAGCTCCATTCATCTTCTTTGGGGGCTTCCAGAAAAAGCCAAGTGGAGCCCCTTAGGGAATGAATGGATCAGTGGTCAAGTCATACATGCCGCTCCATAGTAATGGGGATAAAAGCTCCACATTTTGCAGATCAGTGCAGGTCCCAGCAGTCACCACCCCACCAATCAATAACATTTTTCCTTTGACCACGTTCACACATTCAGTACTGTGTAAGCCAAAACCAGAAGTGGAACAATCAGAGGAAAAGTCTAATAGAAACTCGTCACCACTTCTGCATTTATCACCCACTCCTGGTTTTGGCTTACAAATACTGAGGTAAAATACTGACCAGATACTGAATGTGTGAACGGGGCCTTAGAATAGGTGATTACTTGTTTTTACCATAGAACACCTGTAAATGCATATTTGCTACTGTGTAATAGTCACAGGACAGGGAGGGGTTAAACATCCAAGTATTTAATCTCTATTGGAAATCAAGAATCTTCCTCTTATTGATATCAGAGAGAAGAAATGGCCGCCATACACAACACAATCCACTATACCAAGACCAATACCACCACATACAAGGGATAAATACCGTCACACCGTGACCAGACAACATATTACCATCACATAGCGGCCGAATAATACCACATACAAGGAACAAATACCGCCACACCATGACCAGACCACATAGTGACCAAATACCACATACAGGCAATTGATACAGCCACACCATGACCAGACCATATATTACCTCTACATAGTGACTGAATAATATCACATACAAGGAACAAATACCGCCACACCATGACCAGATCATATATTACCACCTCATAGTGACCGAGTAATACAATACTGATCATTAATAAAAAACACAATACTAATAACACTGATATTACCACTGGTAACATTATACACAAGAGCTCTGTATATCATGTCAGTGTACAGTTAATACAGTGATCACCGGTGTCATTATACTCAGGAGTTCTGTATATAGTTTCAGTGTACAGATAATACAGTGATCACCGGTGACATTACAGCATATACAGAATATCTGTATCTTCTGTAATACAGGTATATACAGGTAATACAGTGACCACCTCCATACAGAATTATGGGCCCCATGTAATGGTCCTTCATACAGAATTATGGGCCCCATGTAATGGTTCTCCATACAGAACTATAAGCCCCATGTAATGGTCCTCCATACAGAATTATGAGCCCGATGTAATGGTCCTCCATACAGAATTATGGGCCCCATGTACTCATGCTGTATACTGGGCACCATGTAGTCATGCTGTATGCTGAGCCCCATGTAGTCATGCTGTATACTGGGCCCCATGTAGTCATGCTGTATACTGGGCCCCATGTAGTCATGCTGTTTACTGGGCCCCATGTAGTCATGCTGTATTCTGGGCCACATGTAGTCATGCTGCATACATAAAAAAAAAAAATCAAATACTCACCTCTCTTGTTCCCTGTAGGTCCGGTGTACTCAGCGTGTCTTCTGACTCTGCAGTGCTCAGAGCAGAGGTCGTAGTGACGTCACCTCGCCCTTTTCCCTGAGGCGTCAAAATCAGAAGACGCTGATGTCACTGGAGCTGCGAGGAATGAAGAGAGGTGTGCGTATCTGAGGAGGCGGCGGGGGGGTTCTCCCTCCGGGGGAGGGGGTCTCTCCCTCCCCCGACTCATGGGCCCAATAGCTTGCCGGTGTCCCATCCCCCTGGGGCCGCAGCACTTGCCTAGGTGCGCCAAGTGGTGCCGCCGGCCATGGTCATCACGGCGTGTGAGGTCTGCGTGCATTTGTGCGTGCGCCCCTGCCTCCCGCGCTTTTAAAGGGCCCGCGGCCCTAAAAAAAAAATGTTTTCCTCTCTTCTTCTCCTTTCTTCTTTCTCTGGGACCCACCGGGCATTCCACTGGTACCCTGCCAGGCCAGTCCGACTCTGCCTGCCACCAACATCTGTCTGGCCTTTGCTGTCCTCCTATTTCCCTCCTTCCTACAGCAGTCATTTTCCTGGTTGCTAGGAGCAACAACTGCTGTAGTGATCCTAGTCTTGGGCTTACATCCCTAATCTCAGCTAAATAGGCATATTTACTAGGTTGTGCCAGATCAGGACTAGGCCTCCTGACACTTTCCCCCGTACCCTTTCTTCTGTTTCCTACCTACTAATTTTCCCTACCTTCACCCACCTCCATATCACTGGCCACAGCCAGAGCCGATCGATGAAGTCCAAACTCCACTCCAGGAGTGATTCCCCATTGTGATTCACCAATTATTATTATTTATTTATATAGCGCCATTAATTCCATGGTGCTGTACATCAGAAGGGGTTACATACCAAATACAGATATCACTTACAGTAAACAAACTAACAATGATAGACTGTTACAGAAGGAAGAGGACCCTGCCCTTGCAGGCTTACATTCTACAGGAACGGGGAAGGAGACAGTAGGTTGGGGGGGTTGCAGTAGCTCCGGTGTTGTTGAGGTGGCAGCAAGCAAGGTCATGGCAGGCTGTAAGCTTGTTTGAAAAGATGGGTTTTCAGGTTCCGTCTGAAGGATCATGGAGGCGATTGGGCGAGGAACGAATAAGTGTGGAGGAGAGAAGGAGGTCTTGGGAGGACTGGAGATTACGTAAGGGAATGTATCGGGAGATTAGTTCAGAGATGTACAGAGGAGAGAGATTATGGATGGCTTTGTATGTCAGTGTTAGTAGTTTGAACTGGATACGCTGGGCAATTGGGAGCCAGTGAAGGGATTTGTAAAGGGGGGTAGCAGAGGAGTAGCGAGGCAAGAGATGAACCATTCGCGCAGCAGAGTTGAGGATGAACTGGAGGGGTGTGAGAGTGTTAGCAGGTAGGCCACAGAGGAGGATGTTGCAGTAGTCGAGGCAGGAGATGATGAGGGCATGCACAAGTAGTTTAGTAGATTGAGGGTTGAGGAAAGGACGGATTCTGGAAATATTTTTGAGTTGGAGGTGACAGGAGGTGGCGAGAGCTTGGATGTGGGGTTTGAAGGACAGGGCAGAGTTAAGGGTTACTCGGAGGCAGCGGATTGTTGGTACAGGGGAAAGAGTGATGTCATTTATTGTGATAGAAAGATCAGGTGGGAAAGATATGCGAGATGGGGGGAAAGATGATGAGTTCAGTTTTGTCTACATTGAGCTTGAGGAAGCGGGAGGAGAAGGAGGAGGATCTGGCTGCTAGACATGCTGGGATTCTGGACATCAGAAAGGTGACATCTGGGCCAGAGAGGTAGATCTGGGTGTCATCAGTGTATAGATGTTACTGGAAGCCAAGGGTATAGATTGAGAAAAGTAGGGGTCCTGGGACAGAGCCTTGAGGGACTTCAACAGGGAAAAGACGTGGTGAGGAGGTAGTGTGGGAGTGGGAGACGCTAAATGTGCGGTTAGAAAGGTATGAGGAGATCCAAGATAGGGCAAGGTCTTTGATGCCAAATGAAGAGAGGATCTGTAGTAGGAGGCAGGGGTCAACTGTATCGAAAGCAGAGGACAGGTCAAGAAGAAGAAGCACAGAGAATTGTCTGTTAGCTTTGGCTGTAAGTAAGTCATTGGTGATTTTGGTAAGGGCAGCTTCGGTGGAATGGTGGGGGCATAAGCCGCATTGTCGGTTGTCGAATAGAGAGAGTTAGATGAGAAGTGGGAGGAAAGTTCAGCGTGATCGTGTTGCTCAAGGAGTTTGGAGGCAAATGGGAGCAGCGATATGGGGCGATAGCTGGACAAGGCGGTTGGGTCGAGGGATGGCTTTTGGAGGATGGGCGTGATTGTGGCAAGTTTGAAGGCAGCGGGGAAGGTACCAGAAGTTAGTGATAGGTTGAAGAGATGGGTTAGGGATGGGATGAGTGTGGGAGTGAGGTTGAGGAGGAGGTGGGATGGGATGGTGTCGAGTGCTCAAGTGGTGAGGTGTGATTTGGAGAGGAGACGAGTAAGGTCTCTTTCCGTGATGTTGGGAAGGCTGGTTATGGGGGAAGGGCAATGGTGTGGAAAACAAAGGAGTTGTGGTGGTTGGGCAATAAAGACTTGCCATGTTTGGTCAATCTTGTTTTTGAAGTGTGTGGCAAACTCCTCAGCAGAGATGACGGAGGTCGGAGGGGGCAGTGGATGGTGAAGGAGAGAGTTATAAAGTGTTGAATAGCCAATCAGGTAAAGGAGGATGTGTATTTGTTTTAGATAAGGAATAATATAAGTATTAAATAAAACCCTTCTAAATGATGATAAAACATATAAAAAGTTTTTTAATAATCCCTCTGAGGATTATAGTAAAATCTTGTGTGGCCCAATAGGAAGGGGTGGACATGCTGGAATATTTACTAAAAATCAGTCAGATACAATTATTCCCAAAGCAGAATAAAAACACGTTTAAAAATTGGCTGCGCTGTTGGAAAGAAGTCTCTTGCTGCAATATTCATTAGAAGGTTTTTATTGTCCACTTTACTTTTCAATGCTGTACTGGCATATTTATCAAGTGTAAAAAAAACAAAAAAACAATAGGTTTCACAGACTGGTACATGGAGATATTTATAGATCAAAATGGGTGCCAAAAGGCCGCACTCCGGGAAGACAGACACAGGGAAAGTGGGAGGCAGTCCAAGTGGGATCCTGTGTTAGAGACAGTAGCAATGCAGGCATGCAGAGAGGGGAGAGCTCCGGGTCCCACCCCTCCCCCTCCAAGTCAGCTTCAGTAGCTACTCAGTTAACCCATTCCTCTACCCCAACTGAATCTCTGAGGAGTGCAGGAGCTACAAGCAGCACTGTTCTGGGACCCCTTGCATCTGAAGCTGGCATAACTGAGAATAGCAGTATGATTACCCAGGATGGCCCTGGGACCCTTATTAACTTTGCAAACCTCGGTGATCCCTCGCTCCTGACTATGAAAGCTGGGGAATTATGGGCCCATTTAAGTGCCATCCCCACTAAGATATAGAGGGTTATATCCAGCGATTGGAGGCTGTATGCAAGGGGGAAATTGGCTACCTCAAAGAGGATGTTTCTAATATAAACTCTGCCGTCACTGCACTTGAAGCTAAAGTGGATGAACTATCTACCCAGCTCCACACCCAGCAGCATCTTTTGGATCAGCACTCCCAGAATTTTGATCTAGTTCTGGATATGCTAGAAGACTCCGAAAACAGAAATCGGAGAAATAACATTAGACTCCAAGGTCTCCCGGAGTCGGTGGCTCCACGGGACCTGAACTCAGCCCTACAGCACCTTTTCAACTCATTGCTGAGTAGATCCATGGAAGAACATCTCGAGCTGGACAGAGCTCACCGATCCTTGGGCTCCAAACACCCTGACTCATCTAGACCTAGAGACGTCATTTGCAGGATCCACTTCTTCCAAATTAAGGAAGACATTATGCGTAAAGCTAGAGAGAACGATGCCATAGACCTTAATGGCACAAATATTCAACTTCTAGCGGACCTCTCCCCTATAACCCTGGCTAAAAGAAGGGCTCTGCGACCTCTTTTGGAGGCTCTGCGTGCGAAGAACATTACTTACAAGTGGGGATACCCCTTTCAGCTTCATGCTTGTGGGGACACTGGCACGGTGACCCTGAGATCGCCATTGGATCTTCTGGATTTTCTCATCGTCTCTGGGGTTGCCACCAGTCACCCTGGGAGAGTGGCCCCGTTTATCCTCTTTTGTGTTCGGAGGAGCAAGGAGAGGTGGGAGAGAGACAATGGGAACTGTGAGGAAGAGTAGAAGATACCCACGCAGTGACTCCACTGGTCCCTCTGGTGACTCCTGGGCCTTAGGAGTCTGTCCTATCGTAGTCACTCGCTATCTCCATTGTCTCTTTCCTCATGTCGGAGTTTATTAATTTTAATATTAATAGATTTCTTATGGGGGGCTTTGCAGTCCTTGGGTGGAACCTCACTATGCATTGTATTGGCTTATTATGTCTAGTAAATAGTCCACAGGGATTTCCACCACCTTTTAGTTGCCTCTGGTTTTATTTAGTGTTAAGGGGAATTTTGATAAGTCTGGGGCACTGGATTTGTTTAGTTGCATAAATTAATTAACATGTATAACTAATTTGCTGTGGGGGCCTGGCTGATTGCTCGTGTTTTAGGGTACAGTCACCTCCCAAGTTAGGGTGTGTCTTTGACACTACTTACAGAGATTTCTCTGTTTAATCTTAGTCCATAGGTGTAGCTACCTGTGGTCTAATAAGACGGAATTTCTTTCTCCGTCTGAACCTTCTATACATATTCTGACCTTTCTAATCTTCCTACTGAATTTTCTTCCATATCTTCTTTCTTAAGGGCTTACTCTTCTACACCCAATACCTCTTCACCTCATACCACCACTCGGTCCCACCACTGATTCTCGTATTAATCTACGATGTCCACTTTGAAACTTTGTTCTCTGAACATTAGAGGGTTTAATACCCCAGAAAAAACGCTTACAGGTTCTTTACCATATGCATAAGAAACGGGTTCATATATTACTTCTTCAGGAGACACACTTTAGGTCAGATCGGATACCGTCACTCAACCATAAATTTTACTCACATTGGTTCCACAGCGGCAACCCAGACTCAAAATCTAAAGGGGTCAGTATTGCCCTACACAAATCGCTACAGGCTCAAGTACTTGCCTCTAAACCTGAAACGCAAGGAAGGTATTTGTTTCTAAAGATTAAAATGATCAGAGATGTATTTACCATCGCTAACTTTTATCTCCCTAACCAGGATCAGATTAGAACTTGTAAAGCATACTTACGCGACCTTACAGCATTCGCCGAGGGTGCTCTAAAAGTCGGAGGAGACCTCAATTTCACGCTGGATCGGGTCCTGGACTCATCTACGGGTAGGTCGGCAGTCCCCCCTCCCAGTTGGAGAGCCTGAGAGCTAAACTAACGGAATCTAGGTTGGTCGATGTCTGGAGACTGACCCACCCCTCCACACGTGACTATACTTTTTACTCCTCGGTACATGATTCATATAGCAGAATAGATTATTTTTTAATTAGTCACAGACTGCTCTCTTTTCACCCGTTGACACAAATTGACCCAATGATTTGGTCAGACCATGCCCCAGTCTTACTATCCTTGACATTACCAGAACTCTCATCGAGCGAGTTGACTTTGTTCCTTGCACCCGGGGCTTCTTAAAAATCCCACTTGCCAATAGGTAATCAGGACAGCAATCTCAGATTTCTCCAATATTCATAAAGATGACCCCACAGCTTTGCCATTTCAATGGGAGGCCCTAAAGGGAGTCATATGGGGTGTACTCATCCAACAAGGGGCACGATCGAAGAAGGATAGGGCTTCTGCCATTACTAATCTGCTGACACGTATTCAGGCTTTTGAGTTGGATCACAAAAGATCACATAATCCACAGGTCATGATTGATCTGCTGAAAGCTAGAACTGACTTGAGCTCATTGCTAGATACAGCAACAGCGAGACAGAGAGACCGCTTCCGTAGATATCTATATGAATACTCAGACAAGCCTGGTAGAGCTTTCGCACGATTTTTACATCCTCGAATTCCTACTACCTATATACCTATCATTAAATCTAAATCAGGTAAATCTTTTTATTCCCCTCTGGAGATTGTAGACTCATTTAGGGATTATTACAACTCCCTTTACAACCTTAGGGGACCTTTGGCAGACATGGCCATGTCCGACTTCCAGGAAAGAGTGGATGATTATGTAAATTGCACTCCGATTCCCCCTCTGCCATCTGTGGACGTGGTGGCCCTTGAGTCCCCGTTCTCAGAACAGGAGGTACTGGATACGGTCAAGTCTTTGGCAAATGGCAGAAGCCCCGGCCCGGATGGATTCCCGGCTAATTTTTATAAGTTATTTGCACCAAATTTAATATCATTTATGACGAAGCTCTTCAATTCCATGTCTGAAAATTGCTATTTTGCCCCTCAAACCTTTGCTGCCACGATTGTCGTTATTCCCAAACCAGGAAAGGACCCCTTGGTATGCGCAAATTATCGGCCTATCTCCCTAATTAACGTAGATGTAAAAGTATATGCCAAAGCTATTGCAAACAGATTAAGCTCTCTACTTCCTAGCTCTATTCATGGAGATCAGGCTGGATTTGTACACAGCAGAGAGGCTAGAGATAATACTATAAAAACATTGCTCCTTACCTCCCATATGCGTAAACATAAGATCCCAGCATGTCTATTATCTATTGACGCAGAAAAGGCGTTTGGTCGCTTGGGGTGGAGCTTTCTGAGATCTGCCTTGACACAACTTGGGTTGGGTCCGGACATGCTAGGTAGGAATATGGCACTATATCTGGGTCCCACAGCCCGACTTAAAGTTAATGGTATTTTCTCATCCCCTTTTCATGTAGCTAATGGCACAAGACAGGGGTGCCCTCTTTCTCCTTTACTCTACATCATTGCAATGGAGCATCTAGCAGTAGCACTGAGGAATGCATGAGATATCAGAGGCGTCAATGTTGGTCAGAATCATTTTAAATTGTCCATCTATGCAGATGACCTTTTGATTTATATCACTAATCCGATCATTGCCTTCCCAGTGCTGATGAGAGAGTTCCAACGGTTTGGAGAAGTATCTAATTTTAAAGTTAACTATTCCAAGACAGAGGCCCTAAATATATCTCTCCCTGACGATTTAGTTTGGAGACTTCAAACTTCCTTCCCATTTAAATGGGAGGATAAAGCAATAAAGTACCTGGGAGTTTGGATCCCCAGAGATTGGGTAGACCTGTTTTCATTGAACTATGTCCCACTTTTACACAAAACGTTTTTGGATCTTAAAAAATACAGTAGACCTCAGCTTTCATGGTTCGGCTGTATAAACGTTATTAAAATGGATATTCTCCCTCGTTTCCTTTATCTTTTTCAAACTGCCCCAATAGCAATACCTGATTATTTTTTTAATCGTTTACAATCTGCTATCAATAGTTTTGTTTGGGGCGCTCGTAGACCCCGAATTAGGCTCTCGGTTTTGACTAGATCCAAGACACAGGGGGGCACAGGTCTCCCTAATTTCAAGCGATACTATCAAGCTATTCTCTTGTCTAGATTGGTTGACTGGAGATATAATGACCTGCACAAACAATGGGTGACTATAGAAAAACTTCTCTCCCCTGGCTCTCTATATTGGGCACCATGGTGTGGTGCCAATTCTAGGCCCCCAATCTCAGACTTTCCACCACTTACCCAGATAGTGCTGAGATTTTGGGATAGAAATCGGGGGAAACTGAAACTTAATAATACACCGTGCAGATTAAGCCCCCTCTTCGACAACATTGATTTCCCCCCAGCCTTGGATAGGACTACGTTTTTATGTTGGAGGTCTGATGACCGGGTGAGATTGGGACAGGTGGCAGACAGGCTCTTTGGGCTCTCCGATGTGGGGGAGTTAGGGGACATATGCCATGGCAGGCCACGGTCTTGGTTTGAATTCACCCAGTTGAAGGACTTCCTCTCAGGTATTTCTTTTAACAGACCGACCCAATTTGAGTCCTTGATGCTGTTTACAGAGGGCCCTACCCACACAGTCTCCTTGCTTTAGAATTTGATCCTGGAAACGGTATCTATTGACACCCCTAGATTTATTACAGCATGGGAGGGAGACTTGCAGACTACCCTATCTGAAGCTGACTGCCTGAAGATCTTTACCCTTACTCACAAGATCTCTGTCTCTTGCAGATCACAAGAGAAAAATTATAAAATTTTAACACGCTGGTATAGGTGTCCTGTGCTTCTCCATAAATTCAATCCTGCAATCCCGAATACATGCTGGAGATGCGACAATGAGGAGGGGTCTATGCTTCATATATGGTGGTCTTGTAGGCTTCTGCGTCCATTTTGGGGTGCGGTTTTTAATGCCTTTCGCTTGATGACGGGTGTCCACTGTGAACCATCCCCTCAAATTGCCCTCCTTTCATTGATTCCTGGGTCTATAACAACCATAAAGAAGGGAATTCTGAGGTTCTGCTTAGTGGCGGCCAGAACAATTATCCCCCGATACTGGAGAGCGGTGAGGGTTCCATCTGCGGTTGAGTGGGTGTCCGAAATGGATAGATTGGGCCGCATGGATTCGATGATGGCTCAAGATAGCGACTCCGTGACCGTTCAGGGCCAAACATGGTTCCTTTGGGAGACATTCAAGGTGAGCTTAGAGTTTCGGGACTGGTTAAGTGAGTCCTCATAACCTCCATATAAGGTAATCGGGACCGAGGCTGGTTTTGCCCCCCCCCCCCCTTTTCCCACTTCCAATCTTTTGTCTCTATTTCTTTTCCTTTCTCTTTTCCTGACTTTGTTTCTTCTTCACTGTCCTTTTCCTACACAATTTAAGAATGTTTAGTTTAAAATTTACTAAGTGGTGTTTGGACAAGATGAGTCCAACACGAGATATCTAGGATTACAAGTTTGATTTGTTTCTTCATAAAGTTGCATTATACCTGAATGTGAATTCACATGTATTCATATGTATAGTATTTTTCTTGATTGTTGTATCTTATCTTTGACAAAATTTTAATAAATATATGTACGGAAAAAAAAAAAAAAAACGGGTGCCAAAAAGCATAGGGTACCACCCACTCCCACTAAGGGGTGGGTTGGGGTTCAAATTCAAAAGGAGGCCTGGAAGACAGGGAAAGGCGGAAAAGAGAAAAAAAACACTCTGAGGGTTTGGAGTTCAAAGTCATAGGGAGGCCTGGAAGACAGAAAGAAAGAGGAAGAAGAGGGGAAAAAAAGGGTGCAAAGTACAAGACATACTACCATAAAGAGTTGATAGGACAAATATGGAAACATAGAGAGAGTGTGTAAGTATAAAAAATTAAGCATTAGAAATATCAGTTATGGATAATTACTCAAACCTGAATAAAGAATATGTGTAGTACTGGGGACTAGAACCCGACAGAAGGATAACATATAAAATATGAAAGAGAAAGGGAGGGCTAATACATAGAGCCATGTCAGTAATTTAATGAAAAGTGAAGGGAATTAAGACAAGGATTGGTGAAGAGGTGGAGGAAGCAACAATGTGGGAACAAAAATTACATGGATAGGACAAAAGGAAGTCAGTTGGTGAGGAGAAAACACAGAGCTACAGGTGGCTAACCTAGAAGGAGGCTGAACTGATAGATGTGTAAAGTGGAACGTGAGTACAAACTACCAAATGGGCAATTCCAGCTTGGATGCCAAACTGTATTTGAAGTCTCCGGTGAAAAAGACTTTTTGCTGAAATAGTAGGTAGTACAAGAAAAGAAGAAAAAAAAAAATGTAGTAGTGGACAATAAAGAACCTTCTAATGAATATTGCAGCAAGAGACTTCTTTCCAGCAGCGCAGCCAATTTTTAAACGTGTTTTTATTCTGTTTTGGTAATTTCCCTCTGGTGGATCCTCCCCCAGCCACGGGGCAGCGGCAGGTGGCTATCTAAACCTTTAGGGTCCGTGCTCATGATACGTTTTTCAAGCGTTTTTGCTACTGAATTTTTGCAGCGTAAACACTTGGTAATCCTTCTCCCATGGTCCCCAATGTAAATCCGCAATTTCAGTGCCCATGCTGCGGAATTTTCCGCAGCGTTTTTGATGTGCGGAAAATTCCGCAGCATGTCCATTATTTGTGCATTTACACATGTGGAATTGCCTTCTCAATGCATTAGAAAACGCAAGGCAATTCCGCATGTGCAAAACGCGCGAAAAACGCGTGTCAAATTCCTCACGCATTTTTCCGGGCAAGGACATGCAGAAATTAAGCGGAAATTTTCCGCTTCATTTCTGCATCGTGGGCACATAGCCTTATATTGGTTGTGTCTTCACACGACCACCCAAGGTGAGCAAACCTATTGTTTTTACTGTCTCCTATACTAGGGTTTTACCCTATTGTGCGCTTCTCCCTTCACAGTCCCAGATACCATTATTCGACAATGTCCTGTGACTACACAAAGGTTTGTTCCCTCCCGAATGATGCCAATAGTTGCGAGTATTTGGTCCCTAAACGAAAATAGTAGTGCATGGATTGTTCAACTTATGAACTGAAAACACGTATTAGAAAACATCTCACTGATGGTACTAACAAGAAAATCCATAACAAATCCGCAGTATCTAGACACTACATCATTACAGGTTGTTGGGATAGAGAAATCATATTGTCCAAACGTTGTGGTGTTAGGAGACACTTACTTTTAAATAGAGAAGCTTGTAGGATCTTTGTTTTAGGCACAAGATCTCCATCAGGTCTCAATATCAGACATGATGTTATGTACCAATAATGATTTTGATGAGCATTTTTCATGTCTCAAGTTCAAAATAAAAAGGTGTGTTCAATAGTATTACAGTATTCTGTGCAAATTGCGTCTTCAGAGAGGAAGGGGACTAAAACTCTGGTGCCAGCTACTGGAAGTAGCAAACCTAAAAGTCAATATCGACCCTTTTAATGATAATGACTTTCAGGATTGCTACTTCCAGTAGATGGCACCAGAGTTTTTGTACACATCCTCTCTGAAGAGGCAATTTGCATACTAAATTTCCCAGAGTATCATTGCATAGCCTATAAGTCTCCTTACACTGGCATGTTACTCTCCACAAGGTGAAATGTTACCCCTTAGATAATATTATGCTGAAAAATATTTGAGATCTACTTATCTTATTTGTTCCCTGATAATTTTCTGCTTTTAATTGTGAATTTTGCATTTTTTAGTTTAGTTTAGTTTAAATGATTATCATGCCTTTCCTCCCCTGTTATGCGGTTTTGTCAGTTGCTCCATTAGTTGGAGTCTGAATTTCCGATGAGAAGGTATTTAAGGGGTCAACACTTTCATTTACATTTGGGCTTGAAAAGGAACTACCGTATTTTGTGGACTAAAAGGTGCACCGGACCATAAGACGCACCCCAAATTTTGGTGAGGAAAATAGGAAATTTTTTTTTAAATAAAATGGTGGTGCATAGTGATGAAAGCGCAAGTACTCGTTACTCTGATGAAAGCGCAAGTACTCGTTACTCAATTTTGCCAAGGGTGCTCGGGTATGCACTAAGTAGCAGTGCAATCCCTACATGTTTTGTGGCTGTATAACAACATGTGGCCGCGGGGACGTGAACATCTCACTCGAGCACCCGCACTATTCGGTGCATAACCAACCACCCTTGGCAGACTTGAGTAAAGAGCACTTGCGCTCATCAATAGTGGTGCGTATTATAGTCTGATTTTACGGTAGCTTACCTGGGCGGGCGGCTGCAGTGGAGCGGGGTCACAGGAGGTTCACTGCTGCAGGAGGCCAGCAGCAGGAGTGGTGCAATGCTTCTGGCACCGTGCTGGGAGGAGGGGGTGTCCCGGCGGTGCGAGACTGTGGCCCTGGGCTTTCATAAAATGTCGGCGATGAGCGCAGTCCACTTCCATTGATTTCCCTGCAGTGGGCTTCGGGAAAACGACCGCTGGAGGTGGCACATGTGCAAAAAGAGATTTTGGGAGCCGAGATCTCCTCAAGATTTCAATTTGTGTAACCACCGACATTTTATGAAAGCCCAGGGCCACAGACTCGCACTGCTAGGACACCCACTCCTCCCAGCACAAGTCCCGCAGCATCGCCCCACTTTTGTTGCCAGCCTTTTACAGTAGTGAACATGCCTCCTTTTACCCTGTTCCACCGCAGGCTGTAAGCTTCATTCAGATTATAAGAAGCACCCCCATTTTCCTCCCAAATTTTGGGGAAAAAAGTGTGTCTTATAATTCGAAAAATACAGTACTTGTTTTAAATGCGTTGCAGTATGGAATACTAATGGATTTGATCATTATCTGTTTTTACCCTGTTACACATGTGAAATAAAATTACCAATTTTTTTTGCAAGTTTCCCGGTGATGCTGGATTTTCCGTCTGTTGATTCTATTGGACTCTATTGGAGTCTCAGTGCACCTTGAGTTTACTATACCATCTTCACAATGAGCAGGACTTTTAAACATATTCTATTGGACAGTGAAATGTTTTATCATCTCATCATCACCACTAAGTGTCTGTAAATTCATACAGTACATCTGTGATATACAGCAGCAACATCTTAATAGCTGCTTTTTTGTTTGTTTGATTTGTTATTTTTCACATGGTGCCAGCAAGCTATGGTAGCATTACCACTAATTGCAGATTTTGCAACTAAATCCAAATTCTGAGTTCAAGGCTTATTTCTGTTTGTAAATGAAAGTGTGATCCCTCTGTTTTTAGATACACCATCTTTTTTCTAGAGAAATCTCCCTAAGGCTGAGTTCACACGATGCGTTTTTCATGCGTTTCCGCGGCGTTTTTGCAGTTGCGTAAACGCCGCGGAAACGCATGAAAAACGCATGGTAGAAGGGCAGCAATGTTCCCCAATGGAAATCCGCATGTGCTGTGCCCATGATGCGGATTTTTCCGCAGCGTAAACGCTGCGGTCAAAAATCCGCAGCATGTCAATTAATTTTGCGGAAACGCTGCTCTTTTGCCGCCATTGACTTGCATTAGACCGCATGGAATCCGCATCACTGTATATGTTGATGCGCTTTTCATGCGGTCTAATGTGCGGATGGTACCCGGGTGTGGATGAGAGGACTCTCATCCAGACCCAGGTACCATTAAAAAAAAAAGAATAAAATAAAAAATACATATATTCTCACCTTCTGACGGCCCACGCTGCGTCCTGCTGGCTTCCCGGGCACTTCGCGGTTGAATGAAGAAGGACCTTCGCTGACGTCAGAGTCATGTGACGGGTCACGTGACGCTGACGTCGGAAGGTCCTAAAGTCTTCACTGCCGGCAGCCGGGACCGATGAAGCAGGACACCGGGGGCCATCAGAGGGTAAAGTATAGATTTATTTTTTATTTTTTGACATTCACACACTATATAAATCCATGCCGGTTGCATGGATTTATATAGCGTGAAGTTGACAAGCACTTTCCAAGTGATGCTAAAATCGCTTGGGAAGCGCTTGTCAACCCGCATGCGGAAATGAAAGTGAAGACCGCTTCATTTCCGCATGTCCCTGGCAGGAAACCGCATGTACAATCCGCATGCGTTTTTTCCTGCCAGAGAGATGCAGAAATGCTCAGGAAAAAATCCTGAGCATTTCTGCATCGTGTGCACATACCCTAATTGTGAACCTTAAACACAAGTGTTTACTTCCAAACAACTGGAGGGGGGCAATTATCTAATGTTAATGTACTGCTTTGAATCCAGATGGATTTTTAATTCAAACACTCTGATCCCCAGTGGGTTAAATTGTGATATAGAAAGAGATGCGAATATGTCAGTGATCTTAAGCGCTAAGGTGATGAATGGGGATAAAAAACTGCTGAATGAGACAGGGGTAAATGGTCAATTGAGACCTTTTATTATAAATCCTTGTATAATCCACAACGTGTTTCGACAGCACGCAGGACGTCTTCATCAGGTGATATAGAACTGTTTGCGTTTTAAAGGGTGCAAACAGTTTTATGTATTAACACTGTTTAATAAATAAATTTATGAATTAACATAATAGAATTAATTCAAGTATGCTGTATGTATGAGCATGCAATAGCACTTCGCTGGCATTTTTATATGCATTTTTGTTTTTTGATTAGTTTGCCTGTTTTTTCTGTTTTCTCTCACTTTTTTCTTTCCCTATGCATCTTTTAATGTTTTATTTAATTAAAATAATTTTGATTTTAACAATATAGCACATATGGATTCACTTCATTATTAATGGTATTTTTCTTTTAGGGTCATTCAGTATTTATGCATGCATTCTGAGCCAGTAGTGTACAGGCTATATATCTGGTGGGGACGATGGCTGCATAGTACCCTCTGATGAAGGAGATTGCAACATCTCCCATACGTGTAAGTTATAGGACAGCGCTTCCTAGGCTTCCGTCCATGTTCATCTGTGTGACGTCACACGCTGTTCTGTTTCCCCACACGCGGCCCTGCAAGCGGCAGGTAAACCACCAGCCGGAGCTCCTTGCGCGCTCTTGCCGCGATCTACGCCTGCAGCCCACAGGACTCTCTGCTTTTACTGAAGTATCTTCTAAACAGTGAGTGGGTCACCGACTCTTGTTCTTACTGTGCCGGCACCAGCCTTTTATCACAGACCTTGCTGACAGCATTGGACTTGACCTAAGCTTAATGTACATGTCCAGGGTTTTTTTACTCTATATATACTCGCTTGCCTTGTACTTATCTGCTACCAGGGCACTTTCATGTACACCAAACTGGTTGACTATTTTAATCAGTTTTCTTAGTCACAGCATTATTCACACTGCAACCAGTTTGGTCCTATGTATTTATTACCCTTGTTTCTAGCTCTACGGAAGCTGGTTTTCCATTTGTGGCTGTAATTATTGTATTGCTGGAGGCTAAGATTTGGAGGAATTACAGCAACATATTTATGTCCCTCACTTTTTTCAGTTACAATCTTTTTTCTAAGCTGCCGTTCCTGTTTCTCCTCCACGTTTTCCATTACTGATATATACAGTGAAGGAAATAATTATTTGATCCCTTGCTGTTTTTGTAAGTTTGCCCACTGACAAAGACATGAACAGTCTATAATTTTAAGGGTAGGTTCATTTTAACATTGAGAGATGGAATATCCCCCCAAAAAATCAAGAAAATCACATTGTATAAAATTTTTTGCATTTTGCAGTGAGAAATAAGTATTTGATCCAATACAAACCATTATGAGTTCTGGCTCCTACAGACTAGTTAGACGCTCCTAATCAACTTGTTACCTTAATTAAAGACAGCTGTCTTACATAGTCACCTGTATAAAACACTCCTGTCCACTGACTCAATTAATCA
This sequence comes from Phyllobates terribilis, assembly GCF_046119375.1. Lineage (NCBI taxonomy): Eukaryota > Metazoa > Chordata > Amphibia > Anura > Dendrobatidae > Phyllobates > Phyllobates terribilis. The sequence goes on from NW_027362765.1 coordinate 50,014,362, forward strand.
GTCGGACTCTAACCTTTATAACCTGGGCAAGACCAAAGAGCCTTCTAAGGATGTCAGGGGCAAGATCATAGACCTGCACAAAGCTGGAAAGGGATATAAAACCATAAGTAAGATGCTGGGTGAGAAGGAGACAACTGTTGGTGCAATAGTTAGAAAATGGAAGAAATACAAAATGACTGTCAATCGACATCGATCTGGGGTACCATGCAAAATCTCACCTCGTGTGGTATCCTTGTTCATGAGAAAAGTGAGAGATCAACCTAAAACTACACGGGAGGAACTTGTTAATGATCTCAAGGCAGCTGGGACCACAGTCACCAAGAAAACCATTGGTAACACATTACACCTTAAAGGTTTAAAATCCTGCAGTGTCCGCAAGGTCCCCCTGCTCAAGAAGGCACATGTGCAGGCCCGTCTGAAGTTTGCCAATGAACACCTGGATGATTCTGTCAGTTATTGGGAGAAGGTGCTGTGATCAGATGAGACAAAAATTGAGCTCTTTGGCATTAACTCAACTCGCCATGTTTGGAGGAAGAAGAAGGATGACTACAACCCTAATAACATCATCCCAACTGTGAAGCATGGTGGGGAAAACATTTTACTTTGGGGATGCTTTTCTGCAAAGGGCACATGACGACTGCACCGTACTGAAGGGAAGATGTATGGGGTCATGTATCGCGAGATTTTGGCCAACAACCTCCTTCCCTTAGTAAGAGCATTGAAGATGGGTCGTGGCTGGGTCTTCCAGCAAGACAATGACCCAAAACATTCAGCCAAGGCAACAAAGGAGTGGCTCAAAAAAAGCACAGTAAGGCATGGAGTGGTCTAGTCAGTCTCCAGACCTTATTCCCATAGAAAAATTATGGAGGGAGTTGAAGCTCCGAGTTGCCAAGCGACAGCCTCAAAATGTTAATGATTTAGAGATGATCTGCAAAGAGGAGTGGACCAAATTCCTCCTGACATGTGTTCAACCCTTATCATAAACTACAAACAACGTCTGACTGCTGTACTTGCCAACAAGGGTTTTGCCACCAAGTATTAAGTGTTGTTTACCAGAGGAATAAAATACTTATTTCTCACTGCAAAATGCAAAAAAATTATCTAATTGATACAATATGATTTTCTTGATTTTTTGGGGGGGGGATATTCTATCTCTCAATGGTAAAATTAACCTACCTTTAAAATTATAGACTGTTCATGTCCGTGGGCAAACTTACAAAAACAGCAAGGGATCAAATAATTATTTCCTTCACTGTATAAAGGCCCCGTCACACTTAGCGACGCTGCAGCGATCCCGACAACGATCCGACCTGTCAGGGATCGTTGCTGCATCGCTATGTGGTTGCTGGTGAGCTGTCAAACAGGCAGGCTCACCAACGATCAGGGGAGCAGCGACATTGTGGAAAGAATCTTTCCACGATGTCCTGCTCCTGGTTACCAGCCTGCTGAAGCAGGAGCAGGCTTGTAACCAAGGTAAACTTTGGGTTACTAGGGGCACACGCGCACCTAGTAACCCGCTGTTTATCATGGTTACGAGCCTGCTATGGTGAGCGGGAGGTTACCGCTCACTTTAACAGGCTCGTAACCATGATAAACAGCGGGTTACTAGGTGCCCTTGTGCCCCTAGTAACCCGATGTTTATCATGGTTACCAGCCTGATCGCTGCTCCCGCTGGTCACACACAGCGATGTGTGCTGACCAGCCGGAGGGCAACGACCAAAAAAAGGTCCAGAACATTCTGCAGCGATCAGCGACCTCACAGCAGGGGCCTGATCGCTGCAAAGTGTCATATATAGCGACATCGCTGGTGAGGTTGCTGTTGCGTCACCAAAACCGTGACACAGCAGCGATCTCGCTATGTGAAACGGGGGCTTAAGTGGTGTGTGTACATCCAACATTCTAGCGCAGTGACTATTATCTTTTTCTTTCTTGGTCAAATATTACATCTCCAGGGGTGTAACTCCACTTGCTGTTGTTATGTTTTTGATCCGAGGTCACACTAGTTAGCGCGGGCGCTTTATTTATTGTACAAGTGTTTACTTACCAAAGTGTGAGTGTTGCTTAAATTAATTTATTGAGCCTTCATCTTTGCATCAATAGTCTATTATTAAAGAAGTTGTCCAGTACTTTTTTAAATTGCCCCAATGTATTTAGCATGTGCCGATAAGTGTTTTTGTAATTACCTTTAGTTGTATGTATTGCCTGTGAGTGGCGCTATAGCTGGCCGCTCACAGGCATCATGTGCCCGCTGGCGGCAGCCGGTTTTTTCTTCCGCTGATGTCACGTCAAGTGAGACTAGTCACATTTAACAAGTGTAGATACCACAACAATACTGCTGCCTAATGCCAAAAATTACTTTCCATACGTGTACCTATGGAGCAATCTGTTTATTTAGGATTAAGCTTTTATTTTCAGGGGGGGGGACTTTTTGAACCAAAAACTGTTTAAGTTTGTTAATAAAGTTTCTAAACAAATGAAACGTTATACTTTTGTTCCGAATGTATGATAAACCCAAACATGGCATGATCAACGGATGTGGCAGGGCGATTAAAAAAAAAAAACTATCAAGGATAACAATGTGATTACCTCTAGTAGCAGCTTTAACATAAATGGTAGTGCTGGCAGCAACCAACCCAGTAGTAGTAGCACCAAACTCAAGTCACATTTAACCACATTAAGTGTATTAAAGTGGAGGAAGCAGATGGCGAAATGGAGCATATGTTCATCCCTTATCTCAGCCACTGACTCATAAGCTGGAGTCAGCATCCTGCTTAGTCCACCTTTGGCGCCATAACAGGTAATGTTTTACATTGCGGCATTTCCATTCCGTCAATGACACATCTTTCTATTCTACCCTAAATTCTCCTAACCCACAGCAACATGTTGCTAAGTCACAAGAAAAACGTCTTCCAGTTGATATTTTTGAAAGACAGCTTTTTCTATCAGAAGACAGGTGCCGAGGAGATGGACAACACATTTCTAATGGCAATGTGTGTTGCAGACTCTGCAAGCCAAGACATTAGGGACACTGTGGTAGTAGTACTTTGAGCCAAGGCAAACCTCGAGATGGGAATCGGGTGTAGTAGAGAGAGTGGGGACAAGTTGCACTGGCCATTTCACACACAGAGGTACCTGTCCTCTGAATCAAGGATAATGATGGTGTTGTTGATGATTTTGTGTTCTACAAAACCTGTGAACAAGACAGTGGTGAAAAAGTGTTCAAATCATCAAAGAAGGTAGTTGATGCCATTGATAATGCATAGTTTACACGATTCTTTCTCAGTCTGCAGGCTCTGAAAGATGAAAATCAGCCGGGGTCATCCCAACTTTTGTAGTCTAGAAACTACAAATCTCCATCAGCATATGAGACAATTTCACCTGCTCATTTGGAAAAGTCAAGCTACCCAGCATTTAGAGAAAGCCTCAAGTTGTCCTCCTTCCCTTTTCCTGGATGCCTTACGGTTAGGCAGATTTACTCACGCTCGATGCATGGCACCTGTCCTGAATGTAATGCAAAATTGTTTTAACAAATAGGCTTGCTTGAGCAAGGTGGTGGCTATGGCTACAAAAGAGTTTGCCCATTTCAATAGGCCTTATGTGGTAAAGCAAGCCCTCTTGGCTTTGCAAACAAAAAAGAAGGGCTGCCAGAACATCATCTGGTTTGTGACATTACAATTAGCGGGAATTCGACACTGTATATGTTGCAGTGTTTGAACGAACAGTGTAAAACTGTAACGGACTAAATCACAAAGCAGTCAAACTGGAGTGTTGGTTTGTCGCTTACTGAAGCCCTTTGAAGAGACGACAACATTTGTGCGTAGGGACATGCATGGAATCGGTTTTATAATCCCACTAATATTTATCTTGAACAAAATACTCACCTGCATTCAAAAAGAGATAGAGGAAGAACACCAGTTTGTACCTGTTCAGCTTCACATTGTCTTTGATTGGTACCTTCAAGGTCCGTGACACAAGCTGCAGGAGTTGGAAGAAAAAGAGTAGCCGCAGCAGGTGAATTTGTCACACCAAAGCGGTCCAGATTATCTACTACAATTATAGAAATTCCTCAAAATGAAGTAGGCATAGATTAGGCAGACATTCATGCACTGATGGCTGATGCCAATGATTAAATTGGCCATACCATCTGTCTGCCTGACTGTCATCTATACCATTCTGATGGACCACACACTTCCGGGCATCTGTTCCCTGTCCATCATGTCATCTGTACTGTACTGTAGTACTGTTGCTGTTGCTGGCCCTAAATTGTCAAGCATCTCCTTGCTTGCCTCATCCTAACATTCTACCATGCTGCCATATGCACTACACAGTCATGTCTGCCACACACCTCCTGGCTCCCCACTGTTTCTTAGGGTGAGGCTATATTGCTGGGGCTGTATTCGCTGGCCCTAAACTGCCAAGCATCTACTTGCCTGCTCAATCCTGCCTCTCTACTGTTCTGCTTATGCTGCAGCCATATATTAATCTCTCTGCCTGTGGATACAAGCATACTTACCATATATACTCATGTATAAGCCGACCCGAGTAGAAGCCGAGGCACCTAATTTTACCACAAAAAGCTGGGAAAACTTATTGACTCGAGTATAAGCCTAGGGTGGGAAATGCAGCAGCTGCTCAGCGATCCTGTGTGCCCGCTACTACAGAGAATGAATATTCACTCCTCTCCACGCCCATGGGAATAGGGAGGAGTGAATATTCATACTCTCTAATAGCTAGCACAGAGGATCGCTGAGCCGGTGCAGGAGCTGGCGGCTGCCATTGACAGTGTGCGCTATTAAGTGGAATGAATATTCACTCCTCTCCACTCCCATGGGCGTGCAGAGGAGTGAGTATTCATCTTTAGTAGCGGGCACATTTGATTGCTGCAGCAGCCGGCTAACGCTTCTGCCTGTGCCCTGCTCTTCCGCTGCCGCTCTTCCCCACCGCACCATCCACAGCCAGAATGTAAGTGGGACCCTCACTCGAATATAACCGGAGGGGGACTTTTTCAGCATAAAAAATGTGCTTAAAAAATCGACTTATACACGAGTATATACAGTATATCCAAATGTATTGTGTTCAGTAATGGCTTTGGACAAATTAAAGTTAAGAGAAGATGGACATCAATTGTCTTAATGTGTCTGGTAAGTAATGCCAGTCATACATCTCTTGGCTGCACACTGTATTTTGTAGTGCTAGACAGTTTTACTGATGCTGGGAATTTCACCCCCAATAAACAGCTCTCAAAGTTGTATGTTTTAAAAAGGCTTTGTAACAACAAGACTTAACTTCTTCATATTCAAAACATGACTCCTGTTTTGCATCCCCACTCACAAAAAAGGATAATTTTTGGAAGACTTGATAAAAAGCACTTGTAATTGCCTATTCTTTTTCTGATTAGCAAACCAGTTACGGACCTCAAAAAAGGGATGATGTTTTTTTTTTTTTACTTTTTTTGAGAGGCCATTACTTCTTCACATTCAAAACAGTAGACCTGTTAACTTTTTCATAAGCTGTCCAAAAAGAATACACAAAAAATGAAAAAAGGATCCCTGTAGCGTGAAAAACATAAAAAATTTAATTTTATTCCATTTTGTTAAAACCAGGTAGGGATATCCATACATTAAAAGAAGATAGTCATTTCACTCTGACGCGTTTCTGGCCGAAGCCCTTAGTCGTACATTATGTCATACTCTGCTTTGTATTTGTCATGCTCGGTGAGGCTTTTTCTACTTTTTTTCCTGTGAGTCTAAAAATAATAGTTTCTTTATTTAGCAAAGTGCAAAGCTCTTTATATGCCTCAAATGGGGATAATTGTTGCACCCAACAAAATGCAACGGTTTCCTCCGTTTGCAGCGCACTTCTATATACAACCGCAATACATATAGTACATCTGCCCGAAAAATAAATATTTTTGACTGTTTATATAATTTAGATAGCCTAAAAAGTCTGACACTGCAGTATGTTGATATATATGCTGTTGGTTACCTCTAGTTATCATATGTTTTCCCCTAGCCAGATGGTTGAAGTCATTTGGACATTTATAAGCCTGTGTTTGTGTTATAGAGCTCAACACATGTTCCATTGACTGCAAAAGGAATCTCTGGATTGTACACATTTTCCAGGCAATTTGAGAATTTTTAATTATGCGATATGCGTGAATGTATTCAACGAAAATCAAATTTTTGGTGTAAATTCGTTAAAGCCGCTGAATTCGAATTTCTATTTGGGGTCCTTTATGATTTTACATTGGCTCATCTTCTTCCCATTCAGGTAACTACTATATGAAATATTCTTAGTGGAGATCTTCTACATAAGAAAATCTTGCTGACTGACCCATCCTGGATGGATAGGAACAGGGACAAGATGGCAGAGAGGATATTACACCTCACCCTAGAGATCCTCTTCCGGCTTACTGGAGAGGTGAGAGATTCTGATGACGTCACATTACATCATTCTTATCTATGGGAATAACGGACAGAACTGGAGAGGTGAGGACTCTGGAAATGTCTGTAGTGAGATTTATTAATGTGTCTCTCCATAACCAGGATTACACAGTAGTGAAGAAGACCTCTAGTGAGCGCTGTCATGCCCCAGTGTCTGAGGGATGGGAAAGACCGCTTAGCCCAATCACCAGGCCTCCACCTCACCCCCTGATACATGAGGACATCAATGACCAGAAGATCCTAGAACTCACCTACATGATGATTGAGCTGCTGACTGGAGAGGTGACACTGCTGGGAATGCTGGGACATTATACAATAATGCTATGAAGGGATCGAGGGGATGACTGTATCATTGTATGTGTCAGGTTCCTATAAGGTGTCAGGATGTTACTATCTATTTTTCCATGGAGGAGTGGGAGTATTTAGAACGACACAAAGATTTGTACAAGGACATCATGATGGAGGTTCCCCAGCCCCTCACATCACCAGGTAATAGACAGGACTAAATACACACGGCCTATAATTATCTGTATGTAAAGAATGAATTCAGTCCCTGTGTATGTATTTCCTCTAGTTCTATCCAGTAAGAGGACAACACCAGAGAGATGTCCCCGAGCTCTTCTCACACAGGTCTGTAAACAAGAAAATCAGGATCTTCAGGTAGATGGAGAAAAGGTGTCATGGCGGCTTCACTATGATGTATATACATTCAGTCTTGTTTTATTCACCAGTATTATATGTTATATACTTGTGTAATGAGAACGGTGGAGATGGCAGGATTAGAGTTGATCATAGATGGGACTTCTCCATTTGTCTGTGACTTTTACAATATTTTTTTCAGGGTGAAGATCTGACTCATATTAATACTACAGAGACATATGTGAGGGATGATGTGTTGTGTGTAGAGGAGATTCCTACAGATAACAGCACAGGTGAGTAGTAACCAATAAATGTGGAGAAGTCACATATTCTACTTTCACATAGAAGCCATTTTGTCTCGATAGACTGAATCTAGCTAGCCAATTCTGAAATTGGGGAGGGATTTTATCTAGGAGAGGTCTGCTAAAGTCATTTCATCAGGTGAATATACATGAACAGCCTTAAAACTAAGAAAAAGGATAAAGTATGCCCAAGCTTTCTGCCTTTCTACTGATACAAACAATGCATAGACTTTAGGAAAATATTTGGGTCTGTTCATGACATTGATCCCAAGGAGATATGTGGGAAATATCATTTTGGTTGAACCATTTTGTTACTGAGCAGTACATAGCCAAACTGCCATCAGACAATAACATTTTCGACTTAGTATTACAGACAGGGGTACAAATAAGGACCCATCCTCCCTAGCTGATATATATTTTATTAGGTTGATAATTTTACTGTGCAGTTTCAAATATATAAAGCAGTAGGGGTTCAAGTCAAACTAGTGCAATTCTGGATCTTCTCAAAATTGACCTAATTTTAAACTTAAAGGGGTTGTCCGGTCTTTAACTACAGGTCTGCAGTCACTCTGTGACTTCTCCATACATCGAAACACACAGCTTGGCCAAGTGGTCCTTCATTCTCTATGGAAGGGCTGTTGCCAAACTCCTTTAGTAGTGGTGTATTTCCTTGAAAATAAAAGGCTCAACCATTGGAAATCTTGTGATTCAGCAGAAACACTCAATACCATGATAAACAAGTAGATAAATATGCTACCTCACAAAATTAGGAGCAGTCAGCCAGGGCTGTGGAGTCGGTAAGCCAAACCTCCAACTCCTCAATTTCCATGACACCGACTCCGACTCCACGACTCCGACTCCCTCATACATGGCTCATGTTTAAGTGATAAATTTACTTAGCACAGATTAATCTCAGCTAAAAGTCTAGACCCTTAGATCAGGAATAGGACAGACAATTATAGGCCATTTCATAACTTTCCCAAATTCTTATGAAAAAATATTCCCCACAAACTGCATTGAACTACTGTACCCAATTTATTATATATTTTAGGAGTCGGAGTTGGTCCATTTTATACCAACTCCAACAAAATGGGCTCCAGCTCCACAGCCCTGCTGTCAGCCCCTATCGTGTGGTCTGCTTCATGATAGTCAGCACCAGATATAGACAAAAAGGGAAAGCAGGCGATAAGTTGTTGGATGCAATTGCATAACTCCCAACCGTCCTGGGAGGTCAGGGCATTCACCACTTTTCACTCACTGTTCAAAGTATCTCTCCTGCCATCTTCAGTGCTCCATAGCACTGTCACAAAGACTGGGATCGCCGAACGGTGTGCTGCCTCCCTGGCGCTCGAGTCCGGCACATCGCGGATCGGGTTGACAGGTTACTGGGTGGGGCTGGCGAAGACCCAGCGGTCATGGTCCACATCGGCACCAATGACAAAGTGAGTGGTAGATGGAGGGTCCTTAAAAATGATTTCAGGGACCTAGGTAGGAAGATTAGGGCAAGGACCTCCAAGGTAGTTTTCTCAGAAATACTACCAATCCCGCGAGCCACACAGGAGCGCCAACGGGAAGTTAGGGAGGTGAATAAGTGGCTAAAGAGTTGGTGCAAGGCAGAAGGGTTTGGGTTCATGGAGAACTGGGCCGACTTCGCGGTCGGCTACAGGCTCTACCGTAGGGACGGACTGCACCTCAACGGGGAGGGTGCAGCGGTGCTGGGGAAGAAGATGGCTAATAGGTTGGAGGAGTTTTTAAACTAGAGACGGGGGGGGGAAACCAAGGAAATAGGTGGGATGTGAGGCAAGCAAGGGGGAAGGGGAGAAGTGAATATAATGAGGGTGGAGAGGGGGGTGGGGATAGTACAGTTAGATCGTTAGAGAAGAATAGGATGCTAAATAACCCCTGATAGAATAACTGAGGTACAGATAGGGGGGCACCTAGGTAATAGCGACCATAATATTATCGACTTCAAAATGCCCTTCAGTAGGGTTATCAATAAGGGAACAACAAAAACATTAAACTTTAGGAGGGCGAAGTTTGATCAGCTGAAAGAAAACCTCCAACTTATTGACTGGGACAAAGTTCTTAATCAAAGGAATACGAATAGTAAATGGGAAACCTTCAATAGAATTCTGAATACTCAGTGCGAGAGATATATACCGTATGGGAATAAAAGGGCCAGAAATAAGAGGAAACCAATATGGTTGAACAAGAACGTAAAAGGGGCGTTAAATAGCAAAAAAGAGGCATTCAAGAGATTAAAACAGGAAAACAGTAAGGCACTAATGTGTTACAAGGAAAAAATGAGAACCTGTAAAAAACAAATAAAAATAGCGAAGGAGGAAACAGAGAGACGTATTGCTAGGGAAAGTAGATCAAATCCCAAACTGTTCTTTACGTATATAAATAGTAAAAGGATTAAATCGGATAATATTGGACCGATAAAAAGTGATGAAGGCAAAATCATAGAGAAAGATGAGGATAAAGCTAATCTATTAAATCATTTTTTTTCGACAACTTTCACAAAGGAAAGAGAACTAACAGGAGAAATGAGAAGTGACAAGCTTAACCCTCCACTAAGTATGACTAATCTAACCCAAGCTGGGGTACAGAAATGCCTCAGTAACATTAAAATAAACAAATCACCAGGACCTGATGGCATACACCCACGGGTACTAAGGGAACTAAGTAATGTGATAGACAGACCGTTATATCTTATATTTAAGGACTCTGTTGAGACTGGGTCTGTACCACTTGATTGGCGACAGGCGAATGTAGTGCCAATATTCAAAAAGGGAGCGAAAAGTGACGCCGGAAACTATCGGCCGGTGAGTCTGACGTCCGTTGTGGGCAAAATTTTTGAAAGCTTCATTAAAGAGGCGATTACGGAGCATTTTGATGCTAATAATCTTTTAATCCCGAACCAACATGGATTCATGAGGAATCGCTCCTGCCAAACTAACCTGATTGACTTCTACGAGGAGGTTAGCTCTCGAGTAGATTAGGGGGAACCAGTGGATGTCGTGTATCTCGACTTCTCAAAAGCGTTCGATAGCGTGCCACATAATAGGTTGGTATACAAAATGAGAATGATGGGGCTGGGGGAAAATGTCTGCAAGTGGGTAGCTAACTGGCTAAAGGATAGAAGGCAGAGGGTGGTTATAAATGGAATATACTCAGATTGGGTAAGCGTCACTAGTGGGGTACCACAGGGGTCTGTACTAGGCCCAATGTTATTTAATATCTTTATTAACGACATAGTCAACGGGATAAATGGTAAAATATCAATATTTGCAGATGACACAAAGTTATGTAAAACAATTTATACAAAAGAGGACAGTGCAGACCTACAGAGGGATTTGGATAAGCTGGGTAGGTGGAGCATTAAATGGCAAATGAGGTTTAACGAGGAGAAATGTAAGGTCATACATATGGGAAGGAAAAATGGAAGTCACCAGTACTCACTGAATGGGAAATCATTGGGGAATTCAGAGATGGAGAAGGACTTGGGCATATTAATTGATAGTAAACTAAATTGGAGTGCCCAAAGTCAGGCCGCTGCTGTAAGGGCAAACAGGGTAATGGGATGTATCAGAAGAGGTATAGCTGCAAAGGATGAGAACATTGTTCTTCCACTGTACAAAGCACTGGTCAGACCACACTTGGAATACTGTGCTCAGTTATGGGCCCCAATATATAGAAAGGATATAAATGAGCTTGAAAAGGTACAAAGGAGGGCAACAAAATTAATAAAGGGAATGGAGGGACTGCAATACCCAGAGAGGTTGGCAAAACTAGGACTATTCAGCCTGGAAAAGAGAAGGTTGAGGGGGGACATAATAAATGTGTACAAATATGTTAGGGGACAGTATAGAGATCTTGCCCGGGATTTGTTCAAAAGGAGGGATATTACGGTAACAAGAGGGCATTCACTAAGACTGGAAGAGAAAAGGTTTCAGCACCAGCATAGGAAGGGGTTCTTTATGGTAAGAGCAGTGAGAATATGGAATTCACTGAGTGAGGAGACGGTAATGTCGGATTCACTACACCAGTTCAAGCGGGGACTGGATGCATTTCTAGATACCAGGCAGATTTCAGCATATACTTAAAAATAAAATAAAATAGTAGGTTGATACAGGGATTTATTCTGACTGCTGGTTTCAGAGTCGGGAGGGAATTTTTCCTCAGGTGAAGATTGGCTAAATCATTTGGGGTTTTTGCCCTCCTCTGGATCAACTTTAGCAATTACAGAACTAACAGGTCGAACTTGATGGACGCAAGTCTTTATTCGGCTTTACAAACTATGTTACTATGTTACTATAGCTCCTCCCCTGATTCTAATGAGCGGGGCCAACATCTCTCTGCTCTTTACATGCAGTCAAATAAATAAGTCATTCTTCTCTTTTCTTGAGATCTGGTCTACCCGGGATTTAAACACCCTCACTGTGTCATTGCAGGAAGCAGCAAAGACTACAAGCCACAGCCTGTTGTCATGGCTCAGTTTAAGGATGCGATCCAGTGGTTGCTGCATTATCGGTTCCTCTGTGTGCTGAGCTATTGCCCTTTCTTCCCTGTCCAAATGCTGATGGTTTCCATTGTCTTTCTTTTCCCTCCTTGGTTTGCTCCTCTCCAAGTGTTTCTCATTTTACCATTTTGGTTTGCCCTATCATATTCTGTGTGAAGTTTTATATGTTGTTCACCCTTCACTTCACTTCCTTGCTGGCTAAACCTCTTGGTGGATGTGTGTTGAGGAGTTCCATCCCTTCAACTAAGGGGTTTGGTAAACTCCAGTTGTATTTCTGCAGTGAGTTTGTTTGCTTTCCTTGCCAACACCTTTTCGTTTTGCTACTGTTAGGTTTCTGGGACGTCACTTGTTCCTTTTATTTTGGTTCCCCATAGTTTTCCCTCTCAATCCAATATGAGCGTGTTTTGGGTTCCCATCCTGAGTTTTTCATATTTTACTTCACACTTTCCTCTTCCCTTGTTTGTAGTGTATTGCGGCCTCCACTCTGATTCATCAGGAGGCACGAGAAACCCCTTGAGCTTTAAGGGTATGTGCCCACGATTCGAAGCCGCTGCTGGTTTGACACTATGTGTTTATACAACGTGAAACCCGCAGCGTCCAGTTGTTACAGCATAGTGGATGGGATTTGTAGAAATACCTTTTCCACTATGCGTGCATCTGAGCTGCGGATCACTCGCAGAAACTGACATGCGATGCGTCTTTCAGACCCGCAGCATGCCAATTCCTCTTGCGGGTCCACATTTAGACTTTTCCTATAGACCAGGGGTCGGGAACCTATGGCTCGCGAGCCAGATGTGGCTCTTTTGAAGGCTGCATCTGGCTCCCAGACGAGTGACCGCTCTACCTGCCACTGACAGCTTTAAACGGCGCCGCCACTTCTGATCCGCACCACAGGAAGCAGTCACCCGGGATATAAGGCGCCCGCTCTCCTGACAGCTAGAGCGGCGCTCGAGCGAGCGGAGCTCAGTTTCTGCTACGCCGGGGTGAGTCATCATTAAGCACAGACCGGAGGCGAGCTCACCAGCAGGTATAGGGAGTTCCCGCGCTCTCAGCCATCGTTCTCCTCACCCCAGCGTAGCAGCAACTGAGCTCCGCTCGCTCAAGCGCCACTCTAGCTGTCAGGAGTACGGGCACCTTATAGGGGTGACAGCTTCCTGTGGTGTGGATCAGAAGCAGCGGCGCCATTTTAAACTCCACTGGCAAGAATCTTACTTCATACCATCAGTCAATTAGGGGGACGCCAGTTACCTATATATACAGTACTACGGGGGTACAGTTTGCCCTTCCCCTTAAGAGCAAAGACGCCATCTCTGTTCCCCACAAGGAAATAGCCAGGGACACCTCCAGAATATGGAAGTAAACTTCCCTCCTTTTAATCAAGTAGTCAGCTAGCTAATTGCAGAAACCCTTTTATTGAAGAAGATGGCTAAAAGAAAAAAAGATGAGGAGTATTGTACTTTTCAGCAGGAATGGACAGAAGAATTCGCCTTTGTGGAGAGAGCAGGTTCTGCTGTGATAAAATTGCATCGATGAAACGGTCAAATATAAAGCGGCACTTCAACACACGCCATACTACATTTGCATCAAAATATCCAGCGGGGGACAGTAGGAAGAAAGCATGTCAAGAGGTACTGTGCAGAGTGCAAGCTAGTCAGCAGCAACTTCGTGTTTGTACCCAACAAGGTGACTGGAATTTGGCTAGCTTTGTTGGTGCTTTAGTAATTGTGAGAAACGGAAAGCCATTCCCAGATGGAGAGTATGCCAAAACATTCATGCTTGATGTTGCTGTTTGATGACTTTTCGGATAAAGACAAGATAATCAAACGAATAAAAGACATGCCTCTGTCGGCAAGAACTGTTCACGATCGTACCATCATGATGGCAAATCAAATTGAGGCAACACAAATGAAAGACATAAATGCAGCACCATTCTTTTCTCACGCTTTGGATGAGTCAACAGACGTAAGCCATTTATCCCAGTTCATCGTGATTGCAAGATATGCTGCCGGTGACACACTACCTGAGGAAAATCTTGAAGTGTTGCTGTGTTGCCTATGAAAGGGGCAACAAGAGGGGAGGATTTATTCAAGTCTTTCACTGAGCTCGCTAAAGAAAAAAATCTACCAATGGGTAAACTTAATACGGTGTGTACTGATGGTGCTCCGTGCATGGTGGGGAAAAACAGAGGATTTTTAGCGCTTCTTCGTAAAAATGAAAAGAGTCCTATCTTAAGTTTTCACTGCATCCTACATCAGGAGGCTCTTTGTGCTCAGATGTGTGGCGAGCAGGTTGGTGAAGTGATGTCGCTGGTCATTCAGGTGGTCAACTTTATTGTTGCCCGAGCTTTAAATGATCGCCAGTTTAAAACACTGCTGGATGAAGTTGGGAATAATTATCCTGGTCTGCTTCTGCACAGCAATGTATGTTGGTTGTCAAGAGGGAAGGTGCTTAGCCGTTTCGCGGCTTGTCTGAGCGAAATCCAGACTTTTCTTGAAATGAAAAGTGTCGAGCATCCTGAATTAGCTAACACCTGAGTGGCTCCTGAAGTTCTACTATCTCGTGGACAAGACTGAACATCTGAACCAGCTCAATGTGAAAATGCAAGGCGTTGGAAGGCGTTGGAAATACAGTCAAATCCCTTCAGCAAGCAGTGTTTGCATTTGAAAACAAGCTAGAACTCTTCATTGCTGACATTGAAACAGATCTTTTAATACACTTTGAAAAACTGGGAGAGTTTAAAGATTCATGCACAGCAAGTGACCCTGCTCAACATCTTGATTTTCAGCAGCTAGCTGGCTTCACATCTAATCTCCTGCAGTCATTCAAAGCGCGCTTTGGAGAATTTCGTGAGCGCACTCGTCTTTTTAAGTTCAACACCCAGCCACACGAGTGTGCAGTGGACAGCGCCGACCTGAGTTACATCCCCGGTGTCTCTGTCAGAGATTTCGAGTTACAAGCTGCTGACCTGAAGGCCTCGGACATGTGGATGAATAAGTTCAAGTCACTGAATGAAGATTTGGAAAGACTTGCATGACAAGCAAGCAGAGTTGGCAAGCAAACACAAGTGGTGAGAAATTAAAAAACTTCAACCCGCCGACCGGCTGATTGTCAAAACTTGGAACGCACTTCCCATCACATACCACACACTGCAGCATGTGAGTATTGCTGTACTGACAATGTTTGGCTCTACGTATGCATATGAGCAGTCTTTCTCACATCTAAAGAACATTAAGACCAACCTACGATCACGTTTAACGGATGGAAGTCTCAACGCCTGCATGAAGCTCAACCTCACCACGTATCAACCAGACTACAAAGCCATCAGCAAAACCATGCAGCACCAGAAGTCACATTAATGGTAAGAAGTACTTTATTCCTCATTGGTTAGCAACAGCATAACAACGTTATTAAAAATAATTCAGAGACTTATTGTACTTTAAAAGTGTTGGTCTTGCATAAAATCCACACATTTACTTGTATTTAGGTTTAAAAATATTGTATGGCTCTCACAGAATTACATTTTAAAATATGTAGCGTTCATGGCTCTCTCAGCCAAAAAGGTTCCTGACCCCTGCTATAGAATAACATCACTGAGGAAAGTCTGCATCTGAAAAAATAAATAAATAAATCGTGCCGCTCATTTGCATAATTAGTGGCGGAAGTGGTGCGGCTATTGAGCAGCGTCGGGGCCTCAGCGGCTCCAGATCATGGGCACAGACCCTTAGGGAGTTATGTCTGAGGTGATGTTTTTAGTTGTGCGACTAGGGCCTTTTTTTAGTCTGTACAGGGACCAGTTAGGTGTAGGTGGAGCGTCTCCCTGTGGTTGACCTTTCCTTTTTCCATTACCAGTGTGTGAGTGTGTACATAATCATAACACCTGCACTGTCAAGTATTGGAAAATTTTCTCTACTTGAATGTGCACTGTACTGTACTGTCATTAATTACAGGCAAGTTGTACTGGTATGTAGAGTTACATCTGTATGTACTAGTGCATTTCTACATGCCTGTGTTTTAGCAGTAAAATAAAAGTCAGATTTTTTTTAACTATAAAATTACTAAAAGATAATGAAAAACAATTAGAATAGCAACATTTTACTGCACTTTTTAAAATATATATAATTGGTATCCCTGTAATTGTAACAATACATTTGTAAAATAGAGTAAACAGATTTACGGTGTTCGATAGTGTAAATGCTGCATTTTTTTTTGCTGCGTTTTTTGCTCAGAAATTCTGCTGCAAATAACTGTCCAAGCAAATCGGATGTGAATTCATGTAAACTAGACCCATTGTGCGTCTAAATATTATAATAAACTGTGCAGTTTTGGTGCATTTTTTTCCCTCTATAGGCTTCTATGTGGAGCCTGAAAAAAAGCATGGAAATAATGCATGTAAATAAATTGCAGTTGATATTTTTTTAAGTGCAGAATCAAAGTTTTTCTGTTGTGTAAAAAACACGTTAAAGATGCTGCTTCAAATCTGCACCAAAAACACATCAAATAAGGGGGAAAACGTATAAAATGGTCCACACATGCAATAACCAGAGAAGATTGTTATTGTGTAATTTGTTGCAGACATCTGCAGAGCACAAACAAAAAATCACAGTAATTATGCAATGTGTGAATACAGCCTTACAGACACAAAAAAGGTAGTTATGGCTGAAAATCTTGGATTTCGGTCTACACATCGTTGTCCCGGACAGTCTGCTCTACATGCCTTCACTGACCTGCCTCCTATTTTACCTAGCCCCGCACTACTAGATGCATTATGTAAAATAGGAGGCAGGGCAGTGAAGGCTCAGTGACCTGTCATAAGAGCATACAGACGAATGTGTAAGCAGAGCACCAGATAGAGCCCACCCCACAGGCCACCCTGGAGCACAGGCATACCTTTATCTCCAAACTGAAAGTAAAGATTACACAAGAACCACAGGAAGCCTTTCATCAACCAAGGTATCATTTTAATCAGTGTAATGTCACCCACCTAAGAGTGTATGTAGTTTACTGAGCACAATCCTGCTGACAGGTGCACTTTAATGTCATTATCTAAGCGCTTTTTTAATATACATCAATTAAAGAGTCCCTATCGTTCCCTCACTGTGCTATTTAACTCTTTTTTTTCATTACTTCCTCTTAGATGATGCTTCATTTAAGAATCCCAGTGGAAGGGGGGGGGGTTTATGTAAATTTATGTTACTATTTGTTTACGTTGTATTCGTGAATTCCAACATATGCCCAGTAGATTCTTATTACTGTGCATATATGTACAGTGACAGTGCACTCACTAGCCGGCTCTAATCACAAGTAAAGAGTCGGTAAAACAGCGCACTGTCAGAGCAAGAAAAATACTCGGCATGCAGGAAAAGCAGAGACCAGTGGCGCCCCCGCAATGGAAATCAATTGTGGAGATGGCGTTGGTCTCTGCTCTTTCATTCTTTCTTCACAATGTGTACTGCCGGTGCACTCTCTTGCCAGTTCGTCACTTCTCACCAGAGCTGGCAAGAGAGTGCATTGTCACTGTGCACCGAGAAGACTAGTGCACAGTGATAAGATCCTACTGAGCAACAGTTGGAATTGACAACCATCGCATGCTCAGTAGAACAGGAAGTAGCCCAGCCCCTGAATCAGACGTCACTGACGCTTTGTTTTTAGAGTAGGGGGCAAAGGCTCAGGCAGTGACGCAGCCTCTATCCCCTGTTGATAACTCATGTATTCCAACATGCACTGTGACTCTCAAATTAGGCATCATCACACAGGAAGTAGTAAAAAATGAAGCAGCTAGACTAGAGAGGGAATAATAGTGACTTTTTAATTAAAGTATATTAGAAAAATGATTATATTATGATATTAAATAGAGATTTAGTATTCAAATACATTTTTGTTTCGGACCACTGCTTTAACCGCTTCCCGACCGCCCACTGTAGATAAACGTCCGCGCTGCCTGGGCTCTGTGCAGCGCGGATATTTAAAAACGGTGGGTGGTCCCGCAGTGCTCAGGACCCCCAGGGTCCTGCAAGCGCTGCGGGTGCGGTGCAGAGCGATAGCTCTGACAGGGAACATCATCAGGATATGATTGGATCAGGTCCCAGTGATGTTAACCCTTTGCTGTCTTCTATATGCCGCGATCTATAGTGATCGCGGCATATAGAAGACAGCAGGAGGAGAGGGGGTCGTATACTTAACTCTCCAAAGACCCCTGATACCTTCCAGGACCTGACGTTGCTATGGCAGCTGGAGGTCACATGACCGCCTCCAGATCTGCCATATATGGTGTCCTGCCTGGCTCAGTCTGCAGCTGAAGCCTGGCAGGAGACTCTGACTGTGAAACAGTCAGCAAAGATCTCATGTAATGTAATATATGTCTATTACATTACATGAGATCAGTGATCAGAAAAATAAAAATTAATGTCCCATACAGGGAATAAGTAAAAATGTAAAAAAAATGTTTTGAAACTGTTAAAAAAAATCACAAAATAAATAAAAATAAATAAATAAAATATTAAACCGATAAATCCGTATATTTATGCAAAAACAAAAAAAGTACACATATTTGGTATCGCCGCGTCCGAAACAACCCGAGCTATAAAACTGTCACACTAATTAACTCCTTCTGTGCACACCGTAATAAAAATAAATAAAAAACGGAGCAAAAACTATGCTTTTTCCTCATATCGCCAAACAAAAAGTGGAAAAAAATGCGATCAAAAAGCAAAATGGAAATAAAAATGGTACAGCTGAAAACGTCATCTTGTTCCGCAAAAAATAAGCCGCCATACAGCTCCATCAGCCGAAAAATAAAAAAGTTATACCTCTCAGAATAAAGCAATGCAAAAAAAATATTTTTTCTATAAAATTGTTTTATTGTGTAAAAGCGCCAAAACATAAAAAAATATACAGTAAGTGTAGTATCGCTGTAAACGTACTGACCCGAAGAATAATGCTGCCTTATCACTTTTACCACACGCAGAACGGCATAAAAAAACCCTCAAAAAACAATTCCTGAATTGTTGGTTTTTGTTAATTTTACCTCCCAAAAAACGGAATAGAAAGCGATCAAAAAATGTCACGTACCCAAAAATGGCACCAATAAAAATGTCAACTCGTCCCGCAAAAAACAAGCCCTCACATGACTCTGTCGACCAAAATATGGAAAAATTATAGCTCTCAAAATATGGCGATGCAAAAACTAGATTTTGCAAAAAAAAGCGTCTTTTAGTGTGTGACATCTGTCAATCATAAAAACCCGATATAAATCTGGTATCTTTGTAATCGCACCGACCCGAAGAATAAAGTAATCTCATCACTTATACAGCACGGGGAACGGCGTAAAAAATAAATAAAACCAATTCTTCACCTGCTACTGATTTGTTTATTATGTCTCCCAATGTTCTCACCACACATCTAGATAAGTTCCCTAAGGGGTCTAGTTTACAAAATGGTATCACTTGTGGGGGGGTTTCCACTGTTTAGGCACATTAGGGGCTCCCCAAATGCGACATGGCGTCCGCTAATTATTCAAACAAATTTTACATTCAAAAAGTCAAATGGCGCTCCTTCCCTTCTGAGCCCTGCAGTGTACCCAAATAGTGGTTTTCCCCCACATATGGGGTATCGGCATACTCAGGAGAAATTGCACAGCAAATTTAATGGTGCAATTTCTCCTGTTACCCTTATGATAATGCAAAATTAGGGGATGAAAAACATTTTTTGTGGGAAAAATGGGAAAATTTTATTTTTACGGCTCAATATTATAAACTTCTGTGAAGCACCTGGGGGTGCAAGGTGCTCACCACACATCTAGATAAGTTCCCTAAGGGGTCTAGTTTACAAAATGGTGTCACTTGTGGGGGGTTTCCACTGTTTAGGCACATCAGGGGCTCTCCAAACGCAACATGGCATCTGCTAATTATTCAAACTAATTTTACATTCAAAAAGTCTAATGGCGCTCCTTCCCTTCCGAACCCTGCAGTGCGTCCAAACAGTGGTCTTCCCTCACATATGGGGTATCAGCGCGCTCAAGAGAAATTGCACAAAAAAATTTGGGTCCATTTTTTCCTGTTACCCCTGCGAAAATAAAAAAAATTGGGTCTAAAGTAACATTTTTGTGAAAAAAGTTAAATGTTCATTTTTTTCTTCCACATTCCAAAAATTCCTGTGAAGCACCTGAAGGGTTAATAAAGTTCTTGAATGTGGTTTTGAGCACCTTGAGGGGTGCAGTTTTTAGAATGGTGTCACTTTTGGGTATTTTCTGTCATAAAGACCCCTCAAAGTGACTTCAAATATGATGTGGTCCCTAAAAAAATGTTTTTGTAAATTTTGTTGGAAAAATGAGAAATCGCTGGTCAACTTTTAACCCTTAGAGCTCCCTAACAAAAAAAAATTTTGGTTACAAAATTGTGCTGATGTAAAGTAGACATGTGGGAAATGTTATTTATTAACTATTTTGTGTGACATATCTCTCTGATTTAAGGGCATGAAAATTCAAAGTTTGAAAATTGCAAAATTTTCAACATTTTTGATTTTTTCACAAATAAACGCAAGTGATATCGAAGAAATGTTACCACTATCATGAAGTACAATATGTCACGAAAAAACAGTCTTAGAATCAGGGGAATCCGTTGACGCGTTCCAGAGTAATTACTTTATAAAGTGACAGTGGTCAGAATTGAAAAAATTGGCCCGGTCACGAAGGCAAAAACAGGCTCTGGCGCGAAGTGGTTAAAAGAATAAGGGAAGATTCCCTAGAATTATTAAGCAGTATTGAATTTAAGGTGGATATCAGGAGGGAGGGTTAAGCATCAGCTCTGGCACGGTAAAAGTAAGAAAATTCCATTGTAATGATCCTTTCGTCTATCATTTGACCTGCTGCTCTACTTTGTAACAGGGATAAAAGCGACTTGTTGAGCATAAGAATTCCTCATTCTGCTCATCAACCCAGGTCCCAACAATTGGACTTCCACTAATCAGTAAATGTTCGCCTATTCTTTAGATAGGTGATAAAATGTTTTAACTGGACAACCCTTTTAATACAGGTTATGTTTTTGGCAGATGACTGTTCCAGGAAGTTACAACGATATCAGATAATTTCAGATCTCAAAGCAGAAGATGACGGCATATCCCAGCATAAATATGAAGAGCAAAGCAAAGATCTATCTTCTGAACATTTTAAACAGGTCTGATCAAAGATTGTTAAGCAAACCGTTCAGACATTCAACATACCCATATAGAGGTGGTTTCCCAGTTCAAGTACTTAGGGTTGGTAATATCGTCCCCTCTTAGAGATTATGAAACACAGAATCTACTGCCTCTTCTAGACTAAATTAAGTGCAAAATAACGACATGGTGTAAACTCCAACTCTCTGTGGTGAGCAGGTGAAATCTTATTAAGATGGTGTTAATGCCTCAGATTTAATATATTCCTCATAATGCTCCCATTTGGCTCCCACTATCTAAGATAAACATGCTTTTCAGAGATTTTATCTGGCTTAAAGGGCAATCCAGAATAACACTAGAAAGTTTGCAGAGACCAAAAGACGATGGTGGCCAAGCACTGCCCAATGCATGGTTATATTTCCTGGCGGCTCAATGCCAACATATCAAGGGATGGAAAGAAAATGACACAGGCAGTTCGGTCTGCAAAATTATTCAAAACACTGTGGAACAGGGGCCCCTTGTGGGAAGCTTGGAGGCAGGGACGTTTGGGCGTCTAGTAGTATACCCTACATTGGACTTAATTTTCAAGGTTTGGTGTAAAGTCAAACAAATAAGAGAGGTCATATACTTATCAATGTGCACACTCAATTGGAATAATGACTTACTTTCCGAATTTGCCAAATTAACTGAGTTCGGGAACTGGAAGAATATGGGTATACAGTACATTCACCAGGTGATCGGCAATGAGGGGCTTAAATCCTTTGACTGTCTGCAAAAATAGTTTTTTTTACCTGATAGTTGCTTCTACCAATACTGTCAAACATGCCTATAGAGCCCAATGTAAAATGAAAGATGTTAAAACTCAGAGAGATGTGGTACTGGACACTATTTGCTCTAATGGAGCCGCGAAGGGAGTAATATCCAGTGTCTACAATGACCTTTACTTTGTCTTCCTTAAGAATTTCCCTCTGTTGGTTAAACGGAAATGTGTGACGGATGTTTGTGTTATCACAGATGATGAGTGGGCTTCGGTGCTGGAATACATACCTAATCTTTTGCTTTGTGAGCCCAAACGACTCTCGCAGCTCTATATCATTCACAGAGTGTACAGGTCACCTAAAATTATGTTTTAAATATGTCTTAGAACTGATTCTGGATGCCCGAGGTGCGCTCAACAGGAAGCAGGAATATTGCACATAGAATCATAGAATGGTAGAGTTGGAAGGGGCCTCCTGGGTCATCTGGTCCAACCCCCTGCTCAAAGCAGGATTCACTAGATCATCTCAGACAGATGTCTGTCCAGCCTCTGTTTGAAGACGTCCATTGAAGGGGAACTCACCACCTCTCGTGGCAGCCTGTTCCACTCATTAATCACCCTAACTGTCAAAAAGTTTTTTCTAATATCTAATCTGTGTCTCCTCCCATTTAGTTTCATCCCATTGCTTCTAGTCTTTCCTTGTGC
This sequence comes from Phyllobates terribilis, assembly GCF_046119375.1. Taxonomy (NCBI): domain Eukaryota; kingdom Metazoa; phylum Chordata; class Amphibia; order Anura; family Dendrobatidae; genus Phyllobates; species Phyllobates terribilis. The sequence continues at coordinate 50,036,883 of NW_027362765.1, forward strand.
AAATGAGAATAAAGATGATCCTTCTACAATGTGACAGCCCTTGACATATTTGTAGACAGCTATTAAGTCTCCTCTCAGTCTTCTTTTTTGCAAGCTAAACATTCCCAAATCCTGCAACCGTTCCTCATAGTACATGGTTTGCAGACCAGTCACCATTCTGGTCGCTCTTCTCTGAACTTGCTCCAGTTTGTCGATGTCTTTTTTAAAATGTGGTGCCCAAAACTGTACACAGTATTCCAGATGAGGTCTGACCAAAGAGGAGTAAAGACCGATAATGACTTCACGTGATCTAGACTGTATGCTTCTGTTAATACATCCCAGAATTGTATTTGCCTTTTTTGCTGCTGCATCACACTGTTGACTCATGTTCAGTCTATGATCTATTAGTATACCTAAGTCTTTTTCACATGTACTGTTGCTTAGCTCTATTCCTCCCATTCTGTATATGCTTTTTTCATTTTTATTGCCCAGATGTAGTACTTTGCATTTTTCCCTGTTAAAAACCATTCTGTTGGTTGCTGCCCACTGCTCCAGTTTATTTAGGTCTTTTTGAATCCTCTCTCTCTCTTCTCTAGTATTAGCTATCCCTCCTAGCTTTGTGTCATCAGCAAATTTAATCAGTTTACCCTCAATTCCTTCATCTAAATCATTGATAAAGATGTTGAACAATACAGGTCCCAGGACGGAGCCCTGTGGTACCCCACTTGAGACATTCATCCAGCTGGATGTGAAGCCATTTACAACCACCCTTTGAGTCCGATCACTAAGCCAGTTATGAATCCACCTAACAGTTGCCTGGTCCATTGCATACTTGGTCATTTTTTCAATAAGGATGATGTGAGATACTTTGTCAAATGCTTTGCTGAAGTCAAGATATACTATATCTACAGCATTTCCCTGATCCACCCAGTCAGTGATTCTGTCATAGAAGGAAATTAAGTTAGTCTGACATGACTTGTTAGTTACAAACCCATGCTGACTCTGGTTAATCACTTCATTCTTATCCATGTACTTACATACATGTTGTTTAATAATTTGTTCAAAGATCTTTCCTGGTATAGAAGTCAGACTCACCGGCCTATAGTTCCCTGGGTCCACCTTCTTCCCCTTTTTGAAGATAGGAACAACATTTGCTCTTCTCCAGTCTTCTGGGACTTCTCCTGTTCTCCAAGAATTTTCAAAGATTATGGAGAGTGGTTCTAAAATTTCTTCTACAATCTCCTTCAGTACTCTGGGGTGTAATTCATCTGGACCTGGAGACTTGAACTCATTTATGTTAGCTAAATATTCCCTCACAATCTTTCTGTTTACTGATAACTTGGATTCCTCTATTCCTTTAAAAGGACAGTGAAGATCAGTTGATGTTACATTTTCTTTCTGAGAGAAAACAGATGCAAAATAGGAATTAAAAAGTTCGGCCTTCTCAACATCCTCTCTTACCATTTCTCCATTTTCATCCTGTAAAAATCCTATAGCATCTTTGACTTTTCTTTTACTTTTGACATACCCCCAAAATCCTTTTTTATTGCTTTTGACATCTCTTGCAAGCCTTAATTCATTGTCAGCTTTAGCTAACCTGATACGTGCCCTGCAGGATCTGCAGACTGCATTATAATCTTCTTTAGATATGCCTCCCTCTTTCCATTTAATAAACATTTCTTTCTTTCTTTTTAGCATGTGTTTAAGTTCTGTGTTCATCCATCCTGGTTTCCTTAAATGCTTCCCATTCTTCCTACTTTTCGGGATTGTTAACGATTGTGCTTTCAGAATCTCATTTTTAAAAATTTCCCATCCTTCCTGGACATTTTTGTCCTTAAGGACATCCAGCCATTGGATCCCTCCTATTCTCTTTCTGAGTCTCTTAAAATCTGCCTTTCTAAAATCTAACCTTGAAGTTTGAGTCTTCACATGTCTTCCTCCTCTAGTTATCCAAAATTCTATAATAGCATGATCGCTGCCTCCTAGGGTCCCAGCCACCTTTACCTCCTCAACCATTTCCTCCCTGTTTATAAGGATTAGATCCAAAGTAGCAGATCCCCTTGTTTTCTCCCCTACCTTTTGGAAGATAAAGTTGTCAGCAAGAGAGGATAAGAATTTGCTTGACCTGTTAGTTTTACTTGAGAGAGATTCCCAACAAATGTCTGGATAGTTGAAATCTCCCATGACCACTACGTCATATTTTTTGGAGAACTTGGTCATTTGATACATAAAGAGTTCATCCATATCTTCAGCTTGCCCAGGTGGCCTGTAGTAAATGCCTACAATGGTGTCCTTTCCGTTGTTCTCTCCTTGTATTCTTACCCAAACAGTTTCCACAGAACTCCCAGTCTCTGAAGCTTCAATCTCTGTGCAGATATACGCTTTTCTAACATACAATGCAACACCTCCTCCTCGTTTATCAAGTCTGTTTCTTGCAAATAAGTTGTATCCTTTTAGCCTTTTATTCCAATCATGTGTATCGTCCCACCAAGTTTCAGTGATTCCAATGACATCATATTCCTTTTCCTGCATTAGTAGTTCCAATTCTCCTTGTTTGTTGCCCATGCTTTGTGCATTTGTATAAAAACATTTTAGTTTGTGATTGGTTTCTCTTCCTCCCATATTTTTATTATTTAGATTTTTTTGTCTTTGTTCTTCTTTTCCACTTCCAGTAGCAGAGATCTCAATAGTATTTGTCAGCTGTATGGCTTTTTCTGGCCTTTTGCTTCCCTTCCCACATTGTTCTAGTTTAAAGCTCTTCTGATGAGTGTAGCAAGGCGACTTCCAAATACACGTTTTCCAGTCTTCGTAAGGTGCACCCCATCTCTAGTAAGTAGTCCATCGTATAGGTAATTCATTCCGTGATCCAGAAATCCAAATCCTTGTTGACGGCACCATCGACGTAGCCAGTTGTTCACCTGTAGAATCTTATTCCACCTCATTGTTCCATGGCCATCCACTGGGAGGATGGATGAGAAGACCACCTGCGCTCCCAATTCTTTCACTTTCTTGCCTAAGTCTTCAAAGTCACTGCAGATGGTTTCCAGGTCCTTTCTTGCGGTGTCATTTGTCCCCACATGTATTAGCAGGAATGGGTAGTGATCTGTAGGTCTGAAGAGTCTTGATATCCTGTCAGACACATCTTTAATTTTTGCTCCTGGAAGACAGCACATTTCTCTTGAGGTTATGTCTGGTCTGCAGATAGCGGCCTCTGTTCCTCTTAACAGGGAATCCCCCATGACCACCACTCTCCGTTTTTTCTTCACAACATTCTTCTTTCTCCATCCAGGAGGATTCTGAGGGCTTACAAGGTTATTCATTGCTGGCAAAGTCTTATCTTGCTGTATTTCATGTTATGGTCATGCCCGCGTTTACACACATATTGGGGAGCAGTTTGGGGCTATATAGAGTCAGCCTATGGGTGCTTGGTGACTAGTAACCCTCTCACCTGCATACTGGGATATGTAGACGAGCTGAGTACTGTTGAGACTGGGAAACTTGCCATAGCGCGATTACTATACATTGCTTGAAAACTGATTGCTAAAAACTGCATTTCTGCAACTCCCCCGACAGACAGAGAGTTTATTAAACAAGTTGTGTCCCTTATATCATTGGAAAAAAGGGTATACCTCAAAAGGGATAGAAGTAAATATTTTGATAAACTATGGGGTCCCTGGCTTGGAGACAACCAGTTACCAGCATCGATAGGGTCTTGTTAGATGTGTACCAGTCGTTATGGAATCACTGCATATTGTGTTAACAAATGCCAAACGGTTCTGTGCCTTTTGACTTGGCTTGTCTTGATCGGCCTGTTTTATTCTGTTTTGTGTGGACATATACCTACGATATGGTATTCTGAATAACATATGTGGGGGGGTGCAGGGTATGAGGGAGGGGGTTAAACACATAGGTTGAGAATGTTCTTTGTATATGTGCAACTGTTATAAAATGAATAAAAATTTACTTGATTAAAAAAAAAACACAAAAGTGGTGATAAAGAGCAAACAACCCACCCTGTAAAGAAACTATGGTCATGTTCAGAATGTGGGAAATGTTTTAGCCAGAAATCAGATCTTGTTAAATATCATACAATTCACACAGGGGAGAAGCCATATTTATGTCCAGAATATGGGAAATGTTTCATAAAAAATTATCTTTTATAACACACCAGAGAATTCACAGAAAGAAAAAGGCATTATCATGTTCAGAATGTGAAAAATATTTTAGATACAAATACAAATTCATTACACATCAGAGAATTCACTAAAGTGAAAAGCCTTTTTTATGTTCAGAATGTGGGAAATGTTTTTTGTTTTTCCTGAAACTGTTCATGAAAACAAGCCATTTACTTCATTTTAGAAAGCGGAGATTCTTTTCTCCTTAAATCAAAATGTGTTATACATCAGAGAAGTCACACAAGGGAGAAGCCATATTCATGTTCTGAATATGGGAAAAAAAGGTTCAACAATAAAACTAGGATCTAAGGGGTAAGGTTTCTCCTTGTGGAGAATGACATGCCAGGCCTGGCATGCCAGTATGAGGAGACTTAATTGCCTTGCATGCAATAAGATTAAAAATTCATACAGTAGAAAAACATTTTCATGTTCATAATGTAGAAATAGGTTTAAACTTAAATTAGATGTTGTTAGATATCAGAGAAGTCACACGGGGGTAAAACCATTTTTATGCTCAGAATATTACAAACTTTTCAGTTTTAAGGCAAATCTTCTTGCACATCAAAAAAATTATACAGGGGTCGAGTTACTTTAATTTCAGAACATAGGAAATATTATATCATTAACTCAAATATCGTACAACAGAGAATTCAAACAAATAAGCCATTTTCATGTTCAGTTTATGGCAAAAGTTTTAGCACTAAATCATATTTTGTTGTACATCAGAGATCTCATACAGAGGAGAAAGCCATTTTCATGTTCAGAATGTGGAAAATGGTTTACAAAGAAGTCAACTCTGGTGAATCAAAGAATTCACGTAGGGGAGAAGCCATTTTTATGCTGAGAATGTGGGAAATATTTTACTCAGAACACAAATCTGGTCAATCATCAGAGAAATGGATGCCTAAGCTACTGCAGTGCCCTAAATGTGGAAAGCGACATAGCGAATCAGAAAAACTACTACATTTCTAATTGGAGTTATTTGCTAATATTATTATATTACACCTACTACATATTGGGATAGGATGTTAGAGATGGGAATACCCCTTTAGTTCACCGATGTCGGCAAATTCAAATTTCTTACTAGCGGCTCATTTCAATAAAACAGTTTCCACTTGGAAACCATTTTCAATAACCACACATGGAATACTTCTAACTACTGGTAGTAAACATCTACTAGTTATATTTCCTCATAGGTTTCCCCTTATTATCTCAAGTAATTCTTTATGATGTTACATTGGCTTATCTCCCATTCAGGTTCCTACAATATTGGATCCTCTCAGTGGAGATCTTCTATATAAGAGAATTTTCCTGATGGATAGTGACAGGGGCAAGATGGCGGAGAGGATATTACGCCTCACCCTAGAGATTCTCTTCCGGCTTACTGGAGAGGTGAGAGATTCTGATGACGTCACATTACATCATTCTTATCTATGGGAATAACAGATGGACAGAACTGGAGAGGTGAGGACTCTGGAAATGTCTGTAGTGAGATTTATTAATGTGTCTCTCCATAACCAGGATTACACAGTAGTGAAGAAGACCTCTAGTGAGTGCTGTCAGGCCCCTGTGTCTGATGGATGGGGAAGACTCCTGAGCCAAATCATGGGGCCACCACATCACCCCCTGATACTTAAGGACATCAATGACCAGAAGATCCTAGAACTCACCTACAAGATGATTGAGCTGCTGACTGGAGAGGTGACACTGCTGGGAATGCTAGGACATTATACAGTAATGCTATGAAGGGATCGGGGGGATGACTGTATCATTATATGTGTCAGGTTCCTATAAGGTGTCAGGACGTCACCGTCTATTTCTCCATGGAGGAGTGGGCGTATTTAGATGGACACAGAGATCTGTACAAGAACGTCATGATGGAGGTTCCCCAGCCCCTCACATCACCAGGTAATAGACCAGACTAAATATACGCGACCTATAATTAATTATCTTTGTGTAAAGAATGAATTCAGTCCCTGTATGTGTTTCCTCCAGTTCTATCCAGTAAGAGGACAACACCTCAAAGATGGCCCCATCCTGTTCTACAGGACTGTAAACAAGAAAATACCAACATTCTTCAGGATCATGAGGTAAATGGAGAGAAGGTGTCATGAGATCTCCCTTATGATGTGTAGACGGCTGTGAAGGTTTTGTTTTATCCACCAGTATTACATGTTTTATACTTGTGTAATGATAATGGTGGAGATGACAGGATTAGAACTGATCATAGATATGACTTCTCTGTTTGTCTGTGACTTTGTTACAGGGTAAAGATCTGAACAATATTAATACCATAGAGACATATGTAAGAAGCGATGTGCAGCGTAAAGAGGAGATTCCTACCGATGATGACTCAGGTGAGTAGGAACCACTAAATGGAAAGAAGTTACAGATTCAACTTCCACATAGACGCCATTTTGTAGTGATAGGATGTCTGAAATTCAGCTATCTAATTTTGAAATTAGGGAGATTTTGTCTGGCAGAGCTCTGCTAAAGTGATTTAATCAGGGGAATGAACAGGAACAACCTTAATAATAAGAAAAAGGATGACGTATGTCCAAGCTTGCTGCCTTTCTACTGGCATAACTAATGTGTAGACTTTAGGAAAATATTATTATTTATTTTTAGAGCATCATTGATTCCATGGTGCTGTACATGTAAAGAAGGGTTTACAATACAACATACAAATATAAATTACAATGAAAAGACTAAGATTGGTAGACTGGAACAGAGGGGAAGAGGGCACTGCCACTGCAGGCTTACAGTAATGGGGAAGGAGACCATAGGTTAGGGGTTTCCAGCAGCTCCGTTGGTGGTGAGGTGACAGTGGGGTTATTGCAGGCAGTAAGCTATCTTGAAGGGATGGGTTTCAAGTGGCATCTGAAAGTTGTGAATGTGGTAGATAATTGGATGTTTTGGATTATGGATTTCCAGAGGATGAAGTCTTGGAGGAGAGAAGAAGGTCATTGGAGAACCTGAGATTTCGTGTGGGAGGATAACGAGAGGTTAGTTTGGAGATATATGGAGGAGACAGATTATGGACAGCCTTGTAGGTCAATGTTAGTAGTTTGAACTGGATTCTAGGGAATTGGAAGTGAATGAAAGGATTTGTAGAGGGGAGAATCAGAGGAGGCGAGAGGTGGATTAATCAAGTAGCAGAGTTAAGGACGGACTAGAGAGGTGCGAGAGTGTTAGCTGGGAAGTCACTGAGGAGGATATTGCAGTAGTCAAGCTGGGAAATGATGAGGGCATGCGCTAACATTTTATTAGATTCAGGGTTGAGAAAAGGATGGATTCTAGAAATATTTGAAGCAGCAATTAGTGGTAAAAACTTGGATTCGCGGTTTAAAGGACAAGGCAAAGGCAAGGGTTTCTCCGAGGCAATGAACCTCCGGTACAGGGGAAAGCATGATTTTGTTTATTTTGATAGATAGATCAGGTAGGGTAGTTGAGTGGAATGGAGGCAAGATGGTGAGTTTAGTTTTGTCCACATTGAGCTTTAGAAAGCGTGATGAGAATAAGTAGGATGCGGCTGATAGACACTCTGGGATTCTGGACAGGAGAGCGGTAATGTCTGGGTTAGTGAGGTAGATCTGAGCATCATCAGCATATACAGTACAGACCAAAAGTTTGGATACACCTTCTCATTTAAAGATTTTTCTGTATTTTCATGACTTTGAAAATTGTACATTCACACTGAAGGCATCAAAACTATGAATTAACACATGTGGAATTATATACTTAACAAAAAAGTGTGAAACAACTGAAAATATGTCTTATATTCTAGGTTCTTCAAAGTAGCCACCTTTTGCTTTGATGACTGCTTTGCACACTCTTGGCATTCTCATGATGAGCTTCAAGAGGTAGCCACCGGAAATGGTCTTCCAACAATCTTGAAGGACTTCCCAGAGATGCTTAGTACTTGTTGGCCCTTTTGCCTTCACTCTGCGGTCCAGCTCGCCCCAAACCATCTCGATTGGGTTCAGGTCTAGTGACTGTGGAGGCCAGGTCATCTGGCGTAGCACCCCATCACTCTCCTTCTTGGTCAAATAGCCCTTACACAGCCTGGAGGTGTGTTTGGGGTCATTGTGCTGTTGAAAAATAAATGATGGTCCAAATAAACGCAAACCGGATGGAATAGCATGCCGCTGCAAGATGCTGTGGTAGCCATGCTGGTTCAGTATGCCTTCAATTTTGAATAAATCCCCAATAGTGTCACCAGCAAAGCACCCCCACACCATCACACCTCCTCCTCCATGCTTCACGGTGGGAACCAGGCATGTAGAGTCCATCCGTTCACCTTTTCTGCGTCGTACAAAGACACGATGGTTGGAACCAAAGATCTCAAATTTGGACTCATCAGACCAAAGCACAGATTTCCACTGGTCTAATGTCCTTTCCTTGTGTTCTTTAGCCCAAACAAGTCTCTTCTGCTTGTTGCCTGTCCTTACCAGTGGTTTCCTAGCAGCTATTTTACCATGAAGGCCTGCTGCACAAAGTCTCCTCTTAAGAGTTGTTGTAGAGATGTGCCTGCTGCTAGAACACTGTGTGGCATTGACCTGGTCTCTAATCTGAGCTGCTGTTAACCTGCGATTTCTGAGGCTGGTGACTCGGATAAACTTATCCTCAGAAGCAGAGGTGACTCTTGGTCTTCCTTTCCTGGGGCGGTCCTCATGTGAGCCAGTTTCTTTGTTGCTCTTGATGGTTTTTGCAACTGCACTTGGGGACACATTCAAAGTTTGCCCAATTTTTCGGACCGACTGACCTTCATTTCTTAAAGTAATGATGGCCACTCGTTTTTCTTTACTTAGCTGCTTTTTTCTTGCCATAATACAAATTCTAACAGTCTATTCACTAGGACTATCAGCTGTGTATCCACCTGACTTCTGCACAACACAACTGATGGTCCCAATCCCATTTATATGGCAAGAAATCCCACTTATTAAACTTGACAGGGCACACCTGTGATGTGAAAACCATTTCCGGTGACTACCTCTTGAAGCTCATCAAGAGAATGCCAAGCGTGTGCAAAGCAGTCATCAAAGCAAAAGGTGGCTACTTTGAAGAACCTAGAATATAAGACATATTTTCAGTTGTTTCACATTTTTTTGTTAAGTATATAATTCCACATGTGTTAATTCATAATTTTGATGCCTTCAGTGTGAATGTACAATTTTCAAAGTCATGAAAATACAGAAAAATCTTTAAATGAGAAGGTGTGTCCAAACTTTTGGTCTGTACTGTAGATGATACTGGAAGTCAAAGGATTTTGAGTTGTCCCAGGTGAAAGCTACAGGTAGAGAAGTGTAGAGGTGTCAGGACATAGCCTTGAGGGATACTGACAGAAATAGGGCAGGATGAGGAAGTCGTATGGGATTGCCCATTCCTAAAGGCAAAACTGCTCCAGCTCCTTCAAATCAGATGATTTCCTCTGGTAAACAGCAGTCTTCAAGTCTGACCACAGATTCTCTAGGCCACTCCAAAACATTTACGCATTTCCCCTTAAACCACTAGAGTGTTGCTTTAGCAGTATGCCTTGGCTCATTGTCTTCTTGGAAGGTGAACCTCCATCCTAATCTCAAATCACTGACAGACTAAAGCAGGTTTTGCTCAAGAATATCCCTGTATTTCACACCATCCATCTTCCCCTCGACTCAGACTATTTTCCCTGTCCCTACTTCCCAAAATTGTCCCTGCTTCCGAAAATCATCCGCACAGCATGTTTCTGTCACCACCATGTTTCACTGTGTTGATGGTGTTCTTGGGGTGATGACCTGTATTGTTTTGCGCCAGAAATAGCATATACTTTGGGTGCCAAAAAGTAAAATCTGACCACAGCACTTTCCTCCATACATTTGGGGAGTCTCTCACATGTCTTTTGGCAAACTCAAAACAAGCCTTACAATTTTTTTGTGTAAGTAAAGGCTTTTTTTCTGCCCACTCTTCCATAAAGGCCACCTCTATGGAGTGTATGGCTTATCGTGATCATATGGACCAGGGCTGTGCAGGGCTGTGGAGTTTGTAAGCCAAACCTGTGACTTCGACTCCTCAATTTCCCTTACAACGACTCCAACTCCGACTCCCACATATATTGCTTATATTTAAGTGAAAAATGTATTGTAGTACAATGTGAACATCAGACATTTAATCATTTTTATGATACAATAATCAAGATATTTAGATACAGTGCTGGCCAAAAGTATTGGCACCCCTGCAATTCTGTCAGATAATACTCAGTTTCTTCCTGAAAATGATTGCAATCACAAATTATTTGGTATTATTCTCTTCATTTAATTTGTCTTCAATGAAAAAAACAGAAAAAGAATTGTCCTAAAGCCAAATTGGATATAATTCCACACCAAACCTAAAAAAGGGGGTGGACAAAAGTATTGGCATCCTTTGAAAAATCATGTGATGCTTCTCTAATTCGTGTAATTAACAGCAACTGTAACTTACCTGTGGCACCTAACAGGTGTTGGCAGTGACTAAATCACACTTGCACCCAGTTAACATGGATTAAAGTTGACTCAACCTCTGTCCTGTGTCCTTGTGTGTACCACATAGAGCATGGAGAAACAAAAGAAGACCAAAGAACTGTCTGAGGACTTAAGAAACAAAATTGTGAGGAAGCATGAGCAATCTCAAGGCTACAAGTCCATCTCCAAAGACCTGAATGTTCCTGTGTCTTCCGTGCCCAGTGTCATCAAGAAGTTTAAAGCCCATGGCACTGTGGCTAACCTCCCTAGATGTGGACGGAAAAGAAAAATTGACAAGAGATTTCAACGCAAGATTGTGCGGATGGTGGATAAAGAACCTCGACTAACATCCAAACAAGTTCAAGCTGCCCTGCAGTCCGAGGGTACAACAGTGTCAACCCGTACTATCCATCGGCGTCTGAATGAAAAGGGACTGTATGGTAGGATACCCAGGAAGACCCCACTTCTTACCCCGAGACATAAAAAAGCCAGGCTGGAGTTTGCCAAAACTTACCTGAGAAAGCCTAAAACGTTTTGGAAGAATGTTCTCTGGTCAGATGAGACAAAAGTAGAGCTTTCTGGGAAAAAGCATCAACATAGAGTGTACAGGAAAAAAAGAGGCATTCAAAGAAAAGAACACAGTCCCTACAGTCAAACATGGCGGTGGTTCCCTGATGTTTTGGGGTTGCTTTGCTGCCTCTGGCACTGGACTGCTTGACCGTGTGCATGGCATTATGAAGTCTGAAGACTACCAACAAATTTTGCAGCATAATGTAGGGCCCATTGTGAGAAAGCTGAGTCTCCCTCAGAGGTCATGGGTCTTCCAGCAGGACAATGACCCAAAACACACTTCCAATGCACTATAAAATGGTTTTAGAGAAAGCACTGGAGATTTCTAAGGTGGCCAGCAATGAGTCCAGACCAGAATCCCATAGAACACCTGTAGAGAGATCTCAAAATGGCAGTTTGGAGAAGGCACCCTTCAAATATCAGGGACCTGGAGCAGTTTGCCAAAGAAGAATGGTCTACAATTCCAGCAGAGCATTGTAAGAAACTCATTGATGGTTACCGGAAGCGGTTGTTCGCAGTTATTTTGGATATAGGTTGTGCAACCAAGTATTAGGCTGAGGGTGCCAATACTTTTGTCCGGCCCTTTTTTGGAGTTTTGTGTGAAATGATCATTGATTTGATTTTTACTTCATTCTCTTTTGTGTTTTTTCCTTGCAAGCAAATTAAATGAAGAGAATAATACCAAAGAATTTGTGATTGCAATCATTTTCAGGAAGAAACTGAGTATTATCTGACAGAATTGCAGGGGTGCCAATACTTTTGGCCAGCACTGTAGAACATAATATATATTTATTGGAATACAATTTTAGAACACAAAAAACTGTAATAAATTGTAAATATGTAATACACTATGTAATATCGATTACATATATATATATATATATATATATATATATATATATGTATATATATATATATATAACACTATGTAATAAACTATGTAAGTGGCAAAAACCCGTTTTCAACAAAAACATACTAAATAACATTTGTGCAGTCTATGAATTTGTTCTAAGAAATAGTATCGCCTCCATCAGATCCTCCTTCATAGATGACCTCAAATCTGACCTAATAATTTTAAGGCTAGAGAACAGCCTCTCTACACTAACTTGGGTTGGAGGCCAAGCCGTAACCACATGGGCAACATCTCTAACAATTTCCGGGTATATAGGAATTGCCTCATGCACAGTCAGTTTTGATGAACGGTTGAATTTTTCTATTTCTTTGACAGCAAGTGAAACATTTTGCTGAAATATGGTCAATCTGATTGCTATAGGAGATGGAGTGAAATCTTTTTACTTGCGGCAACGCTTTGCCTGCTCCATGTCATCCAAATACTTGTCAAAGTCAAACTCCTCATCTGATGAGGATGAAGATATGGCAGCAGTAGCACTGTCAAGACCCAAGTCCTCTTGCGCCTGGCAGTCCTCCTGTAGGCCACTCATCCTAACTGCTACCTCAGTCAGAGCTTCTTTTCCTTTAGTAAGCTGTTGATCATCAAGCAGTATATGATGACTTGGGTCCACATAAACAGCAGCCAGAAAATTTTTATTTTCCAATAGCTGTGTCTCTCTCCATTTCATTGAAGCAGAAATGCCATCTGCGATTAAACCTCCTCTTTGGGACAGGCAAAATAGCAAGTTCTTCCACTCCCTTATGAAAATGCCAGGAGTTAAATCCTCAGCTTGTAATTTTTTAGTCACGGTATATGGGTGATTAAGCAATGCCTTCAATTCAGCCACCTGTGTCCATTGACCTTCATTTAGGGTTACCTGAGGGTTCGCCATATCTATAAGAAACGGTTTTAATTCAAACAATCGCTCAATCATTAAATAAGTGCTGCCCCACGGAGTGGCTTGATCGACAATTGCCCCTTTCCCAGTACGTCTCTTCAAGATGGAATCAATTTTAGGGGTTCTGGCAGCAATAACCAATTTCCTCACTTTTCCAATCAGATTTCCTACATGTCCCTCTTGTAGACTATCTCTTATTGCCAGCTGCAGCGTGTGCACAACACAGCGCATGTGATGAATATGAAAGTGTTTTGAAGCAGCTTCAACAAGATCAACTATTTCTAAAGTATAATTTTGCTGTTCTTCTGTTGTAATATCTGTTTGTTCCTCAGTTACATGAACAGCACTGTGGCCTTCCATCTCAAACATACTGAAACCTAAATTTTCTTCTAGCTGTTGTTCATTACTCTCATTCATCAGTTTAATTGTACTTATCAAGATAGAAACAGGGATTGATGGATAAATATATGGATAGATAGATGATAGATAGCCATATGGATGGATAGCTGGAGGGATAGATGAAAGGATGGATAGATAGACAGATAGATAGATGGATGGATAGATGGATGGATGGATAGATAGAGGGATAAATGAAAGGATAGATGAACGGATAGATAGATGGATAGATAGATGAATAGATGGAGGGATAGAGTGTGATAGATGACAGCTACAGACAGCAAATAGTACATTGCACATATAGTTCACACATTGTACAGAGAGCACATAATAATCACCTACAATATTAGCATTAGTTACCATCCTGTGACAGAGATGAGCAGTAGTTCTTTCACTTTCTCACTTTCTCCAGCTCGGGGCCCAGGAATCGGATCCTGTGTCAGGCAGGCACCCCTCCCCCTCCTCTCTCTGGTGAAGACGTCAGAAGACAGGACAGAGGAGGGGAGATTGCCCCCTGTAGTCTGGAGCTGTTGCAGAACGGGAGCTCTGCAGCATGCAAGTGAGTTTTGATAGGTGCGTGCCCCTGCTTCTAGGGGGGGGGGCTACTGCCCCCCCTGCCCCTCGCTGGCTATGGCCATGATTCACACACAGCGTTTTTGCGGATCCTTTTTTTGCAGTAAAATGCAGTGACTCTGGGCATCCCAGCAAAGTCAATGGGTTTCAAGATATGACATTCAGACACATCGTTTTGTGAGGATTCGTTTTTGGGCTCAAAAATGGATCCTCTCAAAGAATGAGCATGTCAGTTTGTTCGGCTTTTTCCTAATCTGCTTTTGCTATTTAAAACATTATCTATGAGCTCAAAAACCTTTTAGATGATGAGGTTTTTTAAAAAGCTTATCTGTTTTTGCAGCTGAAAAACGTATCCTCAAAAAACGCAGCAAAAACGCTGTGTGTGAATGTAGCCTTAGATCAGGAATAGAACAGCCATTTATAGGACATTTCATAACTTTCCCAAATTCCTATGAAAAAATATTCCCCACAAACTGCATTGATCTACTGCACCCAATTTATTATATATTTTAGGAGTCGGAGTCGGTCCATTTTATACCGAGTCCGACTCTTGACTCCACCAAAATGAGCACCGACTCCACGACTCTTATGGGGCTGTGGAGTCTGTAAGCCAAACCTCTGACTCCGACTCCTCAATTTCCATGCTACCGACTCCATGACTCCGACTCCCTCATACATGGCTCATGTTTAAGTGATAAATTTCAGCTTAAAGTCCAGACCCTTAGATTAGGAATAGGACAGACATTTATAGGACATTTCATAACTTTCCCAAATTCTTATGAAAAAATATTCCCCACAAACTACATTGAACTACTGTACCCAATTTATTATATATTTTAGGAGTTGCAGTCAGTCCATTTTATATCGATTCCGACTCCACAGCCCTGATATGGACAGATACTCCAGTCTCTGTTTAGGACCTCTGGAGCTCCTTCAGTATTTCCTTTGGTCTCTGTGCTGCCTCTCTGATTAATGCCCTCCTTGCCCGGGCTAAGAGTTTTGGTGTGCGGCCCTGTCTTGGAGGTTTGTTGTGTTCTTTCCATTTGATGATAATGGTTTTGCTGGTGCCCCGGGGGATAATCAGAGATTGGGTTTTTTTTTTATAACCCAACCCTGACTTGTACTTATCAACTACTTTGTCCCTGACTTGTTTGGAGATCTCCATGGTGCTCATGGTGTTGTTTGGTTAGTGGTGCCCCTTGCTTAATGGTGTTGCAGCCTCTGTGGCCTTTCAGAAAAGGTGTGTATATACTGACAGACCATGTGACACTTAGACTGCACACAGGTGGACTTCCTTTCCCTAAGAATATGACTTACGAAGGTAATTTTTAGGGGCTTCATAACAAAAGGGTAAATACATATGCACATTCCAATTTGTAGTTGTTTTATCTCAGAAATTAAATTTTGCCTATATTTTTCTGACTTCACTTGACTTAGAGTATTTAGTGCTGATGCATCACACACAAATTGGATTACAAAAATATTTAATCACTGTTTGCAATGTAAAAAACATAGCTAAAAAAGCATAAGGGGTTGAATACTTTTGCAAGCCACTGTATTTCTAATGTGCACTTAAAGGCTGCACTTTAACCCCTTAATAACATCTGACGTACTAATACGCGTCTGTGCCCTGGGACTTAAGAGCCAGACCCGTATTAGTACGTCATGGCGATCGCGCGCGCACACAGGCTGTGCGGGCGCGATCGCCGCCGGGTGTCAGCTGATTGTCACAGCTGACACCCGGTACTATGTGCAGGGAGCGGTCACGCACCGCTCCCAGCACATTAACCCCCGCGATGCTGCGATCGAAGTCGATCGAAGTCGATCGCGGCATTGCGGGGGCAAGGGGAGGTGATCGCCGATACTCACCTCCTCTTCCGGCTTCCAGCGCAGTCTGCAAAGGCTTCCCGGGTGTTGCCATGACGACCCGATGTCGTCATGACAACATCCGGGTCACCAGAGAGCAGGAAGATTGCTTGGACATGCGCAGTGCATCTCCAAGCAATCTTCACACTGTGCACTTCTGACAGCCTTCATGGCATAGGGATGGTGCTCCATTCCTGTGCCATGCAGGCGATCAGAAAAAAAAAAGTGAAAGTCCCAGAGTGGGACAAAGTAATAAAGTGTATAAACTGTGTGAAAGTGGAAAAAAAAAAAAAAAAAAAATGTGCAAAAATATTATAAAAAAATAAAAAAAATAATACACCAAAAATAAAAATATAATGTACCCATCAATAAATATTATTATAAAAAAAATAAAAAAAAAACAATAAAAGTACACATATTTGGTATCGCCGCGTCCGGAACAACCTGACCTATAAAACTGTCCCACTAGTTAACCCCTTCAGTGAACACGGTAAAAAAAAAAAAAAAAAAACCAAGCAAAAAACAATGCTTTATCACCATACCGCCAAACAAAAAGTGGAATAACACGCGATCAAAAAGACGCATATAAATAAAAATGATACCGCTGAAAACGTCATCTCGTCCCGCAAAAAACAAGCCGCCATATAGCTCCATCAGCCGAAAAATAAAAAAGTTATAGCTCTCAGAATAAAGCGATACTAAAAAATATTTTTTTCTATAAAATAGCTTTTATTGTGTATAAGCGCCAAAACATAGAAAAATTATACAAATGTGGTACCGCTGTAAACGTACTGACCCGAAGAGTAAAGCTGCCTCATCAATTTTACCACACGCGGAACAGAATAAAAAAAAAAAAAAAAAACAATTCCTGAATTGTTGGTTTTTGTTTATTCTGCCTCCCAAAAATCGGAATAGAAAGCGATCAAAAAATGTCACGTGCCTGAAAATGGCACCAATAACAACGTCAAGTCATCCCGCAAAAAACGAGCCGTCACATGACTGTCTGCCAAAATTTGGAAAAATTATAGCTCTCAAAATATGGCGATGCAAAAACTAGATTTTACAAAAAATGCGTCTTTTAGTGTGTGACAGCTGTCAGTCATAAAAACCCCATATGATTCTGGCATTGCTGTAATCACACCGACCCGAAGAATAAAGTCGTCTAATCACTTATACCGCACAAGGAACGGCGTCAAAAATAAACTCTTGAGTTAGGATTGGGCTAGGGTTAGGGCTGGGTTTGGGGCTAGGGTTGTGCTGGGGCTAGGGTTGTGCTGGGGCTAGGGTTGTGCTGGGGCTAGGGTTGTGCTGGGGCTAGGGTTGTGCTAGGGTTAGGGCTGGGGTTGGGATTTTTTTCAAAAGTAAGAAAAAAAGATGACGATATGGCGACTAGTGTTGAGAGCAAGTGCTCGCTACTTGAGTTTGCATCGGGTGCTCTGGTATGCATTTAGTATCGTGGGTATTTGAGTGACATGCTCGAGTCTCTGCCCCATATGCTTCGCGGCCAAAAAACTTTACGGGGATTGCCTGCCATGCACGAGCGATCCCCGCATGTTTTTTTTTGGATGTCTAATAACCGTGAAACATGCGGAGCAGGGACTCGAGCATGTCACTCGAGCACACGCTGTACATGGTGCATACCTGAGTACCCGATGCAAACTCAAGTAGCGAGCACTTGCGCTCAAGAATAATGAAAACTTATTCAATATGATGACCTAATGTAAACAAATAATGTGCCGTACCTCTGGGTTCAAAATGTTCACTATACACCTTAATAAAATCTTTGAGGGGTATAGTTTCCAAAATGGGGACACTTGTGGGGGAGCTCCACTGTTTAGGCACATCACGGGCTCTCCAAACGCGACATGGTGTCCGCTAACAAATTGAATGGAAAATCGGCTCAAATTGTTAGCGGACGCCATGTTGCGTTTGGAGAGCCCCTGTGTGTCCAAACATTGGAGCTCCCCCACAAGTGACCCCATTTTGGAAACTAGACCCCCCAAGGCACCTATCTAGATGCATAGTGAGCACTTAGAACCCCCAGGTGCTTCACAAATTGATTCGTAAAAATGAAAAAGTGAAAATAAAACACTTTTTCATTTTTATGAATCAATTTGTGAAGCACCTGGGGTTCCAAGTGCTCACTATGAATCTAGATAGGTGCCTTGGGGGGTCTAGTTTCCAAAATGGGGTCACTTGTGGGGGAGCTCCAATGTTTGGGCACACAGGGACTCTCTAAATGCAACATGGTATCCGCTAACAAATTGAATGGAAAAATCGGCTCAAATTGTTAGCGGACACCACATTGCGTTTGGAGAGCCCCTCTGTGCCCAAACTTTGGAGCTCCCCCACAAGTGACCCCATTTTGGAAACTAGACCCCCCAAGGCACCTTTCTAGATGCATAGTGAGCACTTGGAACCCCCAGGTGCTTCACAAATTGATTCGTAAAAATGAAAAAGTGAAAAAAAAAACACTTTTTCATTTTTATGAATCAATTTGTGAAGCACCTGGGGTTCCAAGTGCTCACTATGAATCTAGATAGGTGCCTTGGGGGGTCTAGTTTCCAAAATGGGGTCACTTGTGGGGGAGCTCCAATGTTTGAGCACACAGGGACTCTCCAAATGCAACATGATATCCGCTAACAAATTGTCGGCTCAAATTGTTAGCGGATATCATGTTGCCTTTGGAGAGTCCCTGTGTGCCCAAACATTGGAGCTCCTCCACAAGTGACCCCATTTTGGAAACTAGACCCCCCAAGGCACCTATCTAGATGCATAGTGAGCACTTGGAACCCCTAGGTGCTTCACAAATTAATTCGTAAAAATGAAAAAGTGTTTTTTTTTTCACTTTTTCATTATTACGAATCAATTTGTGAAGCACCTGGGGGTTCCAAGTGCTCACTATGCATCTAGAAAGGTGCCTTGGGGGGTCTAGTTTCCAAAATGGGGTCACTTGTGGGGGAGCTCCAAAGTTTGGGCACAGAGAAGCTCTCCAAACGCAATGTGGTGTCCGCTAACAATTTGAGCCGATTTTCCATTCAATTTGTTAGCGGATACCATGTTGCATTTAGAGAGTCCCTGTGTGCCCAAACATTGGAGCTCTCCCACAAGTGACCCCATTTTGGAAACTAGACCCCCCAAGGCACCTATCTAGATGCATAGTGAGCAGTTGGAACCCCCAGGTGCTTCACAAATTGATTCATAAAAATGAAAAAGTGTTTTTTTTTTCACTTTTTCATTGTTACGAATCAATTTGTGAAGCACCTGGGGGTTCCAAGTGCTCACTATGCATCTAGATAGGTGCCTTGGGGGGTCTAGTTTCCAAAATGGGGTCACTTGTGGGGGAGCTCCAATGTTTGGGCACACAGCAGCTCTCCAAACGCAACATGGTGTCGCTAACAATTTGAGCCAATTTTGCGTTAAATTTGTTAGCGGACACCATGTTGCATTTAGAGAGCCTCTGTGTGCCCAAATATTGGAGCTCCCCCACAAGTGACCCCATTTTGGAAACTAGACCACCCAAGGCACCTATCTAGATGCATAGTGAGCACTTGGAACCCTCAGGTGCTTCACAAATTGATTCATACAAATGAAAAAGTGTTTTTTTTTTCACTTTTTCATTGTTACGAATCAATTTGTGAAGCACCTGGGGGTTCCAAGTGCTCACTATGCATCTAGATAGGTGCCTTGGGGGGTCTAGTTTCCAAAATGGGGTCACTTGTGGGGGAGCTCCAATGTTTGGGCACACAGGGACTCTCTAAATGCAACATGGTGTCCTCTAACAAATTTAACGGAAAATCGGCTCAAATTGTTAGCGACACCATGTTGCGTTTGGAGAGCCGCTGTGTGCCCAAACATTGGAGCTCCCCCACAAGTGACCCCATTTTGGAAACTAGACCCCCCAAGGCACCTATCTAGATGCATTGTGAGCACTTGGAACACTCAGGTGCTTCACAAATTGATTCATAAAAATGAAAAAGTGTTTTTTTTTTTCACTTTTTCATTGTTACGAATCAATTTGTGAAGCACCTGGGGGTTCCAAGTGCTCACTATGCATCTAGATAGGTGCCTTGGGGGGTCTAGTTTCCAAAATGGGGTCACTTGTGGGGGAGCTCCAATGTTTGGGCACACAGCAGCTCTCCAAACGCAACATGGTGTCGCTAACAATTTGAGCCAATTTTGCGTTAAATTTGTTAGCGGACACCATGTTGCATTTAGAGAGCCGCTGTGTGCCCAAATATTGGAGCTCCCCCACAAGTGACCCCATTTTGGAAACTAGACCACCCAAGGCACCTATCTAGATGCATAGTGAGCACTTGGAACCCTCAGGTGCTTCACAAATTGATTCATACAAATGAAAAAGTGTTTTTTTTTTCACTTTTTCATTGTTACGAATCAATTTGTGAAGCACCTGGGGGTTCCAAGTGCTCACTATGCATCTAGATAGGTGCCTTGGGGGGTCTAGTTTCCAAAATGGGGTCACTTGTGGGGGAGCTCCAATGTTTGGGCACACAGGGACTCTCTAAATGCAACATGGTGTCCTCTAACAAATTTAACGGAAAATCGGCTCAAATTGTTAGCGACACCATGTTGCGTTTGGAGAGCCGCTGTGTGCCCAAACATTGGAGCTCCCCCACAAGTGACCCCATTTTGGAAACTAGACCCCCCAAGGCACCTATCTAGATGCATTGTGAGCACTTGGAACACTCAGGTGCTTCACAAATTGATTCATAAAAATGAAAAAGTGTTTTTTTTTTTCACTTTTTCATTGTTACGAATCAATTTGTGAAGCACCTGGGGGTTCCAAGTGCTCACTATGCATCTAGAAAGGTGCCTTGGGGGGTCTAGTTTCCAAAATGGGGTCACTTGTGGGGGAGCTCCAAAGTTTGGGCACACATGGGCTCTCCAAACACAACATGGCGTCCGCTAATTATTCAAGCAAATTTTACAATCAAAAAGTCAAATAGCGCTCCTTCCCTTCCGAGCCCTGCCGTGCGCCCAAACAGTATTTTTTCCCCAAATATTGGGTATCTGCGTGCCCAGGGGAAATTGCACAACAAATTTTGGGGTCCATTTTTTCTTGTTACCCCTGTGAAAATAAAAAAAATTGGGTCTAAATTAACATTTTTGTGAAAAAAGTTAAATGTTAATTTTTTTCTTCCACATTCAAAAAATTCCTGTGAAGCACCTGAAGGGTTAATAAAGTTCTTGAATGTGGTTTTGAGCACCTTGAGGGGTGCAGTTTTTAGAATGGTGTCACTTTTGGGTATTTTCTGTCATAAAGACCTCTCAAAGTGACTTCAAATGTGATGTGGTCCCTAAAAAAATGGTTTTGTAAATTTTGTTGGAAAAATGAGAAATCGCTGGTCAACTTTTAACCCTTATAGCTCCCTAACAAAAAAAAATTTTGGTTCCAAAATTGTGCTGATGTAAAGTAGACATGTGGGAAATGTTATTTATTAACTCTTTTGTGTGACATATCGCTCTGATTTCAGGGCTTAAAAATTCAAATTTTGAAAATTGCAAAATTTTCAAAATTTTCGCCAAATTTCCGTTTTTTTCACAAATAAACGCAAGTGATATCGAAGAAATTTTTCCACAATCATGAAGTACAATATGTCACGAAAAAACACTCTCAGAATCAGGGGGATCCGTTGAAGCGTTCGAGAGTAATTACCTCATAAAGTGACAGTGGTCAGAATTGTAAAAATTGGCCCGGTCATTAACGTGCAAACCACCCGCGGGGCTTAAGGGGTTAAGGAGCTGCTCACATGGACCAAAATATTTGGATCTGTTGATAATATCGATCCCAAGGAGATCTGTGTGAAATATCTTTTTGGTTGAACCTTTCTGCTACTGGCCAGACATCCTCCAAGAGTCATAAGAAAATATTTTTTTTCACTTAGTACTGCAGTCAGGGTTACCAGTAAGGATCCATCCTTCCTAGCTGATTCACCCTTTAATATTGGTAAATTAACTGTGCAGTTTCAAATATATAAAGCTATAGGGGTTCTAGTCTAACCAGTGCGATATTGGATCTTCTCACAATTGACCTCATTTTTTTTTTTAATTCGTTTTTATGAAACAATTTTTCAAACAATAACATTATATTATCAGCAGGATAAAATATCTAGGTTACAACATATCCATGTAAATTCAGTGCATTTTGTTGTTAAGAAGACACATAAAAATAAATGATTAAAGTAAAGGCAAATCCGTTTTATATGCTTCTTCTTTGTCTTATCCATCACGTCTACTGGATATATTATACACAACAGTCTTATGATAATATGAAAAATACCATAACTCAAGTTCAGTTCCAACTCTAAACTCCCATTTATACAACATTTCTAACTCTTGCTGTCTGAAATTCCCATAATGCACTTATTTTATTGTTTTAATTAATCTAGATACATACCCATCTATATATATATCTCTCTCCCACCCCATTGGTAATCCATACTTTCTATGTACACTCCTCATTTAGATAATATTCTTGGTTTAGGTCTCATAGCTAGGAAGACACCGTGAGATATGAGGAGTTCCAATAATCCCATATTTCAGAGAATTTTAATTGACCGCCTCTATTGTGGAATACTATTTTCTCATACGGGATTTCTGAATTGACCAGTTCAATCCACGATCTTAGTGTAGGTTTGGAGTCTCCCATCCATCTTAAGGCCAAGAGTTTCCTGGCCAAAAACAAAGTTTCCCTCAAAAAAATCTTAATATAGTGCCCCCAAATCTCCTCCTCCAATACTCTGAATAAACATATCAAGGGATCACATGGGATTGGGATAGATATTAGAGAGGACAATAATGAAACCACTTCCTGCCAGAAGATCAAAGTAATTGGGTAAGCCCACATTAAATGTTTAAAGTCTGCATCGGGAGCCTGACATCGTAGACATTCTGAGGTTGAAGACCTTCCCATATGGAATAGTCTAAAGGGGAAAAGGTATGATTGATGAATAATATATAGTTGAATCATTTTATTGTTGGCAGACGGAGAAACTAATAGAGGGGATTCCAAAATCTCCTACCACTCCTCCTCCCCCATGTTCAAGATTAAAAGTTTCCTTTTATCTTTTACTGTCAAAGGGTTGCAATCCACCCCTGTTGATAACAGGTATGTATATAAACCTTGTGGAACCTTGTGGACCTTGAGATTTAAGTATGCATATTAATGGAAATGAAGAGATAGTTTTATTTACAGTAGGTACGGAAAGTATTCAGACCCCTTTAAATTTTTCACTCTTTGTTTCATTGCAGCCATTTGGTAAATTCTAAAAAGTTCATTTTTTTCTCATTAAAGTACACTCTGCACCCCATCTTGACTGAAAAAAATCAGAAATGTAGAAATTTGTGCAAATTTATTAAAAAAGAAAAACTGAAATATCACATGGTCATAAGTATTCAGACCCTTTGCTCAGACACTCATATTTAAGTCACATGCTATCCATTTCCTTGTGATCCTCCTTGAGATGGTTCTACTCTTTCATTGGAGTCCAGCTGTGTTTAATTAAACTGATAGGACTTGATTTGGAAAGGCACACACCTGTCTATATAAGACCTCACAGCGCATGTCAGACCAAATGAGAATCATGAGCTCAAAGGAACTGCCCAAGGAGCTCAGAGACAGAATTGTAGCAAGGCACAGATCTGGCCAAGGTTACAAAAGAATTTCTGCATTACTCAAGGTTCCTAAGAGCACAGTGGCCTCCATAATCCTTAAATGGAATAAGTTGGGAGCACCAGAAGTCTTCCTAGACCTGGCCGTCCAGCCAAACTAAGCAATCGTGGGAGAAGAACCTTGGTGAAAAGAAGAACCCCAAGATCACTGTGGCTGAGCTCCAGGGATGCAGTAGGGAGATGGGAGAAAGTTCCACAAAGTCAACTATCTTTGCAGCCCTCCACCAGTCGGGACTTTATGGCAGAGTGGCCTGACGGAAGCCTCTCCTCATTGCAAGACATATGAAAGCCTGCATAGAGTTTGCTCAAAAACTCATGAAGGACTCCCAGACTATGAGAAATAAGATTCTCTGGTCTGATGAGACGAAGATAGAACTTTTTGGTGATAATTCAAAGCGGTATGTGTGGAGAAAACCAGGCACTGCTCATCACCCGCCCAATACAATCCCAACAGTGAAACATGGTGGTGGCAACATCATGCTATGGGGGTGTTTTTCAGCTGTAGGGACAGGACGACTGGTTGCAATTGAATAAAACATGAATGCGGCCAAGTACAGAAATATCCTGGATAAAAACCTCTTCCAGAGTGCTCTGGACCTCAGACTTAGTCGAAGGATCACCTTCCCACAAGACAATGACCCTAAGCACACAGCTAAAATAACAGAGGAATGGCTTCATAACAACTCTGTGACCATTCTTAACTAGCCCAGCCAAAGCCCTGACCTAAACCCAATTGATCATCTCTGGAGAGACCTGAAAATGGCTGTCCACCAACATTCACCATCCAACCGGACGGAACTGGAGAGGATCTGCAAGGAAGAATGGCAGAGGATCCCCAAATCCAGATGTGAAAAAACTTGTTGCATCATTCCCAAGAAGACTCATGGCTGTACTAGCTCAAAAGGGTGCTTCTACTCAATACTGAGAAAAGTGACTTAAATATGAGTGTCTGAGCAAAGGGTCTGAATACTTATGACCATGTGATATTTCAGTTTTTCTTTTTTAATAAATTTGCACAAATTTCTACATTTCTGATTTTTTTCAGTCAAGATGGGGTGCAGAGTGTACTTTAATGAGAAAAAAATGAACTTTTTAGAATTTACCAAATGGCTGCAATGAAACAAAGAGTGAAAAATTTAAAGGGGTCTGAATACTTTCCGTACCCACAGTATATTCCAACCCGATAGATCAGGCATGTCCAAAGTCCGGCCCGCGGGCCATTTGCGGCCCGCGGTCCGGACTAATAAGGCCCCCAGGTATCCAGCAGCATGTACCTTGCGGCCGCTGCCGCTCTCGTCGCCACCGCCGCTCTCGTCGCCACCGCCGCTCAGTACTCCGGCGCAGGGAGAAGAGCCGAAATCTCGGACATCGCGAGATTTCGGCTTTCCTTCTCCCTGCGCCGGAGTACTGAGCGGCGGCAACCGGCCAGCCAAGATCTCGCGACGTGCGAGATCTCCAGCCCCCAGGGGTTGTAAGACGTTCAGAGGTCAGATAGGCTGAAGACCTCAGCTTAGTTGTGTAAAATTATATAAATAATATATATATTAAGTTATATATAAGTCCCTGCGCCACCTTACACCTCCAGAAAGGTTAGGCCAGCAGGGCTCTCACACAAGCTTGTGGTAGCAAGCTGTCATACCCTTCATTAACCCCTGACTGCCTGTCACTGTGCTATAATTCCATTATCTGATGTGCGACTGTTGCACAGCTTGCTATTCTCTGCCTGTGTTATAAAGCATATAGCAGTATCTTATTTTTGCTGTTCCACCCTCTGCGCCTTTTAATCTCTCCCCTTCTGGCCAATTTTTATAATGGCAACTACAAATAAGAAACGAAAAGTTGACAGTGAGGGCCGCCGCTTCCAGGACAAGTGGAAAGTAGAATATTTTTTCACTGAAATAAAGAATCACTGTGTTTGTCTGATATGCCAAGAGACCGTTGCTGTTTATAAAGAATTTAATGTCAAGCGACACTATCAGACGAGACATAGCACATACGACAAGCTAACAGGGCACGACCGAAGTGAAAAGTATAAGCAACTTGAAGCTGTTTTATTGTCACAACAGCGATTTTTTACAAGAGCCCGTGAGTCAAATGAAAATGCCACAAAGGCGAGCTATGAGGTGGCAGCGTTAATTGCTAAAAATTGCAAATCTTTTGCAGAGGGTGACTTTATCAAAGAATGTGTTATGAAAATGGTAGAGAATGTCTGTCCCGAGAAGAAGCAAGAGTTTTCCAACATTTGCCTGGCTCGTAACACTGTAGCACGGAGAATTGAAGAAATTTCATCGGATATTAAGAGACAGTTAATGTCAAAAGGAGCTGATTTTGACTTCTTTTCAATAGCCTGTGATGAAAGCACGGACCTATCTGACACGGCTCAGTTGCTGATTTTTTTAAGAGGGGTGGACGATGAAATGAATGTGACTGAAGAGCTACTTGACCTCCAGAGCCTCAAGGATCAAACAAGAGGGAAAGATTTATTTGATTCTGTTAGTTCTGCCATAGATGACATGAAACTGCCTTGGAACAAAGTTACTGGGATTATTACTGATGGGGCACCTGCCATGACTGGTGAACGAAGTGGATTATCAACCCTAATCTGTAACAAGGTGAGCGAAGAAGGAGGCAAAGCTATTAAACTTCATTGCATCATTCATCAACAAGTTCTCTGTGCTAAACATCTCCAATATGATCATGTTATGAAACCGGTACTAAAGACCATTAATTTTATCCGCTCTAAAGCCCTGTGCCACCGCCAGTTTAAACAGTTTCTACTGGATATCCAGGCTGAATATGAAGATGTTTCATATCATAACGATGTAAGATGGCTCAGTCGGGGGTCTGCACTGCAACGTTTCTACTCTCTCAGAAAGGAAATAGGAGAATTCTTGGAAACAAAGGGACAAACGATGCGAGAACTATCTGATCCAATTTGGCTGGCTGATTTGGGGTTTCTAGTCGACCTAACAAAGCATCTGAATGTACTGAACATGAATCTTCAGGGCAAAGATGCAGCGGTGAACCAACTTTATTCACACCTCAAAGCCTTTGGAACAAAGCTGCAACTTTTCCTAAGGCAGTTGTCACAAACACCGCCCAATACCATCCATTTTTCAGCGCTACAGGAAATAATTAACAGTTTTCTACAGGATGATATCCATGCGCAAATAAGCAGGTATGCAGCAGACATCACATCTCTGGCTGGGGAGTTTCAACGGCGCTTTCAAGATTTTGCAGCTATTGAAAAGGAGATCAGCATTTTCTCCTCTCCATTCTCTGTTGACCCCGACAATGCTCCTGATCAGTTGCAGCTCGAGCTCATTGAGCTACATTGTGACAGCGAGTTACGCAGTCGTCATCAACAGCTCTCTCTTGTTAACTTTTACCGCCAACTGGATAAGAGCCGGTTTCAAGAGATTCGAACATTGGCTAAGAAAACCCTGAACTTGTTTGGCTCAACATATTTGTGTGAGAAGACATTCTCTGTTATGAACTTTAACAAGAACCGCGTGAGGACAAGACTAAGTGACTCTCACCTGCGTGACATTTTGCGCATCAAAACCACGGCCATTGAACCAGACCTAGTCTATGTGCTGCAGTCCAGATCCCAGTTTCACCCTTCACATTAGTGCAGGCTAGTTTCTTTTTTTTAATTGAGATTAATATGTTGTAAAATCTCAATTAATGTCAGTTGGATAGACAGTTATATATTTGAACACATGTATACTTGCTGTTATGTTCCTGTTCACATTTTTTGAACTTATAAGTTGACAGACAACCTTACATTACTTTGTGTAATGTACTTTAAAATGTTCCTGAGATATCTCAGTTTCCTGTTTTTATTATATTAAAGGGGTTGTCCAAGTTCAGAACCCAGACATACCCCCTTTTTCACCCAGGCAGCCCCCCTGCCATGGGCATCAAAGCATCTCATGCTCCGATGTGCTCCCTTGCCCTGTGCTATTTACAATGACACACTGCCGGTAGGAGGCTTCACCGGCTCTAATGTGCAGGCTTTAGCGCTGCTCTAGCTGGTTTACTGGTGATAAAGCCCGCCCATCAGTGCCGGTGACGTCACTGGGCTTTCTGCCAGCCCCGTGGAGAGCCGGGTATGTCACTAGAACTCCAGAAAATGCCTTTCCTCTGCGCAATTTAGTGCAGGGCAAAAGTAGGACATTGGAGCATAAACTGCTTCGATGCTCAAGTCGGGGAGGGGCTTCCTGGGTGAGAATGGGGGTATGTCTGGGTTAACCCCTTTAAGGCAGATTGATTAAACACCTGTTTAGATTTGTCATCCAAGTCACAAAATAAAAAGTATGCCGTTTTCAATAAACTTTGCAAAAAAAGTTTATTTGCATTCATTTTAATGGTCCAAAGAATGTCAAGCAAAATGATCGGCCCTCGCACATGTTCACTTCATCAAATTTGGCACTCTTAGAAAAAAGTTTGGACACCCCTGCGATAGATGGTATTGCAGTCCTGTTCTAAGCTGCAGATATCTAAAGAATTGAGATCTTGGAATTTGAAATTTATTTTGCACTTGTTCAAATGACATCAATATATTTCCCTCATAAATGTCCCTCAACGAACGGACCCCCCTCAACGAACGGACCCTACGGGTTTCCCCATATTGGCATTTCAGCTATAATATGTGTGAAATCTATCCTTCTTCTAGTTCGTTTCCACATTGAGCGTGCCAATTACGTAAAGGTAGCAGTTTAACAGCGGTTGATTTCCCTATTTCCAAGAAACCCAATAAGGAGCTGGATCCAGAGGCTTGTATCAAATGATTCTCTGAATATGGCAGCTGAGAGTCAGGCATCCAGCTACGAATCGCTTTAAGCTGGCCCGCTAGATAATACAGATAGAAGTCAGGCAGAGCTATTCCTCCCATATCTTTTGGTCTCTGAAGGGTGGATAACTTAAGTTTAGGTCTAGATTTCCCCCAAATGAATGTAGATATCAGCAAGTTAATAGACATGAAGAATGATTTGGGGATTGGTACTACACTGTGTTGCAGGGCATAACTAAATTTGGGGAGCAGGATCATTTTAATTAAATGTATCCGTCCAGACATGGATAGTGGCAATTTCCCCCATAAGGAAAACTTATCTTTAGCATACTCTAATAAAGGAAAGACATTAGCTAAGAGGTAATTTCTATCATCTTTATGAATTATGATTCCCAAATATTTAAAATGTGACACTATTGGTAAGGGAGATAGTTTTTCCAGGTCAGGGATTAGGACAGAGGTAGAAGAGAGGATTTCCCCCAATTTATATATAGCCCGGAATATGCGCTGAATTTGTCAATTATAGATATAGTATAAGGTGGAGTGTCCTTAACGTGATCCATAAAGATTATCATATAATCTGCATATAGACCGATTTTATCAGTCCTTTCAGCAATTGTAATACCTTTAACCCGTTCAGATGACCGCATTCTTATTGCCAATGCTTCAATTGCTAAGGCAAACTAAGCCAGGAACAGCGGGCATCCATGACAGGTCCCTCTTCCCAGTGGAAAAGATTTGGAGGACAGGTTATTTATCACTATTTTAGCTTGTGGGGCCTCATATACTATTTGAATCCACATTTGAAATTTAGGGCCAAAAGCAAATTTCTTCAAACAAGCAGATAAAAAGGGCCACTGTAATGAATCAAAGGCCTTAGCCGCATCTAGCGAGGCCAGTGCCCAATCATTCTCCGGCTTCAGGTAACTATATTGTACTATAGTTTGTACTCTTCTAATATTGATAAAGGTGTTTTTCCCTGGTGTAAAACCCGTCCGGTCTGGATGTATAATAGAAAGAATCACTTTATTTAACCTCATAGCCAATATTTTGGTAAGTATTTTATAATCTACGTTTAATGGTGAAATAGGACGGTATGATCCACAATCAAGGGGATCTTTCCCTTCTTTTCTCAGGACAATAATATTGGCATCATAAAAAGATTCAGGCAGCGAGCCGCCCCTTAGTGCATCCAAGAAATGAGGCATCAGCTCCGTTTGGTATTTATGATAGCATTCTAATGGTAGGCCATCCGGTTCCGGAGCCTTACCCAGGGAAATATCTGTCGGTGCTGTTTCAATCTCTTCCAGGGTAATATCAGCATCTAGACAGGCTTATTGAGAAGCATTCAACAGGGGGAACTGAAGGTCTGATAGATATGATAAGCCATCTGATTCATTATGGGTAGTTTGGGATCTATATAACAATTTGTAAAAATGGATTAAAAGTGAAACTCATCTGCAGTAGCTTGTATGAAAAGAGTGTAGTGACCACTGTACCCAAGGTTTATTTAACCATCTGACTGAGTCCCTGGTAAGATGTGTTTCCACCAATGCCACTATATGTGGTTGATAACTTTTGATTTGCGAAAATACCTTAACCCTTTTCTTAGGGGATTTGAGGCCTGTTACATTCCACGTCAGACATCTCAGTTGTGACGCCATTTATCTACGTATGGGATAGAAGTGAAACAGTTGGGGATCTAATAGTTGTATCACTACCATTTCTGATCATGGTCCTCCATTCTAACCCATACCATGTGATGTTTGGACCCAGTGAGTGTATCTACCACTTCGGGGGGACCCCCACAGTGTTTGGGCATGAAAGTGTAATAAAGAGGGTTGTACCTCCAGACAACACTTAACACAAAACCATCAACAACTGTTGACATAACTAAACCAAGACATAAAGTCAAATATTTCTTGTGACGCTTAATTTCAGGGGATACCATCACTGATTTCAGTGTTGGGTATAGATGTATCTCTGACGAAGCAGAATCCGAACACCCGCATATGTAAACGGTATATCTGACTCTATAGACCCCTATGTACAATAAGAATAGAGAAGCGGTGCAAAAAGGAGCCATCCTTTCCTGTGTTCCAGGTGCAATTGGAGCCACTCCACTGCCTCATCTGGAGTAGCAAAGAAAATGATGGAGTTATCAAAGACGATTCGAAGACGAGCATGATATGCCATTGCATAGACAATGCCCCTGTCCTTGAGTTTCTTCTTTACATACATGTATTGGGCCCTCTGCTTCTGTAGTTCCATGGAGAAGTCAGGAAAGATAGAAATTGTTGAGTTGTTATATTTAATAGGGCCTCTTTGTCTAGCCAAGCGCTGGGTAGTGTTTCTGTCTTTACAGTTTAGTAGCTTAGCCAGAAAAGGTCTAGGTGGGGCTCCGGGGAGGGGGGGGGCCTTGCTGGGACTCTGTTGGCCCTCTCCACTGCAAAGACCGGGGAGTATTCATTTCCCGGGGTAGATTTAAGCCAATTTTCCAAGAATGCTTCCGGCTGTTGTCCCTCCGGCTGTTGCCCGTTCTGGCAGACCTATAATTCGTATGTTGTTTCTACACATTCAATTTTCCAGCTTTTTGGCGTCAGGCATTTATGGAACCAGCAACTTTGGTCAGTTTTGCAGCAATAGGAGGTATTTTATCTTCCAATTCTGACACCCTTGACTCAGCCTCAGAGACACGTTTCCTCATATCTTGCATGTCTTGGCGAAGTAGGCCCACATCTGAGTGTACCTCCTCAATCTTTCCTGTCAAGAGGGGGCTGCTCAGCCGTTATGTCTCTTGCCTCTCGGGCCTTCCACTTTCCCTTTCAAGGCCTCAGAATGGTTGTCACACGGCTCTCTCCTCTTGCTCCTAAAGCCCTCAGGTAGGCCGCGGCACCAGGTTGTCCAGTGCAATCACCGCGATCTCCCCAAAGTAACCTATTGCCGCTTCTATTCTTAGCAGAGTAACCACTCTCCAGCAGACACCCCCAATGACTGCCGCACACCGGAACGCCCAGTTAACCTCAAGATGCTGGGCGCCTGTGCCTCCGAGATCTGCGGGTCGGGCAAGGACCAGAGCCCTCACCACAGCAGCCCCTCTGAAGTGCCGCGTTCCTCGCCTCTCCGCAGCTGTTCAGTCATTTTTTAAAAGTTTTCACTCTCAATGCTCTAGCTTGGGAAAAAAAACAAAATCAAATATCCAAGAGTGGGCAAAATCTGTGCTGCAAGTCTTTAACCATCCTAAAGGCTTATTTGAGCTCTGCATATTTCTGCATTAGGAGGTGAATTGGACAGGTGATGTCTCATCTACTGATACCTATTGATCGGGCGTGCGTACTGCCAGATATCAGTAGGCATGATGTCGGTTGATCCCCTCATCTTCCAATGCGCAATTGAGCAGAGCAGGACTGTGCCTTTGAGTTTGGCTTTCCTATTGCTCCATTATTTCATAATTGAGGTTCAAACAGAACATTCTTTCAGGAGGTTGTAGCTTCTTCAGTTGCAGTAGGTTCGGTTTATTAGTGACAATCGATCGTTGAACTGATCATTCTCCCAATTTTTCCATATACTGAAACACTCAACTAGCAGTGGTGTTTTTCCTTGAAAACAAAAGGATCGCCAGTTGGAAATCGAACAGGCTGGATTTCTTTTTTTATTCAACATCATGATGTCGGTGAGAGTCAGGAGGCCCCTGTACAAATTAGTCTGCTAGCAGATACCAACAGTATTGGTGGGTTTGACTGACAGTAGCCTTATGTATATCGGGGACGTTTAAAAGGGTTTTCCCACAAACAAAGTGCATTTTAATGAATAGAGTTTGGAATAATAATAAGTTCCACAATTGAATGTTTTAAAAAATGTTCCTGTGCTGAGATAATCTTATAAATGTGACCCTGCTATGTACTATATAATAGCTGTGTCTGACCATACACGGACATGGTCTGATCATACCATAGCTCCTAGGCAGGGGAGGAAACATAAGCGAGTATATAGACGACACAGTAAGGGCTCGCAGCAGGACTGGTGACTCAACAGAAACACTAGCTACTATGATAAAAGAGGCAGGGAAATGTGTTACCTCACAGAAATAAGCAGCTACGAGCCCAAGTGATGTGGTCAAGACCATATAGGAAGAAATGGGAAATAAGGCAATTAGTCATTGGATATAACTGTATACCTCCCAGCTGTTTCACTGTCCTTGGAGGTCAGGACAATGTGCCGATTTTCACTTCTGTGAGAATTCTCTCCCCTACCTTCTGCTGTCTTCATCGCTCCATATCTCCTCCTCCTCCCCAGACTCTGGGGTCGGGACCAGCATCTCTCTGCTCTCTACACACTTACATTCAATTAAATAAGTCATTCTTCTCTTTTCTTGAGATCTGGTCTTATAGGGATTTGAACGCCCAAACTGTATCATTGCAGGAAGCAGAAAAAGCTACAATTCACAGCCTGCACTGTCAAGTATTGTAGATTTCTTTGTACTTGCATATGCATCGTACTATCCTAAATTACAGAAAGTTGTACTGGTGTATAAAGCTACATTACTCTATCTATATGCCTGTATTTTAGGGATGAAATAAAAGTCAGATTTTTCTTTCTAAATTTAAAATTGCTAAAAAAAATAATGAAAAACAATTACAATAATGCTATTTAATGCACTTAAAAGCACATTTGGTATCCCTGTAATTGTAACAGACCAGACAATACAGTAATCAAATTATTTACAGTAAGAAATACCTAGTGTAAAAACTGACATGATTTATTTTGCTACTTACATGAAATCCATACAAAATGTAATAAAAATATGACATTGAGATTGTGATTACACGTAGGTTAAATGCCGAGTTTTTATCAGCACATTTTTTTCATTTGCATTTTTTTGCCTTGTCATCTCTTATTTGATGTGTTTTTAATACAGATTTGAAGCATCTTTTTTTTTTTTTTTTTTTAATAGTTCGGTGCAGACATAAGACAAATTTGGGGAGAAAGAGGGTGTGTCTTATAATAAGAATGTAGCGTACCAGGTTGGGGGCAGCTGTTGTGGAGCGGGGTCCCAAGGTCACTGTTGCAGGAAGTTGGCGGCGGCAGGAGTGGGGGGCGATGCTGAGGGCCCCAGGCTGGGAGGAGAGGGCTATTTGGCGGTACAGCACTGCGGCGGGCTCCAGACTTTTCACTAAATGTATGCAGAGCCACCGCACCAGAATGATATAGATGGTCCATAATGTGTTCGAGTGACACATCAGAGTCCGCTCGTCAGGAGTTTGTAAAAACCAAGTGCTTCAGGGTCCTGCCATAGACATATTGACATGGGTTCTATTAATAATGCAAATAAAAGTGGTGCTAAAACGCAGCCTTGCCTGGTGCCGCATGATAGATGTAAGGGTGAAAGGGTTCTGAAGTCCACCCTAATATTAAAGTGTATGGAACAAGATTCATGGCGCAATCGAGTCAAATGCTTTGGAGACATCCCATTACAAAATCGCCCTGTATCTGAAATGATAGTGATAGTCACTGAGCAACCAGGCATAAACCTTGTTTGAGCAGGATGTCTTAATGAATGAATCACTGAGGATACCCACCTAGCTAATATTTTGGCCAAAGTTTTAATATCCGATTGCAGTAGGGAAATTGGTCAGAATCACAGTCTAGGGTGCTTACCAGACTGGCAGTACACATGCTTTACCACTGCTTCATTCATTTCCTCTGGAGCTTCACTCAGCTCTTTCTGACAGTCCCATAGAGGATAAGCATCCAACTGCTGGGATAAGAATTCCTCTTTCTACTGATTGACTCGAGTCACAACGGTTGGACTGCCACTGATCAATAAGTTTTCTTTTCATTGAACAACTCTTTTAATAAAGGTTATATTTTTGGCAGATGACTGCTCCAGGACATTACAAGGACATTGGACATCTTCATATTTCAAAGCAGAAGATGATGGCGTAACACAACATAGATATGAAGAGCAAATCAAAGATTTAGCGTCTGAACATTTTAAACAGGTCCTATCAAAGATTGTTAAGCAAACTAAAAATCACAAAAGGGTTGATAAAGCGCAACCAGCTCACCCTGTAAAGAAATCATATTCATGTTCAGAATGCAGGAAATGTTTTAGCCAGAAATCAGATCTTGTTAAACATCAGAGAATTCACACAGGGGAGAAGCCATTTTCATGTTCAGAATGTGGGAAATGTTTTAATCTTAAATCAACTCTTTTAAAACATGAAAAAATTCATCTAGGTTTGAAGCCGTTTTCATGTTCAGAATGTGAGAAATGTTTTAGCCTGAAATCAGAACTTGTTACACATCAGGGAACTCACACAGGGGAAAAGCCATATTCATGCTCAGAATGTGAGAAATGTTTTCATCACAAATCATCTTTTATAAGACATCAGAGAAGTCACACAGAGAAACAGGAATTTTCATGTTCAGAATGTGAGTTATGTTTTAGATTCAAATACAAACTCATTATGCATCAGAGAGTTCACACAGGTGAAAAGCCTTTTTCATGTTCAGAATGTGGTAAATGTTTTAGGATTAAAGCCTCTCTTGTTATGCATGAGAGAAATCACACCGGGAAAAAGCCATTTACCTGTTTAGAATGTGGATATTCTTGTCATCAAAAAGCAAAACTTTTTGCACATCAGAGAAGTCACACAGGAGAGAAGCCATATTCATGTTCAGAATGTGAGAAACGTTTTAGCAATAAGTCTGTTCTTGTTCACCATCAGAAAATTCACACAGGGGAGAAGCCATATCCATGTTCAGAATGTGAGAAACGTTTCAGCAATAAGACTGATCTTGTTCGCCATGAAAAAATTCACACAGGGGAGAAGCCATATCCATGTTCAGAATGTGAGAAACGTTTCAGCAGTAAGACTGGTCTTCGTCACCATCAGAAAATTCACACAGGGGAGAAGCCATTTTTGTGCTCACAATGTGGAAAAAGTTTTAAACTGAAATCAGATCTTGTTAGACATCAGAGAATTCATACAGGGGAGAAACCTTTTTCATGTTCACAATGTGGAAAAAATTTCAGTTGTAAGGCATATCTTGTTTCACATCAGAAAATTCACATGGGTGTCAAGTTATTTTTAATTTCAGAACATATGAAAAAAAGCATTAAATCAAATATCGCACAAGAGAGGACTCAAACAAATAAACCATATTCATGTTCAGTATGTGGGAAACATTATAGCAGCAAGTCATATCTTGTTATACATCAGCGATCTCACACAGGGGGCAAGCCATTCTCATGTTCAGAATGTGGAAATAGTTTTAACATGAAATCAGACCTTCTTGTACATCAGAGAGTTCACACAGGGGAGAAGCCATTTTCATGTTCAGTGTGTGGAAAATGCTTTACAAAGAAGTCAAATCTCAATACACATCAGAGTATTCACACAGGGGAGAAACCATTTGTGTGCTCACTATGTGGAAATTGTTTTAAACTGAAATCAGATGTTGTTAGACATCAGAGAATTCACACAGGGGAGAAGCCTTTTTCTTGTTCAGAATGTGAAAAATGCTTTACAAAGAAGTCAAATCTGATTAGACATCAGATAACTCACACAGGGGAGAAGCCATATTCATGCCAAGGATGTGAGAAATGTTTTAATCAGAAAACAAGTCTTGCCAAACATCAAAAAAACCATTGTAAAGAAATGCAAGAGCGCAATAGGGTCTTATCCAGGTTAAAGGTGTGATAAATAAAGGTAAAACCGCTCGCCTTGTAAGGTTTTGTGAGACACAACACTTAAAGAGGCTAAAGACCAGATGCAGAAGCTTACATAAAATATCAAATAAAAGTAACTGGATTGGTAGTGTTTCTGCGCTATCTGGAATTATGACACTGGTTATAATAGATAAAATTACAGGTTTAATGTCGACGCGTTTCAGCATCCACCGACTCCTTCCTCAGGACAACCATACAAAAATAAGCGAGGTAGTATAAACATACATGGTATATATTCAGAAAAAATTCAAAAAAAGGGCGCGAAGTGCAGAGGGAGGAGTATATACAATCACATGTCAAAACACCGCTAATGAAGTTCTATGATTTCCTCATGATTACAATAATAAAGTGCAAACAACTTGAATTATCCACTTTATTATTGTCATTTTATTTATACTTCATTGTCAAATATATGTATGTCCCCCTGTTGTTCCAAAAATATATGTAATCATTAGACCTTCATTAGCGGTGTTTTGACATGTGATTGTATATACTCCTCCCTCTGCACTTCGCGCCTTTTTTGATTTTTTTTCTGTAAATATACCATGTATATTATACCACCTCGCTGTTTTTGTATGGTTGTCCTGAGGAAGGAGTCACTGGACTCTGGAATGTGTCGACATTAAACCTTCAATTTTATCTATTATAACTTTTGTCATAATTCCAGAGAGCACAGAACCACTTCCATATAATATTCTATGTGCCCCTTCCCTCCATCCTTCAATAGTGCAGTGTGCTCCCTAAACTGCTCTTTAGGCTGCGTGCCCACTATGTGTTTTTCAAGCGTTTTTGCCACGGAATTTCTGCAGCAAAAACGCTTAAAAAATGCTTGATAATACGTGCCCCATGGCCCCCAATGATCTGCATGTGCTGTGCACATGCTGCGGAAATTTCTTCTGCGGATTATCATTGCGGAACAATACGCAGCATATCTATTAATTTTGCGGACACGCAGAGTAATTGCCGCCATTGACTTGCATTGAAATGCATATTATCCATGTCAGCACATTTGCACATACGGATAATATGCAATTCTATGTGCGGATGGTACCCGGGTCTGGAGAAGAGGAGACTCTCCTCCAGACTCGGGTACCATAGAACCTGTTAAAAAAAGAATTTAAAATAAAAAATAAAGATTATACTTACCTTCCGATGGCCCCGGTGTTTTCTCCGCTCCATCTGGTCTGTTGTATGGGTCGCGGTGGCGTGAAAGGACCTGCCATGACGTCATTGAGTGATGTGAGAAGTCACACGACCGCTGACGTCGGCGGTCGTGTGACCTGTCACATGACTCAATGACGTCGTCGCAGGTCCTTTCACACCACCGCGATCGATACAACACGCCGGACTCAGCGGAGAAAACATCGGGGGCCATCGTAAGGTAAGTATAATCTTTATTTTTTACCATTTTTATTCTTTTTTTTTTTAACTAACTTGGTCACACTACTATAAATCCATGCCGGTTGCATGGATTTATATAGTGTGACCAAGTTGTCAAGCACTTTTCCAAGTGATGCTAAAATCGCTTGGAAAGCGCTTGACACCCGCATGCGGAAATGCATGCAAAAACGCTTGACAAACGCTTCTACCTGGCAGGAAAAACGCATGTAAAATCCGCATGTGTTTTTCCTGCCAGGGAGAAGCGGAAAAAATATGCAGCATTTCTGCATCGTGGGCACTTAGCCTTATGCCCCACTATGTACTCTGTTGCCTCTTCGCTTCTGTGTGTAAAAGGGGTAACCGTTACCTTCCCCTTTGCACTGAGCTAGTATGTTATTTTGCTGTGTGGTATGTAAAGTAGAGGTAAGGGTTAAGCCCCTCACAAATGCTCCCTTCTATGATTGTGGCTTCTCACATCCACTCCATTGACTTCAATGAAGATTTCTCACTCGTTGTCCATCACGTCCCCCCCACATCTGAGATGTGGATCCATGCATGTAGAACAGTGGTGGCCAAAACAAACGCTTTTTCCCAATGATCACAATTTTGTCCATTGCTTTATTAACTACTAATACTATAAAGCTAATTGTACCATGCATTATTAGGGTATGTTCACACGAATAGTGTTATGCTAATAGGTTGCTCAGATGATAGATTTTTCACATGGACCAAATAGCCGCTTAAAAAAAAACATTGCATCATGCACTATTCCATACCGTATTTCAGATGAGTCTCGCTCAGTCAAGTCTTTGGGTGCATAGAAAAAAAATCAATCCCATACGGATCACCAGTATAGCATCTTATTTTTACGAATGAATTTAAATTATTAACATAGAAAACTGTATTTGGTCTTGTAAATGTAATTGATTGCTCATTTATCAAATGGTTGTCACACGGATGGCAATACAGGTGAAAAATAAGCTATTTTCTTTTTTATGCACATGTGATCTTAGACTTACCAGTATCAGCTAATTAAAACTGCACAGTGTATGGATTTTTCTAAAGTGATAAAATTAATATTGTACAGAATTAAATTCAGTCGATTGGTTCTCAGTTTCTCATGTGATCTCCCTTGGGAAAATTAATTGTCTGCAATTACCAATAATTTCTTACCCCAAAAAAGATAACACGCTATATAAAACATACTGTATACATTGGATATTTCACATTAATTTAAGTGTCTCAAAACTTGTTATTAAAACATAATAAATGTTTCCTTTAAAACTTACGGTATATGCTTGGGCTTGGTCTTTCTTTATCATATTTAGTTGTTTCACCTTCTGATGTTGACTTCAAGACGAGAAGGTGAGCAATGCTGATGACTTAGCGCTGGCATACGGCTTCCATGACACGTTCCTTAGAATAGCACGTCAGAGTATGGATTTCAGATTTTTAAGACACTGTTTTTGAAAATGATTTATTCATAGAAGATAATTATATTAACCATATTACACTACTTAGCTAAATTTGGATGTGTCCTATCCAAATAATTGCTGTCCTTTTACTTACTAGAAAGAGTCCTTTTGATATTGAACTGCTAGCTATCAAAAAGGCATACCCAAGAGGTATCTGTCATTGGATAACCTCCGAAATAAGATTTGCCATCTCAGTCCCAAAGTTACATATTCCAAGGCAAAACCATATTAGATGTATAAAATAAGTGTCCATTCCCAATGACAGTGATATTGGAACACTACCGCTTCTAAATAGCCTTAAATGGGCCTTGCCAAGCAAGAGGTGAAATGAACTCAGAACTTTGTTCAATTAGAACAAAAGTGTTTTTTTTAAGCAGCGTCTTGGTTAATATCTGTACTCTAAAACATAATTTTGACACCCCTCACTTGAGACGGCTAAACAAAGGTTAAAGTCAGAAAGAGCATGGCAGGAAAATTGTGGAATACTTCGGAAAATTATGTAAGCTTCTCTTCCTTTTGATACACAAGGCAAACACATCGCAGGCTGTCCGAAGATCCAAAAGCCAACCAGCTTCCTACACTCAGCAGCACTGCTGCTTTAATCAACTAATTTACCCATCAAAACACTCTGAAGGATAAAAAAGGCACATACATAAAGCGAATGCTGCAGCCAATCAATGACTGCTGATTGGCTGTAATGGTCATGCGATGACCTCGGCAAATGTTGATTCAACCAGATGCAGGACTACAGAGGAGTTGTTGTGGTCCAGGAGGTATCAATTTTTTTTCTCACCTCTCTGGGCCCATTGATAAAGTATTGTGCAATAGCAAACAACCCCTTTAAAAGGTACTGTTCATGAAGCCAATGTGTCACTGCACTGATGTTGGATATCCTGGGGCCAGGGGCTCCTTCCTTATCCCTAAAGTTAGGGGCACCCTAGCTATCCCAGCTCCCATTACTTCTAATGGTGAAGACACCAGGGCCACGTGCCTTGCTGAACTCCTGAATAAGCCCTTATATGTCCCCTCCCCCAGCAAGGGATGTGGAGAGTAGTAATGAATAAGAATATACAAACCAGACTAACAAGGGAAGACGTACAGGGATAAATGAAAGTACCAATCATACAAATATGCACTCACAAACAACAGAGTGAAACACCATGTACTAGAGGAAGGAAAAAACAAATAGGAGAGGATGAGGATATGCACACAGACAATTCACCAAGCAACAGTCTTTAGAATACCATATCGAAATCCTCCTCAAACAACCAGCTCCTCCAATTTCAGAACCAGGCAGTACGATTCAACACTGATAATCCCTGATTGCCAGAGGCGAGAATATGTAGCAGAGGGGAGAGGCCAATACTGAACAGCTGAGACCATCAAAGTAGGAATGCTTCAGAAACTCTCAACTGAACAGATTAACACCTGCACTGCTAGCAGAAACCTGCACTGTTTAATATGATGAAGTGCTTCTATTCAGTGCTGGAGTATGTGAAATCAGTCTTCTGGCCCCTATCTGTCTCGGTAAACCCATGACATAATACAATGGTATTATAATAATAATTTTTATTTTTATAATGCCAACATATTCTGCAGAACTATACAATTCAGAGGCTACTGGTACAAACAAGATAAAACATTTCAACACATAGTTCAATGCATACCAAGAGGAGAGAGGGCCCTGCTCGCAAACTTGCAATCTGAGGAAATAGAGGTAACTCGAAAAGTAAAAATAAAGTGCTTGTCAGGTAAGGTCCAGCCACTAATATAATATAGGCATTCAAATAATGCTGCATGATCTAGTGAGGAGTCAGTATCTGTACAAGTACAGATACAAAGTGCTACTGAGTTCGTGGAAGAGAGAACAGGGGATAGTTAGATTAGTGAGGTGTGGTTATAGGCTAGTCTAAAGAAATGTGTTTTTAGCTTGAAACAGTGGATACTTGGAATTAACCGGATTGTCTGGGGAAGTGTATTGCAGAAAACTATTGCAGCACGAGAAAAGTCCTGGGGAGGAGGAGGTTCAAATTATAGAGATGTTAGTCCTAGCGGTTATTAGGGGAACGGAGAAGACTCATAGGGTGGGTGGTAGACAGAGATGAGGGAGGAGATGTAGGGCAGTGCAGAGCTGTGGATAGCTTTGTGTGTAAGAGTGATAAGTTTATATTAGCTCCTGTAGCAGATGGACAACCAGTTCAAAGACTGGCACATGGTGGTGGCATCACTGTAGCTATTGGAGATAAATATGATCCTAGCTGCTGCATTCAAGATTCAGTGAATCAGAGGAACAGTAAGAGATTTTGCTGAGTCAAAGGTAAGAAAAAGTCGAATTCTAGAGATGTTTTTGAGGTGCTGGTGGCATTGGCAAGTGAGCGATCAAATAAAGAGAGTGACGGAAAGAGAAAGGAAAAAGTCCAATATAACCCAATACAGCAGGCAATCTGCTTAGGAGTTAGAGATAGAGCCACAAATAGAGATGGCATTTTCAGGTTTAGACAAATCCTAAGAAAATAAAAACAAAATGAGCATATACCCTTGAGTTAATAAGTAAATAGTAATAGTACTTATAACATAGGGTACTTAGTTAACACTATTTTGTTCAAAAACACGTAAAAGCCATCCCACCGTGATAAGGTATACCCAGTCGGGACGGTTATCCTGTCTCTAATATTAAAAGCTTAGCTTGTGTCAGCTGAGTTCAATGTAGGAAGGGGCAGAGCAGGACAGGGGCCCGACTGGTCAGACGCCTGCCCTTGGGAAACTATCTAGATGAAATGCCTAGCTCAAAAAAGTGAGCCATGCGCTTGTTTGTACAAAGCATTCTAGGAGTTTAGAGATAACGGGAAGATTAGAGACAGGTCTATAGTTGGCAGCACAGTTCTGGTCAAGGGATGGATTTTTTAGTAATGGGTTTAGGATGGAGTGTTTAAGCAGGAGGGATAGCTATCAGAAGAAAGAAAGAGGTTAAATAAGTTAGCTAGGTAGTGTCAGCCTGGGAGAAAATGAAGGAAATGAGAGGGAATATGTTCACTGTTGCAGGTAGTAGGGCGAGAAGATGCGAGGAGCCTGGTAACCTCTTCTTTTGTGATGGGTTCAAAGAACAAAAATGAACTTAGTGAAGTGCAGGAGGGAAGAGAAGCCATGATATTAGGGGATTGGGAGACACTATACTATCGGATATGATACATCTTTTTCTTTGAAATAATTTGCTAGATCTTCAGTGCTGAGGTTGATGATAGGGGCCTGCACTTTAGGACTAGGGACAGATTAAAAGGTGTCAAATAGTCCTTTAGGATTGTTGGATAGTGAGATAAGGATGTTAAAGTAGGCTTGTTTGGAGAGGTGAAGGGCAGAGTTAAATGTTTAAGCATAAACTTTTAATGGAAGAAATCTTTGTCCAAAAGGGATTTTCTTCACAGAAGCTTGGCACAAGTGCAGCACCGCTGGAGAAAACGTGTTTGCAGCGAGTTGACAGTGTGTGCAGTAGGGGTTCTAGGAATAGGGGGAGCAGCTTCATCAAAGGCACTTTCCAATGTTTTATTATACTGTTTCTATACGACATGAGATAGAGGAAATTGGGGCCAATGCTGAATGTAAGTTCTTCATAAGCTGCTGGGTATTGATGGCACCTAGATTTCTGTATGTGTGGTAAGTGGGTGTCCTGAGAGGAGCAACAATTCTTGACAGAGAATGAAAGAAGGTTGTGGTCAGAGAGTGGGTAGAGGGGAATTAGTAATGTATTATTTATTTTATTCACTTATATAGCGCCATTAATTACACAGCGCTTTACAGACATAATCGGCACTATCTCCATTGGAGCTCACAATCTAGATTTCCTATCAGTATGCCTTTTGAGTGGAAGAAACCCACACAAACACGGGGATAACATATAAAGTCTTTGCCGATGTTGTCCTTTGTAGGATTTGAACCCAGGACCCCAGCGCTGCAAGGCTGCAGTGCTTGCCACTGAGCCATTGTGCTGCACAGTAAGATCATGCATAGAGCAGAGCCGTGAACAGACCACATTTATTGTATTCCCATCTTCATGAGTAGAAGAGTTGGTAAGCTGTGAAATACAGAGAGAGGAGGTTAGGGAAAGAAAATGAATGGCAGATGGCAAGAGCGGATCATCAATGAGGATGTTAAAGTTCCCGAAGGTGAGAGTGAGAGTGTCACAGGATATAAAATGTGGAAACCAGATGGCAAAGTGATCCAGGAACAGGTGAGAGCGGCCTGGAGGGCGGTACACAACTGTCAATCGCAGACAGAAGGAGTGCAGAAGTCTCTGACAGTGTGGACCTCAAAAGAAGGGGGGAGATAAGTGAGGGTGCAAGAGGAATGACCCATAAAGCACATTTTGATGAAAGAGGCTAACCAACAACTCCACTTTGCTGCTCTCAGGTCTAGGGGTATATGAATTGATTAAGTACTGTGATAGGAAAACCATTATTTCTAATATTTAAGGATTCCATAATCACAGCGTCTGCTTAGTGCATAGCAAATGTGGTGCCAATATTCAAAATGGGTCAAAAACTACACCCAGAAAATATAACCTCTATGTTCAAGCTCATACAGTGGGCAAAATATTTAATGATTTCCTAAGAGATACTATCGTGGAGTATTTCAATAAAATGTATTGGAAACTGAGAAAATGTATAATTGTGCAACAACTGGCTTAATGATAGAATTAGAGTGTAGTTATTTATAGAACACACACTGATTGGGCCACAGTTAACAGGGGGATACCACAAAGTCAGTATTGGGATCTCTTCTTTTCAATATATTTATGACTTTTTAAAGGACATACAAAGTAGAATTTCAATATTTGCAGATGATACTAAGCTCTTCAAAGTAATTAACACAGGAGGATAAATTAATACTACAGAGTAGTGTTGAGCGAGTATGTTCTATTAACCCTTTTGCCGAGTATGCTCGGGCCGAGCTCCGAGTATTTATAGCTGCTCGGTGATAAGGTTAAATCGCTCCCATGTGCATGATTTGCAACTGTTTGACAGCTTTATTACAAGTGAGGAATGTCTATTTTCCAAGGAGGTACAAAGGACATAGAGGACAAAACTGAATATGGGTGAGATCTTTCTTATTTAATCCTTTGTACACTCAAATGTTATATGTATTGAGTCTGTTCACCATTTGGACTCGTGTGTATTGAGACCCTACTGTCAATAACTGTACTCTTATAGGGACAAGGGTCATCAGTCAGTTCTCTCTTACAATTTTAATATGTTTGTCTACCAAAAAAATTCTCTTTTTAAGAAAAATACTCAATAAAAGTTACATTTTAAATCCCCAATTTTGCTATTTTCTGACTCTTCTAATTTAGAACAGAGGCTGCGATTTAGGAGAATAGTAAGCAGATAGGAGGGGTTTCCTTAGCGTCCCCCGGATGCCAAGCCTCTGGAAAACAGACATTATAAAACCAGATTTATCTGCAATCAGACCTCTGCTATGGGCCATACAGGTAAGTATAGATTTACTTTTCTATCACTTGTATGGCCATAGTAGA
Organism: Phyllobates terribilis; assembly: GCF_046119375.1. NCBI lineage: Eukaryota > Metazoa > Chordata > Amphibia > Anura > Dendrobatidae > Phyllobates > Phyllobates terribilis. The sequence continues at coordinate 50,081,312 of NW_027362765.1, forward strand.
GGTCTGATATCGCCCGGGGGGGGTGACAGATTCCCTTTAAGTTCAACATTTAAACATATTGAGCCATACAAATATGTGCTACGTGGTAAAACACGGCAGGAGCATGGCCTGGACACAAATGGAACCAGACACTCTATTTCAATGTTCTGAACACCACTAGAATCAATTAATAAAATGTTCTTATGTATGGGATGTTAAAATGTCTCTCTTCGTAATACACTGTTGTTATGCCTGGCTAGATGGCATAGGAAAGTAAGAAAATTGGGCAATATGAATACTAAATCATGTTTTGCCATCCTGTGATGGGAAAACAGTACCGTAATTTGGGCGGTAGTTAACATTTAGTCAATAGTGTCCCTTTGTTTTTACCTGTATCTAATTCTCAAACCTTGAAAGTTATTCATCAAATATACTTTGCATGGTATTCCAGAAAACCAGGGTAATCAGTTTATTTCCAAATTATGGAAATCATTTTATAATAAGATCAATAGTATGTTGCAATTATTTTTTCTCCTGCCTGCCATCCAAAGACCAAGGGTCAGACAGAATATATTAATCAGAGGCTCAAGCAATACCTTCAGTGTTATGTACGGTGGAGAAAATAAGTATTTGATACACTGCCAATTTTGCAAGTTTTCCCACCTACAAAGAATGGAGAGGTGTGTACTTTTAACCACAGGTACACTTTAACTGTGAGAGACAGAATCTAAAAATAAAAACTAGAAAATCACATTTTATGATTTTTAAATATTTAAATTGCATTTTATTTCATGAAATAAGTATTTGATCAACCAGCAAGAATTCTGGCTCTCACAGACCTGTTAATTTGTCTTTAAGAAGCCCTCCTACTTTGCACTCATTACCTGTATTAATTGTACTTATTTGAACTCGTTAACTGTATAAAATCTTTTCCTATGTTAGACCTTTCAAGTCAAATGCTCTCCTACAGAACAATAAATATACCCTATATAGAAAACCAGGAGCATAAAGCCAACAGTAAAATATAATGAATTTTATTGATCAAAGTAAAAATACATACTGTACCTTAAAAACAAGATACAAAAGGAGAAGTTATACCAGAATACGATCTGACCAAGGGAGTACATATACACAGGTTATTCTATAAAAATCTATGTACTATCATTACACAGAAAATGAAGCTAAAGGTAAATGTTGCTTGTGTGCATATATTTAGCTCAAATAAAACATGCAAAGAAGCATACTGAGCAGGGTATAAAGGATCATCAAGCGTGTAAATCACATGTGGATAGACAAATCCTACAGATGGTTTTCAAATTATAATATAGTATAATATCCAAAGAATATCATGCACCCTGCTATGAATACTACATGGTGTCAATGATGCATTTATTCACCCACAATCCACCTGGTTGATATAGAATAACATAAATCTTTCTCAGTTAAGTTGTATCAGAGGCATGTGAGCAATAGCCTATAGTCAGTCTTATAATAACATAGTTACCCAAGGTCAGGGCCAATAGGCAGAAGAACAGCCATAGTTACCCAAGATCAGGGGTATTTTTTTGACCATTGGAGTTCAAAATATGAACTCCAATATAGCGCTTCTTCCCTTCTAAACTTTGCACTGTGCCTCAAAAGTAGTTTTCGACTACATATGGGTTATCGGCGTACTCAGGAGAAATTGCACAACAAATTCTGGGGTCCATTTTCTCCTGTTATGTGAAAATGAAAATATTGGGGGCTAAAACAAATTTTTTATGGGAAATTTTTTTTTTTTTTCATTTTTACAGATCCACGTTGTAAAATTCAGTGAAGCACCTGTGGGTTCAAGGTGCCCACCACACATCTAAATAAATTGCTTGAGGAGTTTAGTTTCCAAAATGGGGTCACCTGTGGGGGGTTTCCATTGTTTAGGCACATCAGGGGCTTTCCAAATGTGATATGACACCTGCACACCATTCCATCAAAGTCTGCGTTCCAAAATGTTACTCCTTCCTTTCTGAGCCCTGCCGTGCCCTCAAACAATAGTTTTCACCCACATATGGGGTATCTTCGTGCTCAGAAAAAATTGCACAACAAATTTTGGGGTCCATTTTCTCCTGTTACCCCTTTGAAAATAAAAAACATTTTTGTGGGAAAAATGTGAAAGTTATTTTTACATCTCAATGTTATAAACTTCTGTGAAGCACCTTGGGGTTCAAGGTGCTCACCACACATCTAGATAAGTTCCCTGAGGGGTCTAGTTTCCAAAATGGTGTCACTTGTGGGGGTTTCCACTCTTTAGGCACATCAGGGGCTCCCCAAACGCGACATGGAGTTCGCTAATTATTCAAGAAAATTTTACATTCAAAAAGTCAAATGGCGCTCCTTCCCTTCTGAACTATGCTGTGCACTCAAAAAGTGGTTTTCCCCCACATATGGAGTATCGTTGTGCTCAGTAGACATTGCACAACAAATTTTGGGGTCCAGTTTTTCCTGTTACCCTTGCGAAAATAAAACAAATTGGGTGTAAAGTAAGATTTTTGTGAAAAGAAATTAAATGCTAATTTTTTCCTTTCACATTCCATTAATTGCTGTGAAGCTCCTGAAGGGTTAATACACTTCTTGAATGTGGTTTTGAGCATGTTGAGGGGTGCAGTTTTTACAATGGTGTTATTTTTGGGTATTTGCTGTCATATAGAACCCACAAAAGTGACTTCAAATGTGATGTGGTCCCTATAAAAAATGGTTTTGTAAATCGAAAAATTAGAAATCGCTGGTCAAATTTTAACCCTTATAAGTTCCTAAGGGGAAAAAAATGTGGCTCCAAAATTGTGCTGATGTAAAGTTGACATGTGGGAAATGTTATTTATTAACTATTTTGTGTGACATATCTCTCTGATTTAAGGGCATGAAAATACAAAGTTTGACAATTGCAAAAATGTTTAAATTTTCACCAAATTTACGATTTTTTCACAAATAAACGCCAGTCATATCAAATAAATTTTACCACTATCATGAAGTACAAATATGTCATGGAAAAACAATCTCAGAATTCTTACCTCATAAAGTGACACTAGTCAGAATTGTAAAAATTGGCCTAGTCATTAACGTGCAAACAGCCTTCGGGGGTAAAGGGGTTAAAGTCCAGTGCGACCAGGACCGGTTGCTTACATAGTGCCAGCTTTAGCTCTTGGAATGCCGTCTCTGTTTCAGCCATCCGTTTGGCCATTGTTGATTTGGTGCCTTTCAGAAGATCCAACAGTGGTAAGGCCATCATGGCAAAATTTTGGATAAACCACCAGTAATATTGCACAATTCCAAGAAACGCTCTCATCTGCTTCTTGGAGAGTGGTTGCGGCCACTTCTGGATTGCCTCGACCTTGTTTATTTGCGTCTTGATTTTGCCTCTCCCAATGGTATAGCCTAAGTACTGGGCCTCTTCCTTCCCTATGGCACATTTTTTTGGGATTTATAGTAAACCCAGCCTTTCTCAGAACATCCAGAATCACCTCTAACTTTGGTAAATGACTACCCCAGTCTGGACTAAAGACGACAATGTCATCAAGGTAGACTGCGGCATACTTCTTATGTGGAGTTAGGAACCAATCCATGGCCCTCTGGAAGGTGGCTGGGGCCCCCTGCAATCTGAAAGGCATTGTAGTGTACTGAAAACACCCATCAGGGGTCGAGAAGGCTGTCTTCCTCTTGGACATGGGGATCTGCTAGTAGCCCTTCGTCAGGTCGAGGGTGGTAATGTACCTCGCAGGTCCAAGCCTCTTAATAAGTTCATCAATGCGGGACATCCGGTATGCATCACACTTGGATGCTTCATTCAGCCTGTGGTAATCACTCCCCGTCGGGCTTTGGCACGAGAACGATGGAACTTGACCATCCGCTCTTTGACTCCTGTATCACGCCAAGGTCTAACATTCTCTTCACCTCAGCTGAGATCACCTCACGGCGTGCTTCGGGAATCCTATAGGACTTTAGGTTCACCCTTATATACAGCTGTCAGCATGTCATGTTCCACTACCTGTGTACGCCCACTCCGAGAACAGGTCACGATTCCACTGCAGCAGTTCTCGACACTGTTGCTTCTGGGCCGGTGATACAGTCTCTGCTATTGTGACATCCTCCACTCTGGCAAGGAGCTCCCAGCGTTTCCCGATCTCGCCATGGCTTGAGCAAGTTCATGTGATAACCCTTGTGCGGCTTTCTTCGGCCTGGCTGGTGGACTTTGTAATTAATTTTACTGATTTTCTCCACCACCTCATACGGGCCTTGCCACTTGGCCAGGAACTTGCTCTCAACTGTGGAAATAAGCACCAGAACGCGGTCCCCAGGCTGGAACTGCCTCAGCCTCGCTGATCGGTTATACACCCTTGCTTGTGCCTCCTGTGCCTGGAGGAGATGAGTCTACACAATAGCCATCACTTTTGCCATTCTCTCCTGCATTTGGGCGACATGCTCTATGATGCTCCGGTGTGGAGTATCCTCGGCTTCCCAGGTTTCCTTGGCGATATCCAGGAGCCCTAGCGGATTTCGACCATACAGAAGCTCTCAACCATCCTTCTCCACAACCTTCTTGAGCATCGCCTTAAAGGTCTTATTAAAGTGCTTCATTAGGCCATCCGTCTGCGAATGGTAAACTGAGGTTCGCAGCTGGGCAATCAGGAGGACCTTACACAGCTCATTCATCACTTTGTTCATGAAGGAGGTTCCCTGGTCTGTCAATATCTCCTTTGAGTATATCATCTGAGGAAATAGTCCCAAGGGAGATGCATTCAAGATGTTGGTTGACGCGTTTCAAAGTGATACTTCTTATTCAAAGGTTATAAATAGGTTGCAAATGATGCTAAAGCTCTTCAAAGTAATCAACGCTGAGAAAAATAATTTAATACTACAAAGAGATCTGGGGAAGCAATTTAGGTTTTATGTATTTAAAGGTATAGTAACCTATAGCCTAAAGTGTTGAGCCAAACAATTATGCACTACATGCTGTGACAAAGTCACTTGTAAAGTGATGGAGGAGGGATATGTTTCCCTGAGGCTGTTAGTGTCAGTGAACTTCCTCCAGCATGTTATTTGTTGAGAGGGGTTAAGTCCATTTGTAAAAGGGAGTTGTTTTTGTCAATGACCATTGTGAAGGTTGGGAGGTCATTCACCATATCTTCACCCCAGGGTGTGGTCTGGAGGAGTTTAAATACTTGGCCAGCTGAGGCATTCAGAGTTCAGAGTCTGGAAATGTAAGCTCCAGAAGGGAGCTTGTGTTTGTTCCTGAACCATGTGGAGTTGCTGAACTCTTAGCAGGCGAATCCCTGCTACTACAAGGACTGTGTTCTTTGTGTTACCATTTTTGCTTTGTTTTCCTGATTTGCCCAGTGGGCTGTGTTTATTTTCACGGACTAAAGCCCCCATCTCACATAGCGAGATTGCTAGCGAGATCGCTGCTGTGTCACGGTTTTGGTGACGCAACAGCGACCTCACCAGCGATGTGGCTATGTGTGACACTTTGCAGCGATCAGGCCCCTGCTGTGAGGTCGCTTATCGCTGCAGAATGTCCTGGACCTTTTTTTGGTCGTTGCCCTCCCGCTGGTCAGCACACATCGCTGTGTGTGACCAGCGGGAGCAGCGATCAGGCTGGTAACCATGATAAACATCGGGTTACTAGGGGCACACGCGCACCTAGTAACCCGCTGTTTATCATAGTTACGAGCCTGCTAAAGTGAGCGGTAACTTCCCGCTCACCGTAGCAGGCTGGTAACCATGATAAACAGCGGGTAACTAGGTGCGCGTGAGCCCCTAGTAACCCGATGTTTACCATGGTTACCAGCCTGCTCCTGCTTCAGCAGGCTGGTAACCAGGAGCAGGACATAGTGGAAAGATTCTTTCCACGATGTCGCTGCTCCCCTGATCGTTGGTGAGCCTGCCTGTTTGACAGCTCATCAGCGACCACATAGCGACGCAACGATCCCTGACAGATCGTATCGTTGTCGGGATCGTTGCAGCGTCGCTAAGTGTGACGGGGCCTTAAAGGTTGGTTTATGCCACATTACAACAAACCAACCAAAGATTTAGAGGGGCGGCGTACCTGTGTCTACCTCCGTGTGCAGCCGAGTGAGCGATCTACCACAATGCTAAAACACCGAAGGGGCATGGCCTGGACACAAATGGAAGTAGGCTCTCTATTTTATGACTCTGGGCACCACTAGCTCAATTAAGCGCCATTTCCGCCATACAAGTAAAATAATGTGAGCTGAACACCCAGGGCTGTGATAGAGGAGTTTAAATCCTCTATTGTGTGAATCTAACACTTTCAATTTACAGCTTTCTTGGAGGACTGAGGCTTAGTGCCCACGATGCAGAAATGAAGCAGAAATTTTCCTGAGCATTTCTGCATCTCGTTGGCAGAAAAACGCATGCGTTTTTGACGCGTTTTTGAATGCGTATTTGCCATGCGTTTTTCCAATGCATTGTATAGGCAAATACGCATGCAGAAACGCACAAGAATTGGTCATGTCCATATTTTTTCTGCGAGTAAAATCTGCGCAGAAAAAATAAGGACCATGTGCACAGAACTTGCAGAATGTCATAGGAAGTCATGGGATAAGGTATGCAATGCGTTTCTGGAGCGTTTACGCGCTGCAAATACGCACCAAACTACGCACCAAAAACGCATCGTGGGCACACAGCCTGAAGCTAAGAACTAGTGTTTGCTAGTTAGATACTGGTGCTTGACACCACAGGTGCCAGCAGCATTGTAGACCCAAGCTATACCATATAGATCTTCAGAAAACCCACTATAACAGAATTTAACCCTCCAAAGATCCACAGAAATTAGCAGTGTATGCCGCAGTCTGAACGAGACTTTGCTTGATTCATCTTCTACAGAAACTGAGAAAAGAGGCAGCAACCATCGTCTCTTAAAGGGCCTAAGGCTGTGCCACACAGCTCTTCAGTGTAGAACACTAGGAGTTAATCTGAAAGCCATAACCTGCATTTTCTACATCAGCAGCATCTCAATCTGGATTGATGGCAAAGACCACATTTTGCCTTCCTTAATGGAATTTGAAGTTTGGCGTTATAGTCGAATTCTGTATCACCGTCTTTTCTACCACAACGATCTAGATGGGGGTAAATCGACAAAAGTCCTCACACCCTACTTTCTGCCTGCATTTCAGTAAATGTTTTAAATGGTGTAGTCAATGCTGAGAAATACAGGCAGATATTCTTCCATCATGTTATACCACCAGGGAGATATCAGATTGGATATACAGTGCTGGCCAAAAGTATTGGCACCCCTGCAATTCTGTCAGATAATACTCAGTTTCTTCCTGAAAATCATTGCAATCACAAATTCTTTGGTATTATTCTCTTCATTTAATTTGTCTTCAATGAAAAAAACACAAAAAGAATTGTCCTAAAGCCAAATTGGATATAATTCCACACCAAACCTAAAAACGGGGGTGGACAAAAGTATTGGCACCCTTTGAAAAATCATGTGATGCTTCTCTAATTCGTGTAATTAACAGCACCTGTAACTTACCTGTGGCACCTAACAGGTGTTCACAATAACTAAATCACACTTGCAGACAGTTAACATGGATTAAAGTTGACTCAACCTCTGTCCTGTGTCCTTGTGTGTACCACATTGAGCATGGAGAAAAGAAAGAAGACCAAAGAACTGTCTGAGGACTTGAGAAACCAAATTGTGAGGAAGCATGAGCAATCTCAAGGCTACAAGTCCATCTCCAAAGACCTGAATGTTCCTGTGTCTTCCGTGCGCAGTGTCATCAAGAAGTTTAAAGCCCATGGCACTGTGGCTAACCTCCCTAGATGTGGACGGAAAAGAAAAATTGACGAGAGATTTCAACGCAAGATTGTGCAGATGGTGGAGAAAGAACCTCGACTAACATCCAAACAAGTTCAAGCTGCCCTGCAGTCCGAGGGTACAACAGTGTCAACCCGTACTATCCGTCGGCGTCTGAATGAAAAGGGACTGTATGGTAGGATACTCAGGAAGACTCCACTTCTTACCCCGGGACATAAAAAAGCCAGGCTGGAGTTTTTCAAAACTTACCTGAGAAAGCCTAAAACGTTTTGGAAGAATGTTCTCTGGTCAGATGAGACAAAAGTAGAGCTTTTTGGGAAAAAGCATCAACATAGAGTGTACAGGAAAAAAAAAGAGGCATTCAAAGAAAAGAACATGGTCACTACAGTAAAACATGGCGGAGGTTCCCTGATGTTTTGGGGTTGCTTTGCTGTCTCTGGCACTGGACTGCTTGACCGTGTGCATGGCATTATGAAGTCTGAAGACTACCAACAAATTTTGCAGCATAATGTAGAGCCCAGTGTGAGAAAGCTGGGACTCCCTCAGAGGTCATGGGTCTTCCAGCAGGACAATGACCCAAAACACACTTCCAAAAGCACTATAAAATGGTTTTAGAGAAAGCACTGGAGACTTCTAAGGTGGCCAGCAATGAGTCCAGACCTAAATCCCATAGAACACCTGTGGAGAGATCTCAAAATGGCAGTTTGGAGAAAGCACCCTTCAAATATCAGGGACCTGGAGCAGTTTGCCAAAGAAGAATGGTCTACAATTCCAGCAGAGCATTGTAAGAAACTCATTGATGGTTACCGGAAGAGGTTGTTCGCAGTTATTTTGGCTAAAGGTTGTGCAACCAAGTATTAGGCTGAGGGTGCCAATACTTTTGTCCGGCCCTTTTTTGGAGTTTTGTGTGAAATGATCAATGATTTGATTTTTGCTTCATTCTCTTTTGTGTTTTTTCCTTGCAAGCAAATTAAATGAAGATAATAATACCAAAGAATTTGTGATTGCAATCATTTTCAGGAAGAAACTGAGTATTATCTGACAGAATTGCAGGGGTGCCAATACTTTTGGCCAGCACTGTATATTTGAGATTGTTCTCCTAATGCTGAAAAAATTTGGAGCCAATGTCATTAAGAACTATCTTTAGTGTAAAGAAGAACAAGGATTCCTTGAAGTGAGCCCTGATCCCGTCAACATCGAGTCTGACTAGAATTACCAGAAGAGACAAAAGGTTTTGCACAAGCCTAGATACACAGATGATCTGTGGTTAGTTTTCCAAGATGTTTGGAACAACCTCTTTGCTATGTTCCTTCATAACCTGTCTGATTGTGTCCCTGGAAGAATTTAACCTTTGATGTTGTTCTGAAGGCAAAGGATTGTTCCACCAAATATTGATGTGACTTAGATTTCTCTTGTATTCACTCACTTTGCATTTTGTTCATTGATGAAAATAAATTATTAATACACTTATTTTTTAAAGCATTCTTGTTTTTGTCCCATTTTTTCATCACCTGAAAATTTTGCACAGTAATGTACATATCCCTTTTAGGAGATTTTTTTCCTGACATTTTAAACTACATTCCTTAAAGGTATATGTAAGGCATCTTTACTAATCAATGCACATCGAATTTCTGTCCTTAGACACTGAATTATTGGAGGATGGGAGAGGAAGTGAATGACCTCATCTTAGACTAACAGCATAATTATGTGAATCACTACGAGCAGTGCTGGATACAGGAGATGTTGGAGCTTGGATCTCTGTTCTGCCAGGGATTAGTCTGACTGAGACCTGTGGTTGGGGAGGGGTAAGTTACGGTAGTATTTCCCTGAACCTTTTCAGCAGTCTTCTTAGAGTTTTCATAGATGGAGATCACCCCCAAAAGGATCTATAGCCAAAATTCAGATCCTAAACTGATTGATAGAGAGTACGGCACCAGCTGCTGCAACCTGCTACAGACCTGACATGTAATGTTCTGCGAAAATAGTAATGGCAGCGACTCACAGTCCAGCATCACACTCCTGGGAAACCTGCATCACGTGCACAAACTGGTGCGCTCTGTAGGGGACGCACACACGGCTCCACCCTATATGTGGCGCCGCACACACGGATCCGCTCTGTATGCGTAGCACATGTACAATTCTGCTCCTGTCGCAAACACACACACACGGCTCCTTAATGGGGTATTCCCATCTCCAAGATTCTATCCCAATATGTAGTAGGTGTAATAATAATAATAATATTAGCAAATGCCTCCAATTAGAAATGTAGTATAGTTTTTCAGATTCGCTATGTCGCTTACCCCATGTACAGGCATTGCAGGACCTTAGGTTTCCATGGTTATGACTACTGATATAGTGACAGTTAGTTAGCTAGTTGCTAGTGTTCATAACCATACCTAAGGTAATGCAATGCCTGCACATGAGGTAAGTGGCATAGCGAATCAGAAAAACTATACTACATTTCTAATTGGAAGTATTTGCTAATATTATTATTAAACCTATTACATATTGGGATAGGATCTTGTAGATGGGTATACCCCTTTAACTGTCGCACAAACAGCTCCACTCCATTCACAACATCCACCCATGGCGCTGTACACATCGTACATGCACAGCTCCGCTCTGTACACATTATACATGCACAGCTCCGCACAAGTTGTACACACGCGGCTCCGCTCCGTACACGTCGTACACGCGCGGCTCCGCTCCGTCCACCTCGTACACGCGCGGCTCCGCTCCGTATACCTCGTACACGCGGCTCCGCTCCATCCACCTCGCACGCGCGCGGCTCCGCTCCGTCCACCTCGCACGCGCGCGGCTCCGCTCCGTCCACCTCGCACGCGCGCGGCTCCGCTCCGTCCACCTCGCACGCGCGCGGCTCGGACCGTACGCCTCGCACGCGCGCGACTCCGCTCCTTACCCCTGGCACACGCGCGGCTCCGCTCCGTACACCTCGTACACGCGCGGCTCCGCTCCGTACACCTCGTACACGCGCGGCTCCGCTCCGTACACCTCGTACACGCGCGGCTCCGCTCCGTACACCTCGTACACGCGCAGCTCCGCTCCGTACACCTCGCACACGCGCGGCTCCGCTCCGTACACCTCGCACACGCGCGGCTCCGCTCCGTACACCTCGCACACGCGCGGCTCCGCTCCGTACACCTCGCACACGCGCGGCTCCGCTCCGTACACCTCGCACACGCGCGGCTCAGCTCCGTACACCTCGCACACGCGCGGCTCCGCTCCGTACACCTCGCACACGCGCGGCTCCGCTCCGTACACCTCGCACACGCGCGGCTCCGCTCCGTACACCTCGCACACGCGCGGCTCCGCTCCGTACACCTCGCACACGCGCGGCTCCGCTCCGTACACCTCGCACACGCGCGGCTCAGCTCCGTACACCTCGTACACGCGCGGCTCCGCTCCGTACACCTCGCACACGCGCGGCTCCGCTCCGTACACCTCGTACACGCGCGGCTCCGCTCCGTACACCTCGTACACACACACGGCTCCGCTCCGTACACCTCGTACACACGCGGCTCCGCTCCGTACACCTCGTACACACGCGGCTCCGCTCCGTACACCTCGCACACGCGCGGCTCAGCTCCGTACACCTCGTACACACGCGGCTCCGTTCCGTAGACCTCGTACACACACACGGCTCCGCTCCGTACACCTCGTACACACGCGGCTCCGCTCCGTACACCTCGCACACATGCGGCTCCGCTCCGTACACCTCGTACACACGCGGCTCCGCTCCGTAGACCTCGTACACACACGCGGCTCCGCTCCGTACACCTCGTACACACGCGGCTCCGCTCCGTAGACCTCGTACACACACACGGCTCCGCTCCGTACGCCTCGTACACGCGCGGCTCCGCTCCGTACACCTCGTACACGCGCGGCTCCGCTCCGTACACCTCGTACACGCGCGGCTCCGCTCCGTACGCCTCGTACACGCGCGGCTCCGCTCCGTACGCCTCGTACACGCGCGGCTCTGCTCCGTACGCCTCGTACACGCGCGGCTCTGCTCCGTACGCCTCGTACACGCGCGGCTCCGCTCCGTAAACCTCGTACAAACGCGGCTCTGCTCCGTACACCTCGTACACACGCGGCTCTGCTCCGTACACCTCGTACACACGCGGCTCTGCTCCGTACACCTCGTACACACATGGCTCTGCTCCGTACACTTCGTACACACGCGGCTCTGCTACATCCACACTGTAAACCCCTCCTGACCCCACACATAACCTTCTCCTCATCCAGCACCATGACAACCAGCACAGCAGAGTCCTGCATCCACTGAGGCCCCTGATCATGTGACCCCTGACTCCTCCCCTCCTGTGACCTCATCACAGGTCCTGTGCGCACAGAACAGCCATATATGTGGTGTTGGCTCTGCAGGTGGAGGTATGTGGACGTTAACCCCTTCATTACCAGAGAAACCTCCTTTCCTGTCAGGATGAGGTTGCCGTCTCTTTATTACGGGAGTTATTGGGGGATACGTATGTGATTATCGATGGATTTGATCTCCGGACCCCCTGTGATAAGAGAACCCCTCTTCTTACCTCATACGGTCCCGGGTTGCAGCTTTGGCTGCAGTTCAGAACTTGGTGGAACGTGATGGAGTCGCTCTTTCCAGCTGCATTAAACCATGACCAGGGGCGTACATAGAAATCATGGGGCCGCATAGCAGAAATTGTAATTGCACCCCCCACCCCCCAAAAAAGAGAAACAAAAATCAGGGTCACAGAAGAGCATACGTCACAACTTTCCATCCTTTACATAGTAATTTTCCTCCTACTGAAGTCCCAGATTCCTCTTTCATTGCCCCCAAACAGTATGATACCCCCATGATGAATTCCTCCCCATTAGCTTCCACATGCACAGTATAATGACCCTACTGTACCCCACCTCATCTCCCAAGGCAAAGTATGGTGACCTCAACACAGTATGACCCCCCAATTATGAACACACACAGACCTCCATGCTGTATAATGGGCCACACTAGCACTCCAAACAGTATGATGGACCCCACACAAACCTTCACACTGTATAATTGCTTGTATACAGAATAATGTCCCCCACATAGCTCTCCGAATATTATAATGGCCCCAAATAGCCTTCCATATAGTATAATGTACCTCCCATAATCCTACATATAGTGTAATGCGCCCCCCATAATCCTCCATATAGTATAATGCACTTGCCATGGTCCTCCATACAATATAATGCTCCTGCCATGGTCCTCCATACAATATAATGCTCGCGCCATGGTCCTCCATACAATATAATGCTCCAGCCATGGTCCTCCATACAATATAATGCACCCGCCATGGTCCTTCATACAATATAATGCACCCGCCATGGTCCTCCATACAATATAATGCACCCCCATGGTCCTCCATGCAATATGATGCACCCCCCATGGTCCTCCATACAATATGATGCACCCCCCATGGTCCTCCATACAATATAATGCACCCGCCATGGTCCTTCATACAATATAATGCACCCGCCATGGTCCTCCATACAATATAATGCACCCCCCATGGTCCTCCATGCAATATGATGCACCCCCCATGGTCCTCCATACAATATGATGCACCCCACATGGTCCTCCATGCAATATAATGCACTCGCCATGGTCCTCCATACAATATAATGTACCCCCATGGTCCTCCATATATAAAAAAATGCCCTCCCCATGGTCCTCCATAAAATAAAATCCACTCGCCATGTTCCTCCATACAATGTAATGCACTTGCCATGTTCCTTCATACAATATAATGCACTTGCCATGTTCCTCCATACAATGTAATGCACTTGCCATGTTCCTCCATACAATGTAATGCACTTGCCATGTTCCTCCATACAATGTAATGCACTTGCCATAGTACTCCATACAATATAATGCACCCCCCTATGGTCCTCCATACAATATAATGCACTTCCCATGGTCGTTCATACAATATAATGCATCCGCTCATGGATGGTTCTCCATACAATATAATGTACTACCCGTAGTCCTCCATACAGTGTAATGCAACCCACGGTCTTCCAGTATTATGGCCACCACGTACTCACTGTTTTAAAAAAAAATAAATACAATAGTCACTGTCATAGAAAATAGATGTCATAGAAAATATTAAAAATCTCTGAAGTCACTCGCATTCCCCCTCCCTCCTTTTTCCTGACACACAAGAGTGCAGCACCACACAATAGCTGACAGGCTTAATTAAGTCTCTTGGATGTGAACCATCTTTGTTAAAATGCATGAAGTCTTTTGATGCCCAGATGACTGAAAGAAGATGCCTTTTGTGAGAAAGACAAAGAGATTTAAAATAGACAGGAGAACTCTTGTCAAAGAGTTGAACATCAGAAAGGGTACATGTGTTTATGCTTAAAGGGGATCTGTCACCCCCTGGGCGATATCAGACCTCTACTATGAGCATACAGGTTATAGAAAAGTAAATCTATACATACCTGTATGGCCCATAGTATGGTTTGATTGCAGAGAAAAGTGTTAATCAATTCTGTTTTGCACAGGCTTGGCGCCTATGTGCTTATTGTTCCCCTAAATTCCCGCCTATTTGCTTATTTATCATATTCTCACCCTCCCCTGCACGTCCCAGGGCCCTGTGACTTACACTGTTGTCCCTCACTTGCCGGGCATGCGCAAAGCGGCGCTCACATAGAGCGTGCTTTGCTTCATCCTGGCCCGGCCTCTCTTTGCTCTGCACAGCAGGGTTCTATTGCCCAGGCCCCGGGAAATCACAGTGACTCCCCAGCGCCTGTGCAATAGAACCCTGCGGCAGAGTGCACAGAGTGATGGGGCCGGGATGAAGCAAAGCGCGCCCTATGTGAGTGGCACTTTGCGCATGCCCGGCAAGTGAGGGACAACAGTGCACGTCACAGGGCCCTGTGACGTGCAGGGGGGGGGATATGATAAATAAGCATATAGGCGGGGATTTAGGGGAATAAACAGAATTAAAACACTTTTCTCTGCAATCAAACCTCTACTATGGGCCATACAGGTATGTATAGATTTACTTTTCTATAACCTGTATGCCCATAGTAGAGGACTGATATCTCCCAAGGGGGTGACAGATTCCCTTTAAGCTATGCAGTGGAAGAAACCTTTTGTCCACAGGAAAAGGCCTTTTAAGTTTCCAGAGGATTAAAGCTGATACCTCACAAGCCATAGAGATGGCTATTGTTCTTCACAGGTGCACATTCCTTTCATCCAAACGTATTTACTAGACACTGAGGCACCGATAGAAAAGTATGAATATTGGACTTTGTATAAACCCAAAAGAGATGGGATGTACATTTTCAGCACCAGGCCTAACAGGGGAACAAAACTCATATTTTTTCATATCTGTATTTTTTTCATATCTATATTTTTTCATATCTACAGGGTAGGCCATTTATATGGATACACCTAAATAAAATGGGAATGGTTGGTGATATCAACTTCCTGTTTGTGGCACATTAGTAAATGGGAGGGGGAAATTTTTCCAGATGGGTGGTGACCATGGTGGCCATTTTGAAGTCGACCATTTTGGATCCAACTTTATTTTTTTCAATGGGAAGAGGGTCATGTGACACATCAAACTTATTGAGAATTTCATAAAAAAACAGTGGTGTGCTTGGTTTTAATATAACTTTATTCTTTCATAAGTTATTTACAAGTTTATGACCACTTAAAAAATGTGTTCAAAGTGCTGCCCATTGTATTGGATTGTCAATGCAACCCTCTTCTCCCACTCTTGACACACTGATAGCAACACCGCAGAAGAAATGCTATCACAGGCTTCCAGTATCCGTTGTTTCAGATGCTGCACATCTCGTATCTTCACAGCATAGACAATTGCCTTCAGATGAACCCAAAGATAAAAGTCTAAGGGGGTCAGATCGGGAGACCTTGGTGGCCATTCAATTGGCCCACGATGTCCAATCCACTTTCCAGGAAACTGTTCATGTAGGAATGCTCGGACCTTACACCCATAATGTGGTGGTGCACCATCTTGTTGGAAAAACTCAGGGGACGTGCTATCTTCAGTGCATAAAGAGGGCAACACATCATCATGTAGCAATTTCAGATATCCAGTAGCATTGACGTTTCCATTGATGAAGAATGGCCCCACTATCTTTGTACCCCATATACCACACCATACCATCAATTTTTGTGTTCCAACAGTCTTGGAGGAATCTATCCGCTGTGGGTTAGTGTCAGACCAATGGCGGTGGTTTTGTTTGTTAATTCACCATTCACAAAAAAGTTTGTCTCATCACTGAACATAATGTTCTGTGTAAACTGAGGATCCTGTTCCAATTTTTGTTTTGCCCATTCTGCAAATTCAGTGCGCCGATCTGGGTCATCCTCGTTGAGATGCTGCAGCAGCTGGATTTTGTAAGGGTGCCATTTGTGAGTAGCTAATATCCGCCGAAGGGATGCTTGACTGATGCCACTCTCCAGTGACGTGAGGCGAGTGCTACTTTGTGGGCTCTTGTTGAAGGAAGCTAGGACAGCCACTGATGTTTCTTCATTATTGACATTTTTCTTGCGTCCACATTTTGGCCAATCCAACACTGAACCTGTTTCACGAAATTTGGCAAGCAGTTTGCTAACTGTAGCATGGGAGATGGGTGGTCTCGTAGGGTGTCTTGCATTGAAATCTGCTGCAATGACCCGGGTACTGCGTTCACCAGACATCAACAGAATTTCTATCCGCTCCTCACGTGTTAACCTCTGCGACATGTCAATGACTGTAAACAAAGAGAAACTTGTAAATAACTCATGAAAGAATAAAGTTACGTTAAAACCAAGCACACCATTGTTTTTCTTATGAAATTCTCAATAAGTTTGATGTGTCACATGACCCTCTTCCCATTGAAAAAAATAAAGTTGGATCCAAAATGGCCAACTTCAAAATGGCCGTCATGGTCACCACCCATCTGGAAAAGTTTTCCCCCTCCCATATACTAATGTGCCACAAACAGGAAGTTGATATCACCAACCATGTATCCATATAAATGGCCCACCCTGTATATTTTTTATAAGCCACGAATCAATAGTGGACAGATAACTTAACAACAGCCATGTCATGTTTAGTCTTAAAGTAAAGATAAAATCCCTATGGAAAATATGGTGCCGATCTCAAGCTTCTGCGATCATCTGGAGAGGAGTTATCGCATATGTTGGGGATTTCATAAAATCATGAAGGGCTGAGACCAGCCCACAAGGTAGCCCATGTGAGGTCATCACGGGGAAGTGCATGGGTGGGACTCTGGTTGATAAAAGATCAAGCTAAATAAAGATCTGGGTTCCTGTAGAGAGATACATTTTCGATGTATACATGATTCCCGTCCGCTGGACGTTCTTCAATCGAAGTGCTAGGCCGAATCATATCTGTGATCGGTGTAGTAATTTTCTTTTGTTTTATAACTTTTATTTTATGTAACTGTATATGCTGTATTGTTTTGTCCCCTTTGTAAAATCTTTTGTATATTTTTCAGAACCACTGCCTCTCTTTGGATTAAATATAAAATGTAATAGTTTTGCTTCTTTTGTCCTGTAAACTGCGCCCCAAAGCCATATGCTACTAGAACCAGAATCCAGACCTCCAGTCAGCCTGATTAAAACACGACTAGTGGTGGCGGCGAGTAGTGATCGTACGGGGGTTTATACACAGATTCCATGGGTTGGAATCCGGAGGTGTATATGACATACGCTCACTGTCAGTTTTACGATAACCGACCTATTAGTGCAAACGGCCTGCGGCCTCCTCTGTTATGCATTGGACAATCGTGTAATTGTCTGGACGATAGGAGGCAGCAGAGAGCTGTTCGACACAAAGATCACAGCGGGTGGGTCTGCGTGACCCCCGGCCTGTGGTATTTGTGAATAAATCCCTGACGTTCACCTCTCCTCCTCGTTCCTCCACTGCTCTGGCTTATACAGCGTGTCTCATTAGGTCCACTACCTGACCTAGTGTGGCGCACGATGAAATGACGTCATCGTGCCCGCTGTGTCAGACGCAGAGGGGGAATTATGGTATAGGGAGCGCTAAATGATGCTCTCTCCTCCATCATTGTATTCAACTGTATTGGCATCTACAATGCGGGGTGGGGGAGCTGCGCTGACTGGTCAGAGGGGGGTTTGCAGCTGCTGCCTGACATTGAGTGCTGCTGCTCAGCTTACTTGTAACCAGAATACTCAAGTCCTTCTCCTGTTCTGTAGTCCCAAGTACACTCCCATTTAATGTATATGCAGCAATAGGATTACGCCTTCCTTGGTGCATTACTCTACATTTATCAGCATTAAACCTCATTTGCCAAGTGTTTGCCCATTCAGTCATCTTATCCTGATCGTTTTGCAATATTTTATTGTCAAGCTCAGTTTTATTATCCTACCTAGTTTTATGTCATAAGCAAAGACTGACACTTTACTCTCAATCCCATCCACAAGGTCATTAATAAAGAGATTAAAAAGAATCGGTCTGACTTTATCCCATTTAGAGATTTTACCATTTACAATGACTTTTTATTTCCTGGTTCTTAACCAGGTTTTATTTTTACCATGTACATATAGCTTCCCCCAGTCCCTGCTTCTGCAGTTTCAGTATAAGGCTGCTATATGGTACAGTATCAAATGCCTTTGCAAAGTCCAGATAAACCACATCAGCTGCATTTCAAACATCTAGATTTGCACTTACCTCCTCATAAAAACCAAACATGTTGGTTAGAAACGACTTTTTTTTCATGAATCCATGCTGGTTGGCAGTGATTATATTATTCTCTGCAATATATTTTTGCTGGTCAACTCTTATAATTGCCTGTATCCACCTTCTTACCTTTCTTAAATAACGGTACCACGTCAATCGTCTTCCAATCCTGTGACACCAACCTGTTACAAGAGAATCTAAGAAGAGATACAGCGGTCTGTCAATTACTGACCTCAACTCCCTCAATATCCGTGGATGAATGCCATCCAACCCTGGGGCTTTGACAATATTTAATTTGCAGCCATACTTCTCCTTATGTTAGTTATAGCATGTGGTGAACTTTGATTTCTGCTTTGCTGAGTGATACCTGGCACAGGCAGTTCATTATGAACGCAGGTGAAAAGTGACTGTTTAATATCTCAGCCTTTTCTTTGTCCTCTATAATTACCTTGTTATTATCATATTTTAATGGTCCGATGCTGTCAGGTTTATTCTTTTTGGCATTAATATTCTTATGAAAAATATTGTGTTTATTTTAATATCATTGGTGATTTGTTTCTCTGTAGATAACTTTGTAGCTTAATTTATTTTTTACATTTCCTATTGAGATGTTTATACTCCTGAATTGCTATTTCTGAGCCTTCAAGGATTTGAATGCCCTTTGTTTTTGTCTTATTATACTTTTTACTATCCTATTTATCCATAATGGTTTATTTTTATTGCTGGTCATTTTATTATCCCAAGTCATATTGCATGGCTCGTTAAAGGCAGGGCTGTGGAGTTGGTAGGCCAAACCTCCGACTCAATTTCCATGACACCGACTCCACGACTTTGACTCCCTCATACATGGCTCATGTTTAAGTGATAAATTTACTGTAGCACAGATTAATCTCAGCTAAAAGTCTAGACCCTTAGATCAGGAATAGGACAGACATTTATAGGACACTTCATAACTTTCCCAAATTCTTATGAAAAAATATTCCCCACAAACTGGATTGAACTACTGTACCCAATTTATTATATATTTTAGGAGTCGGAGACGGTCCATTTTATACCAATTCCGACTCCACGACTCCGACTCCACAGCCCTGGTTAAAGGGTTGATATTAACTTGTAGGATTGCTACGTCCAATAGGTGACACTAGAGTTCAAGTCCTTTTCCTCTCTGAAGAAACTCACCTCATATTGGCATGCCAGACCTGGCTGGTCACTCTTCACAAGAATAAAACTTTACCCCTTAGATTACCAGAGGGTATAAGTTTTCTATACTTATTTTCTATGAACTGTTTTATTGAATATTACATTGAAACTTACCATATTACGGTCACTGCATCCCCAATGCTCCCTGACCTGTAGATCTGAAATTTTATCTGGTTTATTTGACAGGACCAGAACCAGCAGATTATCTCTCCTGATTGTTTCATCTACCAACTGAGAGAGGTAATTGTCTTGAATTGTAGATAAGAACTTGCAGCTTTTAGCACAACCAGAAGATTCTATGTCCTATTGAATGTCTGAATAGATAAAATCCCCCATAATAAGGACACTATTATTATTTGCTGCCTTTTTAATTTGTTGCAACATTTCATCCTCTACCTGTTCAGCTATATTAGGAGGCTTGTCGCAAGCTTAAATTAGCAGCTTTTCATTATAGCCATCCCCATGTATAGTTACCCATACTGACTACATTGTTGCAGCACTCACCAATGTCGTCATTGAGCACAGGTCGTAAGTTGGATTTAATGAATATATACACTCCTCCCCCTTTTTTGTCATTTCTGTCTCTTCTAAATGTAGTGTAACCCTCTATTTGTCAACCCTTCATGGCTTTCATCCAACCAGCTTTCCGTAATGCCCACCACTTCGTAATCTGTGGCTCCAATTCATTAATTTTGTTTGCAAGACTACTTGCATTCGCCGGCAGATTTAATACTATAAGCACATTTATTACTCCTACTCACCACCTTACTTTCCTTGCATGTCCCAGCCCCCTCTAGAGCCACATTGACTCCTACTGTCTCTATCTATTTCCGACCAATCCGTCCGACCATGGCTGCCAGTCCCTACTGTAGATCCTGTAGTGGACATAGAAGTCAGCCCAGTTGTCCATGAACCAAAACCCTTCATTCCTGCTCCAATTTCTAAGCCACTTATTTATTTCTCAAAGCTCCCGATGTCTTTCTAGTGACGCTCGTAGTACCTGCAGTATTTCTGACAACACCACCTTGGAGGTCGTGGACTTCAGTTCACCTAGTTCACTGTTATCATCTTTATGGAACTTCCATCTCCCTCTGACTTTGTCATTGGTACCAATGTGTACCCTGCCCTTTGGGTTTTTTTCCCTGGCCCCACTCATCAATCTTTCTATCTTGTCCTCAATATGCCAAACCCAAGCACCGGCAGACAATACACAATATGGCATTCACTGTTTCGGCTGTAAATGGCCATGTCTGTCCACCTAATTATAAAGTCTCTTACCACCAACATCTGTCTAGCTTTGCTGTACTCCTATTTCCCTCCTTCCTACACCAGTCTGTAGTGCCGGCGCCTCTGCCTTCAGCCTCCCTCCCCTGGCTGAGACTCTGACTCAATCACTTCCTGGTTCTTCTGCTGATGCCCAGGGTGTGCGCACCACGCGCAAATCACCGTACACTATGCTTAGGGGACGCGCTGTCCCGTCCTCTTAAAGGGACACCGTGTAACGCTCTAAAGTGTTCCCAGCCAATGGTTGGTAGACTCTTATTATTTAAGGCACCTCCACCTGATGGGAGGAACCTGAGCAACCTGTTTTTCTGTTCTAACATGCTTGCTAGTTCTCAGGTCCCAGTCCTCGTATCCACTATACCACGCTTGTACTACAGGCGTGCCTGCTTGTCTGCTTGTCTATCAGCTGTGCCCTCTTGCCTGCTTGTCTACCAGCCACGCCCGCCTGCCTTTCTGTCTATCCACCGTGTTTATCTGCACCAACCTATCTATTAGCTTTGCCTGCCAGAACTTGCCTGCCACAATATCAGTTATGTCCGCCTGTACCAGCCTGTGTGTCTGTCGTGCCTGCCAATGTACCAGCCAGTACTTGCTAAGTCTGTTATTCCTGGACGCCCCTGCTTCCAGTCCCTTGGGGGTCAGCTGCCATCCACTCGAGGTCAGTCCTGGTGTAGCACCTGGTCTAACATCCTTTGTCCATCCTCAGATCGCGGTATTGTCAGCCGTCGGGTATCAGAGGTTGGACTTGGTGAGGCACCTAGTCACGCCCCTCCAGGCTTTCCTCGGGCCAGGGCACAGTGGTTCCACCACCCAGTTCATTACACAGTCATTTTCCTGGTTGCTAGGAGCAACGTCTGCTGTAGTGATCCAGTCCTGGGCTTTCAACTCTAATATCAACCAAACAGGCAGACTAGGCTCCCTGACACTTTTCCCTCTCTCCTGTTTCCCAGCTACCTACTTCTGGGTCCCTATCTCCCCCACCTCCATATCACTGGCCACAGCCAGAGCCGCTCAGTGAACTCCAAACTCCTCTCCAGGAGTGATTCCCCATTGTGATTCACCAATCAGATAAAGGAGGCTGTGTATCTGTTTTAGATAAGGGATTATATAAGAATTAAATAAAACCATTCTAAAAGATGATAAAACATATAAATCACCTCTGAGGATTATAGTAAAATCTTGTATGGCACGATAGAAAGGGGTGTCAGTTACTCCATTAGTTGGAGTCTGAACTACAGGTGGGTACATATTTAAGGGGGCAACACTTTCATTTATATTTGGGCTTTCAAAATAACTACTTGTTTGAAATGCATTGCATTATGGAATGCTGGTGGATTTGATCCTTATCTGTTTTAATCCTGTCACACTTGAAATAAAATTATCAATTTTTTTCCAAGGTTCCGCGTGATGCTGGATTTTCCTTCTATTGATTGTTTCTGACTCTATTGGGGTCTCAGTGCACCTAGAGTTTAGTATACCATCTACACAATGAGCAGGACTTTTACTGTAAACATATTCTATTGGACAGTGAAATGTTTTATCATCTCATCATCACCACTCAGTGTGTCTGTAAATTCATACATCTGTGATCTACAGCAGCAGCAGCAGCACCTTAATAGCTTATGTCATGCTGAGTCACTACTCATGGGAAAGCCATGAGACACGGTAGTCAGGAGGTCCAAGGTCAGATACCAGGAGGTCTCGTAGTACAGAGGGGTGAGACAAAGACCTGGTCAGGTAACAGTCCAGGGTCAAATGCCAGGAAGGTACGTCAAAACCAGGAAGTACAACAAACGGATAGTCAAGGGCCAAGTCCAGTGTCAGATACTTGAAGTCAGGGATTGTGAAAAGCAGAAGGGATAATCCAAAAGAGTCACAACAAAAGCCAAGGTTATCACCAAGATCAGTAGTCAGACACAGAGGAAGCATACACACCTAACCGTAGCAAATCTACCACTGACAATCTGCTGCACCCAGCAAGCCAGTTAATTACCGCAAAACGCTGACAGCACGGCATGCCCCAGGATCAGATTGGATGACTGCACTGTCACTCACAGCGTCCCTAGGTCACAGTCAGATGTGAACCAGTGACAGCTGCTTTTTTTGTTTGTTTGTTGTGTTATTTTTCACACGGTGTCAGCAATCAATGGTAGTATGACACCACTAATTGCAAATTTTTGCAACTAAATCCAAATTCTGAATTCAAGGCTTGTCTCTGTTTGTGAATTAAAGCGTAATCCCTCTGTTTTTAGATCCACCATCTGTTTTGAAAGAGAAATCTCCCTAATTCTGAAACTGTAAGCACAAGTGTTTACTTACCAAAGTGTGAGTTTTGTTTAAAATAATTTTTTGAGCCTTCGTCTTTGTATCAATCGTCTATTATTAGATGCGTACTGTAAGGCGGCGGTGTTCACACCGTGCAGTAACTGAGGCAGTGACCCAAGCAAGTCCAACATAAACAGCTTTTATTCAGCAACTCACGGGTAAACAGAAAGTCCTCCGGTTCGCAGCCGGGTTAACATGAGTCCATAAACAACGGTTGCCGGGGGCAACGGCCGCGCCGGGTCGCTCAAAGTCTGACAGGTGCAGAGCCTTCCCAGGCGGGGGTTCAGCCACCCTCAATCCTGCTGAGCTATCTTGCTATGCTCCTAGCAGGTTCCAACATAGAACAACACTAATCCTTAGTGCAGGAGTTTTAAAGGACCTGTGGCAAGAGCCACTGGAAAACCCGGGTTGGAGGGAGGAGGTCGCCCCACTGCCTCCTGTGACCTCCTCCAAGAAATGAAGGCCCTGCCGGGTTTTTAATTAATCTGCCTTAGCCAGGTAGTCTGACCAGGTCAATGCTCACCTTCATTCCTGCATTGCAGCCGCAGGTATGCCTGTGACTGCAATGCACTCCAATGGTTTTAATAGGTCTCTGTACACATTCTGGGGGAGATATAAAGTCCCTTTTATACAATCCCGGCCACTGCCTCACATATCCCCCCCTCTGTTCAAACTTGTGGGGTTGAACATTTGACATCATACAGGGTGCCCGGGACTGAGCATCCGCGTTTCCCTGCGACTTCCCAGGGCGATGTTCTACAGAGAAACTGTAATTCTCGCACATTCCTCTCCTTGGCATTTCTCATCCATACCAAGGGTGAGTGGTCCATCACCAAGCGGAACGGACGCCCGAGTAAATAATAACGTAGCGATTCCAAGGCCCACTTTATAGCCAAACACTCCTTCTCTACCACGCTATAGTTTTTCTCTGCCCGGACAAGTTTTCTACTCAAGTAGGTGACCGGGTGCTCTTCACCATTCACTTTTTGTGACAATACTGCCCCTAGGCCTACCTCCGAGGCATCTATCTGTCTGTACAATGAAGGTTTCTTTGAAGTTGGGGCTGATGAGGACCGGCTGTCCACACAGGGCCAACTTCATGGACTGAAAAGCTTCTTCTGCCTGAGGGTTCCACCGAACCATTACCGATTTTTTTCCCTTTCAAGAGATCAGTCAGGGCCGCCGTTCGCCCAGCAAAATTAGGTATAAACCGGCGGTAATACCCAAGGATGCCAAGGAACGCCCTCACCTGCCTTATACTTGACGGTTTAGGCCAGTTTTTTATGGCCTCAACTTTATTGATTTGAGGCTTGATAGCTCCTTGGCCTATCACATACCCCAAATATCGGGCTTCCTCTAGCCCTATCGCACATTTTTTGGGGTTTTCCTTTAACCCCGTGGCTCTGAGAGAATCCAGCACCGCTTGTACCTGTGATAGGTGCGTATGCCAGTCGGTGCTAAAGATGATAATATCATCTTGATACGCTGACACGTACTCCTGATGGGGCTTGAGCACTATGTCCATCAACCTCTGGAATGTAGCCAGGGCCCCATGTAACCCAAAAGGTAAGACCACATAGTGATGTAGACACTCCGGAGTTATGAAGGCTTTCTTTTCCTTCGCCGATTTTGTGAGAGGTACCTGCCAGTAACCCTTGGTGAGATCGAGCATGGTAAAGTACTGGGCCTGCCCCAGTCTCTCAATCAGCTCATCCATCCTGGGCATTGGATAAAGGTCAAACTTCGACACTTCATTCAATTTCCAGAAATTGTTACAGAAGCGTAACGATCCGTCTGGTTTCGGGATCAGTACGATGGGGCTAGCCCACTCACTCCGTGATTCCTCTATGACGCCTAACTGAAGCATTTGTTTTACCTCAGCCGTGATGGCTTGCCTCCGGGCTTCGGGTACCCGGTACGGTCTCATTCGCACCCTTACCCCAGGTTCGGTGACAATGTCACGTTGGATAACTGTAGTCCTACCCGGTAGCTCTTAGAACACGTCGGTATTGTGCTGCACCAGCGAGCGAGCTTCCCGTCGCTGCTGTTTACTGAGGGCATCACTTATCCTGACCTCCCCCTCAGACGCTTCCCTGGCTGAAGGTAGAGAACTCTCTGGCGATATGCCCGGGGTGACGTCTGTAACTAAACACTCTCGATCTCTCCAAGGCTTTAGCAGGTTTACATGGTAAAGCTGCTCTGGTTTCCTCCTTCCGGGCTGATACACCCGGTAATTTACCTCCCCAACTTTTTCTCAAACCTCATATGGCCCTTGCCACTTGGCCATGAGCTTACTCTCGGCTGTGGGTACCAGTACTAACACCTGATCGCCCTTGTTAAAAGACCTGACTCTGGCTCTTTTATTATATGTGCGCCTCTGGGCTGCTTGGGCATCTAACAGATGTTCTTTCACGATGGGCATGACTGCCGCGATCCGGTCCTGCATACTAGCCACGTGTTCAATTATACTCCTATGTGGAGTCAGCTCTTGTTCCCATGTCTCTTTCGCTACGTCCAACAGACCCCTAGGGTGTCTGCCGCACAAAACCTAAAAGGGAGAGAACCCTGTGGAAGCCTGGGGTACCTCACGGACGGCGAGCATCAAATAGGGTAGCAACATGTCCCAATCCCTACCGTCCTTAGAAACCACCTTTTTTTAACATGGACTTGAGGGTTTTATTGAACCGTTCTACTAGCCCGTCGGTTTGAGGGTGGTACACCGAGGTGCGCAATTGTTTAATTTTTAGCAATTTGCAGAGTTCCCTTGTCACTTTGGACATAAAAGGGTTCCCCTGATCCGTCATGATCTCCTTAGGTAGTCCAAGGCGACAGAACATGGCAAACAGCTCCCGTGCAATCAGTTTTGCCGAGGTGTGGCGTAGCGGTATAGCCTCCGGGTACCGGGTGGCATAGTCGATGACCACCAGTATATGTTGGTGGCCACGGGCGGATTTTACAATGGGCCCTACCAAGTCCACTGCAATCCGTTCAAAAGGTACCTCTATCACTGGCAGGGGTACCAATGGGCTACGGAAACTTGCGATGGGTGTGGTCAACTGACATTCGGGGCAGGATTCGCAGTACCTTTTGACCTCCGCGTAAACCCCAGGCCAAAAGAACCGCTGCAAGATACGTTCTTGCTTTTTTTTTACCCCTAAGTGTCCACCCAGCAGGTGTGTGTGTGCCAAATCTAGAACCACCCGACGGTATGACTGAGGTACCACCAACTGTTCCACGACTTCGTCCCTGATCTTATCTATCCTATAGAGCAACTCACTGTTGACTACCATGCATGGAAATTCAGTATCTGCACCGGGCTGTTGGGCTACGCCATTTACCTCTAACACCCTTTCCCGCGCCTGAGTCAGGGTGGGATCCTGTAGCTGAGCCGTCCCAAACGTGTCCCGGGACACTTCCGGCTCGGGGATCGATGGGGTCTCCTCGACCTCTCCTGCCAGCACCTCTAAGGAAAACCTATCGGGGTCACACTGTCCCTAGGTTGGACACCCCTATGGCAGGTTCCCCTGACTCGGGTTCGTCGGGTACAGCGCCTGTAACACTTTTTACCGGGGGGAGAGTGGATTTTGTTTTTCCACAGTGTCCAGAACAGGGGCAAGTCTCTTCCCAACACAGTCCCATAGGGAAGAGTTTTTACCACCCCCACCACATGTTTTATATCTCCATATGGCGTGGACAAAACTACCTCCGCAGTTGGGTACTCTCGCAGGTCCCCATGGATACACACAACCCCGACTGGCCGTCCACTGGGGTTGTCTCCTGCCACCAGCGACCCATGTCCAAAGTCATCGAGGCTCCCTGAGTCCAGGAGGGCCTCCGTTGGGTACCCATTAACCAGTACCTGGCATAGTTGGAGTTCACTGTCCCGGGGTCGGCGCTCGCCGTGCAGACGGTCTGGGCATACATTGAGACCCAGCGGCTATATCCGCAGTCCATGGGTTCCGTAGTCAGGGGACAATTAGCAACCACATGTCCCGGCCCCTGACACCGCCAGCACCTAAGGGTGGAGGTACTGTTAGGTCTTATGACAGTTTGGGAGGGAACCGGTCTCCTGCACTCTCACTCCCGGGTTCCCCTTCAGCACGAGTACGGTGCTGACTGTCCCCAGCAGAGGGACCCAATCCCTTTCCCGACTCCTGGGTTGGCAGGGATCGGCGTGACAGCCGCGAGGGGGCAGAGTCCCGGATAAAGTCCTGAGTGGCCGAGTAGCGCTCGATCAGGCTGACCACCTGGTCGAGTGTGCCGGGGTCCCCTTGCCCCACCCATCGCTGGGTAGCGGCTGGCAAAGTCCTCACCAGCCGGTCAACCACCACCCTCTCCACCATCTGGGCTGGAGACAAAGTCTCAGGCTGGAGCCACCTCTTTACCAGCTGCAGGAGGTCATAAGCCTGAGACCGGGCGGGTCGGGGCTCCACATAGGCCCATGAAAACACACGCTAAGCCCTCACTTATGTATTGACCCCCAGCCGGGCAAGGATCTCACCTTTGAGCCTCTGGTAGTCCTGGGCGTCCTCTCGACTGAGGTCGAAGTAGGCCTTTTGGGCAACGCCGACCAAAAACGGAGCCACCACTTCTGCCCACTGGCCGGCTGGTAGGTTTTCCCGCTCTGCCGTGCGTTCATAGATAGTAAGGAAGGCTTCCACGTCGTCCTCCGGTCCCATCTTCCTCAACGCTGAGCGAACCTTGTCCCGGGCCTCTCGACGTTCTGGTGCTGGTGCCGTCGGCGTCTCCTGCAGGTCTGTGAGCTGCTGCACGATCAGCTCATTGGTGTGCTGCTGCTGCTTGAACTGCTCCTGCTGCTGCTTGAACTGCCCCTGCTGCTGCAGCTGCGTGAGGACAATTGCCTTAACAGCTTCTCCATTTTGTCCACGGGGTGAGGCTGAAAGGTGGCCGGCCGGCCGGATTGTGGTCATGCAACTGCCGGTGGGGGTATGCCATAGTCACAATGCCCGCATTCTCCACCAAACTGTAAGGCGGCAGTGTGCACACCGTGCAGTAACTGAGGCAGTGACCCAAGTAAGTCCAACATAAACAGCTTTTATTCAGCAACTCACGGGTAAACAGAAAGTCCTCCGGTTCGCAGCCGGGTTAACATGTGTATTTAACATGAGTCCATACACAACGGTTGCCGGGGGCAACGGCCGCGCCGGGCCGCTCAAAGTCTGACAGGTGCAGAGCCTTCCCAGGCGTGGGTTCAGCCACACTCAGTCCTGCTGAGCTATCCTGCTATGCTCCTAGAAGGTTCCAACACAGAACAACACTAATCCTTAGTGCAGGGATTTTAAAGGACCTGTGGCAAGAGCCACTGGAAAACCCGGGTTAGAGGGAGGAGGCCGCCCCACTGCCTCCTGTGACCTCCTCCAAGAAATGAAGGCCCTGCCGGGTTTTACTAATCTGCCTTAGCCAGATAGCCTGACCAGGTCAATGCTCACCTTCATTCCTGCATTGCAGCTGCAGCTGTGCCTGTGACTGCAATGCACTCCAATGGTTTTAATAGGTCTCTGTACACATTCTGGGGGAGATATAACGTCCCTCGTGTACGATCCCGGTCACTGCCTCACAGTACACACACCACTTGAATACAGTGACCAGATGCAAATTCTTGCTATCGTGACGTGATTATACCTAGATTTTCTGGACCCATCCTATTTTGTAAAGGCACATGGCCTTTACTTTACTTCACCTTTAATATAAAAGGTCTCTTTTTTTATTTTTGGACTATCTATTTACATTTTTTTTAATTAATTTATCTTTATTAAGTTTTGAAAAGGAAATACAAGTACAAATGAACACACCTTCTACCTATTTTAATTGTCTACTAGATGGTCATGAACCTGTGAATAGTAACTTTGCAAAGTAGCATTTTAGGTTTCATAAAATTACTTTTTGGTTGAAATAGGAGGATCGTCAATATTTTACATAAACGCAAAACAATTAGAGGTTAAGTTTTGAAAATGTTTGACTAGTCACATTTAACAAGTGTTGGAACTGCAATAATACTGCTGTCCGTTGCCAAAATGTACTTTCCATTCATGTACTTATGGAGCGACCTGTTTATTTAGGATTCATTTGCGGCCAATGAAAGCAGAGGAAAGAGGGAAAATGCACGAGATACAGGGCTGTGACAAGAGGTGAAACACCTTCCACAGCCCAGTCAATCAGGGAGGTTACATGCAACTGGGACACACCTAGGGATGCAAGGGATTCCAAAAGTTGACATGACATCAGTGGATGTCAGAGGCTGCTGCAGCCAGGGTCACGTGATGTGGACTGAGTGAGCAGCGATAGCGCCACTAACAGGCACATATAGCAACATAAGGTATTTACAAAAATACTTATTTAAAAGGTTTTAAATCGATGGGCGAATTATACATTGTAGAGGACACCCACAACCTCTTTAAGCTTTTACTTTCAGGGGTGGAAAAACTTTAAACCAAAAACTGGTTCAGTTTGTTAACAAAGTTTCTAAACTAAGTAAATGTTATAATTTTGTCTCAAATGTATACTAAACTCAAACATAGCGTGATTAATGGATGTGGCTGGGCAATTAAAAAACTATCAAGGATAAGAATGTGGTTGCCACTAGTAGCAGCTTTAACATCAGTGGTAGTGCTGGCAGCAACCAACTCAGTAGTAGTAGCACCAAACACAAGTTACATTTAACCGTTTTTGCCTCTGACAAGCACATTAGAGTGGAGGATTCAGAGGGTGAAATGGAGTATATGTCTAATCCCTCATCTCAATCATAGCAGGATGATGTAGCTTCTGACAGCTACACCATCAGCTGCACCCTGGGGGCTAGGGCACCAGAAAAACCTCTTCCAGTTCATATTTTTGGAAGACTTGAACAGTCAGTCTTTGTTCTCATAAGACTTGTTGCCAGAGAAGATGAACAAAATGTTTCCAATGCCAACATGTGTTGCAGGCTCTGCAAGCCAAGGCGGTAGAGACACTGTGTTAGTAGCACTTTGAGAATAGGCAAACCTCGGGATGGGAATCAGGTGTAGTGGGTGGAGTGGTGACAAGGAGTACTGCCCATTGCACACACAGAGGTACCTGTCAGCCGCATTGAGGATGATGATGATGTTGATGATTTTGTGTTCAACAAAACCTGGGAGCAAGACAGAGAGGACAAAGTGTTGAAGGAGGTGGTTGGTGCCATCAGTAATGTATAGTTCACACGGTTCTTTGTCAGTCTGCAGGCTCCAGGATTTTCCCAGCTTTTATAGACTAGGAACTACGAATCTCAATCAGCATATGAAACAACTTCACCTGCTTATTCAAGTCAAGCTTACCAGTATTTAGAGAAAGCCTCAAGTTGTCCTACTTTTGCTTTTTCTGGATGCCTTACGGTTAGACAAAATTACTTGCGCTCCATGCGTGGCCTCTGTCCTGAATGTAATAGTGCAAGATTGTTTTCACAAATATACATGCTTGAGCAAGGTGGTGGCTATGGCTAGAAAAGCATCAGCACATTTCAGTAGGCCTTATGTGGTAAAGCAAGCCCTCTTGGCTTTGTAAACAAAAAAAAACATGGCTGCCAGAGCATCATCTGGTTTGCAATGTGGCAATTAGCTGGAATTTGACACTGTATATGTTGCAGTGTTTTTACAAACAGTATAAAATTGTGACTGACTAAATCATGCAGCAGTCAAACTGGAGTGTTGGTTACTTTGAGATCTAACCTTGGCAGTTAATAAGAGATGTGTGTTGTCTACTGAAGCCCTTTGAAGAGGCGACAAAATTTGGCAGTACTAACATGCGTGGAATTAGTTAGATAATCCCGCTGATATTTATCTTGAACAAAACACTCACCTGCATTCAAAAAGAGATAGAGGAAGAACACCAGTTTGTAGCTGCTTAGCTTCACTCTGTGTTTGATTGGTACACTCAAGTTCCATGACACATGCTGCAGGATTTGGAGGAAGAAGAGTAGCAGCCAGGGCCGACGCCGGCACCCAACGTACCTGGGCAAGTGCTGGGGCCCTGGACCATGAGAGGGGCCCACTCTCTGTCCGAGCACGAGCCGCTTTCCTGACACCTGTTCAGGACCGCCGGCGCTGCTTGATTGCCAGCACTTCAGACATGGCCGCGCACAGTGTGCTGTTTCTGGTAGTAATGACACGGCAGGGGCGACACTGCACCTTTAATTTTGCTTGTGTGTCGGGGGGAGCAGCCCGGGCCCCAACAGCAAGTGGGCGCCTCTGATGGTGCAGGGCCATGATGTCTGTGACATGCCGGCAGCCCTGCACAGCCACATACCTGAGGAACTGCTGGACAGGGCTCAGGATCGGGGACAGGTGAGCAAGGCTTCCCCAATCCCCATATTAAAAATGTGTGTGTGTGTGTGTGTGTATGTGTGTGTGTGTGTGTGCGCGCATATATGATGTGAATATCTATGTATGCCAGTGTGTATGATTGTGTATATATTGCATATTTGTCTGTTTTATACAGTACAGACCAAAAGTTTGGACACACCTTCTCATTTAAAGATTTTTCTGTATTATTATGAAAATTGTACATTCACACTGAAGGCATCAAACTATGAATTAACACATGTGGAATTATATACTTAACAAAAAAGTGTGAAACAACTGAAAATATGTCTTATATTCTAGGTTCTTCAAAGTAGCCACCTTTTGCTTTGATGACTGCTTTGCACACTCTTGGCATTCTCTTGATGAGCTTCAAGAGGTAGTCACGGAAATGGTCTTCCAACAATTTTGAAGGAGTTCCCAGAGATGCTTAGCACTTGTTGGCCCTTTTGCCTTCACTCTGCGGTCCAGCTCACCCCAAACCATCTCGATTGGGTTCAGGTCTGGTGACTGTGGAGGCCAGGTCATCTGGCATAACATACCATCACTCTCCTCCTTGGTCAAATAGCCCTTACACAGCCTGGAGGTGTGTTTGGGGTCATTGTCCTGTTGAAAAATAAATGATGGTCCAACTAAACGCAAACTGGATGGAATAGCATGACGCTGCAAGATGCTGTGGTAGCCATGCTGGTTCATTATGTCTTCAATTTTTAATAAATCCCCAACAGTGTCACCAGCAAAGCACCCCCACACCATCACACCTCCTCCTCCATGTTTCACGGTGGGAACCAGGCATGTAGAGTCCATCCGTTCACCTTTTCTGCGTCGCACAAAGATACGGTGGTTGTAACCAAAGATCTCAAATTTGGACTCATCAGACCAAAGCACAGATTTCCACTGGTCTAATGGCCATACCTTGTGTTCTTTAGCCCAAACAAGTCTCTTCTGCTTGTTGCCTGTCCTGAGCAGTGGTTTCCTAGCAGCTATTTTACCATGAAGGTCTGCTGCACAAAGTCTCCTCTTAACAGTTGTTGTAGAGATGTGTCGGCTGCTAGAACTCTGTGTAGCATTGACCTGGTCTCTAATCTGAGCTGCTGTTAACCTGTGATTTCTGAGGCTGGTGACTTGGATAAACTTATCCTTAGAAGCAGAGGTGACTCTTGGTCTTCCTTTCCTGGGGCGGTCCTCATGTGAGCCAGTTTCTTTGTAGTGCTTGATAGTTTTTGCAACTGCACTTGGGGACACTTTCAAAGTTTTCCCAATTTTTCGCACTGACTGACCATCATTTCTTAAAGTAATGATGGCCACTCGTTTTTCTTTACTTAGCTGCTTTTTTCTTGCCATAATACAAATTCTAACAGTCTATTCAGTAGGACTATCAGCTGTGTAATAAATAATAATTTTTATTTTTATAGCGCCAACATATTCCGCAGCACTTTACAAATTTTAGGGGGGACTTTTACAGACAATACAGAATAAGCATATCACATATCGAAAGGAGTGAGGGCCCTGCTCGCAAGCTTACAGTCTATGAGTATCCACCAGACTTCTGCACAACACAACTGATGGTCCCAACCCCATTTATAAGGCAAGAAATCCCACTTATTAAACCTGACAGGGCACTGTGAAGTGAAAACCATTTCGGTGACTACCTCTTGAAGCTCATCAAG
Organism: Phyllobates terribilis; assembly: GCF_046119375.1. NCBI lineage: Eukaryota > Metazoa > Chordata > Amphibia > Anura > Dendrobatidae > Phyllobates > Phyllobates terribilis. The sequence continues at coordinate 50,114,649 of NW_027362765.1, forward strand.
AGAATGCCAAGAGTGTGCAAAGCAGTTATCAGAGCAAAAGGTGGCTACTTTGAAGAACCTAGAATATAAGACATATTTTCAGTTGTTTCACACTTTTTTGTTAAGTATATAATTCCACATGTGTTCATTCATAGTTTTGATGCCTTCAGTGTGAATGTACAATTTTCATAGTCATGAAAATACAGAAAAATCTTTAAATGAGAAGGTGTGTCCAAATTTTTGGTCTGTACTGTATGTGTTAAGAATTTGTTTTCAAATATATACGTATGTCTGTATATGTACGTATTTGTGTATATGTTTGTGTATGTGCGTGTCTGCATATTGTATGTGTGCATATCTGTACCATGTGTATGCGTGCTCATGTCTGTGTACTGCGTGTGTGTGCATATCTGCGTACCGTGTGTGTGTGTGCATGTCTGCGTAGTGTGTGCGTGTGCATGTCTGTGTACATGTGTGTGCGCATGTCTGCGTACTGTGTGTCTGCGAGCGTGCATGTTTGCATATGTGAAGGATGAAGGGACAGTCTGGGCCCTGTGTTGTATACCTATATTTCTGTTGTATACCTATATTTCTCCAAAGTATCTGTGCATCATGAATGGTGGTATGTGTTAAAGGGGCCCACTGAGACTCTTTCGACCGGGGCCCACGAAAACCTGGAGCCGGCCCAGGTAGCAGCAGCAGGTGGATTTGTCACACCAAAGTGGACAAGGTTACCTGCCACAAATATGGAAATTCTAACATGTCAAAATAAATTGGGCATGGATTAGGCAGATATTCATGCAGTAATGGCTGGTGCCAATGATTAAATTAGCCATTCCATCTGTCTGTCTAACTGTTGTCTATACCATTCTGATGGACCACACTCGGCCGGCCATGTATTCCCTGTCCGCCATGTCATCTGTACTGCACTGTAGTACTGTTGCAATTGCTGGCCCTAAACTGCCAAGCAACTCCTTTCCTGCCGAATCCTAACATTCTACCATGCTGCTGCAGCCACTACACGGCCATGCAACACCCCCCCCGGCTCTCCACTGTTTCCTATGTCGAGGCTATACTGCTGGGGCTGCAATCGCTGTCCTTAAACTGCCAAGCATCTCCTTTCCTGCCTCATCCTAACATTCTACCATGCTGCTGCAGCCTCTATACAGCCATGCAACACACCCCCTGGCTCTCCACTGTTTCCTATGGCGAGGCAACACTGCTGGGGCTGCAATCGCTGTCCTTAAACTGCCAAGCATCTCTTTGATTGCCCCATACTAACTCTCCACTGTTCTGCTTATGCTGCAGCCATATATTAAACTCTCTGCCTATGCATACAAACAAACTTCTATCCATACATATAGTGAGTTCAGTAATGGCTTGGGACAAATTGAAGTTAAGAGAAGATGCACATCAATTGTCTTAATGTGTCTGGTGAGCTATGCCAGTCACACATCTCTTGGCTGCACATTGTATTTTATAGTGCTAGACAGTACTGCTGATGCTGGGAAATTCACCCCCAATAAACAGTTCTCAAAGAAGGGCTACGTTTTGAAAAGGCTTTGTAACAACAAGCCATAACTTTTTCATATTTGAAACAAGACTCCTGGTAATCCCACCCAAAAAAAGGAATCATTTTTGGAAGCCTTGATAAAAAGCCCCTGTAATTGCCTATTCTTTTTTTGATTAGCAAACCAGTTACGAACCCCAAAAAAGGGATGATTTTTTGAGACACCATTCACATTCAAAACAGTAGACCTTTTTTGTCTCCCTAATTATAGGGATAACTTTTTCATAAGATGTCCAAAAATAATAAATTCTTTATTTAGCAAAGTGCAAAGCTCTTTATACTTCTCAAATGGGGATATTTGTTGCTCCCAACAAAATGCAATGGCTTCTTCTGCCCGTCTATATACAACAGCAATGCACGCATCTGTCCAAAAAATAGATATTTTTTAACTTTTTATATAATTTAGGTAACTTAAAAAGTCTGATACTGCAGTATGTTGTTAAATATGCTGTTGGTTACCTCTGGTCACCACTAGTCAGATGGTTTAAGTAATAAGGACATTAATAAGCCTTTGTTTGCATCATAGAGCTCAACATGTGTTCAATTGACTACAAGGGAAATCTCTGGGTTGTACACATTTTCCAGGCAATTTGAGACTTTTTAATTATGCGATATGCGTGAATGTATTCAACGCAAATCAATTTTTTTGTGTACATTCGTGGAAGCCGCTGAATGCGAATTTCTACATGGGGTCCTTTATGATTTTACATTGGCTCATCTTCTTCCCGTTCAGGTACCTACAATATGAAATATTCTTAGTAGAGATCTTCTGCACAAGAGAATCTTCCTGATTGACCCATCATGGATAAATAGGAACAGGGACAAGATGGTGGAGAGGATATTACACCTCACCATAGAGGTTCTTTTCCGGGTTACTGGAGAGGTGAGAGATTCTGATGACGTCACATTACATCATTCTTATATATGGGAATAACAGATGGACAGAACTGGAGAGGTGAGGACTCTGGAAATGTCTGTAGTGAGATTTATTAATGTGTCTCTCCATAATCAGGATTACACAGTAGTGAAGAAGACCTCTAGTGAGCGCTGTCAGGCCCCTGTGTCTGAGGGATGGGGAAGACACCTGAGCCCAATCACGGGGCCTCCACCTCACCCCCTGATACATGGGGACGTCAATGACCAGAAGATCCTAGAACTCACCTACGAGATGATTGAGCTGCTGACTGGAGAGGTGACACTGCTGGGAATGCTGGGACATTATACAGTAACACTATTGAGGAATCAGGGTGATGACTGTATCATTGTATATGTCAGGTTCCTATAAGGTGTCAGTCTGTCGCCATCTATTTCTCCATGGAGGAGTGGGAGTATTTAGAAGGACACAAAGATCTGTACAAGGACGTCATGATGGGGGTTCCTCAGCCCCTCACATCACCAGGTAATAGACAGGACTAAATACACACGGCCTATAATTATCTGTATGTAAAGAATGAATTCAGTCTCTGTATGTGTTTCTTCCAGTTCTATCCAGTAAGAGGACAACACCAGAGAGATGTCCCCATCCTCTTCTCACACAGGACTGTAAACAAGAAGATCTCAATGTTTCTCAGGATCATCAGGTAGATGAAGAGAAGATGTCATGAGATCTCCTCTATGATGTGTAGACGGCTGTGAAGGTCTTGTATTCAGTCTTGTTTTATCCACCAGTATTATATGTTTTATACTTGTGTAATGAGAACGGTGGAGATGGCAGGATTAGAGCTGATCATAGATGTGACTTCTCAATCTGTCTGTGACTTTTACAATATTTGTTTCAGGGTAAAGATATGAACCAAATAAATACAGAGACATATGTGTGGGATGATGAGTGGTTGAAAGTAGAGATTATTACAGATGATGATTCAGGTGAGTAGGAACTACTAAATGTGGAGAAGTCACAGATTCTACTTCCAGATAGAAGCTATTTTGTCTAGATAGGGTGTCTGAATCCCAGCTATCTCATTCTGAAATTGGGGAGGGATTTTATCTGGGAGAGTTCTGCTAAAGCCATTTCATCAGGTGAATGTACATGAACTGCCTTAAAACTGAGAAAAAGGATAACGCATGTCCAAGCTTTCTGGCTTTCTACTAGTATAAACAATGTGTAGACTAACTTAGTATTACAGATCGGGGTACAAGGACCCATCCTCCGTAGCTGATATAGCTTATAAGGTTGGTAAATTTTGTATGCATTTTCAAATATAAAAAGCTCTAGAGGCTCAAGTCAATCAGTGCAATTCTGGATATTCTCAAAATTGACCTCATTTTAAGTTTAAAGTAACAATCCTACTTCAACTTCTCTGAGAAGTAAATTCACAGTACTAAAGGCTCCCATACACATTAGATAGCTACCAGCCAAATGACCTTTCAGCTGACAGTTACCTCTCCTGACTTCTCCATACACCGGACCACACAGCTTGGGCAAGTGGACCTTTGTTCTCCATGGGAGGGCTGTTGCCAAACTCCTTTGGTAGCGGTGTATTTCCTTAAAAATAAAAGGATCAGCCGTTGGAAATCTTGTCATACGGCAGAAACACTCACTACATGTGCTACTTCACAAAAATAAGTAGGTTTGAGCCCCTGTTGTTTAGTCAACTTTATGAAGGTCAGCACCAGAAAGAGAAGAAAAGGGAAAGCAGGCGATTAGTCATTGGATATAATTGCATAACTCTCAACCATCCTGGGAGGTCAGGGCAATATCCAAATATTCACTCACTGTTCAAAGTCTTTCTCCTGCCATCTTCACTGCTCCATAGCTCCTCATCCTTACCTGATTATAGCATGGTGGGGGGCAGCATTTTTCTGCTCTTTACACACAGTTAATTAAATAAGTCATTATTCTCTTTTTTACCTGGGATTCAAACACCAAAACGGTATCATTGCAGTAAGCAGTAAAAACTACAGGCCACAGTCTGCTGTCATGGCTTGGGATTCAATCCGGTCACCTGTTGCTGCATGGTCAGTTTTTCTGTCTGCTTAGCTATTGGTTTCTATTGTCTTTGTTTTCCCTTCTTGATTTGCTCCTCTCAAGGTGTTTCTCATTTTCCCATTTTGTTTGCACTATCACATTACTGGTGAGGTTTTATATGTTCCCCCTTGCTGGCTATACCTCTTGATAGTTGTGTGTTCAAGAGTTACAGCTCTTCAGCTAAAGGGTTTACCATGTTTGGTAAACTCCAGTTGTATTCCTGCAGTGAGTTTGTTTGCTTTCCTTGCCAGCACCTTTTACTTTTACCACTGTTAGGTTTCTGGGATGTTTCTTGTTCCTTTTAATTTGGTACCCCTTAGTTTTTCCTGTCAACCGAATATGAACGTGTTTTAGTTTCTCACCCTGGGTTTTCGTATTTTACTCCACACTTTACTCTTCTCTTATTTTCAGAGTGTTGAGGCCTCCACTCTGGTTCCTCAGGAGGCACAAGAAACTCGACGGCCTTTTAGGGATTTAAGTTATGTTTTCTGTTGTGTGGCTAGTGCCTTTCTAGTCTGTACAGGATCCAGTTGGGTGCAGGTGCGGAGTCTCCCTTTGGTTGAACTTCTTTTTCTGTTACCTGTGTGTGAGTGTGTACACAATCATAACACCTGCGCTGTCAGGTATTGGAGAATTTTCTCTTCTTGAATGTGCATTGTACTGTCCTAAATTACAAGCAAGTTGCACTGCTATATAGGGTTACAACTGTAAATACTAGGGCATTTCTATAAGCCTGTGTTTTAGGAATGAATAAAAGCCAGATTACAAATGATAATAAATTGTGCAGTTTTGGTGCTTTTTTCCATTTATAGGCCTCTATTTATATATATAATTTTTTCCATGATTTTTTTCAGGCCCCACATAGACCACATATCCTCTATAGGCTTCTATGTGGAGCCTAAAAAATTGGAAAACTGTGTATATATATATATATATGTATATATATATACATACAGTACAGACCAAAAGTTTGGACACACCTTCTCATTTAAAGATTTTTCTGTATTTTCATGACTTTGAAAATTGTACATTCACATTGAAGGCATCAAAACTATGAATTAACACATGTGGAATTATATACTTAACAAAAAAGTGTGAAACAACTGAAAATATGTCTTATATTCTAGGTTCTTCAAAGTAGCCACCTTTTGCTTTGATGACTGCTTTGCACACTCTTGGCATTCTCTTGATGAGCTTCAAGAGGTAGTCACTGGAAATGGTTTTCACTTCACAGGTGTGCCCTGTCAGGTTTAATAAGTGGGATTTCTTGCCTTATAAATGGGGTTGGGACCATCAGTTTTGTTGTGCAGAAGTCAGGTGGATACACAGCTGATAGTCCTACTGAATAGACTGTTAGAACTTGCATTATGGCAAGAAAAATGCAGCTAAGTAAAGAAAAACGAGTGGCCATCATTACTTTACAAAATGAAGGTCAGTCAGTCCGAAAAATTGGGCAAACTTTGAAAGTGTCCCCAAGTGCAGTTGCAAAAACCATCAAGCGCTACAAAGAAACTGGCTCACATGAGGACCGCCCCAGGAAAGGAAGACCAAGAGTCACCTCTGCTTCTGAGGATAAGTTTATCCGAGTCACCAGCCTCAGAAATCGCAGGTTAACAGCAGCTCAGATTAGAGACCAGGTCAATGCCACACAGAGTTCTAGCAGCAGACACATCTCTTCAACAACTGTTAAGAGGAGACTTTGTGAAGCAGGCCTTATTCAAAATTGAAGGCATACTGAACCAGCATGGCTACCACAGCATCTTGCAGCGACATGCTATTCCATCCGGTTTGCGTTTAGTTGGACCATCATTTATTTTTCCACAGGACAGTGACCCCAAACACACCTCCAGGCTGTGTAAGGGCTATTTGACCAAGGAGGAGAGTGAAGGGGTGCTACGCCAGATGACCTGGCCTCCACAGTCACCAGACCTGAACCCAATCGAGATGGTTTGGGGTGAGCTGGACCGCAGAGTGAAGTCAAAAGGACCAACAAGTGCTAAGCATCTCTGGGAACTCCTTCAAGATTGTTGGAAGACCATTTCCGGTGACTACCTCTTGAAGCTCATCAAGAGAATGCCAAGAGTGTGCATAGTAGTCATCAAAGCAAAAGGTGGCTACTTTGAAGAACCTAGAATATAAGACATATTTTCAGTTGTTTCACACTTTTTTGTTAAGTATATAATGGGAACTTTTTATCACCATTACAATGGAGTGGTAGTGCACATGCTTTGCTTTGATTTTTTTTTTTCTTTTTTTAAATTCAAACACCAAAAAAATGGTCCAAAACTAAATTTCTATTTTAATCCCAAATGTCCATCTATTTAATGTTATTGTGTAATCTCTTTTCTAATATACATTAAAGAGTCCCTATCGTTCCCTCACTATGCTATTAAATTCCTTTATTTTTTCTTTTAAAACTACTTCCTGTTAGATGATGCTTTGTTTAAGAATCTCAGTGCATGCTGGGATAGTTAAATGAGTAGTCATCAAGGGTTAGAGGCTGCGGTCACTGATGCAGCTTATGCCCCCTCCATGAAAAAAAGTGTCTTCTGTGATGTCAGTTTCAGGGGCTGGGCTAGTCCCTGCTCTACTCGGCATGCGACGATTGTGAATTCCGACCTATGCCCAGTTGATTTTTGTTACTGTGCAATATGTACAGTGACCGTGCACTCCCTAGCTGGCTCTGATCACAAGTAATGAGTGAGCAAGACAGTGCGCTGTCAGAGTGCGCTGTAAGAAGACTACCCAGCGTGCAGAAAAGGCAGAGACCAAGGGCGCCCCCACAATGGAAGTCACTTGCGGAGATGGAGTTGGTCTCTGCTCTTTCTTTCTCTCCTTACAATGCGCACTGATCTTGCACACTCTTGTCGGCTCATCACTTATCACAACAGCTGGAAAGAGAATGCATTGTCACTGTTCACCAAGGCTAGTGCACAGTGATCAGATCCTACTGAGCAACTGTCGGAATTGACGGCCATCGCACGCTCAGTAGAACAGGAACTAGCCCAGCCCCAGAAACAGATGTCACTGATGACGTTTTGTTTCAGAGCGGGGGCAAATTCTTTGGCAGTGACCACAGCCTATATCCCCTGATGATGACTCATATATCCCAACATGCGCTGGGATTCTCAAATGAGGCATCATCACACTGGAAGTTGTAAAAAATTAAGCAGTAAGACTAGAGAGGGAATGATAGGCACTTTTCTATTAAAGTATATTATAAAAAAGATTATATTATGATATTAGATAGAGATGTAGGATTAAAATTAATTTTTGTTTCGGACCACTGCTTTAAAAGAATAAGGGAAGATTCCCTAGAATTATTAAGGAGTATTGAAGCATCAGTTCTGGCACGGTAAAGGTAAGAAAATTCCATTGTAATGACCCTTTGTCAATCATTCGACCTGCTGCTCCACTTTGTAACAAGGATAAAAGTGCCTTGTTGAGGATAAGAATTTCTCATTCTGCTGATCAACCCGGTTCCCAACAATTGGACTTCCACTGATCAGTAAGTTTTTACCTATCCTTTGGATAGGTGATAAATTGTT